>NC_142202.1:66415090-67125090 GCF_049639895.1 Pseudopodoces humilis
TGCACTGAAAAGATTTGAGAGAGCCCAAAATTACAGAGCTGGACTGGGCAGGTGTCATGGATCTGCTTCTTCTGTTTTGAGGGGGTGTTGTCTCTGAAAACTTTATTTCTCCCTTATCTCTAAAGGTAGGAAGGAATTCTTAATGATCCATAAAAGAAGTGGAAATAATGGCTTGCTGCATAGTCTGAAAAAACCTTTGGTATAAGTTTATTTGCAGCATATAGAGCTAGTATGTAACTTGCTTGTTTATTTGTTAATTTTTTGTCATCTGTCTAATACAATAGACATTTCCACCTACTCTGCGTGGTTTCTTCTTCCCAAGCCTCACTGATCCTTTTTGTTTGTTCTTGCAGAGGAGTCCAATAAATTTGTTCTTTTTTTACACTCTGTTCTACTGAATTCAATACTAATAGCTCCATTCATCTTTACTCAGGCTGCTCTGTTTGACATCTGGAGAATCACTCTTGTGTATCGCTGTCTAGATATAAATAAGCACGATGTTTGTTAAGTCTGCAAAGTTAACCACTCAAAAGTTAGAAGATAGTAAACTCAGAATTGTCTTTCAAAATGTTTCAAGTAATTGTCTTTTGAAATGTTTGAATGTTCAAAGCATTTTCTTGTGCACACATTACAAAAGAGTTTTACACTGATGCCACTTTTTAAATAGGACCCTGAATCAATTGAGTGAAATCAATACCTTTTTATTTATGTAGCATAAAGTTATTCACGATTCAAATCCCCCAGCATAGTTATTAATTTATCCCTGAATGGACTAATTGTGTTTTCATCAGAATACAAAATATCTTGATCTTTCTTGGACATTAAAGACTGTATTTTCATGACAGTACAATAAGATCAATCAGTATTGATTCTGTGCAGGGGCCTAGGCAGAAGTGGCACAGGACAAGGTACCACTCACTTGGTATGCCCTTTTTGAAACATCTGAGTCATGACCCTCCAGAACATTTAGGAATTACATCTTGCTGAGCAAATTTTGTGCCTATTATCTCTTGCCATCAGAAAATGGGAAGGATAGAAATTCTACTTGTAAAGTGCAACGTGAAATATTTTTGAAAAATATAAGCTAGCTTAAAATGTCAGACTTTGGTGGCATTGTTGCACAGGAGTGGCTAAAAGTTCTGAGTGAATACAAGACAGTGCACAAATGTAGAGTCATGATGGATTATACAAAGAAAAACAAAAATCCCTAAATTATAAAAGTAAAATAAGGTTGTATTTCTTTAATATTTTTTTAAATGGCAAGCCCATTTAAATTATAAATTTAAATGAAAATGAAAATGAACTCTTTGCTTTCAGTAAAAAATGCACAACACTAGATCATCCAGAAAGGGAAATAAAAACAAAAGCAGCACAAAAAGGAACATTGGAAGATACACAGCTTGGAAAATTACACCTAATCAATTGAAGTCTGGCAAAGTAATGAATGACTAAAATCAGGGTGTTTTAAAGGGGAGGACTAGTTTATCTTGGTTGTTGCCTGCTATAAAATTATCACTGAAAGATAACATTTTGCTTTGTGTTTCCATACAAAAGAATTTTATGGTTTCCAAATCAACTGATCCAGCTGCAATGAAATGCTGATGCCTCTGTACTGTGTGCTGTTTGAGGAAGGGATAATGAACTTTTAATTTCTTCTAAGGATTAATTACAACTTCCAGCCTGAAAAATCACTGTTGTGTGGCATTCATCCTTGGTGTGCACAAGTAGTATATAAAGTATTGTCATTCCAATTTAAATTCCACTGTGCACCTACTTAAAATCTGTAAAACTTTCTTTTTTATACTCCTGGTAACTATACTTTGCATTGGGTGAATTAATTGCTTTTACTTGGTGGTGGTGGTGGGGCAAATGCAGCAAAACTTAGAGATATTTCTAATTTATAACTGATTCCAATTCTCTTTGTTTTCTGTTACATTCCAGCTGATTTTCTGCTGCATAGTGGATCAACAACGATTTTTAGAATAATTTCTTATTGATATTTAAATAGCTAGAAACTAGTAAGCTTCCTAACCCACAGAAATTTTCCCACCACTTTGGATTTTGCACAAACATCTTGCTCTGACTCCATCTTCAGTCTAGTTCTTTTGTCTCCTTCTTCTTTTATTTCCCCTGCAGCAGAACAATTTTGCAAAAGGCTTTCTACAGGCTTATTTCCCGAGGAAAGATTGCTTTTACATGCTGTGTCCATGACTTAGATTTAATGGTAGCAGCAATGATAATGCCAAGACTTAATTCAGACACTGTAGCTACTGTATGTTAGCTATCTTTCACTTCCTTTCTTTTACACACAAGAGGTTTGTAAAACTGTGGGCATTCTCCTTCAGATGAAAAAACAGTGTTGGTGAATCGAGGCTATTACAAAGTAATGCGAAAACCTCTACAGTGGATGGAGAAGTACATAAGTAATTTCTTCAATTCCTGCATTATATTTCAATTATCAAGTTCAGGCTCACTCTGAATGTGTTGTCATTTTTTCTGTGCATGCCCATTCTGCAGAGAGCCAAAAAAGTATTGGTATGGAGACAAAAGTATTGTGACATTCCCTTGAAATGGGAAATATAAACATATTTAATGGCCATTTTCCTATCACACCCGGTTCCTTACCTAGCTGCCTTTATTTAAAGCATCTTAGGGCATTTGTGTCATATCCAGAAACAAATGCCTTCATTTTTTCTTAATTTAAATGAATAATTAATGAATTAATGAATCCATTTAAAATTAAATACTTTTTAATAATCCTTAGGGTAATCTTGTTTCTGTGCATCCCTGAATAATTTACAGTGTGATAGAAACATTCACAGTAACTATGTGACTATTGAACTCCCAATAAGTCCTTGGGCGTGTTCATGTTTGCAGGTGTTTGTCCTAAAATTCATAGTTGCTCCTTCCCTAGCAGGGAAAGAGAAATACATCTAAACAAAAGCTTGGCCTGTGATAATTTAAACCATGAAGAAGAGATAACATTGAGGAGAAAACCTTGCTACCATTAGAAGAATGTGAGGAGTGATGTAGAAAATAATGTAAGATACAATTTGTTGAGTTTGAAGGAAAAATTGAAACAGCAAAACCCTGACTTTGCAAAGAGGCCCTAGATATATACTTGCCAAAACCCAAATGTAAGGAAAACAGAGCAGGGCAAGGAGTCACAGAGTAACAAATCCTTTGGCATGCATATGCCTCCCAGCTGTATTTAATGTTTATGTAAATGTAGCACATGATGTTCATTCAGAAGGTTGATTTTAATATTACTCTCATTGATAAAACAGCATGGACTGTAGGCAAACCTGATATTTGACATAGGCTGTATCTGTACTAGCAGAAGAAATAGTGCCAGAGAATGCTTTTGGCCACTGGAAATCTGTATCTTCTATACAGTTAAATTGTTAGGGTGATCTATGGCACATTTTTGCCATTGTCAACTAGCACTTGCACCAGCCTCTATAGACTATGGACAATAGTAGGGAATGGATCCAGGCCAGATCATTACCCATAAGCAGTTTGTGTGTGACCATCATCTGTTGCAGGGTTAGAAAGCTTGATGTAGTAAATGTAGACCAGTGCTGGAGGGCAAATTTAAGCATATGACAAATTTCTAAGAATTAATAACAAAAGTTGTTGAGGTACTGAGACAATGGGCTCAAGAAAAGGGTGATTTGTGTTCTGAAACTTTGTGGAAGTTCAAAAACCTGCCTTTGTTGTTCATCTTGTAACCTGACTTTCTCTGAAATTATATCTATTAATTTAAATGGAAGGGGGGGAAAAAAAGAATCAGGAAGATACATCTGCTTACCTGTTCCCATATCAGGGTTTCAGCATGCCAGTATCATCACCTCCAAGGAGGCTGGACCCGATTAACCCTACTGTGGTCCCTCCTAGAAGACTCTGTGATCTTCTAAGCAGAACTTAAATTGTCAGTTACAGGCTGCAAAATTGACTTTGTGAAGAACTGTTGGCAGACACCAATCACAGCACACAACTGTGAGACAGGATCAGTTCCAATTTATAACAAAGGCTATCCTCATGCACCCTGCAGTTCATCTTAAGGGCATTCCTGCCCATGTGCACACGAAATTTCACAGATAGAGAAATCCAGAGAAAATAACTCTGTCCCATTTTGAAAAACAAATAACCTGGGTTTTGTTTTGAATATGACCCTTTGCATTACAGGACCTTGTGAAAGACACATAATCTAAAAATCTTTTGAGTAGCAAAAGTCATTCAGCTCTTCTTACTCTTGTAGATCATGAGGATCACATTTGTGTCATATTTAGCTACACACAAAACAGCTACAATACAAAATATTAAGAAGTACTTCAGAAAGTTACTTCACTTAAATAGAAGAGCTTTGATGGAAGCCTAAAAAATATTTGAAAATTTTAGCAAGAGATGTATCATGAAAAAGATCATTATTTTCCCATCTGTTTAGCTAGCAAATCTTGCTCACCATCGTAAGTTTTAAATGACATTACAGATATGAATATAACTCCCTTTTCTGTTCACATTAATTGATTTTCATTTTGAAGGCTTATGAAAAGTGTGTAGTTCTCAAGTAAGCCTGAGACAAACTTATGATCAAGAGCAAGATCAGAAAAATGGCAGTTCAGTATATAAGGCATCCCTAGCTGTTGCTGCAATGAGTTTATAAGACTAGAGAATTATTTCAATGTCTTTGTAATATGTGTAATGTAATAACTGTTGATTGATTGGCTTCCCAAACGGGACACTGGAAATATATGACATAGACTCCTTTATTAGTTAGCTGATTCAGATTTCATGTCTGAAAATTAAACCTGTTCTCATTAAACTGCAGTTCAGATTGGAAAAGTGAGAGCAAAAAGAAAACCATAGGGATCCCATGTTCACAGTCTTTCAGTTATTTCACAGGAGATCTGTTCCCTTTTTCCTAATTGCTACTTCTACTGAACATACCATTGAGATCTGAAATTCAAGTTTCTATCTGTCATTATTAGAAATATAGAAAATGTGCACCCAGAAACTACTCAAACTAGTGTGCATGAGAGAGGAGCCTGTATATTTTACTAGTGGGGATTCTCACTAACACAAAAGATAGCTGTACAGACTTATTTAGCAATAAAAAATGCAGTGCTGGATATCCTAATATCTAAATCTGTTTGAAAATTGTCTGTGCTAAAACTCTGTCAATTGTGAAATTATCACAGACAGAGAACCAAGTCTCTAGTGTAGTTTACAGAGAAGTTAGATTTTCATTTACTGTTACTTACAGAATTTTTTAGTAAGCACAGCAGAACTTCTCCTGGGTGGTGAATCTGAATACAGAGACCTAAAGTACAAGTGAAGCACAGAATCACAGAATCGAAGAGTCAATTAGGCTGGAAAAGACCTTTGAGATCATTGAGTCCAAAATACGCCCTAACACTACCATGTCAATGACACCATGGCACTAAGTGCCACATCCAGTCTTAAACACCTCCAGGGATGGTGACTCTCCACCTCCCTGGGCAGCCCATTCCAATGTCCAACCGTCCCCCTTCTGTGCAGAACTTCTTCCTAATGTCCAACATAAAGCTCCCCTGGCACATGATAAAATGTCATCAAGCTCCCATCCAATTATCTTACAAAGATGATGAATCCTGGCAGTCTACAGTTTACATTATATGTCTACAGTTTACTGTATTTTATACTACTAAGTACTAAAGTACTAAAGTACTATTGTCCTGGGTTGATATGCTACTGTGTTTGCTCTTTCCTCTCCCCCAAACCCTTAGGATAGTGACTATTAAAAAAGCAGTCAAAAGAGAAAAAACCCTACTCTTTCCTGACTGTAAAAGTGGGACTATTACATCTCTGTTGTTGCTCTAAAAAAATTACCTATTTTTTTCATGGCTTTATTACATATAGCCAATACATATAGCATACATAAGCAAGACCTGCTTAGATGGCACTAGAAAATGTTTCAGAAAAGCAGCTTTGGAGTCCTTCCACTGACCTCCCTGATGCTTTTGGTTGGTAAAGCCCAAACTGTGCTTCATGTGCTACATGTGCTCCAGCAGAACATGCTTGTGCTATGATAAAAAGTTCAGAATAATTGATTGCTGTCTTATTTACAGTTATTAGTAGAAAGCATCTGTGGAAACAATGCAATTGTCAAGTTTAGTTTCCCTCTTCTCTCAGCCTGCAATTTTATTCCAAATTTTACAATAAAACTTCCCAGACTCAGAGCTAAGAACCACATTTACCAGGAGAGGAGGAGTCCGTATTTAATCTTTTATACTTGAAAATATAAAAGATTTTGCATTCCTATTCCAAAGAATATGTTTATGGCATAAATACAAGCTGCTTTTCTCCTCTTCCCAGAAAGAAGAAAGAATTTTTTTTCTAGTCAAAATTTTTTGAACTCCCAGGCTTCAAAAGTATCCAGATTGTAGCTTAGTGTGTAGTAAACTGATTGTGTGAGCAGGAATCACTATCTACTTTATAATCCTGGAGAATTTCTTTGTTGAAGGACAAGATTTTGAAATACATGCCGATGGAGATTTTTCTCTGAGGTCTCTGAAATTAAACATTAGCCTCACATTTCTCTCCTACTTTTCTGTATACCCATATTCCAATTATGACTATTGTGTAGACTGTCTTAGTGCTGGCTGGATGTCTCCAAGTCATGACTTATTCTTACACACTGTCTAGTCTGAGTCTCTTTATTTTACCCTTTAAATTTCCATTATGACATGCACTTTTTGCTTGCTGTTTGTGTATGAAAGTACCTCACTTTGTGATGTTTTTATATGCAAGAATTTTATAGGAGGGAGAGGAGTAGGAAAAAAGATGCTGATCCATAATTCTACACTGTTTGAAAGCCAGTTCTTTCCTGCTTAATAGCAAGCAGATGGCTAACTTCCCTTTCACTATTTTATTTTCTTGGGCATGCTTATGTCCTACTATACATTATAAGGCAATAGCTGTATGTTTGCTCTTCCTGCAGAAGAGATTGACAGACTGGATTTTTGTGTGGCATCTCGTTTTATTCTACTATCATCTAACTCCTTTCTAATTTTGTCCTATTTGATTATGTTTAATTTGCTTCTTTGCATTTAATTGCCAGTTCTCCTACGTTTCACTGCTCTGTGAACACTGTGAACACTTATGAATCCAGTGGTGAAACGATTCTTAACTTTAATAATGCAAAGTCAAGACATTGCTAGTGTCTGTTATTAGAATATTTGATGTACTACGAAATTTAACAAAGATACTTTTCATACTGCATTTGCACGTTCTTACTAGGTTTTGCCACTTTTTAGGCAGCAAAAATAGCTTTTTTTTTTTTTGTTTTGATGGAGAACCTATGTGGATTTTGATGGCTGTAAAATCTGTGTTACTGAAGACATCAGAAAACTGACTAGGTTTAGGTGCCCAAATAAAGGACTTTTTTGACTGCTGTTTAAAATAGCTTGTTTTTTAAATGATCTCATAGCTGGCCTACTTTTATGTAGTTCTTATTATTATTGTTATATGATAAAGCTCTGTAAAATGGGATGTCAGCTACAGGTAGATATCTTAGCTCCTGGTACCTCTTCACCTTTACCTTTTTGCCCTGGCTTAGATTTTTCTGAAGATTTCATGCTGGAATTTTATTATATCTTTCTTTACCTAAGAATACATGAACCATTATTTGTAATTTCTGTGATAGTTTTTGATTCTAATTACTAATGAAGAGGTGAGTTATAAAGAAGGAAAGGCTCAGAAGAATAAACTGAGACAAAACACCTCTGCACATCTCTTAGCCTCATTACTGCTGCTCCTTCTGTGCTTAAACTCAATATGTTGATAACCATTCTTTACACAATTTTCCTTCATTGTGCTCATAATGCCGTGGAATCACTTTCCCCTTAATGTGAATTGCTGCTGGTATTACTTTCTGATTGCTTGCTGTCTGCACCCTGTGTCTGTTTTTATGATGTCTAAAATGAGCTGGTTTTTTGTACCATCCTAACACCTCGCTCTTTTCTGGGTTCACCTAAAGCATATTAAGATCTACTAAGAACATTGAAGTTACTATAACTGTTAGTATTACTGTTCACTGTAAGAGAACTGGAACACAGTACAGAATTTTCAAATACCCATAACTTTGATATGCAATCTCCTATATTCCATTTACTATGTTTCTTCTTGACCCTGGCATTTCCTAATCAGGAAAAGAGGGAAATTATTGATGGAAGTATTATCTAAGAATTTCTGAATTTTTGTCAAATATTTAAGCAGATAAAAAATATTTTTTCTGATGGCCATGTTTTGCTTGGGAAGCATTCATTTTGTTTACTCATGGCAAAACTGAAATATTCCTAGAATTATGTTTAAAATTTTGGGAATAATTTCTGATTAATGACCAAAAAGGATAATCTAGCCATCAAACATTTTTTATAACATTACATTACTGTATGAAAACAATGTAACTACCAGATCCATGCTCAGCATAGATAATGTCAAGGACTTTGTTGGAGAATGTATTTAAATTGAACATGCATTTTGTTATTGTGAAAACTGGTTAAAACTAGTGAATTTCTTCTACCTCTTTGCAGGAGACTTAAAGGGACAGCAACATTAGTCACAATTACTTACAAAAAAATCCTCTCAGTACTGAATTAGCTTTCCGTGAAAGTAAAGCAAGCTAGTTTAATTTAGTTTAAGATAGTGTCTATGATAGTGATTTGCGAGAATTGTTTCCTGAATGTTATCACACAAAAAATATGGGTAATTTGAAGGGACTGATAAGCAAAGCTGTAAGCTTCCATAATCAAATGCACAGCATTAGATTTTGCTTTACAAGGAAGAATATTTCTACCAAAATTCAAAGAATTATGAATTGTGACTTCTCTTTCATTATTCCTTATAAAAATGTCTCTCTTTTACAGAGATCCTGCCATTATGCATTTTCTTTCTAAACCAGCATGTAATAAATGTTTTTATAACATCAGATTTCTGTAGGAAAAACATAGCTCTATTTTAACTGAGAGATATTTTTCATGACAAAAGAAGAGGGATTGAGATTTTAATAACAAGCAATAGCAATGTGAATTCTAGGGATGTAGTTAAAATAATTATATGATACAATAATTATTTAAATGGTTAACATGCTAGCCAAAAATTCATTCAACAGTTATTTATTACAAAACTGAAGCAGAGTGATAATTAACAGACCAAGTCTGGCAAATGTTGAAATATACAGTGATATGTAGATTATTATCTATATAATTTATCAATTCTTGACACTATAAAACAGATTGCACAGGCTTCTTACATGGAGTAGAAAATATTTAGACAACCAGGATGAGCTGAAGGACCTATGAAGTTCTGCATCATCCAGCACATGAGCTCTTGCATATGGGCAGTTGAAAACCATTCAAAATAAGAACTTAAGGCTCCCATCATTTAAACAGAAATTATTATTCTAAATACTTTTCCCCCACTTAATTCACACACAAAGTATAAAATTCTGCTATTTCAGTATCTTCACACTGGCTTTGCAAGAGGGAGTTAACAAGGAAGCCTCACAGTTCACGTTTCCCAAGCTGCGATATCTATAAATGGGGGCTGTCTGCCAGCATGTTGCAATCAATCCTGAGAGATTTTAGTGATTGTGCTCCCAAACCACCAAAAGCTGCAGAGCCAAGCTTCCCCTCTCCAAGATCCTTGCATGTCCTGCTCACTGGAGAATTCACTAGTGGAGGATCAGTGCCCAGACAGTCAGCAGAAAGTGGGTCACAGTCAGCCAAGTCATGGCATGTGCAGCCAGACTTGCCGGCTGAGTCACAGCTCCCATGGCAAGATGAATTTTGCAAGGGGAACATATCTTTTGAATTATAATTTGAATTCTATGACACTGAGTATAACAGAAGCCAAATTGGGCCAAATCTATGGGAAATGCCATGTTATTAATAAAATGATATTTAATAGTAACAATAATGTTTGCTTAATTTAAGAGTAATAGCTGTTTATCTTGCAGAAGGATATGACTTTTTTTTTTTCTTCAGTACAGGAGCACAGTAACACTTTTCCTGATCCTGGAAAGCCAGAGTAATGGATTGCATATATCTGCATGAACACATGCTCTGAAGCCTATTTCCAAACTGCATAACTTATAGAAAAACACAGTTAATAGCTGACAAACTTGGTTGTTGCACTAGTGTTGGTTGGGGTAGAGGTAATATTTTTCATACTGTCAATACTGTCTGGTATGGGGCTATGTTTTGGATTTGTGCTGGAAACATCAGGGATGTTTTCATTATTGCTGAGCAGTACTTCCACAGAGTCAAGGCCTTTTCTGCCTTTCCACCTGCCAGAGAGGTGGGGGTGCACATGGATCTGGGAGAGGACACAGCCAGAACAGCTGACCCCAGCTGATCAAAGGGATATTCCATACCATAGGGTGTCATGCTCAGCATACACAGCTGGGGAAATAAGTAGAAAGGATGGGATGTTCAGAATTATGGCTTTTGCTTTCCCAAGTCACCATTACATGTGTGGAACCCTGTTTTCCTGAACATGGTTGAACACCTGCCTGTCCATGGGAAATGGTGAATGAAAGTCTTGTTTTGCTTTTCTCATGTGTGAAGTTTCTGCTTTACTTATTAAGCTGTCTTTGCCTCAATCTATGCATTTTCTCACTTTTCTGGTTCTCTCCCATTCCCGTCATGAGGGGAATTAATAAGCAGATGAGTGTGGCTTGTTTGCAGCTCTAGTTAAACCATGATAGTTTCACATGTGTAAAGGTAAAGTGACAATCAAGACTTTTCTCTGCAGAGTGATGCATTTCAGTAACATGACATTGAAAAGTTACTTCTTCATGAAAGGAAGTCCAGATGACTTTATAGGTCATAAGGAAGACGCAGAAGCATACTGCTTGGAATTTCTGGATAATACAGTTCTCTGCCTGAAAAGCCCATTAAAGAGTGAAGCATCCAGCAGCTAAATAATCCTGGTAAATTTGCAGAGGTAGCATGTTTTCAAGATGCCATGTCAGTTGATTTTATAAGGAAAAACTACTGGGCCAGAAACACTTTGAAAGAAATTGACCTGAAAGCGAGCACCTTCTGCTGTTTCTTTATTCATCTGTAAAATACTAACCATGAGTTCTACTGCTCTAGACAAAGTTTTGCTGTTTGTGAAAAATTCAGTTGAAACTGTGAAACCTAATTTTCAAATAGTTAAAAGCTGGACACAAGGTCCCAGGGTTTTACATGCTCAGGTACGACTATATGAAAGAGCCATGCAGATAAATATTTGTATTTCAAAATTGTCCTGGATTTATTCTAAAAACACAGAATATATAACTTTGTATCACTGAATCAAATACATACCTGTATGCATACATACCTTAATTTACATGTCTGTGTTTATAGACATATGTGGCCCTTTCTAATTTTAGCCTGAATATATCAGAACGGCATAGTAGCCTGTGATTAGTCAGACTATGCTCTTCCTGTTTTACTTCTCACACTTTCTCTCTCTTTTTGTTAACTCATTTATTTTCCAGTGCAGAGCACTGGAATAAGAGGCAAATTGTCCTTATTCTAGGAATAAGTGGACAGTTTAAAGTTTAGTAAGTTAAGACACCTAACTGTTGCAGCAGCCACCACTTTCAGTCTAGTTTTCTGCATTGAATTGCTCTGCAGAGCAGCCTTTGTTTATTTCTCCCATCCTATTTGTAGGGGAAATCTATGTTTTAACCAGAAAAACAACCATCTTATTGTTTTTTTGTCGTACTATGCTTCTTCTTGTCTTTAAAGAAAAAGAAAAAAAAAAAAAAGAAAAAAGAATAAAGAATAAAGGTATTTTGATAGCTTGATTCTGATATTCCTGCTTCCAATGAAGAAGATTCAGGGCTTCCTTTCTTCCTACTGGCAGGCAAAGGTGCATCTGGTACTTGGGACAATAGAAGTTCACAGCCAAGTAACTATCCCAGTGAGCAATGAGACAGATTTGATTAGAGAAATATTCTAACTTCAGCAGATTTTACAAGCAAATATTTGAAATTGTTGAGCACCTACATTGCACAACTTATGCAACAGAGGAATACTGATAAAATGGGTGAGCTCTTGTGGTATTTGACCTTTGTAGATAGAAAATAAAACTAATCACAGAAAATTAGAGCTCTGAACACAGGAACTGGAAATAGATAAAAGAAAGGTTTTCATGGGAGTGGTGTCAGTCTGTATTCTGTGTTTGTCCGAATGATCTGGAGGTGACAAAGCAGTATGTGAGTAGCGAAGTGCCACTCCATTTGTTTTCCCTGCTTATTCTTTCCATCATCTTTGCCAATAATTTCTTTTTTTCTGCAATACAAACTGCAAACACTTCAACACCGCTACTGTCTTTATATGGCACCTTTGTCTGAGGCATCTCAGTCCTCCCCACATCTACAAATGCCACAGAATACAAACCAATATTGACCATATTTATTTATTTATTTATTTATTTATTTACATCCTTTTAGGTGAGGACAAAACAATCATTTCAGGTGTTAATTGTTTTGTGTGCAAATATGGTCTACCTCACTTGCAGCACAACCTGAAAGACGATTCCCTTATGAAAATTATTGACATTGCCACACATTGCCACGTGAAAATTTGCTCCAAGAAAAGGACTTTTGCTTACCTATGCTATTTTTGTCGTGAACTGGGATGTACACATTTCAAAAACAGAGGTATAAATATGGGAGTTTAAACTGGTAGGAATAAGAATAGTCTGAGAACATCAGCCTCCTCTCTTATTCCATAAATGTGAATGAAAACTGACATGCTGAGAAATAAGAGACTTAACTTTGTCTAGTAGAACTCATTTTCCACTGCTCCTTTTTATAGATCAGAAATAATTTGTTTCAAAAGGAATTTTAAACTTTTCACATATATTGTGGACAAATTCAGTGACCATTATTTTTCTAAGATACAGATTTATGTCAAAAGGAAGCTGGAAACACTGAACATTATCTGACTAACCATTTTTCCAGATGACAAGAAGGGGACTCACAACCTCTGCCCCAGCCATTCATCTTATCAGCTATTCATTCTTTGGTTTGTTTTTTTTTCATTATTATGGCCCTTTAAAAATATGTGTTTCATATTCAGAATTTTCTCTTGCATTGAGAGGACATGAAGCTTTATTAAAGGTTTCAGTGCCTTTATCAGCCATAAAATTTACCTGTGATCACTGAATATAAGGGAAAAGCTACTAACCCAGGCTGCTGATGAAATCAGATGAGCTATCTGATATTATCAGTGTAAATGAATACTTAGAAGAGACAGAAAGAGGGAAAATATTTTGTTCATATTTGTGCCTCAGAATTACTTGCTCAGAGAATGGTTCACTCAAGTTTCTACTTAGTATTCAGTAAAAAGCGTTACCCAGAAATTTTTAAAATAACTTCAGGCCTTTGAAAAAGTAATTTCAGTGTGGTTCACTGCATGAAAACAAAACAGTAAAATCTCTGGATGAGAGAAGTAATACTTTAACTTAATGAAACTTATATTAAAAATACTCCAGGTTTTCTAGTCCAGCGTCTTTACCATCTGTGAATTCAGATATTCCAGATGTTTGCACATAATATATCATGTTATGCTCAGTACTTTCTGTAGCAGAGAACAACAGTTTATTGATTTTTAAGACCTTTCTTAGAAACAAAGATGTAGACCTTAAACCGCTTTTGAATAAACTTCCCCAGTAATGTATTAACTCTACATGGTCCACAATTTAAATTGCTCACCATGATAAACATATCTGTTTGGCTCTTTGCATCAAACCCTTATATTGACTAACAAGTCCTTTTAGCAGGATGATGGTGACTCTGTCAGGTAATTTTTGTATTGCTCAGTGCCTCCCTTGTTAGGAAGCCATTTAGAGCTTTCTGAAAGGGACCTGCTGATATTCCGTGCAAGTATTGTGTGAAATATGAATGTGAACATATGGATGAATCCTGTGAAATTTCACTACAAGTCATCTGGAAGAGAAGACAACGTATGTTTGAGTAAATACAGAATTTGGTTGGCAGTCTACTGTCATTCCAAAACCTAGGCCGTCTGGTGTCTGGGAAGCAGGGAAAGAGGCACATCCCCTGCGCTCAGGAGAACACCTTCACCAAACAGCACAGAATTGCGCTATCTATGTAGTTCCAGATTGGTGAAAGACAGCTTGTTTGACATTCAAGGGGATGAAATAGCACCAAGAAGAGCTTTCTTGAGCTGCTTTCATCTTTGCCAGCTTGCAATGTCATCATGTATTTCTGGCAAATAGAGCTTGCATCAGTTCAGTTGACAGGTCCTCATGAATTTTAATATCTAAGCTCCATATTCATGTTAGGAGCATTAATGTTCCCTGAAGCCTTTTTATTCTGGGAAGAATATACATATTTCAGAAATTACTTTCCATATATTTGTTCATGTGTGTTTCTGTATGTATGTGCCTATTCCCACATATAACATTGCTTATACAGCAAATTTTTGCAAAAGTTTCAAATTATTTTTGTCTTGACAAAAGTAAAGTGGAGGCACTAATTTGTGTCTCTCATTCTCCAAATGGACAATATGTTTGGATTTTTTAAAATGAATTTGTGTTTTTCTCAGAGTGGAAAAGATCAAAAAGTTTGTTGGAACACATATCATGCAATATTAAATTCAGGTTACAAATGTGAGGACTGATCCCCAACTGGGATGAAATGGCAAAGCTCCAGTGGAGTAGAGAAAATGGTCTTGGCCTTATGCAAACAGAGATTGCATCCTTTTCAAGAGGCAATGCTTTATGAAGAGGCAGCAAAAGACATAAACTCGTGAAAATGGAAGTTGTTTCCCATTAAATTTGATGATAGAAGCACTTTGGAAAGTTAGATAAAACATCCATGCTCAGGAATATAAAAGGCATTATTAAGAATTTCCTCTTTTCTTATGTTGTATTTAAGAAATCTGACAAATATTAAGAGGAGCAGAATTAAAACCATGCTCAGTTTTTCAAGTCACTTGATCATGAGGCTACCAAAGATTTTTTTTAAGATGCTTCTTAAGTAACTTCAAATAGATTGAAGGAAAAAACCTAACCCCTAACCAACAAAACCACAATCATTGGCAACTGCCTATTCAGCTGTTTATTTACCGAAAACGAATAAATAAGAATTACTAATAAAGTCAATTATCTGTGTAAAGGGTATCAATTGCTTATGAGATAGAATGACACACAGTATCATAAATTTTCTAAGTGAAAGCTGCATATAAAAAAGTAAAAAGTCAAGAGTCAATTATGTAACAACTGTGCAGAGTGCAAAAACATCTTTGGGAACACTTTGGTGAAAATGTTCCTACCCAGCAGTGCAATTGCTGTAACCCTAAAATTGTTCATGAAGTAGGAATTCTTTCACGCAGTAATTTTGTGTGGGAAAGACTCAAAAAGAGCATTCTCTAAAGGAGAAGTTTCCTTTCACCCAGCAGCAGACTTCCAACGCATCTTTCAACTCCTGCTTGTGCCAGGCTTTGTTCTGAGAGGAGGGAGAGGGCTATCAATCTCTACTGATTTTCCAGTTCACTCAGCACAAGCTGCTGAAATACTGAATAAAATAGAGAGCCAGACTCCGAGAAATGAATTTGTAGCATAGCTGTTATGTCATTTACACTGTCAGTGAGATGTTCAAGTTCCAGTCCCATGCCTGTGACTACCTATGTCTTTATAAAACAATAGGTGCTATGTCTGTAAGCTCCAAAAGAGTTTGAAATACTGTCAAAACTAAGCATGGCTTTTGGATGCTCTGGTTATGTCCACACTAGGTGATAATGTGCAATAGATTGACATTATTATTATTATTATTATTATTATTATTATTATTATTATTATTACTAATTACTACTTATTTTCGTAGTTGAGCTATTCACTAACTTGAAAATTATTTCAAGAATCTAAAATCAAATCATTCCATTTGAGGTGGTATCAAATGTTTTATTTCAATTATAAATTTAAATTGCAATTTATCATTCCCAGATAATCATTTTGGTGATAACAGTAATAAGTATCATTCAGGAAGCAATTTGTGTCAACCTGTTTTTCAGGGTTTGACTGTTGCAGTAATATCTTCTATATGTTGGAGGTGGGGAGTGCTGTAATAGTGGATTAAAGAAAAATGTTGTCAGAGATAAAATAATGAAAGAATCCTACTAGAATTTACTAAAATTTGTACAGACAAATGAAAAATCAGGTTCAGAATGCTGTCATAAACCCAAAAATCTGTCTTAAAGATTTAAAAGAGAGCTATAAATCAGATTTAAAAGAGAGCTATAAATCAATCCCCTAAAAAGGGATGAAGTTTTATTTAGCTTTTATGTAGCAGCTCTGAAGAACTGAGTCTGTTTTCTAATTAAAACTATAGGTAAAGATTAAAAATAGCTTACTTTGACTTTGCACTTTCAGAGAGAGTATGGAACACAGAGTTTTTTAAAGTCATTTCTTTTGAAGGAAAACCAGATTTTTTGAACTGGTCACTAGAGAAGAATTATAAAATCATTTAGGTTGGAAAAAATCTTTAAGGCCATTAAATCCAAACATAAAATTGGGACTGCCAAGTCCATCACTAAACCATGTACCTAAATTCCACATTTACTGGAGTCTTCTAAATATGTCCAGGGTATTGTGTCTCATGAGTGGATATTTTAAGACATAGTGCCTACAATGGGGGCAGTGGAGACATACTACCTATTTCAGGTACTGTAAATGATAGAATCATTATGGAATCATTCAGGGTGCAAAAGACCTTTATGCTCCTTGAGTCCCACTGTTAGCCCAGCACTGCAAAGTCCCCCACTGAACTATACTATACTGAAACAACTTGTAAATATTTTCAGAAACAGTGACTCCACCACTTCTGGTCAGCCTGTTCCAACTTTTGGCACCTCTTTGCATGAACAAATTTTTCTAAATACTCAATCTAAATGTTCCCTAGCACACCTTGAGGCCATTTTTTCTGTCTTGTTAATTAGGAAAAGTGACCAATCCCCATCTGGCTACTCCTTTCAGGTAGTTGTAGTGAGTGAGAAGGTCTCCTCTCTGAGCTTCCTTTTCTCTAGGCCTACTTTATAAACATATTTAAATATTCAAGTAAGAAGCTAACTCAAATACATTTATGATCAACTTGTGATTGTTTCATATTTTTAATTAAAGCTTTGTTACATTTCTGAGCTCTAAATATACAAATCTTTAGAGAAAAAAATCCAAACCAAAATGCATAGATGCCCCTGTCTGCTACTAACTTGGCTTTAAAGTCTGAGCTGTGAACAAAAGAATTATTGAAAAATGCAGGTGAGGACATAAAAAGTTAAGTACCTTTCCATATAGCTTTTTACATTGTGGTGGGTTGACCTTGGGTGGCTGCCAGACATGTTATCAATACCATTCTAGCTACAAATAAAAGGCACAGCACTCTAAGGGGTGTTATGGGGAAGTTAACTCCATCCCAGCCAAACCCAATAGACAATTAAGATAAACTAACCTGAAGTTCAAACGTAGCCCAAGTGTATGCCAAGCTATATGTGCTTAGTCCAAACATAAACTTTTAAAGTGACTTCTTCTCTGCTCCATTTTGTATTTTTTTTTCATCTGTACCATTTATCTAAGCTTCCTTAAAGCTGATGCATTGTGCACAGTTACTCAAATCTTTAATATAAAACCACTTAGAGCAAACATCTCAGTGACATATCATCTCTCTAAATGTTGTTGTGTTTTTAGAAGTCTCCTATTTTACAATCAAAGCTTAAAAAGGACATGTAATCTGCCATAGCAATATGTCAGAAAAAAATGTTGTAGATAGAGCTCATTGAAAAGGAGTTTTTGCTCTCCAAATTCTATGAATTTCTTTGAACCTGTACTTTAAAATATGCTAGGTTTTCCCATAACAGTAATTTTTGGGAAAGAGGTGGTACTTCCTTGTTATAATAGGGTATAGCTGTGGGACTACATATTTTGGTAAGGTTCAATGGTAGTATAATATGCTAACACATTTTTCCTCTATTTTAATCTTAATCCATGATTTTTCAATCTGTCATTAATGGGAATCAATTAAAAATGACATTAATTAGAAGTTCTAAATAGATCTTTAAATAGATCTAAATCCCCCAAATCAAACTGCACTGAATTTCAGGGAAGGTGGAGGCTGACCTAATCATAGTTCTCAGCTTCCTTTGCAATATTGTGTGAACACCTGTCACTATGTGTAGCACTGAAACTCCTGGTTAGATGTGAAAATGAAAAACAAACACAAATGTAAGGGAACAATAAATCCCTCACAATTTATTGATTAACAGCCTTTCAAGTTTTGCAGAATATACAACGGAAGCATGAAAAAAAGGTACAAAATGAAGATCTCACATCGACCTTTGCTGCCTTTTACTTGTTAGCCATTGTTCCTCCTTTGTGTCAGTGTGTGAGTAGTCAACAGCTTTTAATCATTTATGGTACTATTCAGTTGAAGTAGTGATCTTTTAAAATGATAAATCTTAATGATAACTTCAATGATAATCTTTAAAAGATAAGAATGTGAAGATAGAAGGGGAAATAAGGTAAAATCGGCACTAATATGTGCCTATCATTCAAAGTATGTCAGATATGACTAGGACACAGCAAGGGAAAAGATTAAACACAATGAATGAGCTCATATTCCAGCATGTACAATTAGACATTTTGCAAGCATAGTACACTTAACAAAAATCAACATTTTATTTTCAAATTTTGAGAACTGAATATGCTTTCTGAGATCACTGCCTCCTTCTGCTGTGGAACAGTAAAAGAAATAATTCACAGCCGCTAGGGTCTTCAGGAGCCAGCTCACATGTCTGGCATTAATTGAGATGTTCTGGTACATTGGTAGCTATGTGTGGTTTGTAGTACACATTGTCTAAGAACTTAAGGGCCATCTTGGCATTTTAAACTATGTGTCTGGCCAACTCAACCGTACTTTCTCAACAGTTACTTAGATTGACACCTTTAGAAGGTAATTTTTCCTTTAATTGACACCTTTAGAAGGTAATTTTTCCTTCCTGCCAGTTTATCTAATTTTAACCCTTTGTTAAAATGGGTTCAGACATTCCCTGGAAGTACCTACCTGTCTCATCTTGTTTCCTGCTTCTTATCAGATCTCGTCGAACCTCTGAAAGGGCATTGGTGACCTGTCTATCCCATTCACATAAAAGCTGAAGTCTTCAGTATTTTCTCTGTTCTCTATTGTTTTACAGAATGTGTCTGGGGATGAGTGTCTTTCTTTTTTTATATATGTTTTTAAAATTTTCATTCCACTTGAATAACCATTTACTGTTCAGCTTCATAGCCCAAATGAATTTATATTTGATGTATCTTCCATATTTTTGATATATTCTTGTACCTTCTGCATCTTCTTTACCTCTTTACATGCTAATAATGGTATTTGCTCTCCAACTTTGAGCATTGTTTTATAAAAACAAACCATGTATCAAACACGCTTCTTTTACAATAAATGTTTGAAAATTTGGGAAAATTACTCAATTCAACTCAATTTTTCTCTTTTAACCTCATGAATGTAAGTTTGCATTGCCCAATATATTTTCCATTTTCGTTATACATTAACTGCTGCTAGAATTATCTGATTCTGAAATAGTGACTGCTAATTAAATTACTGCCATTTCCAACTTCAAGTGACTTCCTACAACAGAAAAGCACAGTTGTACTTTATTTACAGGCAGAAAATTTGAATGCCCATTGTCTGTGAAGGAGGGCTTCTGCTCATAGCTTTCTATGTAAACAGGGAGTTGAGTACTTTATCATTCCTTAATGGGATAGGACAAAGGCAGTAGTTAAATAAGCCTGTGGCAAATAAGAGCTCCACAATGATGAATTCTATAGTATTTTCCATCTACTGTAAACATGTGTGTTACAAGCCTGAAGTTTATGAATAATGGCTTCATTTTGAAGTAATTAGAATTCTATGCCATTAACAGCAGGAAGTCTGGATAATTGTATTTCAGAATTAAATGTCTGGGAAAAGACATTTCTGTCTCTATTACAATTATGTTTATGATTAATGACAGAAATGACAACCTGCAATATAAATACAAAACAGCAAAAATTAACTGTATCCATCATGGATGACAGCACGACAACTCCAGCGAATCAGTGATCACAGGTAAAAAAAGAGCTTGATAATCTTGTTTTGTTTCATATTGGAATATCCTCATCTCTTTCCCTTATTTTTGAGGTGTAGGTCTTCCAGCTGCTTCATACCAGAGTAAGCATGAAATATTAGAGTTGATTAGGTGCAAAATGAAATATTTTGTAGGCCAATCAAACACTGTCTTGTGGGTATGCTAGAGCTTATCTTGGTGGGGTCAAGGGTGTCATTCAAACACATCTGTAGAGTAACACAACTAATAGTGTTTTATTAGCACAATATTTACTGAAGTCAATTCTTTCTTCTCTGAGATAGTAAGTGTTGGACTGCCTTAGGTAATATAAAGTTTCTTACTCAGCAGATGAAACTGCTTTTGGAGTTGTCCTGGATTTGTTTCTTGATGCTTCTACCCTCCCAGTTCTAGAAAGAATTATTTTCTCATGTATCACTTCATGTGAACTGATTCTGATCCCAAGCAGCACCATGCCTCTGTGTCTGAGATACAGCCTCTACTGGCTGCCAATTTTGTAGTATTGCAGTGGGAACTCTCCTGAGTTGCACCATGAGGAGTCTGATGGCAGAGATAGCAGGACTGGAGCCATGGGATAACTTATAAGTCACATCAGGTATGCCAGAAAAATTCCATCTTTGACAAAAATCCATCCCATGGCAAAATGTAGGCCATGCCACAGGAACTGGAGAGCAGTCACATTCCAGATGAGTTGTTTGCACACTGCTCTCTCCTCCTCTGCCACATCTATAGATTAATGCAGAGGCACATATATTTTCCCTACTGTTTATATCTTCATTGACCATGTGGAGTGTTTGCATACAGGAGTGAGTACAGAAGTGGGTAGGTGTGGGTCTGCTCAACTAAGTTTGTCAGTGTAATGAAAGCTAAACCAACATCCTCAGGGCATCTGCAGGAAACAGACATTCTCTTCTAGAAGTGGGAAGTTTTAAAAGTGAAGTTTTAAAATGTCTGAACCTATTTTTGCTCAATCTTACACAACAGGTCTTGTCAATATGAGGCTCTCAGCAGGATGTCTTTGTTGAATTGAACTTCACAGTAAAGTTTTCTGAAGGTATTCTTCATCATAGCAGCCTGCATTGATTCTATTTTTCTTTGTTTAACAGGTTGATGCCTTCCATACATGACTTCACAGGTAGGTACTGGGTACTCTGTGTCCTGAAATAGGTGTAACTCTGATATAACTGATTTCACTTGCAGGAAAAGGTTTTCTGGTTTGCTTTTTTTTTTTTTTTTCTTTTTTTTTTATGAAGAGATATTGTCTCTGCCTCCTTATGTTTTGTTCTTGCTCTTAGTTAGCCCCTATATTAACATTTAGGCATTGTTCTACTAGACCTGTTTATCTATGTTAGTCAGTTTATCAATCTAAACCTCTCAAGGAGAAGGAAAGCTGAAAACTCTCCCATAGGTTTATCTTGATAGCTACTAAACAAATATATGCTTTTGGAAGCATGGGCTTGTCATTGCACAGTGCCTAAGTTAAGGAGATTGACTGCAAGAACCAAGAGGGTAAGCACTCCCAGGCAATCACAAAAAGCCTGCCAGTCAGTAAAGGTTCCTGCATTCTGAAGATATTCAATAAACAATGAATACCCTTAAGTGCCTACACTACAACTGGGCACCATAGTAAGAAATAACTACTCATGAACATTTTGTAATTATTTTCTCTGTAGGAGTCCTGGCTTTTTGTGTTTATCACTCATAACACCTTTTGTAGCGCCTATCACTCTAAGATCTCTGTACTCAGCTAGCTAGGAATATATTCTTTGCCTGTGGGGTTTGTCTTCAATCATATATTAAAAAACATCTGCACCTGCCATGAATACTCCCATTCTGCTGTGCAGGAATGAATGAATACAGGTTTCTGCTGTTTGCCTTGAAGCCCTTTGTACGCACCACTGAGGTGCGAAACAATGTTGTCTTTACTTTGCAGAGTTCTTCCCCACTGTGCATCAGTTAAGCTTATCAGCAATAAAATAAAGAAACGGTTTGGTGCCTAATGCAGCCGTGTCCAAGAACACCAAAAGGCCACTTTTCATTTTTTTTTAAAGCAGTTTTTCTTCCAACCCATGGATTCTGGCTCTCATAAAAGGTGGTGATGGGGCGTGGGGCACAGGTCAAGCTTCAGATCTGGAGATGTAAGAGGCAGTCAAAAGATCACCTCAAAGCCAGATTGTGCTCTCTTGCTGTCAGACAAAAAAGTAAATCTGCATGGCCATAGGCATTACCTGCTGCTAATCCATGTGAGACTGTGATGAATTCCGCACATTATCCTTACGAGTAAGAATTTCTGCTAACAGTTTCTGCTTCTGTTTCACACACACTAAGTCATGAAACTGGTTTATACAATATAGTACTGAATGTGATTTTTGTTTTGTTTAATGTTTTAGCAATTGCCGAGCTTGTCGTAAATTTGCGCTGCACTTTAATAATGGTTTTGTGCTAATTTTGTTTGTTTAAGCAGTATCTCCAAAAGAGACACTAATTTTTGGATTCCTGACTCAGCTTTTGACTTAGGGTCTTACCTATATATTCAGTTAAATGAATAAGTTTATACATAGGAATAACAGATGCAGACTTCATCATTGTAATAGAAAGGATAAATAAGGACTGTAAGACTGTCTTATACTCACATCCCTTTATCACTAATCTTTCTTAATAATTAACTTCAATGGAATTCTAGATATTAAGTAAATAAATAGTCACCAGAACACTAATTTTTATAGAAAGATCTCACAATGCAAAATGCAATTAGTCCCAGGTAATATGAAAATTTTATAGCTTTTCAGGTTTCTAGACAAAATTATTGTGTTCATTTGGTTTGAATTTTTGTTTCTATTTTCTGGTGATGACCTACATGTGACTGACAGTTGACCTGAAAAAGTATTTCCCAGAACAGAAGGGAAGAGAATGTTAGAACAAAACATGACAAAATCATGAAAGGGCAAAGGTAAATCTGAACTTTCAGCAAATCAATATCTCTGTGGGGTATTCTATTAACACAATAAATCTTTTACAATGATAAGAATGTTAGAGAAAACACTGTCTTAATGAACTTATTGTCTCTTGAAATAAAGATTGTGGTAACAGTGAGCAGAAACATCAAGTCTAAAAATCACACCATCAAGACAAGAAAGTAATCTTGCAGCCTACACAAGAGTTTAAAATTTCACAGTTCTGTTTTGGCCCAATGCCTACATGCAATCCTGCTTCACTTCTGATTTTCACATTAAAATCTGTAGCTTGCTGTCATGTAAAAATAGGACAAAAATGTCTTGCTACAATTTCATATACAGATTGTATATTTTAATACTCACTTTGGAATATTTGTTCCTTGGGGTACATCATCAAAAGAAATTTAAGCTAATGTTGTTCAATAAAGAGTGAATAATTACCAAAAAAGAAAAGTCACCAAATGGAAATGGCTGGGTATATAGTCTTCAAAAATTATATCTCCTACACAGAAGGCTATGTTATTCTTTATAGCCAAAACTTCAAGAATTAGGGTTTTGGTTCTCCATGCAATTTCCCCAGACTCTTTTCACTTTCCATTCTCTAACGAAAAACATTTTGCGGAGGCATCTCCAGCTGTCATATGTAAAAAAAAAAAAATAAATTCATGAACAAAAAATGCACAAGAATCAAACTGTCAAGGAAAGAATCCCAACAAGCTACACTGATGGACCTAAAGCTATGATTTTTCTAGTGCAATTCTGTTTAGTGTTCAGTGCAGTATGAAGTGTAACAGGTAAGGAATTAGAAAAGCCCAACAGCATAGAAACGCAGTGAGAATATATAGTCAGGATCTTGTGAAAACTGCAGCATTTAAAACATTCCCAATTAAATGTAAGCATTTCAGGCACTAACTACCTTCTGAAAAATTTTATGCACAGGGTAAGGAAAAAAATCTTTTTAGGATGTATGATAATGTTTAGAAGAATTCCATTTCTAGAAAATATGGGTTTGTGAGGCACTACGAAAATTGCAGCTGACTTCTATCCTAATGTGCATGGCTTTTGCCAAAATATAGGGTATTGTATCCCTTGTAATATGTAATTGTATCTTTTATCCTGTCTTTCTCTTGTTAATTCTCTGTATCCACAAAGTCCTCTACTTTTATTATATTCATGCCCTTTGTGGACTACTTAAAATATCATCTAATCATATAATCTACAAAAATTTAATCCTAAGCCTATAAATAGGCTTATTTATCAATTTCAAAACTGTTACGACATTTCTCTTTGGGTGGTCAATGATGCTGATATCCTTTGTCTTCATGTTATGTTTTCAGATAAACATCTTTGTGCTGTCTCAAATGCTCCCTCTCTCAAACTTGGAAGACTCCTTCCTTCTATTGATAGAAACTTTCCCATTAGTGTCCCTTTTTCTGGCTTTCCTTTTCCTCAACAATGGAAAGACAATGGCCAGGAGCAACAACTGAGACCATAGCTTATTACAGTGACTAGTGCTGTATAATTTCTATTTACATTTACTGACCTGTTAACCTATTTGTTTTATCTAAATGTGTATTTTCTGTCTCATGAGATCACAAGCATGTTAAGGTGAGATAGACTGTGAACTGTAGTATTTTTCAGCATCTGCAAGTGTGCATTATTCTTATACAGCTTTATTTAGAGTTTCTTGAAGAACACTTGACATGCAATACTTCAGATTTTATACTGATCTTGCATATTCCTTGTGGAGTGACACATAAAAAATGTGATTGTTTTTTAAAGTATTGAGTTTCTGTTTGCTCAATACTTTTCCATAAGTGACAAGAGCCTGAACCCCTGATGGCTCTATGTCTAGAGCAGCCATAACTAGTCCCACAGTCACTCAGACCATGTTAGCATGTTGACATAATAATGAACATTTCTAGCCAGTAACTCGGGCAGGGCTGCTTCAAAGGAGGAAAGACTAATGTTAAGCAGTATCTAAGTTAGAAAAAGGTGTGTGACCTCTTTCCTTTCTTGGTATATTTGTAACCTCCGAAAATGCTGAAATCTGAGTAAAATTATGTAGGCCTAACACCCAATATTTTTTATTTCTTTCTATATCTGACAATGTGGTGGTTTAACTTCAGCTGACAAAAAATCCCCCCACAGCTGCTCACTCAACCCATGGGTTGGATGGAGGAGAGAATTATAAGTGTAATAATGACAATGCTTGGGTTGAGACAGTTTCATACTTAGAGCAACAGCCACACCCAGAAGCAAAACAAAAGGGGAAATTCATTCACCACTTTGTATAGGCAGGCAGATATTCAGCCATCCCCAGGAGAGCAGGGCTCCATCAAGCTTCACCATCAAGTAGCCATCTACTTGAGAAGACAAAAGCCATCACTCCGAAGGTCCACCTCTTCCTTCTCCTTCCCCCAGCTTAACATCCTGAGCATGATGCCATATGGTATGGAATGACCTTCCCATCTTCTTGAGTATCCCCAGCCTCCTAGCTGGGTGGGATGTGAAGCAGAAATGAACTCAACTCAGTGTAAACACTGCCCAGCAATAGCAAAACCATGCTTGTGTTACCAACACTGTTTTCAGCACAAATCCTAAAATAGCCCCATAATAGCTACTGTGAAGAAAATTAACCAACCCAAGCCAAAACCACCACACTCAGTAACCTTTGGATCACATATATTAAATCCAAAAGAAAAAGATGTTGGGAGGAAGACTGAGGGCACTGTCAATTTGAAGGAAAATAAAAATATAAAGATATTAACTTTGGAATGACCTGTAGCTTGACCAATCAGTTCATAATCTACATTTAAACATAATAATTATCAGAATCATTCATAGTCAATCCTTGCAACAGGTCCTACTGAATTTCCTTTCAGAATCGAGGGACTGGAGGGGGTGGGAATGGAGTCTGATTAACTACACAGAAACCATAATAAAAGAATTATGACTGTGACTTAGGGAAAGGAAGAAAGGTACAAATGACAAGTATGAATGGAAAGTGAACATTATTATCTTAGCATATGCCATTAATAGCTTACTTAAAGGTAAATGCAATTTGTCTGAGTTGAATTCCCAGTTGTCCTTAGATGGCATTTGAGAACCAAGTATATTATTGCTTTATGTAAGAATACAGAAAAATCATTTAGAGTATATTTTAAGGTGTATTTTCACAGCTGTGCCTTTCTGTCAGACAGGCCCTTAGTACCTTAGTACCTCATCAATGCTGCAGGCTTTTGAGAGAATAAAAACTTGATCTATGTAAAAAAATCAAAAAACTGTGCCACTGGGTTACACTGTAATGGGTAATTTAGACAGACTATATGGCATGACACATGCCTGAACTACCTTCTGAGCACCTGGGCCTCTCTCTGGGATTGCAGTACACCCTGTTTCCTGAGTGACCACTCATTAGGACTTGTAGCCCAGATAAAAGACATGAGTACTCATTCATACAGAAAGTCACATGGCATCTCATGAACCAAAACCCAAGACATTAGTGTGTCTTTAACATGGGCTTCAAGTCCTGACGAGTGGTTGCTCAGGAAGTAGGATCCTACCATGATCCCAGATCAGACCGTCTTGATTTTGTGCTGAGTGGCCTCAAGGAGGGGAAGCCCATAAAAAGAATCTGCCTGGAAGTGGGGACACTTGCCCACTTGTCATGCTAGCACTGTGCTCAGGTGCAGCTGAAGAGTGCTGTCTGTGAAAGATATCCTGCTTCTATCCCTGAAGCTCTGCTTGCAAATTTTTCCCTTCATGGAAAACCAGAGGCAGAAACAGGACACCCTTTAAGGGAGGGTATGGAGATCTTTCAGCACCATGATGAATCCTCTGCTGTAAACCTATCACTTCTCATACAGTACTCTGTGTCTTCAAAATGTCATATAACCAGTTTGAAAAGTGATGAATTTGCCTTCTCCAAGATAAAAACCATATGGATTGACAGTTCTCTGCATTAACAGAGATTTGCTTTAATTAGTTAATTCTCACAAAGTTCAATGACTGCCAGATGAGCAAAGTAAAAAATACTGGTTTTTACAATACTTTCTCACTTTAAATTTTTGTGAAAGTCCTTTGTTTTTTAGCTGGATAATTTTTTAAGATAGCTCTTGCTTCCAAAGTCATCCCTGACTTCTGAGCAATGTTCTCCACAGTGAAAACTATGCAATGAGGTTCCTCCTGTTCATCAAGCTTATATTGGCTTTCTTCCAGCTCTTTTTTTTCATTTTCTTTCAGTTTTCTGTCCTTGTCTGTTCCATGCTTCCTTTCTGACTTTCATCTGGCATTCCTTCACATTCTTATTTTCCTCAGAACCCTACATAGTCCATCACACAGAATCAATCTACATGAGCCCACTTTTTTCTCCCCCAGCACCTCCAACCACAACCATGTTTTCTGTAGTCTCATTATGTTTTCATTTGTTCCTTGGTTGTTCCTTCAGGTTTTCTGCTTCCTCCCACAAAATCAATTCCACAGCTTCCCCTTCCCCTCTGTGTTCTGTGATTAAAAACAATGTACTGTTAGATAGGAGGAAAAATAAACACACACACACAGAGTCAAAAGAGAAGCCATAGGAAAGCTAAATTAAATGGAAATGTTCCTGTTGGTCAAAATATTTGATATTAAAAAAAACCAAACAAAACATTTTAATTAATATGCTTTTTAAAACATTAAGGAAATAATAAAAAAAAAAATCATTGCATGTCTCCACACTGTGCAAGTGGTGAGAAAAAAAGGAAAGTTAAACCAGAATTCCTGAAGGTTATTCTATGTTCTCAGTATCTAAAATGCTTATTGGCTTTAATGTCTTTTTTTTCCTCACTGTGCAATTAAAGGAATATAATATAGCATAATATACCAATAATATATTGCATAGATTTTAATATTGCTATAACTGATTTTAACACTGATATTTCAGTTCAGCAAAGTGATGCTCTTATCAGCTTCCTGGGACTCAGGTAGATACTGCAGCTGATACCCTGATACCCTATAAAATGGTATTTCAAATAAGCAGAGGAATCAATGAATATTCATAACCACCTCCTACAACTCAGCTTGGACATCATGAGGCAGCTACTTGCTGTGTGGTTTTTTACAATAGAATGTCATCAGCTATAGAAACCTCTCACCCACACAAAGGGCATTTGTTGTAAATGAATTTAAATGTAAATTGTTTCTCTGCCTGTTACTTTTTCAGCTCAGGACAGGAATACTCAGGAGTTGTAATAAATAAAATAAATGGTTTCCCAAGTACTCACAGAAGCATGTTATTAAAATGAAGCATGCATGTATATTCATGAAGAAAATGAGAAAAGCTATTCTTAATCAGAAAAGAAGTCTGATACAATTTTCTGCAAAGAACTCTTTCCAAAGTACCCATTCACAGATACTTCAGCAACTCACCTTCTGAAATTACAATTTTTACATCTTGGTGTCTATGTTGACTAAATGCAAACCCTTTTCTGTCCTTGTAGATATCAAACTGCATTTAATTTAAGAAAATGACACAGTCAAGGGTTGTATACAGCATTTTTCAAGCTACCAATTCAACTATTTAAAATATTTTCAGATTTATATATATACATGTACGTGTGTACACACACAACCTTGAGGGAGCTGCATTTCACAGAGAGCTGTCATCACAGATATTCACTCACCTGTGCTGTGCTGCTATGGAACATCTGTTTGTGCTCACACAAGGCACTCCAGATCTTTCTGTGGGGAGCTGCATTGTAGTGCAGGATGAAAACACTGTGCTTTATTTGCAAGGACAGCCTTTCTCATCCCATAAAAGCAAGTGCCTTTTCTAACATTCTGAAACACACAGCACAGTACAAACTGATACTCTCCGTATTAGCCCATTAATAAACATTGTGCTGAAGTCATTGAAGGTTTCTGTCAAGATGGGTTTCCTATCCCAAAGCTGCTGAAGCTTGGCTCACTTTTTTCAATGAGTTCCAAAATCTGAGTAGATGAACCACCTGCTTCATGATCAATGCTTACTTGATGTTGAAATATACTGACTGTAAATAAATGTACTCACAACACAGTCTTCCTTTAGCACCAAGGATTTCATGCCCTGCTTGTTGGCTTTAGTGTTTGTGTAAATTTTATCAATTAAAAACAGAATACATTCATATCAGTACTAGTTAAGATAAGTGCATTGTTTTCTTTTGGGAAACATCTCTCTTTTATGAGGGAGTAGAACTACAGAAGTCAAAACATAACAGGGAAAAATCCCACAGTGAAGGATAAATTCTATTGTAGCCATTATAACAATTTCCATACCTTCCTCATGCCTCATTAATTATCACTTTTACACTTACTGATTTGTGGGGTCATATGGAAATATTCAGTTTAATTTCTGTAGATAAATTTTAAGGCATATAGGACCGTAACATATCATACCACGGTCTTAAAAGAGGAAGCAAAATTTTGCAAGAATATGTTTGTGATATGAACAGTCCAAAAATAGTGTTTTAAGATTCAGATAGGAGGCAAGAAGAAAATGTATAACAATTTTCATAAATAGGGTTTTAGTAGAATTCTGTTGCCTAGTCATAGATAGGCATCTATTATTCTTCGCAAGAAAGCCCTGACTGCCTTTCTGTTCCTTTTGAAAAATGAGAAATATACATACAGTTTTCAGGTACTTGTAGAGAGCAAAAAGTTCTCCCCCGTGCCTCATTTTCTCCAGACTAAACCACCCCAGCTCCCTCTGTGGCGCTTTATAAGATTTCTGACCCAAACCCTTTACCAGCTCCATTGCCCTTCTCTGGACTTGCTGCAGCATCTCAGTGTCTTTCCTGCAGTGAGGGCCCTAGAACTGCACACAGGATTAGAGGTGTGGAGGAGGGAGAGCCACTTCCCTGGACCTGCTGTCAACAGGAATTTTGATACAGGTCAGGATGCCATTGTCCTCTTTGGCTACCTGGGAAGACATACCCAGACAGTGGTTGACCAGCACTCCCAGGTCCTCTTCTCCTGGCAGTTTTCCAGCCACTCTTCCCCCAGTCTGTAGGACTCCTTGAGGTTGTTGCAACCCAAGTGCAGGACCCAGCACTTTGCCTTGCTAAACCTGGTGGCCTCAGCCCACCCAGCCTGTCCAGATCCCTTTGCAGAGCCCTTCTGCTCCTCAGCACATCAATGCTCCCACCCAACTTGGTGCCATCTCCAAACTGACTTAGGGTGCACTTGATCCCTTCATCCAGATAATTGATATTTACATGAAACAAAAATGGCCCAAATTAATATGTTTAAATATGTAACCAGACATAAACAAGTAGTTCCCAACATACTTTTGTTGTTTTGGAATATCAGGTATTGAAATCACTCGGAAATGGAAATTTTTCCCCTCAGTTTCTCCTGGAACACTGAGAAAAGAGAAATTAAGAAGTGTGAGAAAACAGCACATTTATTTGTGTTTAAGTTGGTAGAGTAACACTTAAAAATTTCAGTAGTGTTTTTCTTCATATGCAGCTGCCCTTTCTAGTCAGAAATCAATATGAACTATCACTCTGAGGAACATGTCTATGAAAAACTTAAAGTTCTGGAGAAAGTATGACCTAATTCAGCATTTAGTGATCTCACCCCCTACAAGTATGTTCTGAATTGTTTTGGCAGCAGGAGAGGTGCCCAGTGTGACTCCCAGGCAGCATCAGACACTGATCTAAATCAGCAAATGACCCGAAACACTAAGAGACACATCTTAAAAAAACATCTTTCCTTGTTGTATCCCCATGAAAAGGCCTAAAAGATAATCTGCAAGGGCAGTTTTATACCTCTTTCTTATAGATATGTGATTTTTTTTTGCTACTTTGTGCTAATTTCACATAAGGAGACTATGATATTAATGCTTTGCTAAAAATCTATTTTATTTTTTTTGATTTTGTAAAATGTCCCCTGGAATTAAATCCATTCAGAATAAAAACTGAACAGTCTTAGTGAAACATTTTCTCAATATGGTTATGATTTTCTACATTCTCTGAAATTAGAATGTCTTTTTACCACTGACATGGTAAGGAAATGGTATTACTTTTTGACAAGAAATCCGAGCTACTTTTCCTTTTTTCTTCATCCTGATTTGGAACAAAATTTAGCAATTTTTAAAGGCAAATCAGTATGGTAGAAACAACAAAACTAGGATTCTCATTGTAACGCTGCAAATTTTGATAGATACTCTCTTGAGAGAGAAATGTAGATGTTGTCCAGGCTGCCAAAGCACTGGGAACCCTTTAGAGTTTACGCAACAAATCTTTTTCCAGACCCCAGCCAGTGCAGGCTCCAGTAAGAGAGCTTGTTTTCTGTGACATCAGGTAACCCCCACCCCAGCTGGAGAGCTTGTGGAGCAGCCAGTTGGAGAGCCTGGGAGGCCAGCAGCTCACCAGGTGAACAGCTGGGAAATCAGATGTCCTGGAAAGATTGGCAGTCTACTCTTCAGGCAGTTAGCTGTCAGCAGAACTGCCCAGGAGGCAGAGGAGTTGGTCTCGCCAACTTATTTCCCTGTATGATTTCCATCTACATCAAAAAAAATAAACAAGGGTGTTGACAGTAGTTCATCAGAATATGTTTATAAATATATGTGTGTGTGTACACATGTGTATATATATTACATATATATATATATATATATATATGCATTATAGGATTTCTAATTCAAAGAAATTTCATTCTAATTTCTGCCTTGCCCTTCCATTCCATCTGTCTCTAGAACTAAGTGCATATTAAGGCCATTATTTGAATATATGAATTTTTGTCAACACTACTACAGCTAAGAGGATGGACAAGCCTCTCTCACAGCTGTCATATCTCATTATTCTTTTGCTCCTTTATTCTTATCCTTCTTCCTTTTCTTTTATCTTCTTTGTCCCTTATTTGTCTCCTGCCAACACATTTTCTTTTTCTTAGATAGCTAGCTAGCTCTTGAAGTGTCCAAACTTGGTTCAACCATTTTAAAACCACAAAGTTTATTTGGGAGACAAGTATTTATCTCTCTCTCTCTCTCTCTCTCTCTCTCATTCTCTCTCTCTCTCTCTATATATATATTTATTTAATATATATTATATATTTTTATTCTTTATATATCACTATTAGCCATCAATATAAGTAAAATAAAGTCAACAGAAAATTCATGTTATTCCTCCCAAGTGTTGGCAGAATATTTCATAGCCCCTCACAATTGTCACATTTGCTTATCATTTAACACCTTGCTGTTACTATGCCGTTTCTCTAAATTTTCTTGAAACCTAAAATAACATTATTAAGGCATTTCAGAATTTAATTTGATGTTAGTAGAACTACATGAAAATAGTCTGGTAACTTTTCTTATATTTTCAACAGGAAAATTAGGTAGGACAGAGTCATAATTTTGCCCTTGACACCTTTAAAACTAACTCTTGAATTATGGAAGCTGTGTGTGAGCATGAAACATGGTAGTTATGTCATAGGTAATAAAGACATTTGGGGCATTAGTCTTCAGGCTCTGATTAGAAAACAGGTAAAATAAATTATATCTAGTTACTCTGAAAGATTTTGCATAAAATCTGGGACCTAATTTTAAAATCAGAAACAGAAAGTTCAGTGTCTATTGTTTAGACGTTATGTCCGATACAAGAATATTCCTACAGTAATATTTCCAATTTTTAAAAATTTAATTTTTTAAGTATACACAGTGCTTTTTTTCAGACAAGTGAATACTCTAATATCTTTGTTAGTCATGTTATTTTTTAATTTCTGCTTTTAAAAATGTTTCAGAGCCAGACTGTGAAAGAGAAAAATAATAAATAACTCAAAAAAAGTGTAGGAATATCATTCAATTTGGACAAATAGAAACTTCATCAGAAATTGAAGAAATCTGAAGTTGTAATAAATCCAGTTATTCAGCTTTTCTTATACCACTGTACCCCTATTTGATTTTTTACCCATTTCTGGGTAACATATAAGCAATTCCACTGAAAGTTTCTCCACACTGCCTGCCATCTGTCAACAAACTCAATTCTGACAGGAGTAGCCAGCATCTCAAGGGTGCAAATCAATTTACTGTCAGTGTTGGATGTGTTCCAGTGCATTTCCTCAGCACAGATGAAAGAAATTTTGTCAACTGAGCAGTGTTGCATATGTTTTTATCTGCTGTTGGATTGAGATTGAGCTAAAACGACTAAATTCACTTCATTTAGAATCTCAAATTTTATCTGATGTGTGCATAGCATGCAGTGTATAGGAGAAGGAAATCAACAGCACTGGTGAGGAATCATAAAACAAAGAGGCCCAGGCAGGTATGGTAAGAACTGATGTAAAATATAACTGTGAGTGGGCTTTGAGGAAAGAAAAGCACAATGCAAATAATGGCAGATAAATTTCATTCCTCCCACAATTTTCTTGAACTATTTATTGCATTGAAACACCAGGACTGCCATTGAAAGAAAAAAGCATCCCTTTAATAAAGAATTGTGAATTATTTTCATAAAGCAATTCACCAGTATTCACCTATTACCTATCTTTTCATAAAACTTCAGGGTGTATCAAATGCCCCATTTCTAGGTATCTATCTCATTTACACCAGATGAAAACAATCACTGATGCCAACAGTTCAGAGCCTATGAATTTGACCTCTGTTTTACCTGAGCAATTAGAGATAATAAAGGGCATACAGAAACTTTTCAAACATAAATTCTTGATGCTTTCTTTGATAAGGAAATTGTAATGATCTGGAAGGGTTTGGAGACATGAGCATGTTAATCCCTGTAAATCACACTGACAAAGTTCATAGATTGGTAAAAAAATTGCAGTATCAGTTTACCTTGATTTCTATCCATTTTATTGCTAGCCACAGGTGTTCTTTCCCTGTTTTCATGCAAATCACTCAAGAATATTTGAGAAAAAGTGTAAAGAAAGTAATAATTATAGTACATCCCTTGCCAAATTCCTAAGTAATTTTTAGTGAGTTGTTGACCAGAACGTGGTAGAGAGCCCTTTGTAAATGAGTGGACCAGCACATAACCACCAAACTTATGCTGTTATGAGTTACTGTGCCTCTATGTCCACCAAAAACTTTGCCTTCATAATTCCACTCATTCTCCAAGATAAGTTTTTATATCCCCATTGGGTTCACTTCTATTTGAACTATTGAACTGAACACTTCCCACGAGTTTCTTTAATGACACATCTAACACTTGCCACAAATTTCTCTTATTTTCTCTCCAGTGGTAGGAAATGTAATGGAATACTTCACTTCCTAAATATTTTGGTTTGGTTCTTCTACTGTTCATGTAAATAGCAGCATTTCTTTTCAAGAAGGTGGCAAACTTTGTGTTGAGAATATAAACTGTTGTGATTTGTAATGCCTGTTCCAGCATTCATTGCAGAAACAACCTATTGGTCCAGAATATTATGCAGAATAGCACATATGTATATGCCGCATACATGTGTATGCATATGTCTTATTTTTCCTTTGATCAAAACCTGTTAAAGGACAAATGCAATAACACTGTCTGGAGGTGTGAGATCATCCTCTAGTCTCTTTTTCTCATGAATATCTAAAGAAATTGTTTAAGATCCTAGCCAAGGCTGGAGAATTCACTGCTGCAAAAGATGAGAATAACCACAATCTGAACCACTTTTCACTCACTTAAAAAATTCTCATCTTTGATTCACTTTTACTCAGTGAAGTTTTCAGAAACACACAAAATGGTTCATCTGATTCATCTTCAAGTAAGGAGGAAAGTAAGAGTGGAAAATTGTTATTTCTATTTTTAATATTTGGTATTATAGTTAATAGTTGCCTAGGAAAATAAATAAATAACTAAGAGATTAGATAAGAATAAATGAAAGAAACACTTCACACAGCACACTGCCAGTTTATGAATTAAATACCTCTGGGTATAATGTACTCAAATATTGTGAAGAAGAATAAAAGGCAACCAGATAATAATGACTCAGAATATATCTGTTAGGATAATTAAATCCTGTAGTTTTGGATGCATACTGATCACTTCACTGGAGACATTATTTTTCTAATGCATAGTATATTATAGAATTTTCTGTGTGGACTTGGGGCATTTTTCGTATACCTTTTAAATATTATGACTGGAGGAGAACTAGATACACTATTGCAAAATACAAAAAAAACCAAAAAACAAAAAAAACCAAACCAAAACAAAAAAAAACTCAAACAAAAAAAATTGAAAACAAATTTACCAGAATTTAAAAGAGTGTAAAGGGATATCTCAGAAAACTGGTGGATCCTTTTTGGTACTTTTGTGATCACCCAGTGTAAGGTACAAAATTCTAAGAAAATAATTCAGAATAAAAAAAAACACAGGCACAATAATGATCATCATTTTTATCTGGTTTCAGGGTACTATCTTCTCAATGAAAGGAAAAGTGATTTGCATCTCCAAGTATCATGACTGTGGATAAAACAATGTTATAGTGAGTTCTATTTATGTGTTCTGGAGTGGGAAAAAAATAAATTAAGATTATCACTGTCTGCTAAGGAATGAGCATGACCAGATGGTCAAATAGACTTCTGCAATGAAGCAAGTTAGATAAAAAAGAAACCTCTTGCCATGTAAAACTAAATATTAATTTGTGCCTAATTATGGAATAGCAACAGGTGTGATTCCATCACCTCCATTAGAAGTAAGGACTTTGGTCATACCTAAAATGATATATAGCTGGGACACACCAAAAGACATAATTTATGTTCCTTGCTCCATGAGATCCAAGTGAGAGAAAAATTTCATAAACATTTCAGACATCATCCTTAAGTAATGTGGATGTATTTCTCCATCATCCATACTGGGAAATAGTTGAAGACTACCACTTTCTTGTGTGAAGAAACTCTGATTTCTAGTTGATGAATGTGCCTTTTTCTCTTCAATATCATGCCTTTAATATTATACATATATATGTGTGTGCGTGTCTAAAAAATGTATATTAAACTTAAGATACATTTAATCTCTGGAGGTTACTTGTCAAGATATTTATAAAGAGTAATAATATCTTCAAACACACTTTAATCTTTATTTTAAAGTTTAGAATATTAATCTGTGCAAAAGCCAGTCAATTGCTTTTACATTCCACCATATTTTACAAGCAGAACCATTTGTTGCAGTTATTAATACAGAAAGATTTGTAGCACTGGAGACTCAATGTCCAGTTTCTTCCACTGCGTATTTTTGAAGTTCTCATGCTGCTCTGAAGCATCAGACAAGCTGCCATTCTCCAGAACTTAAACTTAAATTTGCTAACAGCCCCAAAGTTTTTCCAGAGCCATTGGAATATTTGCCTCTTATCACTATTGTTCAGCTATGGAGTTAAAAGGAACTTGTAGGAGCTGCAATAATGCAAGCTAAGCAAGGTTACTTTTAGCTTCATTATCTTCAGGCCTTCTTAAAAATGGGGAATGCAAAGTTATTCAACATCGAAAGCATTGTATTGTCATGGGCTATAAATGTGTTTGCTGGCTGCATACTGTACTTTCTTTATCTGACCTTGCTCATTCAAAGGTGCACTTGTTATAGTATGTCAGTCACTAATGAGGCCTAAGTAATTGAGCCTGATTGAACTGGCAAGATGCTGCCTAATTATAATGATAAATGGAATTGGCTGATCAGCTACGGAGGGTGAATGGCGTGGAGAACATTAAAACAAGGTCACTCTGTGAAGGAGAACCACTTTTTCCCTTTTTTTCCTTTTTTGTTTTTTTCTTTTTGAATTATTGTCCCCCTTTCCTATGGCTATCCAAATTTAGACTCTTCATCTCTTCATCCTACTACATAGCCAGGCATTCAGTGTTCAACTTTACTGGGACTGTTGAGGACAACAGCACTGTAGATCAGTCCAGCTGTGATCACCTCCTTTCCCCAGCTATACTTGAAAATGCATATGGAAAATACATAAAAGTATATGAGGGAAGAGTTAATAGGTTTTAGATGTTCACCCACACTCATTGCCCCAGTAAGGAAAGCTTATTGTTTTTAGATTGGATGAATGAGTTCTAATTTATTTTTTAAGAAATCTTTTATTAATGCCACCAGCTCTTTATGTTCAACTCACTTCAAATCTGTGACCAGATCAAAACTCTCAAGGATCTCTTAGGAAAAGCCACATTTTATGGAGTGAGGTATTGCCATTTTATCTCAGAAAGAACCTGAAATATTCTCATAAGGAGAAGTCAGAGTTTTTGAGGGTTTTTTTGAGCAAATTTTGTACTTTGCATTCCACAAATTGATGATACTGAGGTAACTTCTGAGTTTAAGGATAAGATGATAGCTTGGCATAACTTTATGAAGGGCAGGTTTTGCATTACCCATCAATTTACCTTTTTAAATTGGAATTATCTATTATTTGTTAGAACTATCTATTATAATTGTTAATCTCTCCATGGACCAGGGGAGATCAGTGGATTTTGAACATTGAGTCTAGGAACGCCTTTGTAAGAGTATCCTTAATCTCTTGGTACCCATGTGGTGAGATATGGATCAGAGAACAGTGAGGTGGGTGAACAACGGGATGGACTGGCATTCTAAAAATGTTGCAAACAGGGGCAGAAAACGCAACTACTTTCCAGTTACTAATGCTGATCTTCAGTCATGAGCAGTGGGACTGGTACTCTTTGCTTTAGGTGTACCTGTCTTCATCCCTTCTTTTGACTTTGTTTCCCCAGAATGACCTCAGACCTAGTTAGCAGCTTGGTTTCAAGCCATGTATTTGGCCACATCTCCTGGATGCACCCTGGAGCTGGTTCATTACTGTGTTGCAAGGTGACAATCAACCCTCTTAGCAGCAACTCAATCCGTCTGCTATCTTCAGACCCTGTAGAGATGATGCCAGCTGGTGAGGGTAGAGACTAAGCTAGAGTCACCCTTAGCCTCCAGATTGTCCTCCCTTGCACACAAGGCTGGCTCCAGCTGCCTTTTGGCGTACAGAAGTCTAGCAAAGGCTTGTAGTAAGAGAGAAGGAAAGATTATGAGTGCTGCCCAGAATGTGTATTTGCACAAGGGCTTGAACCATGGCACCTCCCCCTTCACTTGGATGCCTCTCTGCTACTCCAGAAATGTCATTGGACATACACAGACAGAAATATCTGGAAAAAAAACAAAACAAAACAACCAAATCATTCGCAAAAATTAGCCTTTCTACCTTTCTACGTAGAGGAGAGTGGTAGATAGAAGAGTTGTATGATCCTTTTGGTCCTTTTCCCCCCACGTCTTTCCAATGTAATTTAGAGACTGAACAACTATTTCATATGTGCTTCTAACAGAAGTTGAGAAAAGATAAAGAAATGGTTGAAATATTCCCTTCAGAGTTTCGTGTGCCAAGTAAATTCAAGGAACAGGGCAGAAAACTATGTCAGATGGTGGGAGGCCACTTAAATGAAGATCATTGAAGTTGAGGTTCAAAAATTTCAAGATTTAATGAATCTCCATGGGTAGGTTTATTTTATAATTGCAGATGATATTTAAAAGAACAGGACTAATTAGAATTGATTATAAATGTGTTTAGGCTTAATTGAAAGTAAGATTTTCTCATGTTAAATTCAAGATGACTCTGTTTTAATATATAGTTTCACTTCAAGTAGATGTGTAGAACTAAAATTTGATATCCATATGTCTCCTGTGTATTAGCCTTCTTTTTTTTTTCTATTGCATGTTACAAGAAATTTCAAACAATCAAATTACTTTTGATCTCAAGGCAATTGAAATTAATTTATAAATATTTTATTTCAGAACTGGTTTTAGTACAAATAATAAAGAAAATAAATAAAATGGCAGAATTCCCTGGAGACCATACAGCTTTTTGAATAGTTGTTCGTAAGCCTAATGTTTATCATCCACTACAGCTATAATATATATATATATTTAAGCTCTAAAGCTTTTAAATTATTACACATATAAATGTGTATAATATTAATAGGTACATTCTATTATGAATTGAATTTCTAATTATTATTCATAAGTTTGAGGATTTTTCATTAGTATTATGGACTTTTGATTTACATAGTAATGCTATTATGTCTTATAATTAGACAGCACATAAACACTGTTCATAACTGATGATAAGAATGGTTCACTACCTCCTTATTGCTGAATTTCAGGGTGATTAATAATGTGCACCTTTTACAATCTGGGAGTCTTGAACACAGCCAATAACTTTATAGGTGCAACTAAGCTTTGTTTGTTAAGTTGGAAAAGGTTTGAAGAGCTGATCAAAATACTATTGCAGTGTCAGAAAGCAAAACTTGTTCTTGTGGACTTGTATCTAGTTTGTATTTTCTCACTAGAGCAAAAGGGGAAGTGAGAAATAGGCTGGACATTTTTTCATATGGGTACCATACTTCACCACTGAAAGACAACAGGTCAGTAATGAATATCGAATTCTGTCATTTAACGTCTGGGATGTAAATGTATGGGAAGTGAAAAATTCATAGCTGTTTGGAAGTAGAGCAGTCTGTCATTGAAGTTTCCAAAAATAAATCAACAAAATGTGGCTGATTTAAGAATTCACTTTCTAAGCATGTAGGACTCTTATGTGCATAATTGCCTGATCAAGCAACCATCTGATCATGGCTTTCCATGGAAAGGAGTGGACCTGAGTATTACATTTTTCATAAGATATCAAAGAGGAAGTGTGGGTCAACTGGTATTCCTTGTCCATGTATGTCATAGAATGTTATACAAACTTAAGCATAAAGAAGAACTGTAGCTCCTCAGGTGCAAGACACATAAATTGAAGTTCCTACATGGAAGTAACTGTGCATGGAGTAGACACCTAAGATTGGATTATAACCACTAGAGGACTTGCCAATACATTCAAAGTTCATATTCTGACAAGCAGCTTCTAATGCTCCACTCATACTTGTTAATTAAACCTGCCTAGGCAGATTCTAAGCACTAAGGTCACCTGGAAGAGACTGTCACGTGTTCATGCCCGTTAAGTGCCCTGTGTTTTAAACTACAAATTTTCTACTGTAATGGTATCTGTACCACTTTAACAACCAGACTGTACCGTGAATTGTCCAAGGTTAAGTCAAATTAATAACAGGAAATGTTCTAAGTGTTTTCTGTTAGAGACATTTACTTCCCATTGGCAGGATCATATCCAAATCTGACTGAATTTATTGCAGTACAACAGAATTGCTCTATAGAGTCCTTCAGACTTTGCACGTTAGAGTTCCATTGCCTTTCATAGAAGCCTAGGAATTGAGCTGTTTATCCTAGATGTTGGAAATTTTTTGCTTGTTTGTGAGAATAAACTCTTACAGTTTAATTGAAGTTATTTATTAATGCTTTCCAGAAAGACTGTATTATGCCATTAATGTTTCACTCATATACTTGTAGTTTTATCTCTTACAGTAATTTTAACTTTGGTAAATTTTTACTCCTTAGGAACTTGGACTTGCCAAGGAGCAATGCATTTGGGCAGCTAATTAGACAAAATATTGGAGTAAATTAATTAAGAGAGGAAAAAGGCAATTGGGATAAAAAAATGTACATGTATAAACACACAGCACATATATGTTTTGAGGTAGGAGGTCTAACTTTATAATAAGAACTGTGGAAAAGAGCAGAGAAAAAAAAGAGAAGTTTTCATTCCTGGTTTTCATCAAAAGAAAACTGATATAAAGTTTAGTTAGAAACTGAAAGAAACTTCAGGAGCTGATAGAGTATGGCTAGATTGCTGGGTCTCTGTAGAACCCTATCAGAGTTAATAGAGCTCCATGTAGCCAAAACAATCTAGCTGAAAACAATAAATTTCTGGGTTATGGATAGAAAAAGGACTATTATATGTTATTTTAAGGGATGAGATGACTATGTGGTGAGGGAGAAGTAACATTGATTGAAAGAAATCATTCTGAAAAATACAGACAAAACCACCCCCAAATTAATAGCTATTAAGCAATAAAGGGCATACAGAAAATTAAAAATTATGCGCCTGAGAAAATACAGATATTTCATGTAGAAAAGGAAAAACCACTGAGGTAGAAAAAAAACTAATAGTAAAATAATATTTGTTAGTAATTTGAATTAATCCTATGGATATTTTTTTATCACTTTGAGAAAATTCAGTGGGAAAATGTTATGGGTTGTTATCCATCACTTCTTTCAAGATTATTAGCAGCTTCCAAAGACCTTTGAAGAAAACTTCATGTAATGAAGCTAATAATACATATATTTTACCAGTAAAGGTTACATCTGTCTAGCATTTTAATTTTTCTACCTCTTACTTATGTGGTGGTTAGAATTACAATGAAAAATCATTAGATCAGGTATGACTCATCCATTACAGCCTGGAGAAAAGTCAATATTGACACTCCCAATGATCTCATATGCACCTTTCATATATAATTTGTTGATGCTATTATGTATCTGTGATCCATGCTTCCTAGGGAGGAACATCCTCTAAGGTTAAGTTCAATAATCTTCATAAGAAAAGATGATTAGACGACCTGACTATTCTTAATAAATTTTAGATTAACAGACAAGATGACATTTAAGCACAAGATGTGAGCAATGATTAAAAGAACATTATGAAGAAGGGAACATGCTGTGTTTTCATGATTGTGTCATCTTTTCAACACTTTAGGCTTATATAATGATCCTTGAATACTTACTTCAGCTACTCTGGGCAAAAGAATCTCAGTGGCAAAAATTTCCTTATACCAAAGTTAATGGTTTAAATTCTTCACCTACTTTACTAATCTTGGACTATCGCTTTTGGAAAACAAGGATAAAACTGAGTGTTTTACAGCAAATTCTGCTTATAGTGCTCCACTCTGACATCCTCTCCTTGTTTGTGACAACATAATATATGTGACACAGGGAAATTCAAAATCCTGAGGGAAGTGAGGAAGGCAAGAAGAAGAGTATATACCCTGGACTTCACTAGAACAGACTTTGAGTTACTCAGAAGTGGTAGAAAGGATCCTGTGGCATGAAGCTCTGAAGGACAGAAAAGCTTAAAAGTACTGTCATCTTTGAGAACAAACCCCCTCCAAGCAGAGGAATTATGTGTTCTGGAAAACAAGAAGACTTACCATGAATAAACAGGCATACTCATGATTAACCAAAACAAAAACCCCAGAAAGCAAGCAACCAAAATATATATATATATATATATACAGAAAGTAGAAACAAGGATAGGGAATAATGGAGGAATACAGAAACATTGCTGGTCATGCAGGATGATGAAAAAGTAAAAGCTTGAGTAGACTTGAAATTGGCAAGGGATGTCCTTAGTGAAACGAAGATCTTTTGTGACTGCATTGACAGTAAATAAACCAGCAATGAAGAAGCTGGCCCACTGCTGAAGGAGGTGAGAGCTGTAGTGACGGTGAATACCAGGTGAGGATGAGGTACTCAATGCCTTCATTGATTTTCAGAGACCAACAAGGTCTCCTGGGCCTCTTTTTGGAGGCAAGGTTGCAGAAGAAGAGAACCAACCAGCAGCATGAGAGAGTTGGAGTCAGGGACTTTTTTAAGACAGTTTCATTCACACTAATTCATAGGATTAAGTGTGTTGCACAAAAGTGTACTGGAAGAACAGCAGTAGGAGACAAATAGTTTAACCATCTTCAAACAGTCTGAGGAAAATTGAAATAACTGTGAGTGTTTCAGCCTTGCTTCAGTTGCCGTGAAAATTACAGAGCAACTCTTCTTGGAAGCAATTTTGGCATGCATGAAGAAAATGACTTGAAAAACTAACCTGGAATGACATATAGCAGGTAGTCTTACAGTTACTTTGTGGGATAAAACTACTGGATCTAGAGAGGAAGGGGAATGTTGATTTTCCCTTAGTCACAGATAGGAAATGTATTTTCACTTTAGTGAGGTTTTCAATAGTCTTCTCTAACATCCTTGTCAACAGGTCTGGATGTGATAACATAGATAAATTTATTACAAAATGAGTGGAAAATGTTCTGGATTGTGCCACTCAAGGGATACTAGTTAATATTTTTCAATCTCCCTGGCAGCAAGTTACAAGTGTAATTCCTCAGAATTCTTTCCTGGGACCTGGTAGTCTTTTTTAACATCTTTACCAGTGACCTGGGGAGGTAAAGAAGTGCACTTGTCTTCTAACTCTTTTGTCGAGTTAGAAGACAAATGTTGAAAGACCAATCTGTATTTTTGAAGGCAGGTCTGATGTTCAGAGACATAGGCAGACTGAAGGCAAGAGCTAACAGGAACCTTATTAAATTCATCAGTCTTCCACCAGGAATGGACCAAAGAATACAGTGCGGGTAAATTACTCTTACTGACTGACTGGGTAAGTATCTCTGAGGCAAGGACTTGGGAGTCCTGGCAAACTGCCATTGATTAAATAGAGTCCCATGAAAATCATAGCAGGTGTGGAAAAGTAGCATTGGTTTCCTCACAGTTAAACTAAAATAAACTTTTTTAATATTGAATTTGTATAAGGTACATAATTAGAAATATGAAGAGAAAGCAGATAAAAGAAGTGTGCTCATATAGAAATAGACATTGAGCCCCTCTGAAATTTAAAAAAAACCCCAGATTTTTAATCCCTACTTCAAAACAAAATACACAGAAAAATATGTATCTGCCTCCTCATAATTCCATTAAATTGTCATGTCTTTGCTTTGTGCTCACTTGAGATGTTCCATATCCCTGAGTTAAGGTCACCCTTGCAATAATTACAGATTTTCTGTTTAGTAAGATTAATAGACTGAACACATTGGTTTAATTCTCTGATTCATCCCCTTTTACTGGCTTCCTTCTCTTATCCTTACATCATCATTTATATTTACCCATTTTTACTGAAAATGTTAACTGCCTGCAGTCTTAGGTCAGTGATCTCATTTTTTATAAGTGTTTCTACACATTGCAAAAAACCCCAAACACCCAGAAGTTCACAATGTGACCTGTTAGATGGCACAGCATGGTCCAAGTCATCATGATCCAGGTAAAGGTATGGATGCCTTGCATCTCTAAGAGACAGAGAAAGCTTTGTGTCTCAGGTCTCTGGGTGTCAAAATCTCTTGTCAACCTGGTCTCCTGAGGAGGGCATATTCTTACTATCAGAGAGGGAAAGGAATTGTGGATTTCATGTTCATGTGTCCAATATATTTGTAACCAAACTTGCAGCAAGTACCTTTTCTTCTCTTTGGCTATAGATTCTATAGTCCAGATTCACCTCCCCTATACACGTCTTAAACCTTTTGTTCTAGAGGCACTACCACTGTCACTGATGGGCTTGGCCTTGTCTAGGATCAGGTCCATCCCGGAGGTAATTGGAATTCTATTGGACATGGGAGAAGCTTCTCCAGCTCCTCATAGAAGCCACCCCTGTAGCTCCCCTGCTACAAAAGCTTGCTATGCAAACCCAAGGCAGAAGAATATCATGCACTCTGCTTCCCTGTGTGTTTGCAGCAGAGATAAGTTTTGATAGAGATTGTTTGCCCTGAAGGGTTCAAAATTGAATTTGGCCATGTGAAGCATAAAAGGGGAAGAATGAAAGAGAAGAAAAGCAAAGAGAGATCAATATCAATGTCCCCAGGAAGTGAAAAGCTGATTCTGGTCAGATCTCCAGGAGGAATATCTGACTGAAAAACTAACCTGGACTGACATGTAGCAGGTTGGGTCTTACAGTTACTTTGTGGGATAAAACTACACAAATATTCAATAGGTTGAATTGAATAGGTTAGTTGTGACTGATCTCATGATAGTCCAATCTACAGCATTATGAATGACATTTGCAGAATTACTTTACAGAAACATAGAGAGCTGGGTTGTCACAGCATAAACTATGCTGTTAGCCTCCAAACATGTATTCTTGCTGCAGAAGCAGGACTTTGCTTTGGTATTTTTGTCATTACCTGCTCAAAATTATACCTTGTATTACATACAACTTGTAGTTAGGGAGAAACTCTTGCTTCAAACTCAGTCAGTTTGTTTATGGTTTCATCTAATTTCCTACATAACTTTTGTCTTATATAAAAGCAGATAAAAATACATTGATATGTTTACTGTTAAATAGATAGAGAAAACATCAGGGGTAAGAATGATGGAATTCCATTCCTAGCGTGAAAAAATACAGAAAGGTTGTTTTTTCTTAAAGACAAAGTTTTTCTTGGCACAACTTTTTCAAATTTTAGTATATAAGTTGCTCCTCATGAGTCTTCTCAGACCATGGTTCAGTAATATATAGTAAATGGCTAATACTAACATAGGTCTCTTAGCATGGGTTCAGAAATGCTGTAGAAACATTCTGTTGCAGAGTGAGACAAATTTGCATTTCTGTTTTGGCTTCTTCAAAAAATATTTGTGGGTTTTCTGAAAAGTGTAGGTGATGTGTTGCGTTCCACAGCCACAGGATCATGTCTAGAGAAGATACAGTTAACCAGGAATCAGCATGAGACACCAACGAAATGGGCTTCTGCTCATGAAACCATTTATTCAGCATGGGAACAAACTCAGATCCAGACACAGAGAGCCCTGAACAGAGGCAGGGTGATGGGTTTTGAGGGACAGAACCAGGGTGGAGTTCAGGGTCAGGGACCACTAGGAACAAGGGAGAACAAGGGAGAAACCCCAGGGGCTCAAACGCAATCAGAACTCCTGGGCTGCCTCCCATGAGAGGTCTGGGATGAGGCAACTCTTCCCAGGCTCACAGGGCACATACCCTGAGGCAGAGGTTTTAGAATTCACACTAGCCATTACAGCCACACCTCTCACTTTAACAATGCTTATCTGAAACTAAATCTTGGCCTCCCGGCATGGGGTGCACCTCACAGTGATGTATATATAAAATCAGGGAGACAAAGTACTCTGAGGGATAGTACACATCATGTATGCTGGCTAAGAAACATGATTGTGTGCCTAAGTCTGATATAGATCAGGTTAGTACTGCCTGCTAATGTGACAGTGCAAGAGTGGTATTGGTGACTGTGGAACAGCACAGCATCATGTACTGAGAAGAACTCGGCTTCTCAGAGTCACCTGTGGAAAGAAAGTGCGACAGAGATGAATATGCTTCTCCACGAAAATCCACATCTGAATTAATTCAGAAGTTTCATAACTGAAATTATGTACAAGGATTGCACTACAGAAGAACCTTTAGCTGAAAAGGTGTGAAACTTGGTCTCACATGGCACATGAAATTTTGAGCATGCTGAGAAAGCCAATTCTGTGTTTTTAAGAATCCAGAAAAAAGGGTTTGAGAGGTTAGGCAGTTTGCCTTACACTAATTTGCCAATGTCTTTTTCTTAACATAAGTACTTCAAGGTACAAGTATTACCCCATGAACATTTGTTTTTTGACATATTAAGGCTGTGAAAGTCTTGCCAAGACATTGCAATGAATAGTCATGAGCAGTGCTCTACATCTAGCCTCAGACAGAAAGGGCATGTTAAGCATGTGGAATGAGCACTAAGAATCCTTGAAAGAGGAAACTGCCTTAATCTTAATACAGTGGAAGCAAGTATAAATCCAGTCCAATCCATGGTATGACATGTGCAGCTTTACTTATTCTGGCCACTGCTTGAGGAAGAGGGAACTCACATCCTCTCTGTGTGAAACTGAAAGAGCTTGTGAAATTGAAAGAGCCTGATCAGTTTGGCTTATTTTCTACATCAGTACTTAGAAGTTCTACTCTTCCTTAGTGTTCCTGGGTGCAATATTCCCACTGGTGTCAATGGGAGCACGTGTGTAAATGTTGGTATACCCTTTTGGTACATTACTGAAGGCTCTGGCACAGATAAATTAATTTGTTCAGGTGGTGCAAGAGGAAGGGTTCAAGGCTTTTATATAGAACTGCACTGAGAAGAGCTTTTGTAATGGCTAACACCAAATCTTCACTAAAATGAAGATTTTCCTTTTAATGCAAAATGAAAAATAGCAAGGAGGTAGTAAGTCATCTGAGTAAAGCGAGAATACTGGAAATTAGGGCTAGTTTTACTCTTCCATCTTTTTGCTTTTTAAAACTACTTTCCTGTCTCCTGAAAAGGCGCACAGAGAGAAGGAAAAGGAAAAATAAAAAAAAAGCCCCAAAGCTTTAATAAAGCGTTATATTTGACAGAGCAGACAGACAACTAGTGAAAAGAGGAGACATGTTTGGCAAAATGACATTGAGAGCTTTCAGAGATGCTTGCTGTGCTCATGCTGGAGAAATCCTTTACGTGTGCAATAATCTACAGCCATAGCCTTGAAGGTTTATTTCTCAATCACCTTTCACCTTCCTGACACCTTGGTTCTCAACATACCTGAAAGCTAGCAAAATGAGCTGGAAGGCTCTCAGCTATTTTTTATACAGACTAGTAATTGGACAGACGAATAAAGAATGTTTGGGATTTTTTTGTTATTCTTCTTCTATATTTTCCTCCTTTATGTGGCTTGTATTTGGTTGGTTGGTTGGGTTTTACTAGTTTCAAAGAAAAAGCATCAGAGTGCTGTTACTGCCAGTGAGCATCAACAGTAATGGATAATTCATGTATAATTCATGCAATCAAAACTTTGCAACTGTGCAAAATTGCATACCCCACATCCTGTGCCTTCAAATCGGCTTCCATAAACTCTCAGAAGTTACAGCAGTGGGGCTCACTCAGTGGCCATAAGCTGAAACACTAATGAAGCTGCCTGAACAGCACCATAGAGAGCCATTTAATCAGCCTCTGTTTTTAATTTTGGTTGGCTGACAGGTGGCCAAAAGTACTGAAACGCTGAAAGGAAAAAAGAAAACCTGATTCAGTTATCACTAAACAGAATAGGAAACACATTAAGAGATTTTTATCAAGGCTTTAGTTTTGATGGCGAAAATTAAAGATTACTTTGAAAACACCTAAGCTTTTGTGGTATTAAATATTGAAAATACATTATCCAGCTTAATAAATATGGAATTAGATATGAATTACTGAAGCAAATTCCTTTGAGCAATTGGTACAAGGGGGGTGCGTTATCTCAAATTTACATATGCCTTAGATTTTTTTAATGAGATTTAAAAATAGTATCAACTTCTCCATTCCCCAGATTACACTTGTGCTCCTTTTCTTTCTTCCTTTCCCCACGTACATTGATTTGATCTAATCAATGGTTCCTTGAATTTAGGCAGGACTGACTGTACTGCCCCAAGAGACAAGAGTAGAAAGAGAGATTTGCTGAATTTATATCCATTCATTTTATTTATTACACCAACTCAAAACCCAGCTGCTGAAGTCATTGAATGCTAATTCTTGCCGCTGAACCCAGTGACTGTGGGACCTCACCCATGAGTTGAACTCAAGTACAATAAAAATCTGTAAAGAATGATTATATTTTTCTGTCCACAACTGGTAAAGGACAGATTATCTCCATAAGTATAACTAAGCATAGCTATGGTTTCTTGAATGTGCTTTACCACCTGATGGCAAATATGTAGGCTATTCACACACATCTGTATTCTCTGCTTCTTCCTTACAAAATTCCTAATACTGATATTACCCAGAGGTATGAGTTTCTGTAAAAAAAAGCAATTTTATCATTCTGAGGTGTGTCAGCATTCAGTGTTGCTAGTGGCCTCTAGATTAAAGACTTAGATAAAGGATGAATTCTCTCTCTATCATGTACTCCCTTATTTGCTCAAACCCCTAAAATCTCCAGTTTTTCAATCTTAGAGCTTGCATAGTTGCCTCTGTGCCTGAATCATCCATGTTACTAAAAGTTTCCAGTTGATGTTATTGGGAATTATGATTGTTCTGAAGACACTTTGCATGGGATAGTCAATGTAAACCAAAAAACTACAAATACTGGACATTCAGATTACATTTTAATCTGGAGTGTGTCACACTAACTATACTGAAAAAATAAAAAAAGCACCTTGGAATCTACTTAGCCGTTGACAGTGTGCACAAAAGTCTAGTTTATCTTCTTCAAAAGTTTAAGGCAACTATTTCCTCTGTATCCCTGCCCATGTTCCTAAACCCTAGTGGTGTCCCATGTCTTCCTCTACATTCATCTCTTGGATAATTATTTTTTCTAAGCTTATGAACAGAACCAGTGTATAATCTGGTTATACAAAGTGTATAGCCAAAGTAGTTACAGCATCTAGTGCCGTAATATGTTTGGGATCATAGAAATCCCCATAAAACTCTACTTTGAGGAAAATGCAAGTACAGAAGTACATTTCTGTCCATGGCTGCTGTTTATCTTTTTAAAAGGTGCATGAATATTACAAAATCCCATTGCAAATCTAAGGAAGAATCGGCAGATGTTACACTTGTAATTCTACATCTGAAGCTCTTATTATGGATGGCAACTTTTAACTACTCTTCATCCTTCCTCATTGCCATGAGTGAAGTCAGTGAGGCTTTGTGTGCTCTCTGATTTCATTCCTGCACTGGGTTATTCATTCTTCTAATGTAGTTGCACCTGATTCAAGGAACCTATAAAGCATAGATTCACTTTTATTTCAAGTATGTTTCAGCTCATGAACATGCCTTACAACTTTTATATACCATGAACAAAGATGAGGTCAATCCAGACAATGTTAAGGTGCATAGATCAGCTGAGCAGAAGCACACTGAACCAAGATACCATTGGGAAGGGTAAAAACAGAAATAACTTAGGAATAATGCTTTAGCCTCTTCTGGCAACAACTGGCAGAATGAGAAAATGTAATGCACAAAACAAACCTCTCAGCATTTATAAATTGTTCACCTATTCATAAAGAACTCAGTATGCCTCTTCTACAGACCTTGCTTTCAAACATAGTGGTCCAGAGTCTTGAAAATTTTGGGCGCTATATAAATTGCTCTTCCACATTTTTAATAGACTGTCTCATTAATTACATAAGACAGCAAACAACAGTTTTGTGTGAGATGATAATTAGATAGCGTTCATCTTGGTGAATGTGCTTCATGGAAGAATTTCTATCAAACACTGCCCACTTTTCTCCTTTCTCCCGGTTTATTAAGTCCTGACTGTACGTGAAATAGGTTAAAGAAAATTTTGACAATTGCAATTGCAGTCATAATGCAGCAAACATACAAAAATTCCATGGTAGAAATAACTTCTAATTTTCTCCCATTTTCTTTGTTATTTTCATCTTCAACTATGCCTTGTCAATTACTGTTAGACAAAGGCTCTATCTACAGTAATAAAACTAGGAGAATTTCCAGGAAATATCAGCACCAGAACCAGAAGTACGCTGACAACCCTGCACCTTGGCACTGTGTGATAAGTATCTAAAGAGAAGAAAGGAGCTGCAAAGAACCGTGTGTTTCTTCCCCATACAGTTTTGTTTCAGGCTGTCACTTGACTGAAATGAGATTGGAGACAAGACGAAAAAGCTTGAAGACATCTAGAACAAGATAGGAAACGCAGCATTCTGTTCAGAAATGTTCTCTAAGAACAGCCTTGATTTCATAAACTGAATCGATAAAAATTTTGTGTGAAGGAATGGTGGAAAACAGCTACCTGAAAGCTACCAAACAGAAAAAAACCTGCTCTGACTGCAAACTGTTGAAATCATATATCTTCTCTACCAAGGAAACTACAAAATTACTGCCTGTATAACAATACAAAAAACAAACAAACAAACAAACCTGAAAACCAAGCAAAACCAGCCCCATCTAGACCCCCAATATTCTGCATATTATGAGCTAGCCTGTAGATCTTGTGTTCCCAGTGTCTGAATATCCAAGAGGTGGCAGCAGTTGCCATCTATGCCTTTTGCAACTTGGCCAGAGACGTGGAAACACTACAAGGGCTTCATGATAAGACTATAAAGACCATAAAAACTGTGAGCTGTGGAGGCTCCACCAGCCCTTTCTAAGCCTTGCACTGGATGCAGAGGGCAGCCTAAGAGGGCAGCCTTCTTCTGTAAAGCATTTGGTTTAGTTACAAAGCCCTGGCTGCTGCGAGGCAGAATTGTGATTGCCAAACAACACTAAGAAAGAGAATCCGGTGGTAAAAGGACTACAGGATTCTGTAGGACTTCTTAGTATTTTTGAGCTGTCTTTCCATGTTAATTTAAAAACCTGGCATTTGTAGAAGTTAAAAAATCCTCACCCCTATCCTTCTGGTCATTAATTTTATGACACATGGGCAGTTTTAGAATTAATCTAAACTTCTTTAGACAAAAATACTAGGGAATAACACTGTTTTGAACTAAGTTTTATTTCCATTCATCATTCCCATCTTGGCAGTGTAAGAGTTGTACACAAAAGTATTTTCTTGGATGGGTACTCCTGATGTGAGCAATGAGTGTTTATCTTCATCACCAACAAGCAGACTGTGCCGCAATTTTGAATAAATCAAAAGAGACTTGTCATGCCTGTAAGGCTAAGTATGTTTGCCTTTCTTGGTTCTGTAATACAATTAAATTCTGTTTCAAATATTATGTTGTTAAAATGCATTTTCTCTATAACTGAATTCAGAACCGATTTCTGACCCCAGCTAAAATGAGCTTGTGTGTTTTACATGCATTTACATTTTTACTTGAATTTGCAATCCTCTAACTGCTGGACACAGGTCTGTTTGTACTGCAGGGAGAATGGTCTCGTTCACTGATTTTCCTAACCTACGACTTTTTGCATTGCTGATATTTAATTTCTTGCTCTATAAATTGCCTTTTGTCTACTCAATATATAAAAAGGCATAAATGAAACCAAACCCTGACTCAAAAACCTATGTCATACTTGCCATATGCATGCACAGTCACTGATTTCACAAGACACACATAGTGCCTGCATATCTGAAAGCAGACCTGGCTTCTGTAGTTCTTAGAAATAAAGAATGATTTGCTATTTCCAAGACTGTGCTTTTATGTGTAAACTGGGAAAGTATTTTCTATCACACCATAAGAATTAAGTTTGCAGAAGAAAAAATACATTCCTGAACCCCTACTGGAACGAGTGTCTTTTATGGCACTTCAAACTTTACACAAATTAGTGGTTTTTTTCTTATTTTTTTTTTTAATTGATAGAATATATTAAACTTTCATGGACACAAACAAGAATTTAATTGCAAAAAATTAGAGCTACTGTCATAATTTTATGGACTACTGAAGAAAAGAATGGGAAAAAAGTCCATGGGGTAAAGCATGGTAGGATTAGAGGAGGAGAAATTTTCTAAGATGCTTTATAGAAAATTTTCTGAAAATCATGATTATAAATATACAGTCAGTTCTCAAATTATATCTAGTGGAATATTTTCAGCATAATTACTGCACAAATTCCTACATAAATGCTACTATTGCAACTGAAGCAAACTTTATAAAAATTTTCTCTTCCTCCACGTTAGACTATCATATTCTGTATGTTCTACTAAACCCCAAAATAAAAATTCAGATAGGGATATCTATTTGTAGAAAAACAAAGCACTTAAATAGTTATAAATGTTAAGGAAGATTAAGATCTGCAAAGGTGCACATACCTGTGTAAAAGTTTCACAGAGGATTTTATCTCTATCTCATTAAAGACTCTGGAGTTTTGCAATTGTCTCTAGTGTTTATAATAGAGGAATTTCTCATTTAATAAAAGGCATTATATACATTTAGTAAGCAGTGTGAATGCCTTTGTAAGATTGAAGGTTTTAAGGTCACTTGATGAGTCCTCATTCTATATATCAATAAATCTAATTTCTCTCTTTGTCCATCATTCCTAGGAACAGTCTTTCTGAGAAGAAAAAGCTGTTTATTTGTTGTGTTGCAGGTTTTCTATTCCATTTACTGGAAGGATTACTTAATAGGGTGAGAAAGAACAAGAGGTAAATTTACATGAAAATGCAAATTGTATTACTGTCCTTCTTCATCAGATACTTTCAGTATTCAAAGAGTTTCTAGCAAAATAACTCTCCAGTAGTTAGAAAACAGACCACATAATGTAGACACCACAAAAGAAACAGAGTAACACAACTTCATTGGAAGCCTTAGTGAATATTTGAGTATTTTGCCCATTTGTCTTGAAATAAGTGACCCTTTACAAACCATAAAGCATATCTATTTCTAATACCTTATAAATTCTTGTTGGATTAAATGTTTTTAAATGCAATTGTAACTCCCAAACAAACACAACTATAAGTTCTTATTTCCTTAAGAAATATACTGAAAAACTGAGGAATTTTGGTTTCCTTGTATACGTCCTGTGACACCTGTATATGTTATAAAATTTTCTAAAAGACTACTGTTGGCTGACACAGACAGGTAGAGATGTATGGATAGATGTCTATTGAATGAATTACTTGATTGCTTTTTTAGAGCGGCTTCAGAATGGACTCGTCCACCAGTTCTAATTGTACTGGACAGTAGAGCCAATAGATTAAAACAGCTCAAGTTGACTCAGAAATAGATCAGAGTCAACATGTGCAGAATCAACAAATAAAACAGCTGTAAAGGTGAAAGTTAATGTATTCATTACATGCTTGGGCTTGTAGTCCTTGCTTGAAAACCACCTTGACCTCACATGCTACTGTAGACCAAGAGCAATATTTCATGATTATTTGAAGTAAAGTCATTCAAGGAAAGCACAAAGTTCATGAGATATGGTGCCTGTTTTGAGATTATGTTTTTCTCTAGTGGCTGATGTAGGAGTGATCACATCATACTTCCATCATTTTAAGATGGTTCTGTTGAAATGCAACATCCCTGGAACAACCTGTGGAGCACCTGTTACTTCAGAAGAGCTCATTTTATCAGGTGCAGATTCCTTTGAGTACCTCTGAAGCTCTTTCAGCTGTGCACTACAACAGGAACCCCAACATTTTTGCTGTGAGAGACAAATTTTGCAATTACATTCACTCATTTACAATTTAATTTTTAATCACTGAAATACTTAACTGTCTAAGAGGTTTTTCTAAATGTTGTTCCTTTAAAATAAAAGGAAAAGCAAGATCCTGACTACCTGTACATCCTTACATTTCAAATTTCTCTATGCAAGATTATCATTATAGGCTGCTATTTATCTGGTCCCTTAGTGTCTCCTGAGTTCAATTGGAAATCATTGTATTCTGTTTTTATGGATGAAAACAACTTATAGCATTGCTGTTTCAAATCTTTGCAATGTTTTAATCAGACATTTTCTTTGCAAAACGTGTCATTTTAATACAGATTTAAGGTGACTCAAGCTGAAAACAGTAAGCATACGGCAGGATAGAAAGCATTTTTATTCCTTCTACATAAATTTGATCAAGTATTTGGGGATATCATGAGCTATTCTTATTCTGTAAATCATTGCTCTGATAACAAGGGCCAGTGTGATTAACAAACTCATTTTTTGTCTGTTGGATTACTGAAACACAGCAGAGCTTTTAGGGTCTCAAATATGAATATTTTAAAATATACATCCTATTAAAAAATTAGTGTTTTACATAGTATATGGAGAAAAATATTGACTAGCATCTGATCATTTACATTTGAAACAAAGATTATTTCATTTTTCTGCCAAAAATGCATCTTGGAATGTTTATATTTATTATGTGTGGCATGCTATAATACAGTAAACATCAATAATTTTGATTATTAATGGAAATCATACCATAAGCTTCCTTCATCATTTCTGGATGAGCTCTCTGTGTCTTGAGAAATCAGTGAGTCTGTAAATGATATTATAGTGCAATGGGAACACAGGTAATTTCATAATAACCTGCTTAACTAAGCTAAAAGCACATAACAGATACCAACTGGGCATATATCTGTATTTGTTTCTTAGGAGTAAGAACAAGGTATTTTACTACTGCAATTCAAATGAAAAAAAAATGCATATTATAAAAACATAAGTAGAAAAGAATGTTAGAAGGACTCAGTGATGTTTATGAATAGGAAACAATGCTCTTTGTGCAGCTTTCACATCAAAAAATAAGTACAGGTCCTATTATCACTAATATTTATCTTAACATTAAATGTTGCAAAAAATTGTAAAAAATATGGAGCTATAGAAAACTCATGGTAAGCCAGATTCAACTTAATAACAGGTAGTGATTGTTCTAGTAAGAATGAGTCCAGGGAAAATATCTGACCTTGATTGTTTTACTAATGCAACACATAGAAACTGTAATCTCCCTTGTCACCTTTTGTTTTTGTTTTTGTTGGGTCAACCCCCAACAAAATGAAAATATTAAAAAAATTTTATACCATACACCTGTTAAAACACACACACATAAGAATATTGATACACATGTTCATCAGTTTTTTATGACTTAGCAAAATTCTCTTGAATGTGCAAAAAAAAGATATGCTGTCAATGGCATTACCTGTGCATTCAGTTTTTGTTTGCTGTTAGAAATAACATGCCATTTTGCTCACTGTCTGAATGATATATAAAGAATAGCATGATAAAAATGCATAAATATAAATCAGTAATGTCTGACAATTCAGTTTTTATTTTGTGGTGATCACGTTTCTAAAATTTACTGTTACTGTTTTCTCTCTATTCTTTATTGTCCATTCCATTTCTGTGTGGAATGTGAGGAGTATATTCAGCTCCCACTGAAGTTAGTAAAAAATCCAGATTCATAAATTAACTATATGGCTCCAGTAAAGTGTGATATAAAGGACAAGAGATGAAAGATTATATGTGTAAAACATCATCACCAATGTGAGGAAAGAAGAATATAGGTGTTTGAAAGAAGGGTCTTTAATTCCTGAAAAAACAGTTTAATAATACAAAATAGAGTAAGATGGTGGCAAGTACACCAGAACTTGAAAAACAAGATAAAGGTGTTTTACTGGTACTATTATAGCTTTTGAGGCAGCTTGGGTATTGTTACAAGGTGTAAAACAAGGAAGAAAAATCAAAAGAAAACCTTGCTCCTGCAAGGGCTGTCCGTGGGCTGCAGCTTCTTTGAGGGCAAGTCCACCTGCTCTGCCATGGAGGCATCCAGGGACTGCAGGTGGATATCTGCTGCAACGTGATCCTCCACGGGCTGCAGCATAGCAACCCACTTCACCATGCTCTTCAGCATGGGCTGCAAAGGAATCTTTGCTCCAGCACCTGGGGTGCTCCCTCTGTCTTCTTCTTCATTTACCTGGGTATCCACAAGGCTGTTTGTATCAATTTTTTATCACTGCTCTCTGTAATGGCTGCTGCACAACATTTTACACCCTTTCTTAAATATATCAGGAAGGCCTCCAGGATCACTGATGTTCTCACCTTTAGGGTTGGGTGGTACTGGCTGTGGGGACCATGGGAAAGTGCTCAGCCTCTTCTCACAGAAGCCACCTCTGCAGTCCTTCTGTACCAAAAGCTTGCCAGTCAGTCACCACAGTGCAATATGCTGTGGCATCTATCCCTTTGAAGAGATTAGATCAAGACTCTAACTTTATCCTACTTATCATTACGTTCTGAAGCTTTAACTGTGTACTTAGAAAGATGTAAAATTACTGTCACTGCACATACAGACAGACTTATAATCACTGGGCAGGTTAGAAGTGGTCATTACATTCAGAGAAGAGAGATATTTTTCAGTTTCGCAAAGCCTTTCTCTTATGTCCTACATAAAACTCTTTCATAAAGGCTCAAGGGTTCAAGTTACAGCCCCCCCACCCCACAAAACCAGAAGTTATTGCAGATTCTATACCACATGCTGTGATGCTTTTTAACTTCATAAACACTTTTGTTTGCATAGTCTTTAGGATGTTAATCTTTTGAAAATAAAGTATTTTACATTAATTATCTCTTTGTCTTAAATTGCATTAATATGTGCTGAACATGTTGAAGTTGCACCATATACAGTTTTGCACAATACATTAGAAAACAAAAAGCTTACAAAAATGTTACTGGTCCCTGCTTCTAATGAAAAATCAAGCTAGGAAGCTGGAATTACAATAAATTATTTACCTCTCTATGCTAGCTGTAGCTTGCAAAGCTGGAGTCTGTGTGGTAGAACTGGGACCAATATTAAAATAAAAGGTCCAAATTTTCATTTCTATTATCACACAAGTCTAGAATCTCCAGGTGCAAAGTTCAGCTAATTTAGCAACTATTGTCCAATAATACTGAATGCTTATATTCCCAACCTGTATTTTTTTTTGACAGTCAACTTCCAGATGACATTCATCTCGTAGCAGAACTACAACTCAAATAATTCAGTTCTACCTCATTTTACCCCAGTGAAAACATTTAGATTCTTTTTGTCTCTACATGTGTTTTTGTAAGCCAAAAATGGCTAGTTAGAGCTAATTGAAATTGTTTGCTCATTGTCACATTGAAATTGTAACAAGTTTCCATAGTTGTCATATTTTTGTCTGTTTTTTTAGATTTCATCTGCAAATACAGAACTGCTAAAGCCCACCCTTTCCCATTTATAACTAAAGAATGAAGCACAGAATTGGTAGGCATGCTATTATGTGACAAAGGGATGGTACTCAAAAGCATTAAAACTTGCCACCCTGCACCCTTTACAACTTTGCTGTTTAAATTCATTTTCAGGAGGAAGGAAACTTCTTTAGATTAAAAGAAGTTCTCATTGGTTGTTTACCATGAAAACAAAGTCATTCCAAAGCAATTAGCAAAATATAAAAAGTAGTATCAGAAGAAAATTCAATGGCTCTGTTGGAAATGCTGCATATAAGTTGGCTCCCTCCTAAACTCACCCTCTGTTTGATTCTCATAATGTGTAATGTGAGAAAAATGAAGTCATTAAACTTTTAAGAATTTGACTTGGTTAAAATATGTGATTTTAATTAGCAAATTAATTTAGGGGTTTTTTAAAGTGTAGTATCTACTGGGAGGAGCAAGTGGGTAATTAACAAAAGTATGAGTATGATTTAAGTTGTACTTCACTAATTTTTCATTCTAACAAATGTCTTCATGTAGCAAGTCACTTCACCTAGATAAAGTACTGTCTGCATAGCTATTCTTTCCCCACTGGTTCAATGCACACCCTGAAGCTGAATGATGGATTAAAGAAGAGATAAAACACACATACAAAAATAAAAAGTCCCAGGAATGAGATTCAACTCTTTATTAATAAATGTAAATGCATGCATATAGTTATATGTTTCTATGGAATAAGAGAGATTTCAAAATAGACACTTCCTTTGTAGAGTTAACCATTTTTGTTTGAGACATTTGGAGATGCAGGTGGCAAATATGAGCAGGCACAAGGGGATTTCTACAACCTTCTTTATGGGGACCCATAATTTCAAGCAGCATTAAACGTCAGAGAACCTTGAATTACACCCATTGTCAGTGAAGTCAGGGGAATTTAACCAACCACCTGCATCACTGAATGTCTCAAGCTGAAAGGGACACATGGCTAAGGATCAATACTATTGTTAAAACAAGTATCTAAACTTTTCTGTGCCTTAGACACTGTAGGGACATCTTAGTTTTCAGCTTCCTCTGCCAAAGTGTGCAGATTTTTCCACATGATCTGTGCTATGACTGATAGTCCAGAATAGCAGGAATAAAAATTTTAAACAATTTACACAGTAATAGAAACTAGTGCTTGTGTAACTGAAGTCTGACCCAGGTATCTTTTTTGTTATTAGATGAACAAGCTCCATGGACCGAGATGTCTGACTAGATCTCTGTAGATCGTACAGGGGCCTTACACACTCAGTGTTCATGTAGACATTTCCATTTAGACACTTAAATTTAGGGGATAATCCTGACCTGAATTCAGGCCCTTAACTGAGATCAATGCCATCATGCATTTCTTGCCCAAACTGAAAAGTCTGTGTTTTACTGTGTATCTTCTCTTCTTTCATTCGATGTATTTATAAGCCACCATTTGGGATTTAAACAGAGATTTTTATAGCTTCTCAACTGGAATTATTTTTATTTTGAAGAAATAATAATATCCACAATTTTTCATTTTATATATTCTTTAGTTTTAAAATGTTGAAAAAATAAAGACAATGGACCAGTTCAGGAGACTATTAACTGGAATCTGCTGTAGGAAAATTCCCAGTATAATACATTCTGCACTAATTTTTCACAAAAAAATCGCATAGGCAGCTTCTCCAATGTATGTGATCATTATAAGCACAATGAGCAAAAACTGGGAACAAATACAATTAGAATTTCTGGTTTTTATTTCTCACTATTGAGGTCTTCAACAAGGTGGGATAAATTAAGAATTCATTATCCATATCTGTGAACAAGGAGCTCTCATTCATAAGCACTCATGATCCATTTTTGACTGGCATGTGTGAGCATTTAACTTATCTGTCACAAAACTAATAATGCTAAAGATCAAGGCTCAACTACATAGGACTGCAACGGAGAAAATGTTTTTGATATCTAAAATCTGTTCTGTTCAGCTGTGCTGCTCAATTTAGGTGCTATGACTTTTCTCACTTCTGATGGTGTAAGAAGTCAATTCCTGGCACCAACAGACCTCTGAAATATGCTTCACTCACAGTAGTCACCATGGCTAGATAAAGCATGTTAAAAGCTATTCAAATATGACTTTCAGTGAAATGTAAAAAAATAAAGGGAGTAAACTCTCTGCAGTATCTTATACCAATAAGGTATTCAGTAGATTAAAGAAAAAAACCCCTAAGAACCACCATATTAATCCTATGAAGAAAACCGTAAACAAATTAACAAAATAACCCCACTGTTAAATGATTTACTGAAATTTATAGATGGACAAAGACTTTAAAATCCTTAAACTTTACAGTAAACTTCCAAGGAAGTTGTTGTTTTTTCTATCAGAGACTGGGAGATCAAGAGTTTAATTACCAGGCATGTTGAAGAAGTCTCGGTGCTATGAGGAACACGAGCTGCTCGACACGAGTCTGTTGTTGGTAGAGTGCACCCAGCTACACCAGCCTGCTGAACTGCAGGAGGAGCTCCATGTCCAGAGCTGAATTCCCCAGGTCATGAGTTGGATGAGGAGAAATTAAAGAGATTCCCAACAAGGGAATCAATCAAGCCACTGTTGATGGCCTCAACCACACCTGGAAGGGTGCTGCAGCACTGGAATCGCTTGTCTCTCTTTTCTTGAAGGGTTTTTGGCCTGGGCTACAGAAACAAAAGCTGAGCTAGACAGGTGATAGTCTTGCTTTGAACGGACTAAACAATATTAGAGGATTCCTTCTAAATAACATTTCTATGCTTGCATGAAAACACCAGATTATTTTTTCCCATTCCAGTTCCTGATATTTAAATGTTATGCTTAATATTTTAGTACTTGTTTTCAAAAAAATTATTTGAATAAGCTAAAATATTAAATAACTAATATTACATTGATCTATTTTAGGCAAATGTTGAATCTACTTTCTACAGAATAAAAATAACCCTCTTGAGAACATTATTTACATTTGCCAAAACTAAAATATGTTGGCGTCTCTGAATAAAAATATTTTAGCTTCTGAATCTAAGACAACATGTGTTTTGCTTTCACTTGCCATGAAACTGAGTCTAGAATACTTACATAAACAATGAAATTTGACTTTCAAAAAAAGGACTGGAATGAAAAGCTTGAATTCCAGCTCCAAACAGAATTATTTTGGAAGCGAAGATTACTCTTCAACTGACACAAAACAGTCTGGCAACCGGAATGATTTTGATTTACAACAAACTAGTGCAAGAGCAAATTCTATTTTTTTGAGACATTGAAGACCCAAAATTTAATAAAAAAAACCAACTCAGTTATGCAGCTATGAACCTTTCATTAAAAAAAACCAGAACAAATCCAAACCAAACAAACCAAAACCCCACCAAATTTCCGACTTTTTGTGGACTACATTTAAATTATACAATGACAAATTTTCTCATAATTTAAGAATTATCTACTTTTAGTGTTAAAACCTTTACTGAGTTAACAAAGACAGCTTTAAAGAACCTAAAGTTAATGCCATGTTTATTAAAGCAGACATCTGAGAATGTATCCTAGAACCACAGAACAGACCAAATTGGAGGGGACTTTGAAAGTTCATCTTGTCCAGCTACTCATGGGAAATGGAGCCTTGATGGCATTAGAAACATTTTTAGTAAAAACTCAAAGAAAAGAGTGTTATATTGGAAATTAGGAAAATACAAACAAACATACTGGAAAATGTAACAGCAGTACCACAATTGTATGTGATCTTTGCTTTTCTGTCCCACTATTCTGCTATTTGGAAAGTGTCTTCTGAGCACAAAACAATTTTTTCAGAAATTAGTTATTAAGGCATCAGTAAAGCACTTCCCAAACTTCACCTAGCAGGAGAAATGTGCCAGAAGTTCTACAATAATTTGATTTGTACAGTTTCACAATTGAGCACTGCCCAAACATCTGTAGATCCTTAAACTAACCCAGCCTTGAAAATAATTATTTTAGAAATAGTTTTATGTTACTGTGCATAGGAAAGACAAGTAAATAGAAAGAAAGTAAATATCTCCTTGGATGGAACCTTACACAAAGTATTATTTTTTGTCAAGAACACAGTATGGTGGACTGGTAGTAGTGGCTGCAGCTGGTGCTGCAACTCAGTGGGAAGAAGAGCTTCAGTATAAAAATATGTTTCCCATACTGTGTAAAACTAGATGTATATGTGTGTTTGCATTTGTGTCTATTTGGAAATAAGTTGAATGAGTTTGAACACATTTCTTTGGGTGATAAAGCTTCAATTCTACTTTAATTTTACATAAGCTGCACAAAAAATCCTGTTTTTATACATGTGAAATACTATAGTGAAATATGTCTTGTGGAAGGCCAAGAAAACTGATTTGTTAGAGCACTAGACAGGTAATAGCAGGCTGAGAATTAGGGTTGTCCAGCCTCCTAAGGAAAGGTGTTATTGCTCTTCAGCTACTTCATATACCTATGATATGAATAAGTTGGAGCCAGATGCTCTGAAGTAAGGAGCAATTAGAAAGGAGGCAAAAGTCATAAGCTGCAACCAGAGACACATCAATGTAAGGGGGGAAAAAGCCCCAGACTAACACTCATCATATACAGGAAGTCAAACTCTGGAAAATGCACCAAGAAAGATTCTAGAATCTCCACCCTTGGAAGAATTCAAGGAGAAAACTCAGTTGAACAAGGCCTGAAAAAGCACACCTAATCTGGCTGTGCTTTGAGCAGCAGCTTGCACCAGAGAACTCCGTTGTGTTAAATGTCCCTTCCAACACACATTATTCTATGTTCCAATGATTTGTGTATATATAATTACTAATATCTCAGCAGCTCACCTTTTTTATGTTTCCTTCTCTTACATTTTTTTCTGTATTAGATTTTGATTTGGGGAGAGGTATCTATATGACATTGACCATGTTTGTAACAGCTAACTAAAAAGAAAAGGATATTTCACAAAACAGTTCACTTTTTTAATATCCACCCTGCCAAAGTTGTCAAAATGAACACTCGTGGCTGGTATAAATCAATGAAATAAGGCCCCAATTAGAGCTGGCTGACAGGCTGTGGCCTGTTTGAATCTATATAAGTTAAGATAACAAAGCTAAGGTTGGATGCGGCGACGTTCAGCACATCTCACTTACTGATGACATCCAAAAATCAAGGCTTCTCCACTGTGCTGAGCTAATATATGTTTCAACAGATTGGGTGAATATTTGTAACTGGATTATCATACTGCAGATGGTCTGTTGATTCTCAACAAGATATTATTCCTTGTTTGTCTCTGCCTGCTTTTTTCACATAAATGCAAGGTTCAGCTTTCATTACCTGTTTTTCAGTCACCATTGCAAATAATCATAACTTCTGTTGTTTAATGACATGATTTCTCTTGCATTACTATTATTTAAGATCTCTAAGGCTTGCCACTGTGTCACAACTACAAATAACTAATTTTCAATTTCTCAAAAATACAAGCACTTAAGAAACGATGAAAAAAAAAGGCTCACATGTCACAGTAATTTGTATTTCAACAAATTATTATATAACTAAGGGTCTTCTGGAGGATATGGCATAGATGTGCAGGATGTGGAAGCTAAAGGATTTTAAACTAAAACAAAGCAACAGCTTTAGTTATCATTTAATGTTTTCCTGATGTTAAGCAGGATACTAATACTTTAGTAATATTGTACAATTAGGGATATCACCTTTTTTTCCTTTCCTTTCCTTTCCTTTCCTTTCCTTTCCTTTCCTTTCCTTTCCTTTCCTTTCCTTTCCTTTCCTTTCCTTTCCTTTCCTTTCCTTTCCTTTCCTTTCCTTTCCTTTCCTTTCCTTTCCTTTCCTTTCCTTTCCTTTCCTTTCCTTTCCTTCCCTTTCCTTCCCTTTCCTTTCCTTTCCTTTCCTTTCCTTCCCTTTCCTTTCCCTTTCCTTTCCTTTCCTTTCCTTTCCTTTCCTTTCCTTTCCTTTCCTTTCCTTTCCTTTCCTTTCCTTTCCTTTCCTTTCCTTTCCTTTCCTTTCCTTTCCTTTCCTTTCCTTTCCTTTCCTTTCCTTTCCTTTCCTTTCCTTCCCGCACCTTCCCGCACCTTCCCTTCCCGCACCTTCCCGCACCTTCCCTTCCCGCACCTTCCCGCACCTTCCCTTTCTTTCCTTTTGCAACAACTCACAGCCACTAGCAAAATATGAGTCAGTGTCTTCTTTACACAAGATTACTGCTTGATTTATTTTCTGGAAAGTAATTATGTGCTTAACACCTGGAAGAAATCCTCATCACTCTGGGAATTGCAGTGATACTTCATGTAAAATCAGGTTTCATAACCTGCTTTCACTTGCACACCACGCCCCTCTTTCCATGTGTGAGGTTTGGCAGCCTGATTGGAGATACTGCATGGCCTGACTCCATGCTTCATGGAATAGAGGGACATTCCTGTTGCAAAACCCAAAGAGGGAATTCAGCTGGGGATAAACTGTGTCTTTACATGTAACTGTTAGATGCTATTCAATCTCACCCTTTCTTCAATTAAAGAATGATTTTGTTAGGATTTCACCAGTGGCATTGAGGCTGCTGGAAAATGTCTGTTGCCTCTGGGTGCTTACAGATATTGTATCTTCTAGCCCATGGGATATAAAAAATTGTATGATTTGGTATCACAACTCAAAATACAGGCTATGGAAGACATGGAAGACACTAGTTCTGAGACTATATCAAAACGTCAGACAATTAGGTTTTTCTGTTATGTGTGCAGAATAAGTCCCTTAAGTACTAAAAGATGTACTGATGAAAAACAGGGCCAGCACCCGTGTGGCTGTGGCTAACAAATTACTAAATCTTCCTCTCTCTGTTGTTGTGGGAACTCAATCAAATAAAATCCATCAAGCTAGTCAAAATGAAACAAGAGAAAAAGAACGTATTTAGCTTTGTTCACATATTGCGTGAACAATATGTTTTAGCTTTCTTCACATAATGCCAAGAATTTTACTGTTATTAATCATTTTAATCTGGTTCTTCAATAACTGGCCATTGACTCTGCCTCTCTGAATTTACAGATTTAATCTAAGGAAAATGACTCCTGCAGGAACTTTAAACCTGAAAAACAATATCTATATCCTTTTCTACAATGATCTCAGAAACATTTGTGTGCAAGTCTGATTTTCTCCGTGTAACTCCTCTATACTATTATAATAAGTCTTATTATAAGTCTTATAATAAGTCTTGCAAGAGTTTGAGTTTTACTTACTTGTAGCTGAATCCCTTATAAGGTCTTTATTGGTAGATCTGACTGACATGAGGGTTCATACTTCTAGAATCTGATTTCACTGGATAGCTACTCAGGCTGTCATGGAAATTAGAATTTGCCCCTTTTTATCTCCCCAGCTCTGCAAAAACTGATGCGACTTTCTGTTTTGGTTTAGGGCAAATTTCTGTAGTCTGATTTACTTGTGTCTCTGGGCAAAAGTATGGCACAAAGATATCTGTGTGCAAACAATCTCTATATACAACAAACCCAGTAGAAGACCATAAAACAAAGAATTCAACACTTAAAAAAATTGACAAATATTATTAAAAAAAGTGGCAAATATTGTCTTCTCAGATGATCTAAACATTAAGGACCCAGACTTAATACCATGTACACCTGTGATATGACAAAAACTCGTACAACTTGGGCCACAAGAACACATTTCTGCTTTAGCAATAAACAAGCAGGATAACAAGAAAAACACTGTTCTTTAAATGACAAAAAAACTCCAACCATATACAGATACTGTGCATGGCCCCACACATACAAAAATCACAGCTGTGGAAACACATCTGCAAATATTAAAAAAAAAATATAAAAAAAAAGGAAACAACAGTTCGAAGACCTTCTCTGCTTCAATTAGCTAAAAACTAACTAAAAGCAAAAGAAAGCTCTGTCTTGCTGTCTGTCCATGCTGCAGACAACAGTCTGAAAAAAAACATGCATAAGAATAAAAGTTGTTTCTGAAAACAAACTGTGTGCTTCTGCTTTCCCCCACTTCCCTCTTGGAACAGTCTTAAAATTGCAAAACTTAATATCCAGCATAAACAGAACAAACAATTGAAGATACAAACATTATAAAGTTACCTCAAGACACTTTCTGTTGCCAATTCAAATGCAAATGAGAAATATGTGTACATGATCCCAGGGTCATTGTTCTGCAAACAAAACCCTTTGTTATTTGATGATTATCACACTATGACTATTAGACCCTACAGTCCTGACCTCTGAACACGTCATGAAAACCTCATTCTTCAGGGCAACTGGGTCATACTCTGACATAAGAGGAATATGCCTCCTCATCACAGATCCTTTATCTTGCCTCCTGACATGTGTGAATGAAATGACTTTTATAATAAACCCGTTTGTTTATAATATACCATTATTTGTATCCATGACAAAAACATTTCAGCTCTGCTGCTCTTACTGACCAATGTCTTTCACTGGCACAGGTCATTTACACAATGTCAGCATTATCCTTTTGACAGTAATATCCTACTACTGAGGGTCCTCTTAGATATACAATCCTCTGACCTGTAAACATGAGCTTTAATTTCTAAAGTTAAGGAATTGAGTGGTAATAATAAAATTTCAGCAGAGGGCACAGTGGAGGCTATGTATTTTGTGACAGGCTTTGCATCTGGTGGTCAGCCAGGGAAGAACCTGTGTTTTTTGAAAGGAAATATAGGAGATAAAGAACTGGGAAGTCACAAACTCAGTTGTCACATAAGGTAAGAAAACAAATAAATGCAGGGCTGTGCTTTAGCTACCACTTTATGTATTTATGCAAAAGTCATTACAGTGAGTCATATCCTGTTTGAAGAGATATTTTCAATTCCTTACAGCAAGATAAAGCAGGTTGCTAAACACTGCAGCTCAGGCATGGTAGGGGAGAAAGATGTTATAACTCTTTTTCCCATTCTAAATATCAAAATTAGTAAGCATGACTAGCTGCTGCACAGCATACAATAACTATAACAAAGACTTAATCTTTGAAATGAGAGTCCACATTTGATTTCATAAACCTGGTATAGCTGAGAATGAATAAACTAGAAGAAAGACTGAACAGAAAAATTGCAGGGAAAATTTTCCCAGGGATTTTTGTTTCAGTCATATGATTCTATATGTTCCCACTATGAATTATTGCAAATATTAATGGGGACTAATCATACAACCACAGAGTAAAAAATGTGATCTTTTTGTACTGAGTACTTGTAGCTCATTTACACCAGGACCATTTGGACAGTTTGATACTCCATTGATACTCCAGGACCAATTTGATACTCCATTTCTAAGCCTTATAAAGAAATCACAGAAAACTCAGTGAATCGTTACCTGCAAAAGGTGATTTTTTTCCACCTTTGAAGGTAATCAGATAAAAAGCTTATTAATCAAGAATTCTGCGGCTCTCATAGAGAGAATATACGTGTTTCAAATCACAGCTTTGTGGGAAGTCCTGTTCCAAAGAACACAAGTTTGTTTTAAATAGCATTATTTATTGATAAGAACAGTGATTCTGCACTAGTGCAGGCCTCTGTGACATCTACAAGCAATAAAAAAAAACCCTGAAAATATTAAAAGTATCAAATTTTCCCTTGTGCAACTGAAGTTAAAGGGCAATTTATCATAGAGTTGTGTAAGAGCAGGAGCAGACAGATTTATAAAAAGTTCCTGTAACTTTTATGGAAGTGCTATGGGAGACGCTTGCTTGAATGAACAATCCATCCTTCATCTTCCAGCATGACAACTAGAAATACAGGAAATAACCAAAGATGAAGGTAGGGTTTCCTTAGCTGAAATCACCTCACAGACTCTTTGAAATACAAAAGCATAAACCTGTAATTTATTTAATTATCTGTCAGAACACTCTGATCCACAGTTAATTCATGAAGCACTATTTATCCCTGGTGATTCTCTTCTCTCTATAAAAGGGTAAAATAAATGTGGAGAATGTTACAATCAAAGCACCTGCATTGATTTTTTTGGGGCAGCTCTGAATTTGTATTCAGAGAGAGGTGGATATAACATACTGAAGGTTTCTTCTAGAGATTGCCAGCCAAGAGGCTCTTTTGATCCCAAAATCAGAAAGGTCAGCCACCATTACTTTGTTGTTACAAATTATCTATGCAGTGAGAACACACCTGGGCTCTCTCCAGCTTCAGCTTTCCTTTGCCATGGGAAGCACACAGATCTACCATCAGACACAGCTTGCTGAGAGGTGAGCCAGCTTGGTGCTGTTGCAGGGTAGATTGTGTGCTAAATCCCAAGTTCAATGTCCTGTCTCTTGGGAATTTCTACTTCCTTTCCTCTGCTTTAAAAACATGAGTAGCTGCAGACACAGCCATGGCATTTATTTCCTCAAGCTCTTCTATTAAATGTAATAATCTATGCTAATTATAAATGAAGGCCAGACAGCAATCTCCTGCAGGTGCCAGATCCTGAAGTGCTTAGTCCTATTGGAAGGGTCAATTAAAAAGCAGGAAATACAATTCTAATAAGAAAAATTTCTTTGAATAGCAAAAGGGATTATGAGTGAAAAATTTTGAATTTCTACCTTAGTAAATATTGAAACAGGCTTGCAATATGTGAGTGCAATTAATGGGCATATTTTTAAGACTCCTTGTTGATGTGTGATAAGTTTAAAGTGCTCGAGTGACCTCATAAGTTGTCAATGAATGAAATACAAGAATAGAATTTTGTAAAGAATTCCAGAGTGAAAAAATACTCTTACCAACAGCCTATTTTTTTCTTCAACCCCTGGCAAATTTCTAGCTTACACTTCCAACCTTAAGTATGTTCAGCATAGATAAAAGGTAGAAGCTGCTTATTGAAATGTACCTCTTTGAAATTTACACATTTTAGAGTAGTTTTCCCACAGAAAAAAAAAAGAAACACCATGAAATTAAGCCATTCAAAGCATTAAAAGACAGAGGCTTCTGCCCAACTAGGCTGGAAAGTAGCTAGAGTGTCAGAAAATAGTAACAAAGATGGTGGCTACATGGGCCTTGTGCTATTTAATTTGCAAGTAAGGATATTGTTATCAGATGTCTCAAACATGGTTTTGCAGCTCTGCACATACAATAAAATAACACCTCTTTCCCCTAATTGCCCTCAAAACTCCTCTATAATTCAGTTATACAAGCAGTTAATTATTCTGAATACACACCTAGCATCAGATTTGACACACTAAAAGATACAGCTTATATATACAATAGCAAGTAAATACGTTTTCTATCTAAAAGGCAAGCTGCAGAAACAGAAATGCTAACAAAACCAATGTTGGAAGATAGCTGAGAATAAAATTCCTATTTGATCAAAGGATTGCTGGGATTAGTCAGCTCTGGGGAAACAACAGGAAAAGAACATATGCTTCTTCTTGTAGCTTTTTCCTAGAGGACAGAGAGGCCTATATTTCAGTTTAGAAACCCCAGTGAGCATCACAAAGACTTGGGCACTTGTTTATCTTAATTATATATATAATCTTGTAATACATGGGAACCGCATTCTCTTGCTATATTTATGAAGCTAATGAAAGGGTGCCTTGCTCAGAAAGGAAGATTCTTTCTTGCTTTCTGCTTTTTCATCTGACTTTCCAGACACACAGCTGAGAAATGCAACATGGCTTCTTTTTACATGTGAACTTCACACAAAGCTAACAATAGCACAGAAATTGGCTTAGCCTCTGTTACCTCTGCCAGAGTGTGGGAAATAAAGAGTAAACAAACCCTGTCTTGAGTCACTGGTTACTTTAGAATTTCAGTTCAGAGAGAGGTCTCTTATTACCTGACCTTGCCAGAAAGGGCCATTGGTAAGTGGATGCTGGAGATCATTCCACTCAGAACAAGAAGTAGTTTCAAATCTCTAACTAAATTTACCATATACCCTATGATGAATGTGTTTGAGAAAGGTCAAGAAAACAATGACAGTTTTACTGTTTTGTCTTATTTCTTTTCATTTCATCTGCTCTTTTATCTCCACACGGCAACCTTTCACAGAAATCTAAGACATATTAAAAAAAAAAAAAAAAAGCCTGTAGTGAATTTAAACCTAAAATTTACATGAGGATTAAATGAGGCTTTAACTCCTTTTCTCTTGTTTATTAAATCCTGACCCTTTTTCTTTTTTTCGTTTTTTTTTTTTCTTTTGTAAAAACAAACTCTAATTCAATTAGAGAGACGAAGCAGAAACTGTTATTTAGAGCAAAAAACTGTTTGTCTTGGAACTGGGAAAATTTATGAAAATGATAGTTTCACTATATTTATGATCATTTTTATAGATACAAATTTAACATTGAGACTTTTCTTGACTTAAGACATGTCCAAGCAGATAAACACAAATACTAAAGGAAATTTTATTTCATATCAACTGCCCCAAAACCCCTTTTTTCATAATTAAAGCATGCTCCCCTCATGAGAAGAATAATCATTCACAAGCAGGTTTAAGTGGCCCCAGAGCACAAGTGGTTTTGCTTCTTGCATTAGCTTGCTTTCTTTGTGTCTGGGGAAGAGACTACACCTCCCTTCCAGGCACGGCTGTTTCAATAAGACCATCAATGTGATTTATCCCTGGCCTCATAACTCCAGTCATTCTATTGCTGCACAGTGAAATATCACTCCTAGAAACTCTTCTAGCCACACTCTTCAGGTCTGTGGAATTTTAAGAGCTGATGAAGGATGGTATTATTTGGCCTCCAAGCTGCCTGTTTGCCAGATGTGTCTCCTCGTTAAAGTTCCCCTGGTACCTTTCTGGTCAAGGAAGACTGCTAATCCTTTTAGCTTGGTCAAATTCCAGTTCATGGAGCTCCATTCTGTCTATATCAATGCCCTTCCCCCACTTTAATAAGAATACCTGAGGGGTTTGTTAGCTTGTTTTTGTGTTCCTCATATAAACAGACACACAGAGCTGTTCCTTATTGTGATATTTTGTAATTAATCTAAAAATGCACTGTATAGAACACAATAGGAAGGTAATGGGAAAATGTGTTGGTGTGAGTGAAATCAAATTCAAGACATAATGTCTTGAAACTATCAGCTTGTAAAATATGCAGAGATTGAAATCCCTGTGTATACATGGGGTCATTATTATGTTAAACAAAATCAATTTCCCTCTTCCTAGAAATATTGCTAGAATTCAAATAATTCATGTATGTCTAAATTGTATGATGAGTTTAATCATCAAAGAAAGAGTTCAGGGATGAGTTTTAGTAATTTTTTTTGTTTGGGTAAGGTCTTGGGTAGGATTATTTGCCTTTTATTGGTAATTTCTCCAAGTAATTGCTCTACATTATAGTATAAAGTTCAGTATAAAGTTCACAATGTCATGACCTCTTTAGCTCTAATTTCTAAAAAACTCCATTTCTAGTATTTCTGGAGAAAATACTGTCAATACTTGATCTCACTAATGTTTACTTTCAACTCATATACTTTTATTGCTAGTTTAAATATTAAGACCTTCCAGAATAGAAGTCTTATATCTTGTGAGTCCTTTTTCCAAAACAACTCAGAGCTCAGGACATGGAACTGGGATAAAAATTGTTTACTGCTTGTCTTAACACAAGCACTGCATATTATTGAAAGGGAATGGTAGCAATTAAGGTACACTAAAACAGAAGGGTGTGAGTGCATCACATAACTAGCAAGAAAATGCAGCTGCAAGAGAGCCTTGGCCACCCAAGGGTAGGAGAATCATGAACTCTGACAATTTCCTGTGAAAATATCTGAAACTAGTAAGGTAAACCACTGCTTACTGTTTACACCAAGGAGTTTTCATTAGTTTTTCTCATAGCCTCATCCATGACAGACTGAACATAGAAAATCATGATTAAATTTTGTATGTGAATAGAAAAAAAAAAAAAAAAAAAGAAGGAATAAAAATAAAGCTAAGACAATTTTGGTAACACTGGTTTTTTTCTGTCCATCCATGTATTGTATAGACATTGCATAGACATTGAAAAACACAAATAATGAATAGAGAAATACACAGCAAGGGACCATTTTTGTTTTTAGTATGAAAATAAGGCTAAGATCCCATCTCATAACTCAGAAACATATGTAGACTGTCCCTGTTTACCAGGTAAAAGATGTCTGATTACACTTATTGCTCTTTCACACTAGATTTTTATCCTATAAGAGTATGCATTGAAGAAGTAGAAAAACACATAGTTGATTCTGCAGCTTGTGATTGGGATTTCATGCCCTGTCTGCTGGAGACACATTTATGTACAAAGGTTAAATCAGATGGAGCAGTCTGCTAACCGTCTGTCAGTAGCAATATTGGCAGTCAAAATTTTGGTTACTCGTTATAAAATTCCTGTTCTGCTTTTTATTTGATTGATTAGCTTACTTTGATTTGATTGACTTATGCTTCTTTCTGGTCCAGTAATTTAAACAATTAGTTTTATATTTACAATAACCTTTATCTAAAGAATAGTACCTGAATTTCTCATAGCATCTTACATTTCTTAATATCAAACTATGACTTTGTGTTTGGGGACAGCTTACAACGCTAGGAAACGGTCTCCTTTTACTCTGTCTCACTGTTAAAAATAAAATATCATCTTCCCTGCTGAATATTCTTTAAAATTTGCTTCAGTCTTTCACACATAGAAAAAGGGATAAAAATTTTAATGGAAAAGATTGAAACCTCTTTACACACTTCAGACTCAGTAAACTGTGGAAGACTAGCAGTTAAGGATTTTCTATTTCATTTCACTACTTTAATATTAGAGGGTCTAGTTTTGAAAATCTTTTGCATGTTTTCTCTTTTTTATTCATGTAGACTCACTGACTTCATTATGAATAGAAAGTATCAGCATAGAGCTACCAGGAACAAGTCCACTTTTATACACAAAAGTTAAAAAAAGCCCAGTTTTTGATTGTAAGAAAAAAATGGCTACTTTTAAAAATAAAGAGTTAAGAGGTATAGCAAAATATTTAGGGATTTTTAATCATGTAATCTTTAAAATAAATCAGCTAATGAAGGAATGTAGAATTATTATTACTTGGTTAATAAGAACTTCTAAATGAAATACCAGCTCTTTCACTAAACATTTAAGTATTTGCTTTCTCTTGATCGTGCTTCCCATAATTTACTGAATGTTTGCATATACACAAATGAAAATGCAATATATTTTTAGATATAATTGCAAAGCATTGTCCTCACATACTCTGATGACACCCACACTAGTCTGTACCTTGTCTTCCTGACAAGGAATATGCTAATGTATGAAGTAAAAAATGCCCAGAGATGTCCTAATTTACATCAGTTGATGCTCCAGGTGATATGCTGTGGGACTGAAATAAGGAGTACTGTGAGTCAGATTGAACTTTCAGCATTTTGGCAGAATATTTTTCTGACACTTGATGAAATATCTTGCACAAGAAGGTCGCGTTAGCTAAGAAGGTAAACTATCTTTATCTTATGATGTGAAAAATATACTTCCTAATAGCAGTGAATACACCAGGAGTACAATCTGAGAGACCAATCTGATAGTTTAATATTGTGGAAAATGCACCACATACAGTGAAAGTAGGTGTGATGGGAAAGGGAAGAGGAATAGAAAACTTTCTGCTCTGAAGTTAAAGGCAATGAGGCATAAAGATTTCCTGTCACACAGTAGATTTTTTTTTTTTTTTTTTTTTGCTGTCAGGCAGCAGATTTTTCAATGCACAGCATAATATATTGTACATAAACTTTAATTTGTTAGGAATGTCAGTGGTGTGAAGTGCATATAACCCTCACCTATCTTTACTGAGCAATTTAGTTTCTGAGGATGCCTTAGAAGTGTTACTACAGTTCTCTTACACCTAGGTGTAATGACTTTTAAGTTAAATTTCCAGTGGTCTGGCTTGTAGTACGGACCATTTATGGAAAATATGATAAAGTTGCAGTCTTTGAGCTCATTTATGTGGAAAGCAATTTTGTATACTCGGCTGGAAATGTTTTGTTAAGGTGGCTGATGTGCCTACAGTACTGAAAATATGTAAGTTGTGGAAACTGAAGAAGGATGTATTAGCTTCTTTGTAGAGAAGATCAACATTAAAAGTTAATAATTTGAAGTAAAAACCATAATTCAATGAAACAAATGGTAACTTCTATTGATATTAGCGTAGTCCAATCCTTGAGCTTAGGACAAACTCCTCGACCAAGCTTTCATTTTGGGTACAACCTCTTACTGTACCCCTTCTTTCTATAAATGAGCCTAACTCTACAAATTTTTCATACTGAAAGATGAGATATAGATACAATGTGGACCAACAGGGCTTAAATCTCATGTTCTTTATTGTCATTGAAGTATACCAGTATTTTATTTCTATCTAGAGCAAAACATCTAAAAGCAGTGGCAACTGAGCACTCAAGCAAGTAAATTGAGGCTTTGTTTTTCCAGTGTTCCAAAACTTGGGCTGAAGTTGTCTCAGGACAGGCCCATACAATCTTACTAACATGTACATTCCTAGGTCTCCTTTCCAAAATAAAGATATGCAAAATTTACTCCCTCAGTCTCTAGACTATAAGAATTTTGTCATTTTTCTCTTTCTCTCTCTCTCTTATCCTGCATATAAACAGCTGGTGTGATAGAGGATATGGACTTGCCTTGATGATTAATTTATATTGTGCTCTACTTGAATAATAGATTAACAGAATTTTCCTGGAAATAAACCAGGGTATTTCACCACATTCCCTAACTAGTCTAATTTAATCTCTGGGCATCTTGGATTGCATAGCCTTTGGCTCAGTTTAATTTCAGAGAAGCCCTGTAATATTCACAGAAAAATGTAAGTGCCAGGTCTGACTTATGATCCATACCTGCGATATAGACTTCTAAGTCCTGTGTCAGTTCTAAAACAGATGGCTCACTCTTCTCACTCTTACTATTTCCAACACTCATGCAGAACATTCATTTACTTGAATGATGAGCCCTCTGTAGTTCTTAAGGCTTAATTCTCCCCGGCTGCAGATTTTTAAGTTTAATGAAGAAATGGATCATAGTCAAGACAGATCCAGTTAGGAAGTTGCTAACTTTTTTCATTTGATGCCATAAGGTGAAAACGCTGTGATTCAGCGAAAGCAATTTTAGAAGGAGAAAATAAATACTCTGTGTGGAGAAAACAATATGAAATAAACAGTCAAATGGTTCTTGCAATGGTTCAGTTGTTTCTATGTCACCTATCTTCTTTCAGCTTGAAGGAAGTTATTAATACTTATTCATGCTTTACCACTTGCTTATTTTTGCATTTATCCAAATAAAAGTCCTTATTGAACGTCAGTGGTCTGGTCAACAACAAGCATTTTTGAAAAATGTTTCCATTTTTCATATAAGATATTTGCAGCAAGAATAATAAAGGTTCTTTATATGGTTTCTAGATTTACTATTGAAAAGCTACTAGTTTTATAAATTACATATTCAGTTTTTGGGCTTATTTATGTTATTGGTGCATAAAATAAAATTGACATGCAGATTTGCTGCTGATTTCTCTTAAAGATTTATTGCTGGTTTACAGAAATTCTTTTCTTAAATACATATATTCAGATACATTCTATTTTCAGGTATAGGTAAATAATTCCAACTAGCCAGTGACTACTCACATAAGTGAGAGGAAAGAAATGATCTGGTGCTCAGCTAAAAAAAAAATGTAGAAAAACATAAGATCTTCATTCTGACTTTCAGACTTTTGAGAATAAAAGGTTTCATTTTCTGAAATACAGAGCTTTTCAACTGTATTTACATGAACTATGTAGACAACAAGATATCATCTGACTTATTTACTCTGTGTTTTTTAATGTCATGCTGTATCATACACAGAGCTAACAGTCTAATCATAAACGAAAGCAGTGATAGAGCCCTCACAAGAGAACTCTTAGAATACACTAAAACAGTGGAGATAGTCAGACTTGGAGAAAGAATATGGATTATTTCCACATGGTATTAGTTCACATTTTAAATTGCTCCATTTTATCCATATGTGCAGCCTCACTTTGATTTACTGGTTGCAAGTATTCAAAAGGAATAAAAGATTCCTGAAAAATTCCTGAGCACCCAGGGATCACATTAGGAATGCTAAAGCCCTGGTAGAATTAAATCTGGCCAGGGATTTCAAGGGCAACAAGAAAACTTTCTCTAAGTACATAAATGGTGAAAGGTAGATTAGGGAAAACGCGAGCCTTCTCTGGAAGAAAATGGGAAACCTAGTTACCTGGCATATGGGGAAGGCTGAACAATTCAACAACTTTTTTACTTTGGTCTTCACAAACATGTGCTCCAGCCACACTGACCAAGTTACAGGATACAAAAGCAGGGACTCTCACATGCTGTAGGAGGAGATCAGGTGTGAGACTGTCAAAGGATCCAGAAGGTACACAAGTTCATGGGACTGATGAAATTCATCAGTCACGGTGATGTGGGTCATGAGGGAAGCGGTGGAAGAAGTGGTTAAGCCACTATCCATTATATTTGAGAAGTCATGGCAGTCCAGTGAAGTTCGAACTGACTTAGAAAAGGGAAATATAACCCAAATTTTTATAAAAGGGAAAACCATAAAGACCTGGGTATACACAGGCCAATCAGTCTCACCTTGTGCCTTGCAAGAACATGAAGATTCTCCTAGAAATTACAGTAACATGGAAAATAAGAAAGTGATTGGGTGACAGCCAACATGGCTTCACCAAGGGCTAACTGTGCCTGACATATTTGTGACGGGGTTACAGTAGTGGTGGATGGTGGATAACCAGCGTCATCTGTCTGGCCTTGTGCATTTCTTGACAGAGTACACATGACATCTTTCTCTATAAACTGCAGAGCTGTTGGCTTGATAGATGGGCTACTTGATTGATAAGGAATTGACTGGATGGTCTCACTCACAGGATTGTGGTAAATGGCTCAATATCCAGTTGTAGACCAGTGACAAGTGGAATTCCTCGGCCTTCGGTTTTGGGATCAGCACTGTTTAGCATCTTTGTCAGTGGGCTTGAGTGAACTCTCGGCAAGTTTGTCCACAACACCGAGTTGTGTGATGCAGTCAAAGGACTGGAAAGAAGGGACATCATCCGGAGGAACCTTGGCAGGTTTGAGAGGTGAGACTGTGCAAACCTAAAGTTTCAGAAGGCCAAGTGTGATGTCTTGCACCTGGGTCATGGCAATCCCAAGCACAAGCAGAGAATGGATTGAAAGCAGCCCTGGGTAGAAGGACTTGGGGATGTTGGTGAATGATATGCTGGACATGACCCAGCCATGTGCACTTGCAGCCCAGAAGTTCAGCTGTGTTCAGGCATGCATCAAAAGCAGTGTGGACAGCAGGGTGAGGGACCTGCCCATCTACTCCTCTCTCATGCAGTGTCCAGGTCTGGGAACTTCTTAAAATAAGAAGGGTGTGGACCTGCTGGAGTGAGTCCAGGGGAGAGTCAGAAAGATGATCAGAGGGTGGGAGCATGTCTCCTATGAAGACAGGCTGAGAGTTAGGCTAGTTCACCCTGGAGAAGAGAAGGTTGCAGTGAGACATTATAGATGACCTTCAGTATCTAAAAAGGGACCGGCAAGAGAGCTGGAGTGAGAATTTTTACAAGGGCATGATAGGACAGGGGGGCAATGGCTTTAAAATGAAGGAGGGCAGATTTAGATAAGATATTAGGAATAAATTCTGTACATTGAGGGTGGTGCAGCATTGAAACACGTTGTACAAAGAAGCTGTGGACACCCAGTCCCTGGAAGTGTTCAAGGCCAAGTTGGATGGAGTTCTGAGCAGCCTGACCTAGTGCATTACATGTTGCACATGGCATGGGTGTTGGAATTAAATGATCTTTGGTGTCACTTCCAACTTAAGCCATTCTACAATTCTATGAAGTCTTACAAAAGTTTACAAAAAGTAGATTTCCAGAAGATAAATATGAATTACATTATCTCCGGTAGGACTTGACATGAGAGCCCTATACACCTACAAAAAAATCTTTGCAACATTAGTGTCTCATTATGGACTTTGTGTTGGGTTCTTTTTCCCTTTGAACTGAAGACTGATGAGAGGGAGGCTAGTTTTTTCCCGTTTGGTCTCAGTTGTTTATTTTTTCTTATCAGCATTACAAGGTACAAGGAGCTATGTGCCCTATGATAGTAAAGGGGTAAAATGGCCAACAAAGATCTTCTTCAAGGTCTTTTATATGTCCATTTACCCAATTAACAGATGCCAACTAAATTATTTTTCTTAGTGATCCAATGACACAACACCTGTGTGCTGCACTGCAGCATTTTTTACCCAATCACCTACTACTACCCAAAAACCCCTCAGAAAAGAACATGAAGAAGAAAGAAGGACAAGAGACAACACCCTAAATCCTCCATCTTGTCTCCTGTTCTCTAAACTACTTTTTCACCCAGTGATTTAAGAAACTTTCTAATCTACACATTTACACTTTTCCTATCTAACTTTAGCATTTGTTTTCATGTATCACCATGAAAACATGCTCATGAATTTCATATTATATGAAATTCAGTGTTTTTTTGAATCTTATAACTAAGTATTAGAAACAAGGGCACACACACTGTAGCTCAGACTCCAACACATTAGGATTTCAAATATTGACACCAAATATCCTTGTGCAATCCTTCAGTCAAGAAAGAGAAAAAAAAATATTGAACTAACAGTAAGTATCTTTACATTTACCTCTGCATTTCCTCCAATAGAACTGAAAACACAAAAGGAGTTTTCTTGCACACATTCAGTTAGTATTGTTAGGAAAATGGGATCTACTTGCAGATATCATGTTAGACTAAAAATGGGTTACACATGTCAAATGAATTATTCATTATAAACTTCTCATTTACCTCTTCAGTTAGCAAAACCAATACCCAATTCAAGAGAACATGCTTCCCCAAATGCATGAATAGTTCCCAGGCTCAACTCCTGGAGTCTATGCCCCTTCTAATCAGAAGCCATTAAGTGTAGGTCAAAAATAGTAAATGAGATTGACAAAACTATAAATTTAATAATAAGTATGATACTATTATGGGTGATTTTTATCTTAATTGGTTTTGAAAATTAATTGGGTGGTAACAAAAGCTGGAAAAAAGCATTCAATTTAAATCAGACAATTAAAAGTCCCAGAAGACTTGTGGCTGATAATATTAACCAATGTTTAAAAGATTAAATTTTAGCTTCAGAACCTGAATCATTGTGTAATATGCAGGTGAGTCATTATCTTCTGCTAGTAGCAAGCCTAATGAACCCTGTCCATAGATGTTCATCCTTGTTATTAAATTACCTATTTTGGTGTATTATTCTATTTTATAGCTGTCATTTAGGAAAAAAAAGAAAAAAAAGAGCCCACTGAACATGGTTTTAGCATTCAAAATTTATTCTGTGACATTAAAGGGTATTATTTTCACATCCAATCATATAAACTTTAAAACTTTCTATTTATAAACTTTAAAAAAACTTTCTATTGCCTCCTAAGTTTGACATTTCAGGGGAAGATTTTTCAGGATATTAATGAAAGCCTGTTTTGCTGTATTTTGAAAGCTATTGCATTTATAATGGGTTTGCATTACTCATTTTGGAAATGATCCTTGTTGTCTTCTATATGCATCATATAAAGTATAGCAATGACATTTGTTTTTCTCAAAAGTTTTGTGAGAAGAAGCAATGCCCAACTTTCGTGTGTCTGAAAATAACTTATCCATATGAGAGGACAGAGTATTTCCTAACGTCTTCAGAGCCTGAAGAAGCTTGAATCCATGATTTGCAGATTGAGAAGATTGCTATAGTTATTCTGTTATGGAGATTTTTGAGGCCATGGTATTGCCAAGAATGTAAGAATCAATGGAGTTCAAAGGTAGTAAAAGCAGAAATGAAAACATGGTTGAAAACCTCTGGTCTGGGTACCACTCCACACATCACACCTTTCAAGCACCCCAGTAGTTTATTATGTACTTCATATTATACTGTGACAACATACACCTTGAAAATACAGGCATGTTAAGGTTATATTAGTATCAGGGACATAAACACAAATCAGAAAACACTAAGTATTGGTTACTGAAGGAATGCAGCCTGGTGTACAGGCTAGAATTGGCTTTAGGGCATAAGAAAGAATAAAAAGGAAATTTATTCAGCATATGAAAATCTTTCTTTATGTTCTAAAAACACAAAGGAGTTAACAAGAAGTATAAAAGACAGCTACAGCCCCTACACGAATGGCAACAAAGAGAAAACAGGCAGAGACAAATTACTCTGCCTTTTCTCCACTGGTTAAGGATGTCACCCCTAACTAATGCCATTACTTATCTCTTGGGTTCACACTCATACATTACATAATGCTGCTTTTAGATTTGTCATTTACCATGTTTTGTTAGTGCGAACTCAGCTTCCACATGTAAAAGATTCAATTTTACTATAACATTTGGTTATGCAAGCTGGAATTAAAGAGGAAATGTGTCTGTGTGTTTCAAGCTGTGGCCTCCCCATGTCAAAATGTGATCAATAACGTGGCAGTGAGTCAGAGGAAATGACACTGTAGAAGATAACTATTGCATAAGGACAGACATTCCTGAGAAAAGAAACATGTATTTTTCTTAATTCCCTCTTCAGCCTTCTCTAGGTGGCACTCCAGAGTACCACAAAGTTAACACGAGAGGTAACTAACTCAGAGAAGTGAGCTCAGTATCAGCAAGCTCATGTTTGTATGGGTGGAGAACCATCTAAATATTTAGAAACCTATACATGAAAAAGCCAGAAACCACTGAACTTGGCTGTGTGGAATTCTGCAGTGGACTGAGTAGTCATCTGACCTACAAAACAATACAGGAGGAAAAACAAAACAAAAAACAATCCAACAAAAAACCCAAACCAAAACCCTCACCAGATACAAAGACATCATTCATTTTCCTTCAGTGACTAATATTTCATCAAGAACTAATTCCTATGCCTCAAAATTATGTGGTTTGTTGTTTTATTGCTTTGCAAGCCATCTTCAGATATTAATAAATGGCTTTGATATTGTTTTCATTTGTAGAATTTGTTCTAAGTTATTTAAAGTTATTAAAAAATCAGGTTGTATATTTCTAACTGCATATCTGACCAAATTTACGTATGTCTCAATGAAAGAGTCTTTTTTCTAAAGTCATACTTCACATAGTTTATTCATATGGAAAGCATAAAAAAAGTCAGTTTTATCCTTTCTTTTGAAAAAAGGGTAAGAAAAAGAAAGAAAAGAAAGAAAAGAAAGAAAGAAAAGAAAGAAAAGAAAGAAAGAAAGAAAGAAAGAAAGAAAGAAAGAAAGAAAGAAAGAAAGAAAGAAAGAAAGAAAGAAAGAAAGAAAGAAAGAAAGAAAGAAAGAAAGAAAGGAAGGAAGAAAGGTAAAAAAAATAAAGATTGTTTATTTCAGTACAGTTTCTAAGTTTTGAGTTTAAAGTAGGTCTGAGAAATAACAGAATGGCTGAGCTTTTATGAATTCACCATGAGTATTTGTTTTCAAGACTCCACAGTCTTTCAAGGAAATTTATGACAAGTTCTTTACATCTAAGGAAATTCAAAACTTTTCTGAGGTTCTCTGAGAAGCCAAAAGGTCTCTTTAAAAGATACTGGTGTAGTATGTGGAAGAGTCTGAAAAAATATGCTTAAAGTTTTGTTGGTAGTGATGCTTTTTTGTTTGGGGGTTTTGTTTCTTCATTGTTGTGAGGTTTTGTTGTGTTATTGTTCCTTTTCCCCATGAGATTGCATTTTTCCTCCTCCTGTGTTTATTATCAAATAAAATTTGGGCTTGTATACTTTTGGACCATTCGATTTCTGAGATGATTCCACTTCATTCTGTTGTAAAGCAGTCTTGAAAGCGTTCTTCTTGAGAAGAACTTGGTGCATTCAGAATGAGTATACTTAAAGGAAAAAAAATCTCTCATAGTTCTGCTTTTGTTTGTACACAAATGGAAATGGAAAAATACAAAGAAGAAAATAGGTCTCCTGTAAATACTTCTGGTTAATTGAATATCTTTCTGTCTAGTGTCTGTTACTAATTTTTCTTTTTTAACCTGCTCATGTTATTGTGCCCAAATGGCAGATGGTGTTACTGTTTCACTTTCCTCTTTCGACACTGGCTTTGTTCAATCAGCACCACGACAGAGTCCCTGCCCGATTTACCCTCATGTTCTCCATCTTGCATTCCAGGTGGCTGGGTCCCTCACACTGCACTCTTCCTCTCACTAGAAGATGCAGATCCACTGCCCTACCCAGATAGCAGTGTTCAGGTCATCTCTAGAAGGCAATGTTTCAATTGACATTTCTCTGTCAAATCTGCCAGCAGGTTTAAAACCAGATACACACAGGCAGCAGGGTCTATAGGCAGTGAAAGCATGATGGCTGGAGTTTTATTTCTTCAGGGGAAAAAAACCACAAAAATTTACTGCTGCAATAAATTAAAAACAAAAAATAAAGAAAACGGAAACCAGAAATTTCTCATGTTTTTTTGGTCATTGAATAAATAGAGTAGCAGGATGCTCGTTCTATCCAGTTAATTTCTGCTCTTAAAAAAGCAGAAAAAGAAATAAAACCTGGACCACTCACTACCCAGGTAAACTGAGTCTGCACTCAGCTTTACAGCGAAAAAAATTAGCAATTGTGCTTGTTTTGGCTGAGGTAGAGTCAATTTTCTTTGTCGTAAGTAGCATGGGGCTATGTTTTGGATTTATGGTGGAAAGAGTTTCCATACTTCAGGGAATATTTTTGTCATTGCTGAGCAGTGCTTGCACAGAGACTTTTCCACTCCTCTCACCACTCCACCAGTGAGTAGTCTGGTGGATGAGGGGGGACAGAGCCAGGACAGCTGTCCCTGTCTGAACAATGGGATTTTCATACGAGGTCATGCTTGGCAGTAAAATGAGGGGGAGGGTTGGGGGTTGGAGTTCACTGCTCAGGGACTATCTGGATATGAAGCAGTGGCTGAGAAATTGTTTATTTGCACTGCTTGCCTTTCTTGTGTTGTAGTTCTTTCACTCTTAATTTTCTTTTCATTGCATTTTGGTATTATTGTTGTTAATGATGGGTATTTTCTTGTATTTAAATTCTTAAACTCATGACTTCTACTGTTTGAATTCTCTTAATCCAATCCTACTGGGACAGGGAGTAAGCAAGCTCCATGATGATGGTGCAGGCTGGGATAAAAACATGGGAGTCATAAAACATGTTCAAAGGTTAGTGGATCAGTACAGAATGGGACTTCTCAGTTATGTCTGAGTCAGGTAGAACCATTTATTCTTGGATCCATAAACATCTATTTTGAATTACACTATGGTCAAACTCTTAATTTTTAAAAAATCTCTTTTCAAAAGATACAATAAAAAAACAAAACCACAAATTTAAAAAAAAATATGGGAAAAAAACATAATAAAACCCAACAAATATTTTGCATTCAAAGACGGGTATCTTCTTTCATAACATTTGATTGCTAAATCTTCCATGAATATGGGTGTGTTTATGTTCAGAGATGTATACAGCTCTGCACATTTAGATGATTCTAGCAGGAAAGTTATCAACACTGCTAATGTATTCCTGAGGCTACAGGACTGCCAGAGCTTTCAGCTGTGTCTTTTTCTAAAAAATGCATATCAAAGGCTCCAGCAAGTTTTACCTGAAGAGAGCTAGATAGTCAATAGAAAATAGAGAGTGAATGAAAGAAAAATAATGAAACAACTGTCTTCCATTTCTTCCTGACTGCTGTTTCTTGCCTGTCAGGACTGTTCTCATTCCAGCAACCCCATGATGCAATAAACCCCAGACCATTGCTTATGTGCTCCTAGCAAAAATCTCACTATTTTTGTCTCTCAGGCCTGGCCTTTTATACCTCTTTTAATCTGCTATATATTTACTGCTTTGTCTCCCTGACTGTTTCCTTTGTGCACTACCCTTTGATTTTCCAGGACACTTCTGTTGCCAGCTAACATCTGTCTGAACTACCATTCCACTTCTTTTCTTGCCCAATAACTGACCAGTGAGGTGAAAACAAAAAATAACTTTCCTTCTTGCAAGTAACTCACATGTATGTGACGGACAATAGCTCAGATATTTAATATCAAAATCTGACCACAATATATCTTCTCATCTCTTGTTTTTTCAGACACAATTTTCAACACATTGCCATGAATGCATAAATCTTCTGTACACATGTAAACATTTGAGATGTCATTCTTCTATGTATTTCCTTTCATTTTTACCTAATTAATTTACGAAGACATAAAAAAAAAGTAGAATATAATTCAAAATGCCTCATATTTCACAGGAAAGCTATAAGCAATTTTAAAATTAAATGTTATTATTATTCAAGTGCTGTCAAAACAGGTTAGCCTAATTTGATCCACAGTGCAACGGTGTAACCATTGACAGCTTCTTTGAGGATGTCCTTAGACAGTGATGAAAACTGCACTCCATGTCTCATCATATGTTAAAGGCAAATGAAGTGCAGAATATCCCTCGTTTCATCATCTTTCCAACATTAAAAAAACAACATGCCTGGTTACACTTTCACCATTCCACTGATGAATAATACTGGACTCCTTTAAAGAGTCCACTGGTATCAAATGAAAACCCAATTATTGTAAAATTAAAATTGTTGTCTAATAATTTATAGTACAATTTTACATTTTAATTTGAAGAAATTCAATATTTTAGGAATAAAAGTTAAATTTAATATTACATTTCTTAAAATATAAAAACATTTTCTTCACCTTTGAAATTCATGAAACCATCAATAAATTATTGATCACCAACACTGACTAATTTTACTTAATAAATAAAATTCAATTAATATTGTCAGATAGAGCCTTTACTAAAAGATGCTGCTGACTGTATCACTCATAGCAGAAGTTCATACTGTGGCTCGCAGGACACTGTCCAAGTTCTCTTGCTACTGTTGACCAGCCATGCATTTGATGTGTGCTTTAATTATTAGTGAAGATGGTTGTTCCCTATAAATGAAGAGCATGAGAAATGGTAATGATATTTTTCCATGTGTGTCTGCAGGTATGTATTTGATTTTGGCAAAATCAGAAACAAATAACTGCAGGAAATTGCCATGAATAGCCCTTGCGGTTTTGTGCATCCCTGAAAGCCTCAGTGATAGAAGATTATATCAGAGAATATATAAACTTACCAAGCTTTGCCAGAGTCAGGCTAGGTGCACAATCTGTGCAAACTGCACTAAATTATCACATTTTACAAGCCTTTCCTGCCTCTGTGTCAAATGACATTTCCAGGGTTAACAGAATCAACTCTTGAGACTTTCTGAGTTGGAGGGAAAGTCAGAAGAGAAACAAAGTTGGAAAACTTAAATCATAACCAGGGAGCTAGGTCTACCTGCTTTTTCCCTCTGTAAAGAAAGGTTCTTACCCATCTGGTGTTTTTTTTTCAAACAACTGCTCCTGTGGCAGTGAAGTTCTCAATGCCTCCTGAAGTGAAGTTGGAGATGACAGCCCTCCTGCTCCCACTCAGCTGTCAGAAGGTTGGCCATACCTTGATCTGCCGGGGAAGAGGAGACCAGACAGAAAACAGACGAGATGGAAAGTACCTTGGACATCAGGCAAATAATACAAATTACTTTTATTGTATTTACCAATATTTTAATGCAGTAAATTCAAACCAAAATGCACCTTCAATAACTCATTGACAAATTCTTTTCTTACAGTGATAAAGTCTACCTTGTTCAAATACTTCTTTGTACCAAATGAGAGAATAAAGTGTGCTCCTTTTGTGAATGACCTTGTGAATTCCGGAACAGTTTTCAAAATCAGTTATTTTGAACTGTGTTTTGCTTAAATAAACAGTAAGTTAACCTATATGTTTTGGTTTGCCGAAACCACTTTAGGGAGAGCAGTTCTCTGGGAACTAAAACTATAAACATTCAAATAAAATGTTTTGTAGGCTCAGTGTTAAAAGCTAGATTTCAAGTTCTATGTAATATGTATTTTGTGATGTTTCTCAAACCAGAAATATTAAAAAAAATCCTGATCATTGTTTATGTTGTTTATTAACATAGTTATTTAAATGTTTAGCCAACACAAAATAAGGCTTTGGAAATCTTTCAGGAGTGAATATGGAAAATTACCTCTTTCACAGATATTGTCACATATGATTTCCTGTTGATTGTGCTATCAGATCAAACAATAATAGCATAGCTAAAAAGTTCTAAAAGTATTTACTGGAAAGATAGCCACAATACTTATTTAGGGATTACTTTTCTTACAAAGTGGCTTTACTACCTTTTTGATTACACATATGCGGTTTCCATAAATTCCAGCAAATTTGATCATGCAAACACAGATGTGTATTAAATTTTTGATGTAATCCAGTTTCTGAAGCCAAAATACTTTTCTCATATAAAATTCCTGAGTCTTTTTTCCTAGCACAATGTAACCAATAAGTCTCAAAGTCTTAATTTCGAGATTTAACTGTTGCAAAATATCCTCAGAATGGCTTTGGCAATTTAATAAAAAAAACTGCTGTGCACTAGCATCCTTCTGAAAGGCACATAAAAATAAATCCCTTCAAATGCATTCTTTGCTTTAATGGTTAGTTCATGTAAATTTAACTGTCTTTGATGATATGTTTTAATTTCTGCTTCTGCCTCTGGACTAACACAAATGCAGTTTTACTGATAGCATCTCCAGCATTGTGTGCAATCTGAGATTTAGCAGATCAGCATTTTTGTGAAGAATGAAAACACGGACACTTGCAGACCTTAACACTTTTAACCCTGCTTTTTTGAGAATTTTGACTTTTCCTTTCACAGGTAGAATGATATTAGGAACGAATGAGGACATTAATTTTTGTGTCTCATCCATTAATTTTCAATCAGTAGTGGATCAGGTCTGTGGAAAAAAACAAAAACATCAAAGAAGGAATTTCTTAGAATTTTTCCCCTCAAACACTGTGTAATTTTTTTTCCTTTGAAATCCATAAATCCGATCACTTCTCTCAGTTTCTCAGATATGTTGAGATTTTTAGGTAATGAATGGGTTGGCCTCATCTCCTCTCTTACTCCTAAATATGTACTATCATTTGTGTCCTTACAGTTGACCAAGTCTTGGGTAGCTGGTTGATTAGAGTGCTCTTAACCTTGTGAGTCCAAAAATGAAAGTACTTGCTGAGACTGCTGTTTCCAAGCAAATCTGTGTCTCTGCTCGGGGATCAGATTCTTTCTCCTGTGGTAAAATTTGTATAAAGAAGAATTCCATATTCATAAACATTACTATTATTCATACCCTCCAATCTCCAATGAGTGAATGAGGAACATATTTTTTTAGAATGTAAATTATTTTTTATGCTGGTGAAATAAACAATACCCATGAATCTCCCTGGCTGGTATAATAGTCAAGATGGGTCCACATCCAGATGAAAGAATATTAGGAGCACCATGTGAATTTGAAACTACCCCTGGGAGAACTAAGATCCATATTCTAATGAGCAGATTACACCCATCTGTCAGAGATCCATCCCATAAGCTAGACTCTAAAAAGAGGCAGAACTGTCCACAGAAACTTGTGACATACAAGTGCAGAGGCAGAGCTGACAGCTGGAAGATTCTCCTGAAGGTTTCTGAGGCTTTCTGAAGGTTGTGTTAAACACACACTATTGAATACAGGTCATATTCAAGTACATATCATGTGTTATTTTCTCTCTGGTGATTACAATGCCTTAAGCTATTGAAGTATGATGTGCTAATGTAGCTCAGCTCTTTCATCAGTTTAATGAACTATTCCCAAAGAGCATCTGTCACTGGGAATTCTTTCTAACACATGAGAGAAATACAAGACCACTTGCTGAGCAACATACCTTTCAAAGCTACATTTTTCTGCTCACATTGATGCTGTTTTGAACTGCCTAAACTACCTCCAAGCAAGGTCAGTGGGACACTGGTTGTGATCTGGTCAATGAACTGCGTGTCTGAGCTGCCTGAACAGCCTCAAACACTGCTTTGCCAGAATGCAGCTGTCCTGCACTGCCTCCTACTGCAGCGGGGCATTAGCAAGCTGTGTAATGTCATTTGTTTTTCATTACACATTGACATGCATACTATATTAGATAAAAATAACACAGAGATTCATGTGTCTTTTCCTTGATTAAACTCATGAAACAATGAAAAGCTGTCAGTTTTCATAGTGCCTGAGGATTTACTGAATTTTTGGAAAGTAATTTTTGTTTATTTCAGTGAACTGAAGCAAATACTCAGTTTTAAGTACTCTTTTTACTGCGATGCTAAATAAAGATGAATTTTTCATCTTCTTGAAGATGTTAGAAAAGTACATTCTTAAAGCTTAACATTGTGTTTCAAAACAGGTCAAAACTAACAAATATTGAATGGTCCTCTTCTGAATGGCAGTTTTTATTATGCTGTTTTTATTATGTTTTTATTATGCAGAAATTTGCTTCTTCCTTACTTGCTGAGTATATAGAAAATTCTTGTCAAAGGCAAAACAAGATATCCTAGGCAACTGAACATTAAGTATCAGCTGCTCACAAGGAACAACCAAATCATTAACGGAAATTCTTTGGCAAATATTTTTATTTCATCAATGTCAAACATTTCCAGTCCAACAAAAATAAAGGTTGGTTATGCTTTTGACATTTTTGATCTCAAGCTTCTTTATAATTTTTACTTCTAGCATTTTACTTTCATTTAAAGTATCGTATATAAAGTATTATATTGTCATTAAAGTATAATATATAAATAGACATCTATTAAAATGGATGTATTAAAAAACATGTATTTCAGGAACCTGAACTTCCCAACACCAGAAGAAGGATGGAGGGCCAATGTACTGATTTATATATTGCACGTTGAGTAGCAAATCAAACTCTGCACTGAGTCACACCACCTTTAATTAACACACCAAAATGTTTCCTCTCAGTCTGCTAGCTTTTTAGTTTACATATAGTAAATAGAAGGATAAGTATGGAGATACAGAAATTTTTGTTAGTATAAAAGGAGTATCTGCAGTAAGATAGGTGGTTCTTGGGGAGAATTACCTTGAACTGAAGTAACACCACTTTAGGTAAGTGGCATAATATTTTTTGCTGCAGGTTATGCATCAGTGCTGCTGTGACCAAGCAACCTGCTTTGTCCTTGTCCTTTCTCTTGCATAAATGTTATTTGTACTCCTATTGTTAGGGACTGGTGAAACTGTGGCAGTGGCAAGGCTGCTGCCGTTGCATGCCTCCACCTGGCATTGCTCCTCCACAGGCAGATGAACTCCCCAAAGCACCTTTCAAACGCTCCTTGTTACACACTTTTTTTCTGGTGTGATGACAAGAGAGAGGGAAGTTCATAATAAGACAAATAAAGTATGTAGGTACCATATAAGTTAGTGCAAATTCTGCATCCTAAGTGAATGTGAAACTTCCTGAATATAGATTGGATGTAATGGGTAAAAATCCGTATTTCTTTTTTATACCATGCTAATTTGGACTATGCTGCTAGAAATTAGACGGCTAAACAAAAGTTTTTAGTTTTTGGATGATACATTCTTCAGGCAACTAAATATGGAATTCAGTTTTTTAAGCACACAGACTGTGCTTGCCAAGCAATTGCCAGAGAAATTTTAGATCTCCTGCATCATCCAAAGCATCCGGACTGGACATAGGTTTGTGACATAAGGAGGCAAGGAGAGGATATATTAAGAATATGTGTTAGAAATCTATTGATGATGTACTGAATCCTGCCCAGAAGAACCTCTTCTGCTAGTGCATTTCTTAAGACCAGGGAAACATCAGAGAAAATGGGCATGGAAAATATTCAGAAGCAAGCGTTTCTTCCTTTGCCTGGTGTGTCATCAACCTTTGATATGCATGGCCACAATGAAATGGGAAAGGCAGATGCTATTGACAAATTTTTCAGAATGGCTGGATAAGTTTATAACTAATAATAACATTTATAGCTATCCATGTAAAGAGGCCGGCAATTGAATGTTACGCTTCAGGGAATAGAAAAACCACTATAGAGGAAAACAGGAATTTGTTTATTTCACTGTCATTCTCTGTGAGTGATATTTCTTTGTGAAATGTATCATATCGTTTTGTATTTTTTTCTTAAGCAGCCATATGGTTCAGTGATCTGTTTTCATACAGTAAGTGCCACAAGTTTGTGTTTCTTAATTTTTTAAGTTTATTTGCGATTTCTCTTTTATTTTGAGAAATTTATGGATCAAATTAACCAAGACTTATATAAAAATAACACCAAGTCAATATTAATGCAGGGCGCACTGTATTTTTCTTGAGAAACTCTACTAAAGAACCCTTATCATTCTTAACTTAAAGGAACAGACTTTTTTCACTGTCAATTAATTTATATTTTTATGGTGGAAGAACAATTATAAAAGATAAATGTTTAATCAAATATGGGTCTATTCAGACATAAAATTGTAATTCCACTACCATAACCATAGCTTTGAAGTACAACACCACTTTCTGTCCACACATAATAATGACCTGTAGGGGATAAATGTGACAAAAGGGAAATCCACTACTTGATTTACAACTTCGTTTTTTAATGACGAGACAAAGAAGTAGCAAGAGAATGCACTTATAAATCCTTCTATTTTTCATTCTCAGCTTTCTAAAGGAAAATATGGGTAGATAATTTAAGGTCACTTGTGTCAAATGAATAGTAGCTATGAAGCTTGTGATTTTACCAATGAGTGGAACCTTGCTTAATGTGCTACTTGCAAATTCTACATTAAGAGACTGAAAGAAGTCACTTGAAATCTGAAATTCAGAGCTTGAGTCAGTCCATTTACCTCTTCCTGTAACCAGTCCATTAAATTGAAAAACAGCTGATAAACAAATCCTTCAGAGCCTTCAGCCAAGTTTTGTGTTTACTGTCACAACCAGGAATGAGAAGGAACCAAAGACTAAAGACTGAGAACTTTGGCTGAGTGCTGATGGAACTAGAGTTTCACTGTCTTTGTGATTTATTTTTCTGGTTCTGATAAAGACTGAGGGACTCCCTTTTCTTTTCAAGCCAGATGTGTTCTTAAAGGTAACAGGAGTAAGGGACAACAGATTTTTGGCAGCGGTAATGCCTGTGGCTCCTTTTGAAGTCCATGAAACTAAGCCCAAATAACAACAGTTTACATATCATCTTGAAAGGAAATACCTATTCCACACTAGTCTCATGTGAACCAAGTCTAAATCATGTAGAGTAGGGGGCTGTGGAGTCCTCACTTGAAGCAGGAAACAGTACAGATACATTGGCTTAGGAGGCAGGATGATCTACAGTGCATGATGTAGACAATAACCACCAGATTCTGCTCAGTACCTTCGATCCAGGGCAACATCCCCATAGAATAACATGAGCAGCCTTTGTTCTGGGGATGTGCTGCAGCTGTTAGAATATAAGTACTATTCTTAGTACTTGGACCTACCCAAGGTATTCCTGGATATGCTGCAATCATATATCCACTGATGCTACAGAGGTAATAGTAAGCGTGGATGCATGGCATCAAAAAAAGACCCAAGCAGCAATCTGTCTGCAGAAGCTGGTGGTAGCTGTCTGTCTGGAAAGAACAAAAAATATTGAGAAGTACCGACATGGTGCCAGAATTTCCCCAGCCAGCTCCCAGCACCGAGCCAACAGTGGGCCACTCCTGGAAAGCAGGGCAGCTTAGGGATTATGCTCTATGGCACTGGCTGTCCAGCGTCGAGGGCAGGAGCAAGGATGAGGGAGAGGTCTTCCATGTGGCTTCCAAAATGGATTTATTCTCTTGAAGGTTCCAGGAATGAAAGACAAGAGATACAGGAGTACAGCAAGTCATATATGGGGGAGGAGCAAGGGGAGGGTACAAACAATAAACCAATAGGGAAGACTTAGGGGAGGAGCACAAGGCGGGGTTACATAATACATAAACCAATGGGGAACACCAGGGGAGGAGAGTGGGGCACATGGGCCAATGGAGCTTGGAGGAACAGGGGAATTCCAAACGGGGCAGTCCAGACAGGGGTTGACACAAGGGAGGATTGACAACTTAATGGGAGGGGGAACAGGGAACATTTGGGAACAAGAGGCAGGTATCAGGGTGGATTGGTAACCGGGGTAGGCGGGCACAAGTGGGACTAAAGTATTAACAAGGAGGGGGTACAACTTAATAATACAAGAAAGTAATTGAGTAAAATATAATGAACAACAATGCACTGCAACAAAAATAATTCAGGAGCAGTGTGGTAGTTACACCTCAACTGGATTTCAGATAATTTCTAAAGGCATATCACAAAGCTCAACTCTTTGTTTATTTATGTTGTTTAAACAGAGTTCTTCTATATTTATGCAGAGAAAGATAGAAAACATTTATTGTAAAGGTAAATAAAGGCCTATGACAACAGAAAATGTTTCTTAGTTTTTTACTTCACCTCTTATTTATGTGCAAATGTAAAAAACATGATTCTTATCTATACTGAATGTGTGTTCTTGTGTGTGTGTACATCTAGAATACTCCACTTACGTGCATATATATTAACAGTCAACATATGAATTTATATATGATACATATGCATCAAATGTAGATGACCAGTTGTGATTAGTTTGCACTTTTAGGATATTGCTGAGAAAATAACTCCATAAGTAGTATTTTCAAAAGGAGTTTAGCTGCTCAGCACTGCTTTCAGGTGGAACACTTAGTTAAATGATCTTAATTTATTGATAACTGAATTCAGTTTTAGTTTATAAAAATTGCAGATTATGGTGGCATTTTTACTCATAGAATCCCAGAATCAGTTAGGTTGGAAAAGGCCTCTAAGATTATGAGACCTCTGAGATGTAAATAGTTATATCCAGTTTCTAACAAAGAAAAGAGGTCTTCATTAAGTCAAATTCCAAGCTATAAATACACAGACACAGGCACACAAGCACACACGCACACACACAGATTCATCTACGCACTATCATCCCATTAAACTTTAACACATTTCAAAATCATACAGGTACAGGATAAATCTAAAAAAGCGTGAATTAATTAATTAAGCATTAAATGTTGTAGTTTGTTGTGAATACAGCATATTTAATGAAACTTACTTAGGTAAATAATTTGCATCACTTTTGTTTTAATCAAACTAAGGGGAATTTTTGTCTCATCTTTCTGTTTGTTGAAAAGCAAACAGAACAGGAGTTTTAAAGAGGAAATTAAACACAATGCACAGCGGACCTGGATAACCTCAAAAGAAAAAAAACCTGAACAAACCCAAAACCCAAACAAGCTCAACAAAAAATTCCCAACCAGATGTGAAAGCAGTTTTATTTGTTATAAAATTGCCATGTGCAAACAGTTCTGCAAAAAAGCAAATACTAAAATAATGTACAGCAAGCAGGAAAGCCATCTCAGAATTGCTATATAAACAGTTTCTAAAAGCAGCTAATGCTTATCAATGGTGTTATAAAACATTATAATTCTATAGAAAAAATGCATTTAAAGTGCAAAACATTTCTATCACCTGTACAAAAATTTCAGGCGTTGTGATACATAGGATAAATCAATCACAGGCACTTTCCATTATGCTGAAACTCTATAAATGCCTGTATATTTTGAGTTCCAGGCAGCAAGAGGTATGTATTAACAACAAATTTTATTGTTCAATCTCCAGTATCTAGACCTTCTGGACTGCCACTTAGTGTAATGGAGATCTATTGTGGAAATTGCATTGTTTATTTCAGCTGCTGTGTCCACACAGGAGCTTAAAAGACGAGAACAGAGATGATCTTTGCTGCAAACTGCAGGTAAACCAAAGAATAAGTGGACAGGGGACATGCTTCATTTATAAGCATGCAACTGCTAAGTATAAGTGATCGTAGCAGTATATAATGTAGAATTTCAAAATATCCATTTTGATGTCAAATGAATAGCAATATGTATTTATTTGGATGATTAACTGTATGGAAATCTGATTAAAATTAACCGATTGAAAATAAAAGGAGTGGGGTTTCCAAAGTCTAATAGAGAAAAGTGGTGATACTGATGAAAACATGGAATACTACCTTCAGTAGATCTACTTAAACAGTTACATCAAGCTAAGAAAAACAGTTTCTAAATACAAAGTTATTATTGTCAGTGACTAGGAATGTATACTGAAATGCTTCTGTCTGCTCAGTGAAGCTAAATAAACTCAAATTCTATACTGGCTATGCCCATTTTTTGCAAGCAATAACTCATAATACCCTGTTTTTTCACCAGCTGTGCACAATTATATAAGAAATTATGAAAATTATAGGAAACATTTAATTGATGCTCACCATCTCAAGGGCTACCAGCTCAAAAGCTTTTTATTAGATCAATAAATACAGTGGCAGTTAGAAAAAACATTCTGTTACCCACATCAAGCATAAAGATAGGTGCTTGTGTACAGCCCTAGACTTTTCAGACTGACTATATTTCATCATTTATTGTCTTGTAGAACATCATCATGTTATTTAAAGTCACTGGATAATACCTAGTAAAGCATCTAACTTCTAAACTTTTTGGTAGGAGAACCACAAGCACATTTTTACGTCTATCTTTGAAAACAAATTCAAAACCTTAGCAATGAATTTACAGTAGAAGGTAATATCTGCTGTTTTGAAAAGAGAAAATTCAAATCTCATGTATTTTCCATCTGGGAGATTTCTAATATATCTTTCAGTCCTGTATAAAAGCAGCACCATCAACCCATTCAGGCAGGCAATTTAATTTGGCTTAATAGGTACTTTCATTTTATGCATTGCAGCATGCAGTTTCTTTGCTTCACATTAGCAAAACACTGTTTCTTATTTGAATGGAAAACCAATCTTAGTAGTATCCCAGTATTCACAAAAGTAATGGCTTTTTTTTCTTTCAAACATTAAGTAAAGTAAATCCAAGTTGATATATAAAATTGTAACTGTGTTTTTTTGTCTTCTTTGTCAATGTCCTTTCTCCTACATCAAGTGTACATCACATTAAGTTTTAAAGCATGATAGGGGAACCAGATTAAACTTGAAAGAGTGATAAATAACTCATTTTAGCCTACTTCTGGTCTGGTCTGGTTTGAATGTTTATACAATATAATTTAAGCCTGAAAATATGCATGTATATTTAAATTCATCTGAAGTTGCTATACTGCCAGGTGTTGAACATTATTATAGCAATATATGCAAAATAATGGCGTTTTTATGTTTTTGTTTTCTTGCTTTTAAACTGTTATATAATGTCTTTGGTTTTCTGTAGTTAATCATTTGAAATATGTTATGAGATGCAACCCATCTGTACTAGCTGGAGCAAGCACACCTTGTCAAGCTGATTGCTTAGTATTTGTTAGATAAATGAAGATAGTAGCATATCATTGCTCCAGTACAGAGAGTTTAGAACTTAGTAATCCAGAATTTTTTGATGCCCTCAGGCATTCTCAGGAAAAGAAAATTCTGCTTTCCCTTTCACTTCTATACAAGATGAGATAAGCATATCTCTGTGTGACTCCTGAAAATAGACTTGGTCTTCACATTTAAATGTGATAAAAAATGTTACAGGGGAATGAAGAAAGTTTTGAATGTTCCATGCTTAATGTAATCACTTTGCTTCCTTATCTTAATTTTTGAACTTCTTTCTGTAAAAGTTCATCCTGAAGTTTGTAGTTGTTCAAATCAGTTGAATGTCCTATATTTGTTACATACACTTTAGTTACAGTTTTCATAGGTGGAAGGTGTCACATTTTTAGTATTCTGAGTGATATTCTTCACTAACAATATTAGGACCAGGAATTCCTGCCATGAGATGAAAAGTGAATGAAGCACCGTTAAAGCTCATATTATGTAATGAACAATTATTTCTTAGATTTTCCATGAAGAGAACTTAGGCAGAGACTTTCACTGAAGTTTTGGGACTGTTTTGCCTTTTCCATATTTTACTTCACTAGCTTTTCCCCCCTGCTCCTTGCAGTCCTGAAACACGTGTCCCTTGTACCTCTGGTGCAAAAGGAAAAAAATCCAATGCCATGATGCAAGAGCTGGAGACAGGAGAAGTGGAGACTTTTCCTTGTTTTCAGACTGGGTTTTGTGCCTGGAACAGTCTCTTATACCATGACTCGTTTGCAGACAGTATTCAGACTTGCCAAGAAGAGCCTACTCTTGTGGGATATTGGAACCCGGCAAGAGATTGGTCTTGTGGGATATTGGAACCCATCAAGATATGGATGTATTGTGTGCTCTGGGGGACCTGAGTTCTGTACTTGTATCCAGGCTGTATCTGCATCTCTTGACTAGACTACTTGCTGCTGAATGGATAGAAAAAGACAAGAGCCTTCAAGCCCAAAAAGAAAGAAATAAAAAAAGACTGGTTTTGAAGTTTAGAGGAATTTGCTCTTTGAATCCTAGCAGCAGACACCTTTGCAATCAGCTATCCCCCATCACCAGACCCATGGAAAGCAGTGATCTAAGCAGAACAAATAACTTGCAGAAATGCAGGCTAATGCCCTTGGCTGCTACAGTCTAGCATACTGCGACAGCTATCTGGTGCCCACCCCAAATGAGACATAAGATAAGCTGTGACCCTCTCCTGATATATCCTCCTATCTCCAGGGCCGCTGAGCCAGACCTTGTGGAATAGTCTTTAAAAGATTCGTTTCCTGCATCTCCATGATTTGGTGACTTTTTTCTAGCACATTTTATTGGTCATTAACCTACCATAAAAAGACCCTAGGAGGAACATGAATCTCTTTCCAAGGCTTTAATTTTTTTTCTCCTATGTATCACTTACATGAAGGAACATTATCATTTAATCTGGCAACCCAGCATGCGAACCGCCAGAAGCTACATTCTGACTAGTGAGAGATGAACCGCAAAAGCCTGAAAATTCTTTTCACTCAGACAATGTCTAAATGGTGGTATTGTTATTTAAATATCTTCAATCCATACATTTGAGATGGAAATTTCCCTACTTTGTATTATGCATTCTCATAAGGTTTCCTGGTAAAATGGAACTACTGAAAAAGGTTTAGATGTACTTTTGAGCTTCAATTTTCACATCAGTGTGCTTAACCCTTATTTTAACATCCACATTCTTTTTCCCTGGAAATAAAATCCTGCAAATTAAAAATACAGAAGAATACCAGAAACATGGGTTAGTTAAAAACTGAGTATTGGAGAACTTTGCCAGTAGCAAAGATCTTTGAAAAGTCACTTTTCTGCTATTTGCTATTTGGAGCTAAATCATGAAACTGTATGCTTTGAAGTAAAATATGGCTGTGCATCATATTTTTAATTTTTAAATGAAGTCTTGGCTATGCTCTTGAACATAATTAAGCATAAGTTGCTGACAGCAGGTGAGATGCGATGAATACCCACATGTGTACACCTAGCTATGCCAGCTGTGAGATAAAATCTCTTTCACTGATAAAGAAATTTTATATTGAGTTTTATGATGACAGGCTAACCTCTAGCTAGGTGACGTAAATCTGCATATGACATAGGACAAATTCGGGTCTAGTGCCAATTTCATTAGTCATCACTATTTTGTGGGGTAAAATCTTAGAAGACGAGTCTTGAATTTTTTAATCCTGTGGATCACATGTTTCTTCTGTCCTTTTATGCTTGCAAACACTTCTTTTGGAGGTGAATGTAGGAAAAATAATTCCCTAGATAGTGAAAAAAACCTTTATACTCAACAGTTGACGTGGTGCAAATATTGGAGTGTCTGCTTTCCAAGGGATTATATTAATATCCATAATTTAGTCATTTCTATTCCTTCCTTTGCCTGCTATTTGTACCTTATGGCAAAAAAATAATCTCCTTTATATCTGTGATATTATTTGGCACTCATCTTTTATCAGTTTGGATCACAGCTTTAAAGAAATATAATTCTTAAAAGAAAAACCTTTCTTCTTCTTGAAAAAAGGTGAATAAAATTGTAGGAGGGAAAACAGCCATCTCAGAATCTCATCTCAGATTGGGAGTTAAAATAATCTGAACAATAACCTAATTACTCAGGTTACTTATGGACAACCACACATGGGTTTTGCTCAGGACATCTAGAAATGTATTTCTACATTTCCATCTAAAAGCTGTGTGTCTTAAAATTCATATTGAAGTACGTGATGCATGGTCTTACTAGGTCCTTGAGTCATAGATGAAAACAATCTGCAGTGTTGCTGGAAACTACATGTTTTCTACATTTTGGAATATTTCTTAGCTGGCAGCTATTTTTCTTGAAGGAATTTGAAGGCTTTTCTTTAACATGGAGGCAACATGGCCCCATATTGACCAAGAGTTAATAAATCATGCAAAAAAGAATGGAGTGTTATGACTTTACATCCAGCTTTTTCAAGATAATATAATGAACTTCAACAGTTATGGAGCATTTTCCTAAACTGCCTTTTCCTTGACACATATGATTAATAGCTACATTTAAAAAACTTTAAAATTTTGCTTATATTTTACTTTAAAGTGCTCTATTAAGGATATTTTTTTAGCTGATACATTTATATATCTTCTTTTCCATTTCCATTGTCTTTTTCTAAAGAGAAAGGAAATCTTGTTTCTTTGCACTGATGGCACAATTTCCTGAGTAAAATTTCAGAAAGAGAATTAAAGTTGCTGGATCCAAAATTTTGGCTGAATCTTTTTACTGGCCATCATTTCTATGATAATCTGAAGTGAAGACCTTTATTAGAAATGTTCCTCTCATAGAGCTTTTCTTATAACACTGAAGCCGGATTCATTGTGGTGCTATATCTACAGCTAATGACGCAGCTCACAAATCAAAGCCATATTTTTTGTGTATTGATCTGCTGCTCAGTGGACAGATTTTCATTTTACTACATCCCTGAGATGCCATGAAGTAGAGTTTTATGACTGGCCATTTTTTGATTTAGAGATTTCTGCTTCTCACTGAAGTCCCTCCTCTCTTTTCACAGGCATAGGGCAGAGTTCTGCCATGCCTCTCAACCTGAAGCTAATGAATAGAAAGAAACCAGAATCTCAGTGGCAGCAGCCCCAGCACAAGGGACAGAACATTACTGATATTTTCTGTGGTGTTCTTATAGTAATGACAGACTATTGGGGGAAGAAACAACCAGGCTGTAACAAGTGTCCACACCTCAACACAATCTGGATGCAAACCAGAACCCAGATCTCAAGATACTAACAGCAGTGATGGATAAATATCACTTCTTGTCTTTGTTGACCTCTATGCAACATTTGATGCCGACAGTGACCATGAGAGATTACTGAAGAAAATGGCAAGGCTGCATAATGCATGTGTCAAAATGGTCTAACATCTCTCTGGGTGAACGGAGCTTTAATAAGGTGACAGGAAATGTCAAGTTTGTCTTCTGACTTCACAATTATAATTTCTTTTTTTGAATCCATTCAACATCTACAAATAGATCCTAAAAATGGTAGAATTACTGTCAATTTAGTGCATCAACACGGTTCTCATCATGTGTATCTTCACCAGAGAGAGCAAGAGGGGGTCGAACATTGGCCATGAGCAGCTCCTGGATGAAGACTAGTAGTGCCTGAATGAAGAAAAGTGAACCCAGACAAGGCAGAGATTGTGCTGGGGGAAATCAAAACAAACCAACAATTTAAATAATTTTTGGGAATTTACAGCCTCATAACTGAAAATATCTTTTGTGGAATGGAGTTCAGTAGAGCAAAGTAATGTCAAAGTGATTTCAAAAAGGCCAAATAGCCAGCCTCTGTCTGAGATTTTCCACAAGATCCTGTTTCATGATGAAGCAGTGAAGAGTAAATCATAAACTGTTTCCTAACTTTTAAATTCTTACTTTTTAGTATTTAAAATCCTCATGTACTGTAACTTGAGTATGTTAAAGAAAAGAAAAAAATAAGGGAGAGAAACAGATTTTTTTATTTTTTAGATTTTTGGCAAAGATGAATGAAAAAAATTAGCAAATTGCTAATATCTCCATGAACCATTACCTGACATAGAATATCCAGAGCTTTTGCCATTAACTAATTACTTATGAGATTACAATACCAATTTCCAGGTTTAAAGAAGGGCCAGAAATGGATATGTTTACCTCAGTATGTAAATACATTTAACCTATTTAAAAAATTAGTTTTAAAATGATCACCACTATAATAATGATTCCAACTTCAAATTCTTTATATTGTCACAAACACTGTTTTCACCTCAGATTCTGTGTTTTCTTCTGCAGTCTCTTCCTAAGCACTCCATTTGCAGTTGCCCTATTTTCTTCAGCCAACCTGCTACAGCCTCTTAGTACATACAAGAGACTCCAGATGCCTTCTTAGGCATCTTACTCTCAGTTAGTCCTTTTGCTACCTCAGTGCAGCTCTTAAATCCTTTTTATGAAGCAAGGATGTTGATTACCATGTTGCTTTGGTCCAGTCTGGTGCTGAGAAAAAAGGAGCAGAAGTGTGTCTCTGCATGGTTAAGCCACTATTGTATAGAGCCCCTGCTACTACTTTTCTTGCATCCATATGAAAATCACCTCAATGTGCTGCAATTGAAGTTCAGTGCTTGCAGGAACTGAATGAGAAAGTGGGCCAGAGCTCTGCCTGTGGATCAGCACATAACACAGTGCCTGGGAACAGGCAGTTCTACCTTTAACTGGTGGGAATCACTTGGCAGATGAGACAGGACATACGTGTGAGCACTTGCACTTTAGAACAACGTAAATCCAAACACACTGGGATTCTTAAAAGTCAGAGATTTTATTCAAGGGCCATTTAAACAACTCTTCTTGGAAACGACCTTTCTTTGTTTTCTTCTTTCCCACTTTGTTCATCAGAAGAAACTAAGAAAGATGCAGATGCATCTCTTCCAAACAACAGATGGCAAGCCTTTGATCCAAAACACAAATGCCCCAAACTATCGTAATAAAATTGTTAATAGAATTATTTTAAGCAAAGGAAAAGAACATGTTCATTTTTTTAAAAGAAAAAGGGGTGTGTGTCTCTGAAAATGAAAATATCCACCTGAGATTGTCAGAGAAAGGCAAGGCATATGAAGGTGATTAGCCATTCAGTCATTATCTGTTTGATGACCTTATTTTTCAGTGATGCTATCAAAATAGAAATAATATGGTTGATCAGGGGTTAAAGAAGCGCAAAGATAAATGAAATTGTTAAAAAGCTGTAAATATCAGTATCTTTCCTTATAGCTTTCATCTGTATTGAAACAAGCACAATAATACAACATATATGCCTTTCATTACTATTCCTGGATCTTATTTTTGCTCAAAATAACTCGTTTTACTCATTAATTAAAACACAGATTTTTATCATATTTTAATTTTAAATACATTAATTAACCTTAATCTTTGTGTCACGGAATGAAATAATGCTTGAAAATAGTCCAGAGCTTGTTTTTTTCTCTTATGAACAAAAATTTTGGCAAGATAAGGAAAATTTAATCAGGTTGCAGAAAAAAAAAAAAACAAACATAGGGATGCTGCATTTTTTAAAAAAATTGTACTGTCCAGTAATGCAATCAATCAGTAGCAATGCAAAGTCTTTAACCATTCAACACCAGTAGCTGTATTATTTAGTAAGCATGAGTGCATCTTTTCATCATAGATTATTTTTAGAATATTTTATCAAATGGATTTCCACTTACATTGATGGATTTTGTTAGAAAGCATCCTGTCTTCACTGTAAATGCTGAATTTGTAAATTTACTTTAATTCCACATCACCACTATAGTTAGCAGAACAAAATACCCCATTTTAAAGGGAATTCAGAAGAGATGTGACGAGACACCTTTGATAAAATGTAAATAATAAACAAGCAAGTGATAGCACCAGGATAAGATGGTGTGGTGAACATACTGATGCATGTGGCAGTCTCATGCAAGACTCTTGTCAAAGTAAGAATGAAGCCTGTAGAATAGTGAAGATTATCAATCACTTTTGTAGTTGTCAATTTAAACAACAGCCCAAAGATTTATTTGAAGAAAATATTGGAGTATGAATTAATATTACAACTGAAAATAATGTGTTATAATGCTGTGCTTAAATTTAAAATAACTCTTGGGGCTAGTGAAGAAAGCCAAAACTGTATACAGAAGATAAGAATGTTCTGTACTCTTCTGTATAGGAAAGAATTTCTTTGACACTAAAATAGGAAAAAAAATTGAAAAAGACACTTTTGGTGATCATTACAGACAATGATGAGCTGTAGTATGTATATGAATACACATAGAAAAATAGCTTCATAAAATGTAAGCACAATCACAACTTTTTTTTTTCATTGTTGTTTTGTTGTTTTTTTTTTCCTAAAGATAGAACAATGAGGGGCAGGGGAGAGGAGGAAGACCCAAACAACAAGTGTGAAGAAGTTAATTAGTTTTTAATTTGGAAAATTTGAGAAAGTAAAGAATGGATTTCAGAAAATCTTTGTCCTTCTTTTGTATTTATTTTTATATTGCACATAATTGACCATTAAAGCAAAAATCATTGAAGGGAATAATGGAAAGCCATTATACCCCAAGATATATTACACCACAGATCTGTAGCTCCCCCAGGGTCATTCTTAGTGAATCACCTGCCTTCCCACCTAAAAATTCCTGTCTCACTGAAATGGCTGCTGTGTATTGAGGAACAGGTCCTGTTCTCAAGGCAGTGTGCATTTCTCAGGGCTGCAGCATGCATGGCACTGTAAGCAGGTCTTCCTGAGGGAGCAGCACAAGTCATTTGCCCTGAAAGTGTTGTTAGCAAAAAGTGAAACTTTTTCTATGGAAATAAGGAGAGGAGAGGCTGCACATCATATTGGTACTCAAATGTCTAGTGCAGTCAATGAGCCCTTCCTGTAGTCATGCAGCCAGATTGTCCTTAGAAACTGCAGCGAGTCATACAGTATACAGTAGCTCCTTTACAGTCAAGTGTTGAATTTATTCCTTTTCTTCATGCTTCCTCTGTAATAAATTTTTCCAGATTAAAAGTCCTTCATTATTTTCAGAGACAAATGATTTGAGGAAATGGCAGGAAAGAATTAACTCCTTAGGGGTAACCTTTGTTCATAAACCAAAGAAGTCTATGAAATATTTCAGCCAGAACATTTCATGTACCTGCCACTGCCAGCAATACCTCTGGAAGTCATCAGTCCCCAGGCTAAGCCAGCCCCATCCCTCAGCATCTCCTTGAGAGAACTACTACAGTCCCAACCAGTTTGGGGGCCCTTCACAAAATTCACTCCAGTTTGTCTGAAAACATTATGTTCTCTACCCTCCAAGGATTCCTGCTGCCAGGACAAACACTCTGTGTCCTGACCAATTGAATTTCAAACAACTGTGACTCCACAATAACATTTGAACACAAGACTCTTGTAAAATGTAGAGATATTTTTTTCTCCTTTGTGTTTGAACACAAGCACAATAATTCTAGTCTTAATTGTATTCATTTTTTTTCTGATGATTTTTGGAGCAACCTTGAAGTATTTGCAAATGCTAATGAAGTTAATATTTATTTTGATATTTTAGATGAGCTTTGCAACCTAAATGTGCTCTGATCCAGAAGTTGCTCTTTCCCTCTATTACACATAATTGCATATTACTTTGCATTCATGGCAAATTTGAGTAAGAATATTTTAGCAAACCAAGATGAAGATTAAGGCATGTAAATAATATTCTCCCAAAGATAAAACACCACACATATCAGTACAGTTATGGAGAGATAAATACTGTACAGCCAGTGAACTGTAAGATTAATTCACTTAAGTCTGGCAAAATACTGCTAGATCTTGGAAAAGTGCTATTTCTGCTTATTTTCATGTATGTAATTATTAATTAATATACAGTTCTTGGAAATTACACCAAACACTGTAAAAGCATCAAACAACTTCCTTGACTTTTTCATGGCTGGGAATTCGGTCTGGCCATGACTATGCTGAAAGATTTTACTTAGCTGAATAGCACCTTTTGGGCTTTATAGTCTGAAAAATTGGAGAAGAAAGTCTCCTACTAGGAGTAAGATCTTATGAACTTTACCAGGAAGAATTCAGAAAATGAAGGGGCAGGGGCAGAGGCAGGTGAGATCCAGCAAGTGAGCTGAGAGCCTCTGGAGCCGCGTTTGCTGGAGACGAGAAGCAAAGACTGGTGACGGCAGGGGACCAAACCAGCCTTCCCTAATCAAGATCTCCAGGGCTGAAAGTACTCTGGGTTACCTGTCCACGTGCTCCCTGCTTTGGTGGTTCAGGGTGGAAAAGCACTTCTCGTTCTGTCCCAAGATAAAATCAAAACATGGGTTTTGCAAGGAGGAGGTCAGCAGCAACCAAAGCGCAGATTCTTCCATCACTATGAGGCATCCCCACAGCTGCGCTGAGATAACAAAAGGAAAACTTGGAGGCTTCCTGGAATTCATCACACGTATCTGTGCAAGGCTGAGCTACAGCTGCACTAAGATGGTGATATATTGTTGATCTGGCAAAATTTTGAGTGGTTTAGGAGGACTCCATAAAAATAAAGCAATCAACCATAGACACACATTCAGTATCATATTTTTTAAACAAATCATAATAAAAGATTCTAAACCACAAATTTTATGTTTACAAGATATCAGAAAACAGTGAAAATCAATATGTAAAAGTCAAATATATTCTCTCTTTTTAAAAACTGTAATATTATTTATACATAAGCACACTCTTATGGGAGGTCATAGTAACCATTCTCTAAAGTGTTTTGTTTTTTTTTTAAATTGCATTACTTCTCATTTTTTGACTAATGTGCAATATAAAAATTTCCAATAAACAACTTATTACAATATAAATTGTGTTCATCTGTATTTATGCAGCTTGAAAATGAGGGTTTTGACTGGGCTCTCTTTTTAGGATTGGAAAAGTGTGTTTGCAATGACAACTCTGCTGTCTCATCTATTCTATTTCTGTAGTTTGCTTTTTTTTTTTTCTTTTTTTAAACCTGTGTACACCAGAGAGATTATGAAATTTGCAATAATGCTTTTAAGAAAACTAATTCCTATGGGACAGATATTTCATGTGTTGTAAATGTTGGTAACAAAAGCATTCAATATATTTGCTACTCAAAGTGAAGTTCTCATTGGGCAGTGTATACCAAATGTATTGCACTTGGGTTTAAAGATATAGATGGACTTATGCCATTCATCAGTGCAACATTTTAAAATTACCTGCTCTTAAGAGTCGGGAAATTGTCTAAGCAAGGAAAAAAGAAATCACGTCTGATAAAATCATAAACGTTTTCTCCATCATCGCTGAAACTCTAATTTTCTTGTTTATTGCTTGAGTTGATAAAACAAATAAAAGGAATCTAGGAGAGATTTCTTTAATATGCAAAATGAATTTCAATGTTCTGTCCCGCTGGTATTTTTATGGAAAACCTGACTAGATGCTACACATGGAACAGAAAAATCTGCATTTAGATGGAAATATTATGAAATGCATGATATGGTACAAAGTAAGTCTTTTAATGGAGATAGCAAAGTGTTGCATTACATGGTTGAGTGGAAAGACAGCATGCACACAGGCTTTTATGTCCAGCTGCCCTGAATTGCCCAAGAAAGCTTACCATTTGAATTTGAACCTAATACAGGGGAAGGAAAAAACAGTCTCGAAAATATTAAGCAGAAAGATGAATAGTTCTTTTATCAAGTAGAATATTAAGAGCCATGTGAGTCATCACAGTAAAAAATGATGTTTTGAAATTGCATGTCAATTTTTCAAAGGCTCCTTAAGTGTTTTACAATCAAGAATTAATTAAGCCTTTCAGTACTTCCTGTTACATAGATAAAGTGGTGTAACGAAGATTAAATTTATACCAATAGGTTTAAACAACTATTTTAACATCATCGTGATAGCTGGTTCAGTTTCCCTAGAGACGTGTTTGTGCAATTTCCTTTTTTTGTATGGTTTTGCTAATATAAATAAAACAAAGAATATATAATGCAGTTTGGGAAAAATGGTGAATTATCACTATCAGTCATTGATTTCTATTATAGATCACAACATATCTGAGGACCCAGCATTTTTAAGCTCTCAAATTCCATCACTGTTGTGATGATGCGGAGCCACATTTGTAACTTATGTCAATGGATGGAGATCTTATTCTAATCAGGAGTTTTGGCCACAATTATATCTGCTTCCAGAAAATTTTAAGAGGATAGTCAAAAGTAGAACACCAATAAATAAAGCAAATAAATTAAAAATGTAGGAAAATATTGAAATTTCAGATGGTAGTTTTGCATATGTATTTTCACAAGTTACGTACGGTTATTTTTTAAAAAAATCTCAGGATGGGTTTGTTCTATTACACAAAAATAATTTTTTAGCCAAGATTGTGACTTTCTTTTTGATTAAAAAATGGTTTCCACAGCTTCTGACTGTACTGTGTGTAGCATTATACTAGAGTACACTCTTACCAGCTTATTAATGCTTTCTTTAAGACATTTCTCTGCTAGGAGGGGAACATAAAAAACCTGAGAAAGTTAGTTATGAAATAAAGTTATGTTTACTGGATATTCTAAAGATTTAAAAGCACATTTTGTATGTATATTTGACTCAGTGTTTTCTCTACATATTGCAAATGGTTTTTCATTATAAATTCTTCCAAACAAAGGAAAAGCCAAAATTTGTCCCTCTTAACCACATGTACAACATTCAAACCTTACTAGAAAATCTGAGTTCTAGTACAATGAAAACATTAGGTAGTAGGACTAGTAATACAAACAAACCACCAGGGAATCATTTGTAATTCTGCATTTTTTAGTGGAAGGAAGTAGGGAAATCCCCTCATGCTTCCAGAGAAATGAAAATACCTTGTTCTGACAAGCACACTTTTTTTTCTCCATAGCCTTTTTTCTAGTCCTACTGATGCTTAACCCATTAATGCCCTTGAATATTCATTCCAGACTCCTCCCTCATGTTACTGTGCTGCTGACTGCAGTAACATTGGAAAGGGGATACATTTCCTACATAACTTTTATTGAAATGACAAAGAGTGACCTTGGGGTGTTACTGTGCATCCTAGTGTTCCTTCTATAACGCTTAAAATAATGGGGACACTCTAGGTGGTGTGGCCTCAGGCATGCTGAGGGAGCTGTAACTCTCTGGGGGTTTAATGGATGACTGTTTTTAGTTGAGTAATCAAATATAATACTGTGCTGCAGAACTCCTAGCAAGGCACATACATGCAGACTAATGGCTATTACTCTAATATGCTTTCAACCTTGAAGACGCTTTAAAGACATTGCTTGTCACTTCTTTGTTATATTGTTGCATTCTAAGAAATACATTTTCATTTTCTTTGACATGTTTTGGTGAAACAGAAAACAATTCTGACTATTATCTTATTCAAACAAGGAACTGCTCCAATCAAATCTCCAAATGTAATGCTACTGTTAAAAAAGAATGTTAGTCAGCAGAAATCAAGAAAGATCACATTAGCATTAATATGAAAGCCAGTAAAAATTAAAACTTAAAAAACAATCCCCATGTTTTTTTCATATTCACTCTGAAATAAATTAGTCGGTATGTTTTCAATAAGATCCTGTTGAAAATATTTATCCAAGTTCCTGGTATGAACTTCCCAGAGATGAAGCTGGAAGGAGGAGAATGTAAGAAAAACATCAACAATTTGAGATCTATTTTGAAATTTCCAGTTAAAGAAGAAATTCAGATACTGTATTTAGACTCCCTTTATCACAGAGCTGCTGGAAAACAGGCCTTTTACCATTTTTAATTTAAATAATTTTGTAGTTATAATTTATTTTCCTCTTTATTTTCATAATTAAATATATGAGGGGTTTTGCTTGTTTCTTTGTTTTTGAAAAAAACTGCTAAAATGCAATGTACCACATGAACTATGGTAAAGGGACTGGAAAGGGAGTCACAAAGAGGGCTAAAATTTCTCCCAGTAAAAGTACGACATTGTGACAGCCAGTAAGACGCTCCATGTGCTCATTGTTACAAATATATATATATAGTTCTTTTGCTAAGACAGGAAATATTTTTGCGCATCTACTATCATTATATGTAAATGAATATATGTATTTCCAGGACAGCTGTATTTCAGCATGTTGTAGTGGGCAGACAATAAAGTTAGAAAAGAATCATCTGACTTCTAGCAGTTCAATGCCAGAGATATTTTTTGGACTGTCATGGAAGAATGAAATGTAACCCCTAGACACACAGAAATTACAACACCCCTCCACTCTCCCTGTTGGCTCTAGAAGAGAAACAAGAAAGATGTGAGCAAAGGAACAGATATGTCAGCTTTAATAAATAATGGCATTTTCAGCATATCAGTCTGTCTCCCTGCTTACACCATTGAAGCTTTATTCATCTTGTAGAATATATCATTCAGGTCATTAATTTCACACTTTTACTTCTCTGCTTTCTCCTCAACAGAAGAAATTACCCAAATCCTGTTGGAATTAAGGAGAATCCAAGAAGGGTTTTTAGTGGATTTAGAGAAAGGATCCTAAATGAATAGTGGTTTCTTTTGTGTCATTTGCCATATATGATTAATGATACTTCATGATGAACAGTTCTTCAGCTCAGAAACTTTAGATGTACAAAGATGATTTATTTTATTCCAGGACCAAAAAAAAAAGTATGGTTACATTACCATAATCAGATGATTCCTGGAGGTACATTATATTGAGACCTTCTGTTATCTTTCATTATCGTTGTGATCTAGTATGAAACACCTCTTTTAAATCTTCAGGTTTATTGGTGATGAAGGAAGCCTTTTGGTATAACAACCCAGTAAGATGCTCCACTAAACTCAATCACTAAACCTGTTTCATTATATCCCCTGTTTCTTCAAGTACAGAAATTCAATAATAACTGAGACCTGGAAACTCAGCATTCTTTTATGGATTAATGATTGATAATTTTTCATGTTAATATTGGCAGTCTAAGACTACAGGAATGCATTACTATTATTCATGTTCACAATCTGTCATCGTATCCTAAGCAAACTTCCTTCTCTTTCTTGTGTTTAATAGGCTGTAAGGTATTGAACAGGACTTACAGCATGATCATTTCCATGAATGATACATTTCTGCCAAATAGCATTCTTTTGTCCTGCAGTCAGTGTTGCAGTTTTGAATGCTTTGCAAGGAAACCTGACATTCCACAAATCCATCATCTGGATTCTTGAATTGCATGAATATGTCAGAAACCACAGCCATAACAGGGGAAATCAAATGTTCTTAACAGAACCAAATGTGGCTTTTTTTTAACTATTAAATAAATTTCTTTACAGTGAGGGAATAAATGAAAATGTAAAGAAGTTTTAAAAAAGATTGTGGTCACATTTTAATATCTGGCAAAATATTTAGTTATTTCTGTAAAGAAGAACTTCTGTGAATTCAGAGCATGGCATTTATTTCCATAAACATTCAGGGTAATTTAAATTATTTTTTGCCTATAAGCACAAAAATCACAATCCACTCTCTTCTTCTTAGGTTTTTGAAATCACTTCTAAAAAGAAATTTGATTGCACTGGTTAGTGTCTTCATGAATGAATATTTCCTATAGTCTGATTAATTTGCTTTTCAAGAAATTTTTAATTGAATTCAACCTCTCTTTCCTTGTGAAAATAGCTCTGAATATGAAATAAATTTATTTAGCCAATTCACTAGAACTGGTGAATACTTTCATGAATTCTTCTAGATGAGAAAAAAAATTAAGATTTTCCCTTTTTGAACACTTCTAATATGTAAGATAATAAACTTTGCTTTCACCTTATGAATCAACAGGGCTGGATTCAAGGCTGCTCAAAACCCTGAAGACCTACATAGGTGTATGTATATGGATGTGTGCATGTGCAAGTATATGTATGAAGTTCTACTAAAATATTAATAATTTTAAAACTTTCATGAGAAAGGAGGTGTTTTAGGGTTTTGTGGTTTTTTAATATTTATGTATCACTTGTTTAAATGCAATGTTTAAATGTTTAAAATATTTGGGTGATTAAAAATTTTAGATATGCTAACTGATCTTTAACTTTTACTACTGGTTCAAATTGATGAAAAAAGCTTGCTATTAAAAGTAGTTTTGAAAAGAAAGTGTCTATAGAAGTGGTCATGGATTTTTTTCCCCTCCTCATACTTCTGTTTTTCATTAATTCTTTGTTTAATATGAAAGAAGTAATTTTAACTTATAAGAGTTCATTGATTCAAAATAAAATAAAACAACAGTGAGTACAATCTGCAGTTCCTGAATCAATATTTGCATGTCATCTCTGCATATTTTTATGTGTGATTCTTCTTCACTTTCACTAGTAATGGAGATGCAGTGGTGACCTATTTATTTCAAAGGTATTTTGCTTTTTGTTCTTTGAAATACTCTTTAAGTGTTATTAGCAACCTGTAATCTGTTTATGAGGTGTAGAAAAGATTTCACAGAAAATGTGCTGAAGCCTATTAACACTAATGCTAATGAAGCTTCATATGGTCAAGATATGAGTATAACAAGAGCTACAGAATTAAAATGATTTTTTAAGATAGATCAGAGGAGTATGTGACATTACCATCATATATATATCAGAATACTATGTGTAATCATACATCTATAACGTGCCATCAGTATAGTGCGTTAACACAGGCTAATACTTATTTTTCATAAATCAACTGATATGTTTGACATTCTTAAACTAAAAACTTCTACTAAGAGATTAAAGTTCTTCCCTTTCTTGATAATGGAACTTTGTGCATTTTTTTCATTAAAAAAGAAAATATAAGATAACTTCTAAATAATATTAAAATATGAAATACAGTTCTGTTTGTTGGAATAGTGAAGCTCAGCTATACTAACTAAGCACTGTAAAGAATTGCCTGCTATATTCCCATTTCTCATCCTCTTTCACACGAAATTTCACTTATTAAAACTATGAAAAATGCATACACATTTCAGTCATATTTAATTAGTCATCCTACACTACTTGCCGGTAATTTAAATGCATATTCTTCATCTCCAGCCCTCTTAAAAAAAAAGTCCACTGAATTTCTTCACTTTAGATGTATAAATACATTAGAAGAGTTTGAGCTTCATTTTTTTAGCAAGATAGAGATAAACCCCATATAATTTGGCACGTAATTAAGTACTTCACTAAATCACCACCTCAGCTGCCAAAAAAATGGACCTTCAATGTGAACTTGAAAACTACACATATATCAGTCCCCTGTGCAAGGTTTGTTTTGCAGCACAAATCTAATTTAAACTAAATTTGTATCCAGACGTAATCAAAAAGAAATCTAATTTCTACCAGTTCAATTTTATTGGAATCTTTTTCAATCCACTCTGTGGACTCAAAATTAAGATTTAGAGTTGCACTTGTTTGCTTTTAAGTCTGCTTGTGTATTTCTAAAGGCATTTCCTTAAAAAATGTATTATGACTATTTAGGGTCTACCTGTTTATTTCTGTGCTGTTCTGGACTTCATCCAGGAAATAAATGACAAAGACATTAAAAATATATGTATTTTTTTCCTTTCTGATTTTTCTGTTGACACTGTAGCTTAGACATAGATGTCAGGCTGTCCCCTCATAAATGAATACCCACTTTTTCCCCCTTACTTCTACTCTCAGTCTCCTTCCTGACCTAAGTCTCAAATCTCTGGCTGCAATGATTAGAATGCACAGTGTCAATTTTATACAGCTTGCTTGAGCATTGATGGAATGTACTAGCAAGAGAATATTTTCTAATAGTAAAGAAAACCAACCAAACAACAAAAATAATCAATTCCAAGATTTTTCCTTTTTGTAGGAGGGGGACAAGTATGTTTAAAACCATGGAACAGCATTCACATGAAGGAAGATGGACCAGACTGAAGATCTTCAGTCTGGTAAAGATGGTAGACAATACAAGAAGAGCTCATCAAAACAGAAAATCTGTTGAGGAAGTGAAGAAGAACTAGGGAAATAATGAATGTTCTTATTGTTCAGGTATCAGGTTCAAATACCCCAAACAATATGGACACATCAGCACTAAATTTACACATCTACATTTGGCTTAACTGTGAAATTCTGCACTACAGACAATCATAGATGCTTAAATTTACCTTCAGAAAGAAATTGACCCGAAGATATTTCCTCTGCAACAAAAAAAACACTGGTATGTAAATAACTGCATACTTCCTGAGATTTATACTCCTCATTAAGTATTTGCTCCTGGTCATTGCTAAAGATTAGACCTTTGGGCCTTTGGTCAATTGTAAAATTTTCTTAACTTGGGAACTGCTACTGTACTCTTCTGGTCTTACTCTGAGGATTTTAAATTACAGGAAATGAAATTCCCAGTATTACTTGGCAAGAAAATCTTTGTTGATTTAATTACTCATCAGAAAATATAATCTTTGAAATGCTTTGTAATTATTAAGATGAATTCTGAATTTATACACATCTCTAATTTTTATCATGTAAATACCCAACTATTTAAACAAATGTAATGAATGGTGAGGTGAGCACAAAGAAAATAACGTGGTTTGGCAACTATATGGATTATGACCATCTTTTCACACAATAACAAAATTTGCTCTCACTGTCAGTCTCATCTCTTCTGGTTCAGCTAGACTTCTGATATATCTCTAGACCCAGGTTCTTCTATTCAAGATGAATGTTTGTGAATATAATAATAGCAGATTTCAAATTAAAGGTCACTAATGACGATACTTTGCACTCTTGTGTAAGTCTTAAGAGACTTCTTGCTGTGAAAGCATGATATCAATACTTAGATATATTTAAATGGATCTCAATGGATTAAGATTTCTAAAGCAAAGAAAGGGGAAGATAAAGATTAGGGCAATCCAGAAAGAAAAATTGCTCATGTTATATTGCCTAAATTAACAAACACTGGAGACATATTTTGCTTAGTTTCTGGATAGATCATCTCCACAAAGACATGAAGGTTTTAATGCCTCCTGCCCCCTCAATCTTCTGCTGATTATGGCAAGTTTCCTTTCTTGTAAACTTCATGTACTTCTCCATTCCATGGAAACAGAAGTTGTTAAGAGATTTCCGGTCTTGAATTCTGTGAGGGTTTTCAACGTAAGACAGTTTCACCCATATTATTCCAATAGTGCATTTGTACTTCTAAGGTAGGAGTGACCACTCCAACAAAAAAGTGTTTCTAGATACAAATACCAACTTTTCTTCCTTCTGGTCTTTTGTCAATTCTTCCCTCGGATTACAAAAACAACAACTTAATGGAAAATCTCATGTTGCACATTGTTTATTTATCTCTACATGTAAATTTGGAATCTATTTTACAATGTTGTTTCACAAAAGGGAAAAATAAAAACAAAACATTAACAACTTACTAAACTTACTAAGTGGAATTGCCAAAAGACTCCAAAAAAGCTGACTACTTTTCTGAGTGAAACTAAGATAGATAAATTTCCTGGTAAAAGACTAGGAACTTCAGAAACTAGGTCAATGCTCTGATTTCCTGAAAAACTCGGTTGATATCCAAGACTAAATGCGATTTTCTCAAATTCTTCATGTTAACCTTCTAATTTTAGTTGATTACTTGTTATATTCATTTGATGATTTGATAATTTCACATATTGATTTATTGAATCACTCTTAATCATGTCCTTGATTGGATCATTGTATCATTCCATCCTTAATTAGCTCTGCAAGGTCATAAATTAGTTCAGTAAAATGCTTGCTTGAGCTGCTTATTCATCTCTTAAAAAATAAAATCTGTAACAAATGCAGACATTACATTCATTCAATCACATTGCATCTTGTGTCATCAACTCTGAGGATAAAGTTAATTTTAATTAAGAAATGAACAAACCCATTTTCCTGTGCTGGCAAATCAGTACTTAAGAAACCCTTGGTTTTATTATCTTTGTGGCTTTATATATTATGGATTATATTGCAAGTAGGCAAATAATTTCCAGAAGTTCATGGAAATTGTAATAATGTCAGTACTCATCTGACTGAAATAATATTAAACTCTTCTGTTATGAGCAAAAGAGACACTTCCCAAGTAACAAAAGAACAACAAAAAACACCACCACCCAAAAAGTACCACAAGAAAGAGATTATAACCAACTTCACTTGCTGTGCAGGTAGAGGTAACAAGGTCATCAACTTATCTATTATATTCTTTAAAAATAGAGAAACCTGTATAATACAAGTTTTTGTTTCCAAAGGTACTGTGTGAATGCTCCTGCTGTACAACTATTTCTTGTCCCACGGACATCAGAAACAAATCTTTCATGTATAATCATTCAGATATTTTGTGCAGAATCAGTTGTAAAATGCTTATCAAATGTGAAATGTTCACAGAATGTGACAATGTAATAACATTTCAAAATGAATACACATTTTTTAAAAAATCATTTGAAGAAAGGAAAATTTTTTTTTGGTTCACTTAAAAAAAATCTTTTAAACTTATGTAGTAGAAAATTTTTGTGTTAAATTACTAATAAACCACAGCCATAATTTAATTTTAAGACACATTCATCTCTGCTTTTATGCACAACTAAAAAAGCATTTGGAACATTTCAGGATTAAAACCACCAGATATACACTGTATGAATATCCTTCACAGCTCTTTGATTTATGTTTAATATCAAATAACAATAATTTATTGTAAAAAATAATAAATCATGTTTAGAAAGTAAAATAGCAAGTGGGGAAACTTGTACTGAAACAGAATTCTCCAAGAGAAATAGAAAGATGAAATCCCAGTTCCTCCAAGATTTTGTTTACTATTCTAATGTTAGAATTATTTTCCCTACAGATCTATACTACAGTGTTTTTCCTTGCAATTTGGACTGATAAATAAGATGAAGTCTTATTAAATTTATCCTAGATAAGTTCACAGAAAACCCATAAGTTTAGATCCTGGCACAACATAAAGTTCATAGTGAAAACACTTCCATTGCAGTAAAAACCTGTAGGATGAGTGTTGATGGCAAAATGGAATTAAATTTCTGCTCAGAATGGATTTTACATTATAGATGAGATGAATAAATAAAGATATACGTGATCCATATTAATCCACTAATTCTTTAAGAAATACCTTTGTCTGCATTTCTTAACCTGTAAATATTTTCTACTGCATGAAAAATGGCTTGAATATTAATTTTCACATTGCTGTCATGCGATCCAAGAGCTGATGCCTTCAGTGACTTACCACTCCTCTTCCCACTTTCTTAACAGTGACTGATTTTGCAATGGACCTTTCTGTTCTCACCCAAGCTTCTCAAAAATTACTTTTGACATGGATCACTTTGCAATATATTTAATATTAGCCATTTGACCTTTAGAGAATCATCAAGTTTTAAGTATTTAATTAAAGTTCTTCTTGTGTCTAAGAAGTTATTCCTGCTAAAAGCCAAATTTAATACTTCTCTTAAAAAGAGGGAATATTTTCGCAAATGTTAGGTTGACATATATTCCAAAGTTTCAGAATGTCTCAAGTTTCTCTTCTTGTTTCTTTCTAGTTGCCTTCTTTCAGTGTAAGAATAGCACATTTTATTTTAATTCTGAATTTTTAAATTCCTGTTGCTTTTGCATATCTTTCATTATTCCTATGGAAAAATCTACTTAAATGTTTATAATCTTTTGTACTTGAAACATTTCAGGATGCAGCAAATATTCCCCATAACTTTTAAAAGTACTCTTAAAATATCTTTCAGTATTCTCCAGTAGTATATCACAATTCTGTCATGAACTTGGAGAAACAAAAATCTTATTACAATTGATGGAATAATTTGAAATAGAACATATCAAACAGAATAAAAATGTCCACATTGAACAGATCCAGATGGAATTCTAGAAGAACTATTTTAATGAAAAAAATGTTATTTTTGATTGGTAATTAAAGAAAACAAAAACACCATAATTCCTTTTGAAATACAAGCTTTTGATAGTGAAAGGGTGTCAAAGGTTTCTGACTTTCTCTTCCTATGCATCAAACTGCAATTTTCCAAAATTAAGACTTGAAAGTTATCACTCATAATCCCTTGTGCACTCAGAAATATTTTTGATTTTTAAAATTAAGAAGTTCATAGGACCAAGAATTGCTTAGCATTTGATGAGATTTTTGTGCCAGCCACTACCCACATACATGCAGGCAGCCAACAGCAGCAGCTTGCATTCTAAATAAACCACGAGGGCAAATATTTTTCTTTTCACTTATCCTTTACAAACAGTATTGACAATTTAGGGAGTTAAGTAGACATTTATGGTATTTGAAGATATAATTGCACTATTTAACATTCAACAGAAAGCAGCTGCCATTACTCCTGAGGGAAAACCAGTCATAGGTATGATTATAAAGAAGCAGTGAGAACTGAGTTAATTGAAAAACAGGAGAACTTGTAGGTAAGAGCAGGGAAAAAAATGTAATAAATTAGTTTTCCTGAGACTTCAAAAAAATGTATCTAAAAAAGTCAGTATACTCTCTAAGTTAGGTATTTTGTATGAAATTTACAGGAGAAAATATTATCGCCTTACACTTCCCAAGGAAATGTCAACAAAGGTTATTTAAACTTGCCATCTTAACAAAAAAAAAACCAAAAACAACTACTTTCAAAACCTGTCAAGACATGGAGCAATTAACATATGAAAAATTCCTTCTTCAACCCCCATCAGCAAAATAAAGTATTCCCTGAACAAATTTACCTGGGATTTGAAGAATATTCCAAACTTCCTTACTTGATGGGGTTAAAAAATCCAATGCAAACCAATCCAATCCAAAGCAAACCAAACCAAACCATTCTTCAAATAGTCTTTAACTGACATAAAAAGGCTGAAATACCCACTCTTTATTCTTTTACCTTGCACAATTTTTAACATATTTATTAGGCACGTTGATTAGAAGAAATATAATTTCAGCCTTCCCAAATCATCATGTTTTCCTTTAAAAACGACATAAATCCAATCCTTATAACTTTGAAATTTGGCATTTCTATTCACCTTTCAGATCCAGCAAAATAAAAAATTGGATGTTTACTATTCTGATGAATGCTGGATCTCATTTTCCATTACCACGTTGCAATGTTGTAGTGTTTTCCAAAAGTTTAAAATCTGTGCATTTATGAAAAGTACTGCTTGATTTTTTTCTTTATAAGAAGGAAAATGTCTTCCAGCCTCAGGAGTGCTAAAAGTTAGGTGGTATGGGTTAAAGAAAAGAACAAAGATCAAAACAAATTTTCTTATTTATGACTTCTTTTACCATTTTTGTGCATAGAGATCATATCTTTGATTATTCTTTCTGCTTTAACTGTATTACACTGGTCAAAATATGCTGGTCAAAATAATTGTATGCGTGCAGGAATCAGGGTGTGTTTTTCGATGGCTCTGACCTCTCCTATCTCCATTGTATATTCATGGCTGGGAGATGATTAAAAGAGCTTACATACATAATTTCAGTACAGAGATCAAGCCTCGAAAGGCTGTCATTTTTCCACGTGTGAAAAATAATGTTTAATTATTATTCTAATATGAATACTTTAACTCAAATTTTATGTTGCATTTGGATACAACATGTATGCACAAGAAGTGAAAAAAATAAAAACTAGAGGTACACACCTTCACTGCATATTAACACCCACGTGTTTCTCAGTTCCTGTGGTGGGTAGAATAATGTACTCCTGAGGTCTCAGTGATGATATAGAGGAAAAATAAAGGAAATTCAGGACTGAGGATCCATAGGAAATAGCTGTAAGTAAAATCCTTTAAATTATACTCTTTAGATATGTTATGAACAATCAGTGATCTCTAGAAATCTTGTCTTTTGTCAAACACACCTGGCTGAACTCTGCTTGAAATCCTTTGCTCAGTGATAAGAGATGTTAAAAAGACCAGAGCCTAATATTTTTGGCTAAAGAGCCCCAAATGTTGTTACCTTCGTTGTTTTTTTTTTTATTCCAAACAAGGAATCAATCAGATGATATAAAAGATTCAAAAAACTTAGTGTTAAAAACCTGAAAGCTATTTTTATTGTTACTGAAAAGCATACCTATTGCAAATTTTCCTTGCTTTTAGCAAGTAGAAACGTGTTTTCAGAGCAGGCAGTGGGTGTAAGGCATGCTGAAATCCTAGCTTAACATTTAAAAACGTGTTCTTTTTCAATTAAAGGAAAAGGCAACTCTTGAGCAGCTCTATGAAAACCAATAAAGAGGATGGAATACGGTGGGGAGAAAGTATGTTCTTCCAGCTAAATACGTTCTTCATTCTGTTTTGCCGGAGATAATCATAGAATCAGAGAACAGTGTGTGTTGGAAGTGTCTTTAAAGATCATCTTGTTCCAAGCCTCCTGCAAAGGCAAGGGGCACCTTTCACTAGACCAGGTTGCTCAAAGCCCCATCCAACCTGGCCTTGACCACTGCCAGGAATGGGGTATCCACAGCTTCTCTGGGCAACCTGTCACAGTGCCTCAGCACACTACCAGTAGAAACATCCTAACATCTGGTCTAAATCTACCCTCTTGCAGTTTAGAGGCATTCTCCTTTTTACTACATACACTTTGGTAAAAAGTCCCTCTCCAGCTCTCCAGCAGACCTCTTTTAAGTACTTGAAGGATACTAAAATGCCTTCTTGGATCCTTCTTCAGAGTGAACCAAACCAAGTTTCTCAGCAAGTCCTTCTCCTGACTTGCTTTAACATGTTAATGTCCTTATTATGTTGAAGGCCCCAGAGGTCGACACAGTACCAGGTGGGGTCGGTGGGGGTCTCACCAGAGCTGAGTAGAGGGCCAGAATCCTCTCCCTCACCCTGCTGGCCACACTGCTTTGGATGCAGCCCAGGATGCAGTTGGCTTTCTGGTCTCTGAGTGCACATTGCTGGGTTATGTCCAGCTTCTTGACCACCAACAGCCCAAAGTCCTTCTCTTCAGAGTTACTCTCAATCCACTCATTGTCCAGCCTGTATCTGAGCTTGGAATTGCCCTGACCGAGGTGCAGGACCTTGCACTTGGCCTTGTTTAACTTCAGATGGTTCACACAGTTCACAGTTCTACTTATCAAGCCTGTCAAGGTCTCTCTGGAGGACATCCCCTACCTCCAGCATGTCAGGTTGGTGTCATTTGCAAACTTGGTGAGGGCTGACTCAATCCCACTGTCCGTGTCATTGACAAAGACATTAAACAGCACTGGTCCCATTTCTAAACCATGAGGAATTCCACTTGTTGCTGGTCAACATCTGGACATCGAGCCGTTCACTGCAACCCTGAGTGCAACCAGGCAGCCAATTCCTTATCCGTTGAATGGTCCATCCATAAAAAGCATGTCTCTCTTCAGTTTAGAGGCAAGGGAGGATGAGTTACTCCTTCCTGTAGAGTGCATTATTAACGGCTTTGTGTGTTGTAAAGACTGAACAGCTGAGAGACTCTTTGCCTAATTCAGAATAAATTTAAATTCTGTGAGTATGATCCTATGTTATTACTGCTTAGGAATATTGATTTTTCTATTATTATAGTTAGTGTATTCTATTAATTTTACTTTTTGTTACTTATTCTTTAAAGTAAACTTTAGTAATGATTCATTCTGTTTCTGGGTGATTTAAACTACAGAACTTAGCAATGGCAGGGATTAGTTAAAATATAGCTGCTTTTCCATAACAAATTTCAGTTTGGTGATGCTGAATCTGATTTATTTCAATCATGTGGCAATTCTGTCTTTGGAAAAAAACATCATTCATCTTAGGTACTCATTTCAACACTATTTTCAAATAATCAAAGAGCTGGAAGATGAAAATGCAGAGCTGTATCAACCACAAACTGCTAAATTGTCATAAATCTAGTGTGTAAATTTACTGCTCTTCAACTAATAGGTATAAAATACTTAACTTACAAAAGCTTCCAAAATCTGGAGTTGTAGGAATTTGGAGGAAATTATTAAAATATAAATATTTTTTTTTCTTTTCTTTCTATAGCTTTATCTTAGGTTGAGAACTTTTCAGTTAATTTTTTTTTTTTCATTGTGGTGTGCTGTACCTCAGACAATTAGCACAGGAAATTCTAGGATATTAAGAAAGTTCCTCCTGTATTGAGTGTACAGGTAATTGCAATTAGCTAGGGAAGGATTACTGCACTTTTAATCTAGCATCCTGAATAAGTAGAAACAGGATAGGACTGTTTGCATCCTTTTCCTTCCCCAAATGCATGCATTGAAAGAAATATTACTAGTGGAAAAGAGGAAATGAGGTTAACACCCCTGTTTTATGCCAATGGCTCTCTTTTAGTTTGGAGCTTTTTAGTCCTTTGTGTATCAAATTGAGATGTACTCCAAGCAGTATAGCCACTTCCTAGTCCCCTAAAACCCAATTTGCAGTTCTGGAGGCCTCTTCTATTCAACTCTTCAGGCTCTTTTTTCTGCTCAGGATTACAATGATCTCTGTTCTAGAAAAGTGCTTTGATGAAGATTGTTGAAAGTTATCACTTTCATTTGAAATTCGTGATGCAATCCAGACTACTGAAAATTTACTTTCAGCAATCCAAGGGCTCCCCTCACGTAGGAGTCTAAACGGGAGTTTGACCCTGCAGCCAAATGAAAGTTTAATCAATCAGGTTCATTGAGTCTACATCCCTAATCACTTCAATGTTTATCAGAAGAAAATTTTGGTTAAATGAGCATTTCTGTAGTTTCAATATACTATAATGTGATTCTAACTAAATGCACATCTAATATAGACATCTTACTCTCTTACTGAATCTCAGGTCTTATGCATAAGTCAGTTCTCCAAATGTGGATATCTAGTGCCATTTGAGATGTCACCCAGGATCTGAGACTTCTACATGAGACTGATAGATTTAGCACTGCCTTTAGAAGACTTGTATTTTTCTGCTTTTAAGGGCAGATGAAGGGCACCGAATAATCTTAGAGTCTTTTTGTTCCCTATTCCAATCATACTTTCTCAGTAATTTCTAATGAAATTTTATCAGAGTGCTCTTCCCCCCTTATTTATTGAAAAGAATTATAGGATAAACTTTTCTGATGTGTAACTAACAACTAACACAACAAAAAATCTAGCCTTTGTTGTAGTCCCAGTGAAATCCCTCTTGCTACCCTCTACGGTTATATAAATATTTGGATTCAGAATAATTAACATATATAACTATACTGTGATTTTCTCCCATAGGAAACACAGAACTAGATTCAGAATTTATTCACACAGTGAATTTTATTTTTATCCTCACCAGACACAAAATAATAATAAAAAAAGAAGAATATTTATATTCCTTCTGTCCTTTGCTCCTATCCCAAAAGCGTTAATTTGAAGCACTAAGTGTCATAGGAAGTGTGCAACTGATACTTTTAATGCCTAAGTCTACAATTTAGTCAAATTCAAATCTTTCCTACATCCACTGAGGCACATTTCATACATATATTCAAGTGGGGATTCATAGTCTAAATATCTCATCTAAAGAACTTGATTCATACAATGAAGTAATGAACTGTAGCTAAGAACCTTTACTTAGAAAGGTCAGAGCACTGGAGAATCATGTCAAAGTTGACATTCAGCATTCAACTACATCCTCTGAGGATACTTGTTGGAAAATATTGTACACTAAATGTTAGTGGACTGTTAAAGAACGGAGGTTTGGAGGAGGAGCATCTTTTCAATATCACTTTAAAAAGTTTTTCTGTCTAAGTAAGATACTCAGCTGGTAACTATGGAAATGAGTGAGATACAATCTGTCTAATTTCTGGCCTTTACTTGGTTTCTAGACCAATGAACATATAACGCTTCATGTGCATGAACAGTTTAAACAAAGCAGAATAAGAGTGACTCAGAATAATTTATTGGACACTTTCCTAAGAAGGGAGACACAAAACTTCCATCAGAGAGATATTTTGAATACTTGCTTCTCACATTTCATGCATGTGCTTGTTGTATTCTCAAGACAAGGTTTGTAAGTGGATGCAATAAGCACCAAATGTCAGAGAAGATATAACAGCTTGAGGTTTGGTGGTGAAGTCTTAGCAGCCAAGATTAGAATAATGACATCTCTGGGGGTGATGTCTCCCTGGTACAAGCACAGCAAATCAACATCTGTTTTAACCTGCCCTCTTTCTTTCCCATGCCATATACTCCATTCCAAACATATTTGGAAGGTCAACACCACCCTGGGCTGCCTTAGGAAAAGCACTGTTAGCACGTCAGGAGAGGTGATCCTCTCTACTCAGCACTGATGACAAACACCCTGACTGCTGTGCCCAGTCCTGGACTTCAGTGCAAGAGAGTCAAGCTGGAGTGAGCGCAGCAAAGGCCCACAAGGATGCTTAGGCATTGGATCATCTCGTACAAGGAGAGGCTGAGACAGGTGGGACCATTGAGCCTGGAGATGAAACACAGACATCTGAGAGAGGTTTATAAATACCACATCAGAGAAAGTAAAAAGGATTGAGTCAGGGTATTCTTGGTGGTATCCAGTGAAAGGAATGGAAATAATAGGCATATAAGGAAATACAAAATTCCCTTTAAATAAATAATTTATTTTTTTAATTGTAAGGACAGTCAATAAACACTGGAGCGGGTTGCTCAGAGAAATTATGGAGTTTCCACTTTGAGAGGAGTTCAGATCCACACTGGACATGGCTCTGAGAAGCCTGATCTTTAGGCACAGATTAAATTGGTGTTGCAAAGAGCATTCCATTAAAAAGTGGATTTAATTATTGTTTAAATGTACTCTTCTGTTTCTCATCAGAAACATACAGTTCTTGAGTACCCACTCTTTGGGAGAAATTAACCTTATTATGGAGTCTGTTTGCAAGATGATTTTTGCAGATGACTTTACAAGACAAATGGTTGAATATGAAAGGGTCAGAAAGGGCTGTTAAGAGCTCTAAGAACATATGTGAAGCGAATTATGACAATTAGTTTTTAAAAAAATGTATCAGCAGGCATTTCTGTGGTACTCAGCAGTACATGTATTCCAAAAGCACTGATTAATCTATTTTCATGGCAACCATACAAATGAACCAAATGTTAGACTTTCAATTTAGACAAATGGGTATTGAGACCAAGAAGAGCTCACTGAAATCTGGAGGCTCCTAGCTTTGGTTGGTCAGTTTGAAATGTGCTGTTGAAATTCAGAATAGCAGAATATTCAACATCCCACTGTAAGCCTTTGGCAGCTGTGAGTGGTCCACAGCTGAGAATGCTGGCAAATGCCAAATCAAGTACTTTTCATCCGCAGGTGGATGACACATCCAGAGTGACTATTTGTTTTTTATTCTGGCCAATGTGATTTTGTCTCAGGTCCCAAGGAAGGAGCTGAAAATCAGATGACAGTGTCTTACCCCACAAACGCTACCTTTGATTTTGCCATTTTTGCAGCTCAGGTTGTGTTTGCAGCCTACAGAGAATAAACACAAGAGATCAGTGCTGGATTTGAGCATGTCTTTTCTCCTTCGTTAGAGCAGACAGCCTTCTCTATGCATTTTTGTCCCTTCAAATGAAGTAGCATATTTTATTATGGAACAGCAATGGCCCTAGTTCAGAAAAGATTAGCATTTGCCTAGGTTTAAATTGAATGATCTAATTGAAATCAAGGGCAATATTCATTTGTTTTATGTATTTAATCAGCTAGCTGAAGTGAAGCCTAAATTAATGAATGTGACCTGCGATTCACCAGGCATTTGGATGCTGAATATGTAATGCCAAGCACAGATTTGCAGGGCAAGCCATAAAGGTTTCTGCTTTCATGCTAGTCCCATCTCCCCTGCCGTGGTGCTGGCATCGCTCAGTCCACTCAGCACATGCCTGCATTTTCCGGCTCTGCAGAGAATCTCTGGTGCTGTATTGGCAATCAACATGGTGCCAACACTGTGACAGGAGAGAAAAGGGGGAAAGAGCAACCTCAAAGCCAGAAGGGTTGTGGATATTGTGTTTCTGCCAGCTGCAGGTTAACCCCCCCTGTAGCAATTCCCCATTGTGACTGAGGCTGTGGGACACAACCTGGGCTCCTGTGGAGGAGGAGACAGCAGGTCACCGTACCTACAGTGGGACTCCAGTCACCATTTATGTCATGGCTGCATTCATCCTTCAAATTACAGTATTCACTTCTAAAGAATGGAATTTATTATCAGAGAAATAATTTTCACACTAGAGTAGAGAGTGATTAGGAACTTGTGTACAGTTTTCTGCAGAGCAGCACAAATCAGCTGGACCCATGATACTCATAAGCATCAAATAGCAACCATAAAAAAAATTAAAACACTCTGGTGACATCCAGGACTTCTTGCTCTATAATATTTCAGACTTGACCTGCAGCTCTATTGTTTATCACTTATCCAAGAGGTCCCCTTAGAGTTCAGAGAAATATGTAGATCAGTGATCTACAGAGGAAGATGGACATTTAGTGGAAGGTAGACATGTCCTACTTCTGAAATCCTTTTTCTTACATACCTTGAAAAAAGGTATAAAGGTATGTATGCCATGTCTCTTAATCCAATAGCAGAAGGCTATGAAAGCCAGGATGCTTAAATCAATTTTGCTGTTAGCAGAAGTCTAATTTTAAGACTTATTCAAGAAAGCCCTTCCAAGCAGATTTTGATACCTTGACTGAGTATGAAAAGCAACATAGAACCTAGATTCCTATCAGCAGAACTGATATCTTAAAATCCACTTTTGGTATTGAACATGAAATGTATTTTAAACCTGTTTTAAAGTTCAGATCCCAGAGATTCTTTAAAAAACTGATAATTTTTTGGAAGATTTTATGAAAGATTAATTTGTCCAAACTTCTAGGTACTTTATCATTACAGTGATTTCTAGTATAATATACTGTTCTGTGACTTTTTCACAGCACAATCTTATACTCAGAAATCTCTAGATTTTTCATTTCTTAGTGTTTTGTTGTTTTTTGTTGCTTTTTATTTGGATAAAAAGGAATTTGCAGAATAAAACCAAATCCTCTGTCCAATATCTGCTGAAACAGTTCTATTACTTTCCCTCTATTTTCTCCTCACCTGTGTTACTGGGGTATAGACTATATTTGTTCAATTCTTGTTGGCTTATCACTATATTAACTGCATTTCTTCCATTTTTGGTCTCTATATGTCCATTACATAGAAAGAATAACTGCAGCCTTTCCCATGGGTACCTATTTAATAAATAACCTGCTTTTGTCTTGGCTTATTGAAGTTGGTAGGCTCTGTAAAACCATTTTCTTTGTTTCTTCAGACTCAATGAGCACCAGCAGCCCTCCCCAACTTGAACTACTGGTCACATACAGAGGTCAACTAACTCGCAGGACCTCAGTCCTGCTGCAGAGCACAGGGAGATTGAAGACACTGTAAATAATTGTGCTGAGTTCTCTAAGAGTTCACAGTGGAATATAATCATCTCCTTTTATGGCTATAATGCATCCTGCAGAAAATCCTTTATGAGCTATAGCAACTAATTACAATATCTCTGTTCCGTGAGAAATTGGGGTAGAGTGATCAATGAAATTATTGCTTAAAAGGGGGTTGCAAAAAAAAAAAAACACCACACCCAAAACATTGCTGCATAAAAATCTGTTTTCCAGATGTACATAAAGTAATGACTTAAAAACAAATTCCCGTGTAACTTTTCTCTATTTCCTTAACAGCGTCAAGGATGACAGTAGTTTGTCTTGGCTGGAAATTCATGTAGACTTGAAGTATTCAGGATTGACTGGTATTTTTTTAGATATGGAACTTTAGTCTGGAAGCATACATTGTTCTGTTAATTTTCCAATATCTCTTAGTACATTTAAAAACAAAATTATTTTTCTCAAGTTTAGTGAGGGAGAAGGAGAAAAACTGAAGAAGAAACAGGTTCCTAAATGGGAAAGAAAAAACAAAATTTAGAAAACCTAAGTTGCCATTTATTATTCTATGTTGCCATTATTATTCTGTGATTTTATTACACCAAGCCTGCCTGAGTTCAAGAAGTGTTTGGACAACACTTTAAGGCACGTGGTGGATTTATGCACGGGGCTGGGAGTTGGATTCAATCGTCCTGATGCATACCTTTCAACTCAGCATATTCCATGATTGCATGATTTACTATTTACTCTCCTGTTTAACAAAATAATACATTTAGCTGGAGGTGATTTTACAGTTATAAGGTAACTTTATCATTTCAAAACTTTGGCCAACCTAAATTCAGGATTTTACAAATTGCTATACAGACTTTTAAAATGGACAATAAAATTAATCTGTGGAGTAGTTGGACTGCTCTGGAAGAAATGTAGAGTTGAATTATTGGATATACTCTTAATCAGAAGTTCTTTTTATGTTTTCTCCCTAGGACACACTTGGGAATGGCAGAGTATAGTGTGGGAGTTGGGTGGATGATGTTTGTGTACAAAAGAAGCCAACTTCAGAAACCCTGGTGCTTTGCTCCAAAGAAGCCCAAAAGGTAACCAAAGATGCCTGTAAGACAGTCAGATAGCAAGTTGATTTGGGAAGTGGGAATCATGACCCCTTTGTCATGCCTCTCAGCCATTCCCTGGACTGGTAAACATGGGTGTAATATCTGTGAAGTAACTCGTAGCCACTATCCCCTACTAAGGACAGACACAGTGTGATGGCAGAGCCACATCCCTGATGCACAGTTACAGGCTGGAGAACAGAGGAAGGATACCGCTACACAGATTTAAGCAAGAGAGCTGGGACATTGAAAATGTCTCTTTCTTCATATTCAGACAGATGTTACTTAAGCAGCCATGCTAAGTGGCTGCTCTGGGGTATTCTGATTCCTTTTCAACTCTTCAAGTGACCTGTGACTGCTCAAACCCAAGAGCAGGTAATGTGCCACAGCTCTTGTATGCACATTTGGCCAACTGGGTCAGAAGAGGCAGATGCGTTTCAACAAAACACTTTAGGAAGCACAACAGATAAGCTAAGCAAAGAAGACAGTGGTGACAGAATTTGCCTTTCCTAACCAGGATGAAGTCCAACTGTTGTTTCTGGCAGCAACAACCCAGACTCAATCAAACCCAGGTGCAGAATCAGCCAGCTTGGAGGAGAAGTGTGTTTACATCTGCCCTTTTCTCACTCTAGGGCTCTGCTCAGAGGGAGGAACATGCTGTTGGGAGATAAATTTCCCTCCTTCTAATTATAGGCCTTGCCATCTTCTGCCCACTTCAACTGTAAATCGCCTAATCATAAACAATTCCTCTTCAAAGCTCAACACAGATTGGATGTAATTCCCTGACAACACCAATCTGTTCACAGTATTGCATGCAAAGGACAGAATAACATTAAAGATATTTCAGCCTGCTGAAGGAGAGAAGATTGAAGAAAGAAAACAAAATCTGAGAGTAAACCACAAAAGACATTACTCTTGTCACATTTTAGCAAGGAGTAGCAAACATCTACAATTGGTCAAAGGAGAAGAGAGAAAAATACTTCCTTTTCCCTCAGTAAAAAACCCCACCTTGTCACACACATTTTCCCTTCTAGTAATTAGTAAAGCAAGTAAAAGGCAGATGGAGACTGCTGATAATTTCTTATTTACATTGGAAAGCTTCAATTATTCAGAATTACCAAAATCATTCCTTCTACTAAACTGTACAAGATCACATTACTGCCATATTTGCCTGTTTTTTTTTTTTTCCCTGCTCCCTATTTGTTTTCTCATGTGGTAATTGACCATGAATAAAAGTTTAGATCTTGTTAGAGAGTTGTCTATTCAAGCAATGTACTGTCCATAAACTATCCTTCAGAACTGGAATTGCATGCCTGTAAGATGGACAACCAAAGCATTCCTGACAGGAGAAGGTACATTTTCCAAAAGGTGAGGATAATGGTATGCTAGCAGCACATGGTTTGTGCACTAGTACCTCAATCCTGTCATTGCTTTTTTGGGAAATATCAGAAAACCAATATCAAGTGCAACAATAATAATAAAGCAGCATTATTGGTAGTGTTTTTGAAGTGATAGTTGACATCAGGACCAACATCTAATTTTACTTTGATGTATCTCAATTGAATGAAATGGCATTTTTCCTGATTTATGCCAGTATAGGGAAGGAACAAAATTAGGCCTTAAATTTCATAAGTGTCTTGAACTCCTGGCAAGGAGGCTGGAAATGATCATCATATTTTAAGACTGCCAAATTACTGGGTCTAAAAGTAATAATCCAAAATGATCAAATCATATCTCATAACTCAACTTTGAGAAGTTTTCTCTTTCATGATAGTAAATAACCATGAAGAGCTATTTATTTATATATTTAGTGGACTGATCTATCAAGAAGAATTTGGAAAAAATGTGTCTATTTTTAGACCAAAGAGAATATACTAACTTTATGTCTGATTATCACATAAAATGGGGTAAACATATTTGGTCATATATATGACACAATGAAGGTATGGAAAATAGCAGAATTCAAAATTTATGAAGTACAAGAAATAGAAGAGAAAAATGATAACTCAGTAAATAAACCCACAGTTACTTAGTGCAGACGGTTCTGTAGTTGATATATACTTGGGGGAAATCACTGGCCTTGCTAATTTGAACTGGAAGGTAAATTAAACCCTCTATACAAAGAATCCAAAATATTTATATCTCAGAATAAAAACCTTGTAGTAGTATGCATATACACCAAGTAAAAAAGGTCTTTGTTAATTATCACCATAGCAGATGTGTACATGCACATGTACTTGCAGGGTGTGCTTCTAAGTGGGTGATCTTAAATAAAAAGAAGTCTTTCTTAATATTGACATTATTATCCTATACTGAAAATGTTACCTCATGAAAAAGTGATGTAACAAAGGCAGTATGAACAAACGATGTTTAATTAAAAAAAAAAAAAAAAAGGTAAAATGGCCTATTCACTCATCCAGCAGTGAGAATTTGATTCCAATATTACAAAAGGTTTGTGTTAAATTTTTTGGCATCGTTATAAGAATAGTTACTCTTGGGATTTTCTCCATAAACTTGTGGAGAAAAGGACACTTATTTTTGCATCACCATCTGGTTTGAGTCTGATTATTTGGCTGATCTGCTGAAGTGTTTTCTGAGTGATCATTGTTTTAGCTTGTACTGTAGGATGCCATCCAAAGGTCCAGTACAGGCAGATGGGGCTGTAATATTATACAAGAGCTGCTGCAATAAAACATTTCTTCTACCCCTGCCCCCAACACCCTCCCTTCTTAACATGAGGTGATCTATTACTGGATGTTCTGCATTTGATTTTATTGTTTATACACTCTACAAACATTATAAGGGAACCAAAATAGATGACGATGATGTAAGCCGTGTGAGATTCATTAATTAACACTATCTAATGGAGAAGAAAGAGAACTGTGATTCTTTTTTTCCCATGCTATACAGTTCAGAAGGAACACGTGTCACACAAATATTTATTAAAGACATGGAAAGAAATTAAAAGGTTGAAATCTGTTATGGTTTGAATAAAGTTATGAAAACTTCCCTGGCAGAGGGAGGATGAACCACAACAGGTGCTAGAACGTGTATGTATGAAGAAAAGAAAAGAAAAGAAAAGATATCCCTCTACTTTATAATGCACATCCATAGCTAGAAATTGGATTTTTATCTAAATTATGGAAAGACCTCTATTTTTCAGAACTTTTAAATGAGGACACAGTTTCAATGTAGGAATCAAATAGGTGCTCAAAAGTAATTAGGGGGATGTAATTAAATAGATAAACATCTGCAAATACGGGACACAGATGGGGAAGCACTAAAGATTCGTCTTACCTTCATTTTAGATTTAACGTAGTTGAAATGTCAAGGGTAGGAGCTTAGGCTCAATTAAAAAAGAAACCAGTCTTAGTAATTGAGATAGAAGATATTATTGTTAGATATCTTTGACTTCCACACCTAAGGCAGATGCCCAGAGTCTCCCTTAGCAGTCAGATGAGAGGAAGGATATCTTTATCAATGAACTCATCTATCCTACTTGGAATCTAATATGGCATGAATGGATGTTACTACTTTTTTACGACAAATAATGCAGAGAATTCAGACAACTAGATTAGGTGTGCTGCGTGATTCTATGATTCTCTCTACAAAACAGATTCCAGCTTCTGGTCAAAGGAAGTCTGTCCTATCTCTCTGAATTGCAGAGTGGGACTCTGATTTTGGGAATGGGATGAAATGTCCATCTAAAGTGCTTGTCTCCCTCTGTTGACTGCAAAGGAAATTTGAATACTTAAATTACATTACACTTCTATCTTAGCACATAGAAGTAACAAGAAACAGGGACAGAGAGATTAACTGAGAATATTGTATATAGGAAATTTTTTGGTTGCAGACTGTTGCAATAGTCTGGAATATTGTTGGATATAAAAAGGTATTGATGGGACAAGGCATCTATTCCAAGCATAATGATTTTACAGTTAGACTGGATAGCATATAGCTCTAGAGAGCATTCTTTTAGTCTCTTTAGTCAAGTACTTAATAAAATAAAAGGGTTCCTCTTTTATGAGTGCAACAGTTTTAAATTTCTCTCATTTTTACGTGTGTTTCATAGACTGTATTTTCCCAAAATATATGCTTCTATTTGTATCTTGTAGTATTACTTGGATCTTACAGAATTAGTTATTGGAACTGTGACAAGTCATTAAGTGCAACAACAACAATGGAAAAAGAGTAGTACTGGTTAGTGAAGTAAAATTATATGTCTAGAGAAAGTCTACTAAGAAAACCAGTCTAAAAATGCATTGGGAATGTCTGTAGTACGCTGGACTCCAGAGATCCTAGTACGAGCACACAGCATAGTGGCATGCAGAGAGCCTAATCTGCCTCTGGATTTGAGATGACTGCATTTGGTGAGTTGAGACTGATCTCCATAGGGCCTATCACTCCAGGATGATCCTTGGCCTGGTGTGCCAAGGCTCAAATGGCATTAGCTTGCTGGTATCTGCGTTTTGCAGGTGTACAAATTTTCTTATCTCTTTTTATTGCTACATCGAATAGATATTGCCCCCCAACCATTGTGATTCCTCCATCTGGCATGCATCTCAAAGCTTACTGCCTAGTTTTTATCCAATTTCAAGATACATGTTCTCATTTGAGATCCTGAGCATATTCCAAATGCACTCAGGCATTGTTCCAAATAACAGCAGAGATAATCTTCATCGAGGATAATGCAGGGTCCTAGGCAAATGAACTCTGTTCACAACATAGAACTACAAGTTGTGTACCTGCAGAAATTAACTTTTAGTTAAAGGTTAAAGTTGGGCATAAATAATTTAAAATAATTATTTAAATAATTAAAATAAATAATTTAAAAAATCTTACAAATTAATCCAAGGAATTCCAGCAGTCAAACAGAAAAAAAGAAAAAAAAAAAAAAAAAAGGAAAATGCCTCAAGCTGAAAACAACAGAGTAGAAAAAGCAATGAAATATTGACTTTGTAGCACAGGAGGCTAAACACAAGAACAAAGAAACTGTAAGGAATGGATAGATACTGAAAAAAAAAGATATTGGACCTGATTTTCAGACTGCAAGCCAGGACTTACCAATTCTTCTAAAAGTTACATTGCACAAACTAATGAGGAGCTCAGAAAGAGGCACATCATTTAAAAGAACAATGTTATTTTACTTGGTAGATAGATAATGAGTTGCAGGCATCTCACTACTGTGCATCTTGCAGAGTGCACATTCCTTATTCAGATACACATTCCTGAAACTGAGCATCAGTGTGTTAATGCCTCAGTGGTAATGCACTGAGGAAAAGTACTTCTCCAAATGTTTGCTCTTCGTGAGGGCAATCCTGTACAAGGATGTTAATATTTATAAATCATGAAAAATGATCAATGCTTTTGGTTCTACTGTACCCCAGTTTTGAAATGGAATAGTGATGTAGATAAGAGATAATGAATCTTTGTTTTCGGCAAGAGTTGAAATAAATCATTTTCCAGGGTTTGCATTCATATAACATGTGGTATTCATGCAGGTTAATAAGTCCCTTATGTTAATTGAACTCTACCTCTGAAAAGGATCTGAAAGCAATTTTAATTCAATTTCAAGTGTTGTGCCATGGTAGTATCCCAATAAAATGGATTTTGATATTATACATAAGCTTTGTCTTGCATTTTATCTTTTTAAAAGAGTTTATTACTGTAGTTTATATTTTATGTGGTTACATAATATATTACAGTCTGTGAGAGGTGGTGAACACACTTCAGCTGAAGGACATGCCAATGATTAATGGACCTTAAAGTCCATACACCCTAAATTAGGTTTTAGAACTGCAGTGTAATTTTTATCATGTAACAAGAAAATTCATTTACAAAGACTATCCCACAGCTTTGAAAGTCACTATAAAGATTAAGTTCTCTTAGACAGAAGGTGTGAGATTTAATTCTGATTTTTTTTTAAAAAAAATCAGATTATCGATCTCCTCAAGGAATGCTAAATAAGTTGAAAATGCTGCTTTTGTTTTTCATGGGTTCACAAAGTATTTATCAGGTATTCATATATCTATCAAGGTTTCTTACTCCATTGTAATTACCTCCATGTTGGACTGGGCTACAGTGGATGTGACACAAAGAAAGAAGATATTTCCTCTGAAACATCCTAAAAAGAATAGATTATGCGCTCTGAATGCTTTAGGGCTGCAGGAAGAAAGTGACAAAATATGATATGATCCAGAATCCACTATTTTTTACTTCACTTTAGTAGAAAAGCAGTCAGTGGAGCCAGAAAATAGTTCTAAACTAGCAAGAGATTTATGTACAGCTTCAAATGAAGATCAGAAAGTGTAGTACAATTTTCTGTGTAAGACACATTTCATTAAATTTGCTTTGGCCATATTTGCAATGCTCATTTGCCTGCATCATACAGATATTTGGGGAATGAAATTGCACCAGCTTGTTTGTAGAAAGCAAATTTTAAAGTTCAATTACTATTCAGAAGAAGCAAATAGTAGTCAAATGTAATTATAAACTACTGGTCTTCTCTCCCAAAGCCCTTAATTATAAACCCACCCAATTTCCCATCTTTTATTTGTCACTGAGTCATCAAGTTGAATGTGCTGGGAAATGTCAGCCTACATCACCCATCGAGCCAATTTTCCTTCTGTGTGTTTTCTTCCATGCTACAACTGATATTCCAGAGCAACTGCTCCTAAGACTCTGCTTTGTCAGTGCATTAATCATGTTCAGATGACAAGTAAAAAATCTTCTCTCCTATAATATCTATAAATAGGGTAAGTAACTGATAGATTGTGACTATACTTGTGCAAAAAAAAAATAAAAAAAATTGCCTTATATTTATTTCCCTTGGTTCCTTGACTCTTAGGCTCATAGAACCACTAAGTTTGGAAGAGACTTTTATGATCATCAAGTCCAGCTGTCAACCCAGCACAGTAACCCCTAAACCACTAAACCACATCATCCACTCCTCCTGGCCAAATCCCCCTAGTTTATATACTGAGCTTGACTTTCTCTGGTATGGAACTTCCCTTTGGCCAGTTCAGGTCAGCTGTCCTGGCTATGCTCCCGATCAGCTTCTTGGGCATCAGGAAGGAAGTTGAAAAAGGAAATTAAAAAGTCATTGACTTAGGTAAGCACTACGGAGCATGAACTAAAACATTAGTGTTTTATCTCATTATTGTCATCCTAAATCCAAAACACAGCACTGTACCAACTACTAGGAAGAAAATCAACTCCATTCCAGCTGAAAGTAGGACAATCTTGAAAAGATGACTAAGCGACTTTGGAGAAAATAAGGCAAGTGGATTTTCTGTGCTAATACACCCTAAGGATAGAGGGGTGTGTTTGAATTTTACTATGATTTGAAATCTCTCAGAAACTCCTATCAAACTTGTAGAAACTGCAATCAGTGAAAGAGTTACAATTCTGTTGGCTTTGGTTTTGTTTTTTTGTTCTGTTGGGGTTGTTTTTTGTTGTTTTGCCTGGCTTCTGTTTTTTTGCTGTTTTTATTTGTGTAGCAGACCTTGTACTTTATAAAGTCATTTACATAGTGTGGCATAGTCAGCGATACTTGGAAATACAGTTCAAACCAGGGAAGTTGAGGTTTTTGATTTATGGAGCATAAAGAGAATAAAGCCCAAGTTAGAGCTCAAAGCAGAGCAGATTTTTTTCTTCTCTAATTTTAACAGCAGAACCAAAAATTTCAATTACTTTAGGACTATCCTGTGGCTTTGAAAGTCACTACAAAGATGAAGTTCTGTTAAACAGAAGGTAGGGAGGGAATTTAATTTGAATTTGGGAGAAAAATTAAATTACTAATCATATTGAAAAAAAATATGGAAGAGTGGAACACATGGAGACAAAACAGAGTAAAGCTAGTCTACAGTAAAGTTTTTTTTTGTGTGTGACTACTTACAGAACATAAAGTTTTTTCTCAGAAGGATTTTTGCTTTTTGCATTCAAATTTTTCTATATTTGAAATGTGCATGGCATAATTTTAATGGGCAAACACCCATTAAAAAGCTGTTATAGTTTTTGTTAAAATAATTTTGCATAATCACCATAGAACTATATGCAATATTAATGGGAGAGGGTGGGAATCTCCTGTTCATCAAAGTTATATAGCTCAGTTTTAGGACTGAGATGTTTGCTGAGGACCAGATTTGTGTGATAGTATGAAAATACTGCCTGAATGCTACAAAGATAATCATAAGGGATTCTGCGTTTGTTATTTCTATTTTCATTACAAGGATAGTACAAGTATGCTGCATAGAATAAATTGTTCAAACCTGTAACTTAGCAAAGTCAGTGGGAGATACTACAACACAGATTTGAATTAAAGCAGCATTTAACTCCATTTTTTCTGGGTCTTATTTTTTTAAGGCAGCGTATTTTCTGTAGTCTGAATCTGTACTTAGGAACATTTGTCCATCTTGTCTACCTATCTCCTTAATCCAAGAGATAAATCCTTTAGATAAATGAGATAAATCACATTTAAAAGAAAGTACGTGCTTGAAAGACAGTGCAAAAAAAATTAAAAACATAAATGTAAACAAGGTCATGGTTTTTCATGTTGATAGGGTGTTTCACAGAGGTGACTTGTACTTGAGAACATTGTTAAACATGCTTGTTCTTACCATAATGATCAAGAAAAATATGTGAGTTCACAGAATGATCTTTGGCAAAACATTTAGAACATTTAATAAGATCTTTCTTCGTTACAGAAATACTACCTATTTGCTCAAAAGACCTTGACCTGTTATCCTCCAAGCCCTGGGGAAAAAAGTTGAATTTGATACTTAATTACTGGTAAGAGTTCTTTGTATAATGGAAATTTTGGATGAAGTTCATAGGAAATGCTGTATTATTTATACTAATAATGATTATTACCAATACGGAATTGTCAAAACTAGTTAAAGGCATGGAAAAACTTGTCCAGCTTTCAGCTGAAATTTCTGGTTTAGTTCCTTGTTTAATGTATGCAACAGTAATTTTACTGGTTGAGTCCAAGTGTCAAAGATCATAAACGTAAGAAAACTGGACAATTGAATAGCATGTCATAATTTCAATTTAAAAATAAGAAGCTTCTAATTTTCTCTCATGGTTGTTTTTTTTTTGAAAATTTCCAGTTTATAAAAACTGGTGTGTTTCTATTTCACGGCAAGTTAACCTCTCTTGAGTTTTCTCTGATTTTTATTCAACATGCCATAGTATGCTTCAGGGTGTCTGACACTTCTTCGCATATGTACAGATAAGCTGTAGGCAGCAGAACATCAACTTAAGGTAATTTAAATCAGAAAGTCTTATATCTTCATTTTTTTTGGTTCAAATTAGTCAGTGAAGTGTGCAGTGTGCAGAGTGTAAATAATGGCAGAATTAGAAGCCCTTAGTCTCTAATTACATTAGGTGAAGTTGTATATGAATAAAACATAAGAGAATGTTGACATAATTTGTTGTAGACATTAATTGTTCTCTCAACTGGGTGTTCAATGCTGCAATTTTTGAGGGGTTAATTAATTAAAATGAGCTAGATCATACTGCTCAGGCACTACTGAATTTAGATTACTCAATGAGCAATTTGATCTTATCCAATGATGCTATTGCAAGTCCTCTGCTGGAACTGGGAAATAATCTTCAGTGAAGTAATTAATTTCTCACAACCTGCAAAGTATAAAGCATTTATAAAGTGTATAGAATAGGCAAGGTTAAACACAAACTTTTGCCAGAGGTTCCAGGAAGACTGTCTAGCCATAGCTGTAAGATTCCAAAATGCTTGATATTTTTTGACCTAGTTCCTTTCAGGCTCTACCATCAACATGCAAAGGCTTGAAATGGTCTTATTTAATTTGGTTGTCTTTGGATTTTTTGATGGTGTTGTCTGGGCTTTGATTTTGTTGGTTTGGCTTGGTTTTCTTGTTTGGTTGGTTTTTTTTTTAATTTTATGACAGTAAATTCCTAGTCCTGACATTGAATTTAAATTCAGCATAGTCAGGTTTTTTTTGTAGCTATGGGGATGTCCAGCAAGAGCACCTATCTCTATGCTGCAGTTCACAGAGCATCCTTATAATTTGCTGTCCAGCATCTTTTCTGTCACTGAGACTACCTCTAAACAACACATCCCAGCATGATTTGGGAATGTTTTGGTAGGACTTCACTGATAAAGGCTAAGGAACTAGAATTGTAGCTGAAAAATTGAAATATGGATTAAATTCCACAGCTTTAGATTGAAATATTTTAAATCTGACTTAGAAAAGTTAAATTTCTCAAGCTGTATTTAAGCACTTACACAGAAATGTCTTGATTTTTTTTTTTTTCAGAAATATGATCAGCTATAAATTCTTTTGAAAGTTAAGCTACACAAGTCTGGAAAGAATTTTCTTTTTCCTATAAGAAAGCTCCTTAATATCTATTGAGAGACCATAGACTTAATGTTAAAGGTAATATTTTTCCTTTTGATTTAACATTTCTTTCTAGCTATGCTTTTCCATAACATCAATCTATAGACTGATAACACTCCTTCAAGTAGAGGTATTAGTTTCAGCCATAGAAAAATGTGTAAAGAAATAAATGTGTGACTTTTTTAATGCATTTTGTATGTCTCTGAATTAGTAAATGAAAGTAATATTAATCTGAATTTTCAAACAATTCAAACAAAATACACTCAAAGTTCAGTAATTTTTTCAGTAAACAAAGTTATTAGAAGATTTTGGAGAAAAATTGGCATAAGCATTCCTAGTTAAAGCTTCTGAAAACGGCCTGGAGTAAAGTAGCACTTTTAAGACCTAAAGTCTGAGGGAAGCATACTTTTTCAGGAGATGTCTAGAACTTTATATTGTCTCTGTCTAGAATACAGGATAATTTTCCCTCTTATACTTAAGACAATGTAGTATTTAAGATGGCAGAAATGGTCCTGTATGTAGCTTTAAAAATTAAATTATGTTTTTATGTTATTATTATTATTATTATTATTATTATTGTTGTTGTTGTTGTTGTTGTTATTGTTATTGTTATTATTGTTATTATGCTTTATGTTATTATATGTTATTTTTCATATTTACAGTCTGGACATGTAAGCAAAAGAAAAGTGAAGACATCTGCTTTAATAACCAGCGAAGCAGCTGAATATTTTCTAATTATATTTGGAAGTCTCAAAGTCAGATGCATGTTTAGTCTCCTTGAAGTGACATTGATGAGCTTAAACTACTGAAGCTAAATAAAACCCTTTGGAGTTTAACTTTTCCATAACATAAAAAATCCACTCTGCAGCACACATCCTTCACTTTACCTAGCTGAGCAGTACTGAATCAAAATTAATTGTCTTTGAAATGCATACGCTTTATATCTTGAAGGCTAATCATTTTCACTAGAAGAAATGTCTGCTATATAATGAATAAATTCAAGACAGAATGAAAGAGTCTTTCTTTTTCATATTCTCTGATTGTAATTTGGCACGCTAATATTAATCTGTAAAGAGACAGAAATCTTAGCCAAATAATGGAGAATCAACTTTGACTCAGTTACTAACATGCTATGTCGCCTTGATGAAGTTGGAGAAACATATTGTATAACTGTTCTTCTGAAAAAAAAAACACAACAGAAGAAAAGTTACTGACAAATTCCATGTTTTCTTTCAATCTTCTCTTCTAAAACCAAAAAATTGCTTTTATGATAAGACATCTTTAAGACAACTTTGAAATCCTGTAGATACCTTCACCCTAGTCTAATGGGCTAGTTTATGCCCATGCTCTTCTGCAGCAGTGGGGATGCATTTACCTGAGTTAGTGTTCCAACCTCCCAGCTCCCACACAAAGGACAGGCACCACTGCCCACATGCAGCAAGGTGAACTCAGAACTGAGACAATGTTTTAGTGGAATAGATTGTAATCTAAATGCAATAGAAAGGCTGTCCTTTTAAACTTATGTTTCTTGTATGAACAACATGAGACTCTTGCTATTAAATATCAGTCTGCAGGTCTTGTGAGGCTCATTGGAAGTGCATATTTTTAATCTTTGGCAGTTGTTTAAACACACTAATCTTTGTTATTGTCTGTTTCCAAATTTTACCTGGATACCAAAAGAGAGGCGAAATTGGTGAACAGTTTGCAAAGTCATGATCCAAAACCTCCTGACTCTGGTAGAAATCTGACAGCAAAACAAAAGATCTGCACTGGAGCAGAAACAATAGCAGTGAAGCTCTGCTTCAGTGCACCCTGGGACTGCCAAAACCTTGCTCCAGGAAAAGTCCTGCTACTGGGTCAGCCAAAGGCATATGACAGCCTGCCCTTATGAATGACAGTGATAGCCTACTGGCAGTTCCAAGGGTTACACAGCTGTCCAGGAACCAAACTTGGAGTAATGCATTAAGTGTTTGCAGCATGCCTGAAGTTTGGATGTTCTCTGGTTTGCAGCACATGACTCACAAACTGCAGGGCTGCCATCATGGTGGGAATACTGCAGTTCCCTGCTGTCGTGGTTTTAAACCAATAACTAAGAAAATTAGTTATTTCTTGCTGTGAGATATGGATTAGAACAAGAGCAAAACAGGCATAAGACTTAAAAGGTTTATTGACAAACTACAATAAGAACACCAGAATAAACTTCCTGAAAAACCTTTTCATCCCCTGTCTACCCACTATTTCCTTGTTCACATGACAAAAGAGACAAAACCTTTGGAACTTTGATGGTTAAAACAGTCCCAATTCTTGCTACAGTCTTTTCACCAGTCTTTTTAGAGAAACAGAAGTTTCTTCCTCTTAATTTATGGAGTTTCTCACAAGAAAAACTATTTTTGTTATAGTTTTCCATTGCTCTAATGTTAGCTGCCCAGAGCTGCTACTATTAGAGCCCACTCCTCCCATTTTCACATCACTCTGAAGTGTGTATGGGCCATGAGTCTAGGGATGGCATTTTTAAGGATAAGTTATTCAAAGGCAAAAAAATCTTCTTCATCTGTTTCTGTGAGCTTCACTAGAAAACAGTTTTCTCATTGCCTCTCAAGGCTTCAAATCTTCCAGCACTTCACTGTACCATAATTACTCTACTTTTTTACTCAAAATTTACACTTTGAACACTCTATTCCTCCCTATATACTGTCATGAATTAAAGGAGTGTTTTCAAGACCTTATTGTCCATTTCCATAGTTTTAACAGAAAGATATTTCAGCTTAATTAAAGCATCTTCTTAATTCTCTACCTTTTCTGAAGCTTCTTTTCTTTCCTGTCACTAGTAGTTTATAAAGTCTCTTTTCATGTTGATCACTCTCTTTTCTCTGTCCGGATAAAAAGATTAATCCGCAAGTCTCATCTGGGAAATGAAAGAGTTAAAATCTTGCCCAGGCTGTTGTAGGTAGTTCTGTGGCCTCGGCCGGTGCAGGAGCTGGAGCCGTCTGCGATGGAAAGTTCCTCATGGCTGCTCTGGAGAGTGCAGTCGCCGCGCCCAGCCCGCTGCAGGCCCAGAGCCCCTCTCCTTCTTCACTCAGCAGTCTCCAGTGAATCCAGCCACAGCAAAAAACCTGCAGCCAAGCCAGAGATCGGCTCGGCCCGGCCCGGCCAGAGCCCGGAGAAAACTTTTTCCGCAGGGCCCGCATCCCCCGGCCGGGAGACACTGGGCCCAGCCCAGTCCCCGCCCGGCCGCATGGCCTGGGCAGGGAACGGGAGGCCTGGAGCTCTGCCGCCCTTCACAGCCAGGAAACAAAGAGAACCAAGAGAGCTCTGGTTTTACACTTTAAGGTAGGGTTCACAAGTTGATCCCACTTTTCAATGGCCTAAACTGCTGTCAATTCTCAGCAATGACCGATAATTGGTCAGGAGAAAAGACTCCAGGCAGTTCCCAGCAACTTAAACTTTCTTAAAGGTAAAGTAACTCCATGACACCTGCACATGAGGGAAGGCTGCATGTAGGGCAGCTTAGGTGTGAGTGAGTACACACACACCTGGCAGGGCAGTGGCTAAGCAGAACTTAAATTGATATGAAAAGAAATACTAGAAGATAATGCTAATATTATATCTGCTATTTCTTACTAATGGAGAGTTTCTGGTGAGTGAGCACAGTAGGGATTGACTGCAGCTCTGATGCTTGGAACACCAGTCTGGGGAATGCTGCCATGCACACTCACCCACACAAGGACCCACCACTGACAGAACAAGAGGACACAGTCTAAAGTTGCATCAAGGGAAATACAGGTTGGATATTAGGAAAAAGTTTTTCATGGAAAGTGATAAAGTACTGGAATGGTCTGCCCAGGGAGGTGGTGGAGTCACTATCCCTGAATGTGTTTAAAATAAGACTGGATGTGGCACTCGGTGCTATGATCTAGTTGAGGTGTTAGGGCATGGGTTGGACTTGATGATTTTGAAGGACTCTTCCAACCTAGTCATTCTGTGATTCCATGAATTCTGTGAATCACTGACAATCTGCAGATTGGTGTTTGAGGACCTAGGGTACAACTATATGGTTAGCTCTGATCTCAGCATATTGCTGTTGTGACAATATATGGAAAAAATCTCAGGCTGACATGCACTGAAGAGCCACAGACTTCCTTGTTATTCATTGCTGAAGTATGATAGTGTACAACAAAATAATCATATTCTATATCTTCAGCCTGTGAAGTACCACAGGCAAATCCTGTTGTGAGTGCTGCAGAGAAATAAAGACCAAGGTATACGGAAACTCAGGAGGAGACAGATTACAGGCAGATAATACTACACAAGTAACTAATGGGTTTTCTATTATGATAATGCAGCAACTTCAGCAGAAGAATAATTAGAGATAGATAAGCACAAGGAAGCCTGTGGAGCAAATAAATTGAAATTTTAAACAAATATTTCACTATGTGTGTCAGATTTTTCATTCAGAGCCAACAGGAGAAGAAATCAGCAGTTTCCTGAAGTGTAGCATTTTAGGGCTCAGGGAATATTCATACTGTTTTACAAAATCTGTAAATAAAGCCAGCTTTGTTAAAATAGGGATTTTCCCCACTATGTTCCCTTAGACAATTATTTCTTTTAAGCCAATTCTTTTGTGAACATATTATCTTTAAAAAAAATCCATAGATTAGATATTATCTCTTAGTTTTCTGTCTTTTACTGATTTTGGTTGGTTTATTTGTTTCAATAGTGTTCTTATTGTTCCATGTGTTACTTATATGCTTACTTTATTGAAATACTAAAAAATCCTTCCTTTAGATGCAGTTTCTCTTTCTCCAAGGTTCAGATATTAAACCCAAAAATAATTAAACAAATTTATATCTGTTTTATACAGACAGTGTATCCGTATGGCAGGCCAGCAGGAACTTGGTGACATCAGCCCCAAAAAGAATGTCCCTACGAGCTGTTGAAATAGAAGACTGTTTTCCAAAGGGGTCAGATTCTGCTTTGTTGCTTATACTGAATAAGACTTTCTTCAGTGACTCATTCTTGTTAATTATGCTTACAGAATGATAATAGTCAGCATGACTAACTGGATCATAACATGGCCTAAATTTGGCAGTCTTTACAGTGAAACTCAAAGATAATTAAATAGTTTTTCTTATAAATGCCTGATTGTTGTTACCAGTTTCATGTCATGACAACTTGTTCAAATTGTCTCACTCTGGGAATTAATTTTGGTTAGCAACTTTAAGCAGTAGCAATTACTATGTGTATTTGTGTGCTATGCTATCTGTTATACAAAAAGATTTTGGAGTATCTTATGGTAACTTAGATTTTGCAATTTTTTATTTTGTGAAATAATTTTTAAAACTAAAAATACTACCAGTCATGGTTTCCTTTTTCATTCCACATTTTTTATCCTCTTTAGGGAGTTGGATTTTTAGAATTGCTAGAGATGCTGGTAGACCCTCCAGAATCCTTCCTTCCTTTCCAGACATAGCTTCAATCAAAAAAAGAAGTCATCTGTTCAAGGATGTCCATTCAAGTGTGTATGTACACAAGAAGAGCTGGGATTGTCAGTCTGGAGAAAAGAGACTCAGGGGTGACCTTATCTCTGTCTACAGTTGCACAAAAGGAGTTTGTAGAGACACTGGGATCAACTTCATTTCCCATATATAATTAGTGAGAAGACAAGAGGAAATGGCCTCAAGCTGTTGGGTTGGACATCAGAAAAAATTTCTTTACTGAAAGGGTTTTCAAGCATTAGAATGGGCTGCCCAGGGAAATGGTTGAGTCACTGTCCCAGGAAGAATTCAGGAAATGATTTGATGTAGAACTTAATTCTATGGTTTGACATGGTATTTGATTTAAAGTTGGATTTAGTTATCTTGAAAGTATTTTTTCAGTCTTAATGATTCTGTGTTTCTATGATTCTATTCTATATTTATGTATATCAGATGAACAGCACACCCAATTAATCTATCAGTGTACCTAAATCATGGCCTCCTCTCCTTATAGCTCAGGGAGTGAAGCTGTAAGCCAGGCAGAGTGTGCCATTGCAACTCAGGCAATTTAAGACACTAAGATTCCATTTCCACCTACAAGAGTTTAACATTGACTCCCTTTCAGAGGTTACCTTCCCCTCAGCTATTCTGGAATAACTGTCCATGTAATTATGCCATAAATCCAGTCCCATCAAAATAATACGGCTTAGGAAGCCCTATTAATATAAATGTGTAAGGTATTGTGATTAGCTGGACAGAACTAGGCTAGGTGCTACTTATGCAGGTTTTTTTCAGCTCTGAGGCCTGAGTAATTTTGGACACTCAACAAGAAATTGTTTGCTCTAACTCAAATATAACCAGCAGAATTTTTGATGATGACTTTACTTTTCTTTTTTTTTTTTTCTTTTTCTTTCTTTGTTTTTAATTTTGAAACTGCAAATACAGTACTTAATTCACAAGGCTGTAAAGGCTTAACTAGCATCAATAAAGTGATTTGAAAATTTCAAAAAGTTATAAAAAAGTTGCAGGAAAAACAAATCATGTCAAATATCTTTGAGTCAGACCAGCAAGAGCCTGCTCATGTAGATGTACAATAACCAACCCTAGGGCTTCAGGATGATTATTTATATATAGTTTGTGAGAACAACATTAACATGTTAGGGCATTGCACAGCCCAGATGGGACATGGCAAGTCTGAAATTAAAGACATTTTAGCCATCATTACTGTTAAAAAACAATCCATAAGCTCAGAAACCTTGCTATTATATGACTTTTAGCCTGACTCCTCAGGATAATCAGGCTCACACAATCATACCTGTGATCAATATCTACACTTATATAGATCTTTCTTTTCTCCCTTAACTTTGAGATATCATGACCAATATCAGTCAGGAGTAGAGATCTCTGAGGAAATTAAATATTTCATGAAAAGAGATAGCCAGGCAAAGAAAAGAAATGTTATGCATCTATGACTAACACACTTCTCAGTTCACCAAGCCTAAGAACTTATCACGCCCCTAACAACTTTACAGAACTAATCAGAAGAGCAACTAATTATCAAGAGATGAACTCAAGACAAGAACCAGAAGTACACTTGTTATTTGGCATCAGGTATTTCACACCTCAGCAGTGAGCTGCAAATCTTCCAGCTGCATAAAAATATTCAGTAGGATATGCAAGACCACTTACCCCACTTCACCGTTTCTTCTTTTTATTTTGATACCAGGAACACATTGGATTGAGATCCAAAAGGTCCTTCATAGTGGCACTATAGTTTAAGATTTTCTATATCATATTTTTGGTGTGTCGTCCAGCCATGTAGTATATTTCTCTTCTACTCTGCTCTACAAATGTGTGGAATGTCACTCTTCTGCTGTGCTTTACAAATTCATTGAAGCTTTTGATAAAGAAGAGGCACTGGGGACCTTATCTCCACTTCTGAGGGCAGTGACTGATGCAGACATATTAGTATGTCTGTAGCAGCCTTCTCTTTCAGGCCTCTTCATTTCACTCGAAATTCTGAAAGCTAAAAGAGTAGATGATGATTCAAAAGAGTAGCAACCTGCAATTGATCTGCAAGAATTGAAGCAGCCAGTGGCATTCCTAGAAGTCAAGCCAAGGCATGGAAACCTGGAGTTTTCCTCCAGAAAATTGTCCTATGATTCTTTTCTTTCCTTTTGTATAAATAAAATAAATCTGAAAAGACTACAAGCAATACTTATAAGCAAAACTACAAGCAGTTTTTAGGTGAGACTGCATCTCTAAGTATTAGTTTTTAGGAATGTGAGAGGGAATTAATATTATTTCTTTAAATCTTTTGCCTAATTCCACTGCTTTGCAGAATTTATTCATACAAAAATAAAAACATTTTTATTTGCTTCTCTAGCAAGTAATTTTCTTCTCTGTTTTGGGAAACCATTATTTTTGATTCAGTAACAATTGTAATGGGTTTCTAAATGGTTAAGACATGCTATTAGGTAGACATCCAAATTAATCTGTAAGTTTGCTTACCTCTGTTTTCCTTTTAAGAATAATACTGAGTCATTTTTACACACCTTTATAGCACAAAGTATTAACACAGGCTATTTTTATTAAGAAGTTGTGGAAAATTGTGTGAGATTTCTTTGGCAAAAATGTTTAGTCCAAATGGGGATGCCCTGATGGAAAGAGTAGTAACTCTGTGAAAAATTGCATGAACACTGACAAATGAAACTTGTCACAATGCCCAAGAATTGGCACTTGTTAACAGTGAAAGAACATGATGTCTATCACTGTATTCAACAACAAGGCTTAGAAATGAATAGATTAATCATTGCTCATTTTAAAGGATTATTAAGGGTTTAATGAAATTGTCAGAACAGTGGGATACCCAGACTAGCACAGACAATGATATTTTACAACCTGTATTAAAGGAACTATTATAAATGGTATTTAGAGGTGATTCTGGCTATAGAAAATTATTAGCACAGTTGTTTTTGCTTTTCTAATTGATCATTTCACAGAGCTTCTTTGAATGAATTCATCTGAGGGCTATATCTAGGTAGTGGGATGCCTCATGCTTCAGCATGCTGACTTCTGCACATTAAACACATGAAATCCGGCTCAGTCAGGAGCAAACAGTAAAAAAACTAATTTTGTGTAAAAGGATGCTTTTATCTGTTACATTTAACAGCTTCCTCTCTGCATCTCATGGAGGAGTCTGAAAGGATCACTGTGGGAAGGGAAATACATTGCAAGACTAGCTAAATTTAAGGCAGCAATATGCCTGAAATTTTCAGGAAAATTTAAGTTTATTTTTTTTTCCATTAACATTCTTGTTTTGTCCAGTATGCATATATAGGGAAATGTGAGTAGCAACATGAGTAAGATGTATTTAGGAATTAATTGTGGAGGAGTTCCCTGTTGAGTTGCATTAATCAGCTGCTGGGAGGAAAGAGTTAAAAGGGGAAGAATGGCAATGAGGATAGTAGATTCACTCAAGTGACCATACAGCTGGGAATGCCCAGGCTTGGAGAATAACAGTGTGGGAAAACCCCTATATTATGCCTTCTGATGTTTATCCTCTGTTTTGAGAAGTAGAATTTCTATATAAAGATAGAGTAGGTGTTTTTAGAAACTTCAAGACACTCTCCTGGACATGCTTGAGCTTCCTGTTTTGGGACAGACAAGATCGAAACTCAGAGATCATAAAAAAGCACAGGGAGATCACAGCATGGTGGAAAACTACAAAATGTGTTGCTTAGTATTCATATACAAATTGCCTTAGCACTTTCCCAAATGGCAGATTATTATTTAGAACATGTTGCAGTCAGACATAACAACTGTAGGGAAGAGACAGAGTCACTGACAGGTACATGAAGAAAAATATTTTTGGCAGACTTTATCAAGTCTGTGTTACAGCCTCACAGCAGCAGATGAGATCACAATGTGCTAATGTCTGCACAACTGATGATTTCCCATCTCACCTCCCTCCTCCCAGCACCTGACCTACTTTACATCACTTTACCCCGATGGGCTGTATAAAGCACTTGAAAGCCTTCAAAGCGTGGAGATCTCGTAATGCTCCAGATACAAATCCTCAGTTATTACTGTCCATCATTCATGTGCTAGAAACATCCCAGTGGCCGTTCACAGGCATAAATTATCAATCTGTGTCAGGCAACTCTTTTAGCACAGAAGCACTCTATTGCTAAGGGACTTACAGCTGTCCTGAACTATTAGTTGCAGATAAGAGTTTCAGCAAACACTTTAAGAAACTCCCTCCTCCTCTCTGGTTGGTATTCTTTGGGCTACTACTGCCCTCTAATAGAACATAAGAGATATTTTTACTATACAGAGAAAGGCTATAAAATTCCTCACCTAAACTATCAGTATTCCTAAAAAAGAAATGTAAAAATGAACTACACTGTTCTTAAAAAACTGATTTTCAAATATCAAAGAGTTAATCTGGACAAATGAATATTTACATAACCTTTCTCTCTTATTAGTATAGAATAAGTGCCTCAAAATAGAAACTTTAAATAAATAGAAAAAAAACTGAGGATTGAGAAAAAACTTTGGAAAATTATGTGTGCCTTTTAGGAAGCTGAGTGTGGCAGATGATATAAATACCATATATTATATGGTATTTATATGATATAATTATAAACAACTCTCATTACAAAAATGTTGTGAAATGGTTAAAATATTTCACACAGGATACATTCAGAAAAAAACAAATTAAAAACCCATCAAATGAATAGTTATTAGCTGCATTATGTTCCCTCCACTGCTTTACCCACAGGCATTCTACCATTATTGCAGTTATTGTATATCACAAATTACAGACCGTCTCCAATATTTGCTACCATAGAATTACAGCCTCAGGGAGTGCCAAGTTTTCTGCCATCAGCATTCAGGACACTACCTTTGCGAGAATAACAAGAGAAATCAAAGAAGGCCATCAACATTGTGGAAAAGCTGCAGAGAATTATAGCATATAATATTCTACTTCCAAGCTATTATAAAATCCAAGCCTATACTTACATGCTGTGCAGCCCCAGGCTCCTAAGAGTGCAGAGCCTGCAGCAGTGCAGCCCACCTGAGAGTGCAGGCACAGTTGCACATGGGCTCACTTGGCATTCCAAAGCTGCATGGCCAAGGAAGACAGTCATCAGTCTGGAGCTGGAAATCTTTACTTCAGATAACAACCCAATCATACTCTCTTTTTCTTTGTTGGGGTGGATGAAATGTGGCCAACAGCTTTAGAGAGTTTTTATTAGACTGAAGTGAGACAGGACTTAGTTTTTTGAGGGGCCTTGGAAAATCAGGACAGTAACTGGCTCTGATTAAGTCTGGCTTCTCAGTGCTGATGGTATGGAAAATACTTCCTGCATTTCTTTACATGCACTGAATTTTGTGAAAGAGAGTGAAGACCTCCTAAAAATGTGCAGCTCAAGGACAATATCTGTGTAGAAGATGAAGTCCACAGACCTATGTGTGAATTTCTGAACACACAAATGAGTCCCAGCAGGACAGAAGGGAAGGGAAGGGAAGCTTTGGATATTAAACAGAAAACTATTTTGGCTTACCAGTTAAAAACCTGAGGAAGGTTGTAGAAAAAAGGCTATTTTTCCTGATGCCTTTATGCATCAAAACTTATTTCATCCAGCAGAGGTCATTTGAGAGTGTATCTAGAGGGTGAAGCAGATTACTGCTTTGATGCAGGGTGTGTTTTCTTATGAAGCAAAAGACCAAAAATACAGAAAGTAGGAGAGAGTGAGGAGTAAGGTTCTATGCAAAGATAGGTACATAGCACTAGAAACCTGTTCCAGAGTTCAGATTAGCTTTTGTTCTGGTTTTGTCCCTTACTGCTTTGCGTGGGGCAGATTTCATTAGAAAATTACGTTTCTATATTTCAAGTGAAAAAACAAGTCTATTTTCTTGGTGTGTTCAGTCTAAAAATTGTTTTGAGAGACAGAGTGGATTTTTGCCTCCCCCAGAAAAGATGAAAATAATTTATTTCTAATTTTTGCTGCTACTGTCTTATGCTATGCTCTTAAGAAAGAGATATTCTGGATATTGGAATGAAAACAAGAAATATTCCCTCTCTGATGGTAATGGTTGCTATTAAACCTAAAACCCCACAGCAATGTAAAGGTCTAGGATGATAATGTAATATGATCACTTTGTCTCTCTGAATGACTTAGGAGTGACTTTTATGTTTTCGAACAAGTTTTGAACTGATTTTTTTTCAATATCTGCCGCATTACTGTGCTTTGGACAACTGCATACCTTACTGTCCAACCCTCTGACTTGTAATTTATGTCTTCTTACTACCCATGAATGGGGGTCAAGTGCCTTAAGTTAGGTACAGGTCACTATTCAAACTACTCTATTCATGAGCGACTGTCACTCCTCCCTTTATTCCCAAAGCTCACTCAATGTTTAAATGCATTTGTAAAATCACAGTGCAAGATTTTATATATTGCTTATGGAGAGGGCTTGGCTTCTGAAGTGCAGATATATAGGAATACTGATCACCTGTAAGCTATTGATTAAAACTCTTCAAAAGGAACAGAGTGATTTGAATTTCTGACATTTAAGGTTAAGAGCTGACAAAGAGGGTTTTAATACTAGCAGGCAACTGCATCTTTATGAAATTTCTGATTTACAACAGTGTTTTAAGTAATTTATCAGGCTTCATAAGGAATGATTCTTTTGCTGGAGTTCTGCCTTTGTCCTAAATTTTCCCAAAAAGCCAGATGAACTCCTGTCTGATGCAAGTGAAAATTAAAGCCAACCATTTTATTTCCTACATTACAACTAATTTGGAATCAGTAGGCTCAGATACTTATTTCATTTGACACACAATTAATGTTCATTAACAAAATAGTAGGAACAGAGAATGCACTTTGGCTTCTGAGTCCAATGGCAGTTTCTCCATAAATTCCTAGGCAGCACAATTTTTATTGCTACTCTCGTGAATGTTGAATGTCTCTCTGAACATCATGACACAGTTTCATAGCATGTTACAGCGTGGGGTGTTGGGCAGAAGTCCACCTATATGGCGCACTTCTCCTTGCAAGACTGATCAGCTTGACAAGAGGAAAGACTGAGCTGTCTTTTATTTGCAAATTAATATGTTTGCCTCCAGGATTTGATGCCCGTAATTGAGATTACCTGGAATGCTGACAATTCCAACTAATTTATTGAGTGGAACTTCTTTTCAGATTTCACTCTGTGTTTAGCAGCTTCTGCGCTGTGCTCCTAGTCCTCCTGTCTGAAGGCAATTTTGGTGAATTTTGGCACCTCTGCTGTAAATCAAATTCAGTAAAAAAAGAATTCTCTCTGGGAAGCCAAAGCTGAAGTAGCAATGCTCCAAAATTACATTACATCAAAGGGGTAAGGCATTCAAGTACGGAAGTAAGCAAGGTGGCAGATTCTTTCTGAAGCAGAAGAACAGAAGGATTTTGAAATTTTTAAGTCCATATTTATGAAGTTTAATAATCTTATAGAGAGTAAAAATACAGACATCATCAACTATTTACTCTTATACCACATATTCTATGGGGATGTAATCCTGGCCTCAACATTTTCAATGTTTGCATAGGAATGCCTTGAACTTTTGTTCTTCAGTCATGATAGAGTAGCAGGATACCATACTTGATCAGTGGAGTCATGCAACAGGAAGCCATAAAGACTTTCTATTCTGGAACTGGTAATAAGACTAAAAATCGGGGAAGAAAATCTCCTACTTCTGGTGCCCATGCACTGAATAACAATGATTGAAAACCAAAACTAACTACTTATTGTATAGTACTTTTAACACCGTAATGTCAAAAAATGTATTGGTCCTAGAGAGTTTCTTCTCTTTTTACTTAAAATAAAAAACTTCCCTTAGTCTCTGTCTTTTTTTTTAAAAGTCTTTGTGTTTGTCTTTTATTCAAATCTTTCACAATTTGAAACTTGGCAGGTAGTAAAACGGGGCTACTTTAAATACAAAGTGAATTTCTTATGTAAAAAATTGTGGCATTTCTGAAATGGGATGGTATGCAGCTAGAAACTAGAACAGCATTCTGTTGGACCTGGACAACAATTTAGCAATAAACAAACATAGTAGCTAAATTTACTTAAGTCATTGTAGCGGTTTAGGTTCTCCAATTTGAGTTTCCTGGCCAATGCACCAAATCATGTAGGTGGTTTTTGCCAGGCACAGAGGAAGCTCTTAGCAGCTTCTCTCAGAAAAATCATTTCCGTGGGTGGATTCTTCCCTTCTCACCAAATGTCAATTAATGCAAAACCAGCACAGTCATCCATTTTATCAACAATCTTTTAGAGAAAAAAAAGAAACAGACAAACCAAAACTTTTAATAAGAGCAATATTTTTATGAGAACCAGAAGAGAATTATTGTTATAAATAGGGTATCTAAGAGAAAATTACATACTGGCTTCTATAACATTACAGCACTCAGGTATCATAAAATTGATGAGTCCATATAATAAAATTTATGGAACTAAGGTGAATTCAATTTATTTGAATATGTTCAGTTATGTTTTTGTTTATTCCCATAGCAGATGTTTAATTTACAAACCAGGCAATTATTACAGCTCTTCCAAACAAATAAGAACAGATTAGTCAAATGTTCACATCAGTTTTTATGTTTATCATTAGTTTTACGATGCATCATGAATATTCAGTGTTAAGAAAAAACTCTCATTATGATACCTAGAATACCTTAAAATTATGTTTTTCATCTCCAAATGGTGTCTTACCCTGTTTGAAAACACTGCTAATGTGTATTACTATGAGCTGAGCTTAAATGCTAATAAGGATTGCTTGAATATCTTCCTGATGCTTTCAAATAGATTAGCTTTACATTTACAATACTTTAGTATGGATATGGCCAACTATGTTATATATATTTTTTTTACATGAATAAAGGAATTTTGGTTTGTATTTCAGAGAGAATTCTGGAGGCTGAAGTGTTTTGTTTTGTTTTTTTTTTTTTTAACAAGAGAAAGTAAACCTACCAAAAACCCTCAAACACCTCTTTCTCTCACAAAACAAATAACTACCTAGATATTCCCTTGAATTTTCAGGTAAGATCAGTATTATCCAGCTGTCCTTTGGCTCACATTGTGTTTCCTGGAGTATATCCCATGGTAGAAGGAAATCATTCTATCTATCAGCAGAGATGCCATGTTACATTCTGAATGCACATTAGAAACACACACTGGCTATTACTCAGCTGTTTGTGTTGTTTGGTTTTTGTTTTGTTTGGTTTCATTTTGCCTAAACTAACTGGGATGTCACAAATAAAAACAGAGTGTCTGTCCATCATGGAAGGTGTGCATCACACATGAACGTGTGTATGAGACATGTCTGAGAAAAAGGTCTCCCCCTTCTCACTGTCTTTAAATGAATTGCAGTCTGCTGAGTTTTATGTTAGAAGAAAGTAAGCCTCAGTTTCTTCCAAGAATTCCTATAATACATATGTCATTTCAATTTGCCAATTTGTCACTCTTTTTATTACACGATAAGCTAAGAGAAGGTTTTAGGGTTAGATAAATTTATTCAGATAAACTTTGTGAAATAGTCTCAAGAATTACATACTTTGTATTGCAAGATGGATGAAGTATAAAGGATTCCATTGGAAAACAAGTATCTATTGTTACAAGTGCTCAAAATTTGTCTTTACCAAGTTGATGATACTCTTCATTGATAAAAACACTTTGAACAAAATCAAAATAAATCAAAATAACACCTGCCTCCTGGTCTTTACTTATAGTAAAAATTCAATCAGAAACTTTAGCTGTAAAACTATTTTCAGATAAACTTGTGTAGCATTGTTATATAGCTTTCAGATCTGTAATATATTATATAGATTTCAGAATCCTGTAATATTACAGGATTCTTTGAGTGTGAAAATTATAATTTTGGGTGTTTTCTTATTGCCTAGATTCTAAAATGATATTCTAATACCATTGCCACTTCAAAAATGGAAATAAAATGGTGCTTTCATCATCAGAAGCATTGGAACAGGCTGCCCAAGCAGGTGGTTGATACCTTGCTGAAGCTATTTAAAAGACATGTTGTGATGGTTTTCACATGTCCAAATGTAGATGTGAGACTTAGGGACATGTTTTTGTCATGCTCTTGGCTGTGCTGGGTTGATGGTTGGACTTGAAGGTCTTGAAGGTCTTTTCCAACCTAAATGATCCTATAAGTTTATGATTTATGCAATGCACCTTGAGGATTACTACACCATGCAGGTTTGTATATTTTTCCTGGGGCAAATATAGTTGCTTGAAATGATTTTCTTGTTTGAATTCAAACCTGAGGATTTCCAGGACATAAAACTCCTGCCAGTTCACACTGAAATTCTCCTCCATCCTCTTTTAAATGTTCTAACAAGTACTGATTCGCAGTTTCACAAAGGATTTCTTAGCAAGGAAGGTATCTTATTAATAATATATCATGATGCTGAACTGCATATTTGGAAGATTAGATCATGTTATACAAATAGCCATAATGTCAAAAAGGAGGAACTGTGTTGATAAACTAGTGTACATAATTATTGGATTTCTATTGGAACAGTGGAACTGGAAAGCAAACCACTCTAATGAGAAACAGTTCATTGACAATGTGATTTCAGTAAGGAGTATAATACTTTTACATCACAGAGTGCACTTTTTGAAAGTACATATTACACTGCATGGGAAAAAATACACAGGCATACTGGCAGATGTGAACATGTGTAGATTTACATAAGAACACAGACAAAAATCACAGCACAAATAATGCCAAGTCACTGTCTGAGGATGAACTGGGAAGGATAAGCATTGAGCAGCAACTTTGTTCCACAACTCTCTGCTAATTATTCTAATACTATAACCACTCCCCTAGTTTCAGCCTGTTTCCATGGTATCTGAACCTCTGAACACTATAAAAATGATCAATTACTGAGGATGTCTTAATGAAGAAAATGCAGAGGTTGCAAAGGTAAGCACTGCAGTCAAGAAATTAACAGCTAAGGTTGCTTGCACAGTTTTAACTCTTGCCCTTTATGAATATATATTATAGCCCTTTACCTGCAGATTGCTTCTTAGAGTATTTCACGTGTTCCTCCAAGTTGTGTATTTTAGTCTTCTAATAAAGGCCAATCCATTGAACAAGCTATTTTTGTTTAGGTATTTAAGTAACATAACTCTGACAAGAATGCATTATTTTAACATTTCAGCAGTTGTTTCTGGAACAAATACCATTAGCAATGTAACTCTTAGCACTTGCAATGTATTTTCAATGTATTTTCAATTTTTCTGTGATTTTCTCTCAGTTTTCTTCCTCTTAAGACTTGATTTATTTCCATTAAAGCACTGGTCTGGGTTATATTTACAAATCTTTTTTTTTTTTTTTTCAACTATTTATTCAGAAAGCCTTTATTTAAAATGCAAACAGTGGATTTAGCTGTGGGATTCTATCAATGTTATGGTCAGAGGTAATTCCACCTCTTTTTCCTATGTAATATCCATCTACTTATACACCCAAGGAATGTGCTATACCCTGCAGCATGTCATTGCCAGGGAGTGAAGAGGTTACCCTCCTCCTCCTGCAGATGCACTCTACAGAGAGTGATGTATTAGCAAAGAAGAGAGAAAGAAAGAGAAAAACCTCAAAAACACATTCTGATCAGTATAGAGGTTTTGTGTGTCCTCTTCAAAGGAAGTATTCTGATTTAATTTCATGTATATCAAGTTTTATCCCAGATGACTCAAATTGGTGAAAGATTTTTTAATTGAATAGGTCAGCTGTATGGTTAATTCTATGGGGGAAGACTGAAGTCTGTAAAACACATAGGAAAAATATAATTTTCATTAAAATAACTTAATGAGCTGTGCAACCTCAAATTTTAAAAGCTCTTTGGTTTGTACCCTGGTTCCAGTTAGTCCCCTTCACAAGCAGGGAGTTGACACTGCAGCAATAGCACTTGTTATTCTCTGGCTGCCATGCTCTGCAGGGCTCATCAGGGACAGGACAGACACACAAAGCCAGTTTCTAGGTAGTGAGAGTCAGTGTAGTTCCTTAAAGTATGTGGAGCTGTAATGAATGCCATCAGCTCTTCCATAATGTCTATTTTTTCATCTGGAGATTAGAAAAATGATCTCATTTCTGTAGTGCTCTCTGGAAGAGGTTTGTAATGATATTGCTGCTGTGGCTAGTTTTACACTGCTTCATGTGTTACCTTTACTTGGATATCTAAATAGGTATCATTGCACTTAAAACCAGAACTGTTCAATGTCTGACCAATGTCAAGGAATTTCATTACATTACAGTATTGCTCAAGAGATGCTGAAACTGAGATAACACTTTGAAAATGCTGGAAAATTCTTAAACTATGACACAGGCTTTCAGTTCCCCACAAAAAGCACTTTGAATAAGGTGTGTTTCATCTTTTCCATTAAAATATGTAATCATAAGGCAACAGAGAAAAAGCAAACTGCCCTTTTTATGCCTCTGTGTAGCGAGCTCTCTGACAAGCTGACCCCGAGCAGCTGCCAGGTATCCAGCCTGGCTGCCACCCCATCCACCTGCTCTCTGCTCTGCACCAGGCTCCTGCTGGCTGGTTCACAAAGAAGCTTCCAGGTGTTTGCTGCCTGCTGGCCTGGCCACATGTTGGCTGCCAGTTACCAGGCTCCTGCTGCCCTGTTCACCTGCTGGCATCATGCTGCTTTCCTGATGCCCTGAATCCCCTGCTGAGTGGCAGTTGGTATTCTTTCACTGTCTTCACTTTTTTATACATTTCATTTCCAAATGCATGACTGCATTTTCATATATCTATAATACACACACACACACACACACACACACACACACTGGCATCTTCTCTGCCCTTCTGCCTGCTTTTTCTCTGCCCCTGAATCTGCTTGAATAAGCTGGTATGGAGCAGCAGGTTCCATTTAACATCCCAGCTGCACACTGACATTATCACCGGTGTCAGTTTGTAAGCACATCTACAGTAATTGTTGCTGAGACAGCAGGTTTTGCTGTGAGATTCAGCAAGCCCCGTGATTTCTCTCCACACGAGAGCTTCAGAAGCAATGCTTACAGTCCTTGCAGGTTTTTGATTCCGTGTAGAATCCAAAACGTACCTCTGGGATTTTTTCACTCTTCTGATTGGAGATTTTTCCCATTAACATAACTATTTAGAAAGGAAATTAAAGCAAACAGATTTCACCAGAAGACATTGCCTCAGTATACTGACAAAATTAAAAGCAAAATGAAACACATAAAATGTAACTCATCATTTTCTACAACCAATCAATTCCAATAGCCTTTATCTTACTCTGAAGAAGCTAGATCTTACTGTGAAAATAGGAGTAGACTTACATTTCTACAGCTAGGGACACAGTTGTTTATGAAAAATAAAAAGAGAAAGGGAGCAAGATAGTGGTAATGTAAGGTATAGAGTTTGAGCCCAAGTATTAACATTAGATTGACTGTCCTCCCTTTGCATGAAATCTATGTTCAATTAATCTTTGATGGAGCAATAACAAGTTGCACAGTCTTTAAGGATGCAATGAACAGGCCATATGGTTAACACAAAAAATACTGTAATGCTTGTGTTGTGAATGATATTCTGATGTCCAAAGGCAATGGAAAATGGAAATCTATGGGGATCTTTGCAGGGTGAAATTCTACTGAACATAACAGAGTGAGTCCTGGGATTCAAATTCAAAAGCTAGATAAAGGAGGGTATTTAACACTAGGCTGCAGTATGTATAACATTATACTGCTTACAAATATGATTGATTTCAGATACAAAGCTTAAGCTGCACATTGGGAGATTAGTATTTTGGCTAGCTGGCCATTACTTTAATTTCTGATAAGAACTTAGCTTAATTAACCTAGGAGATTTCTAGTGTATCTACAGTCACAGGAATTTCTAGAAAGAATTTAAGGGGCACCACGAGAATAAAAAAGATATTTAAATAGTAGACCAGACTTAAAGCATGAAGTATCTTTTATATTTGTTGGTTGGGTTGGCTTTTTTGGGGGGGTGTTATTAGTGGTTTTGGGCTTGTCTTTGACCAGGTCAGTGAGGAGGTTCACAGGCATTACATTTATTTGTCATCAAGTAGAGTTTCTCATATGCTGCACATTCCTGCCAAGCCTGGAGAAAAATACATTCCTCTAGCTTTGTGCAATTTTGTGGTATGGAACAGACATCACAGCCTTGATCAGGCAGCTAAGTTGTAAGGGTCAAATTTATAATGAGTCAATATATCAAGTACCTTTGCATAGAGAAAGATCACTATGTACAAAGTCCTTGGAAGACTGTTTTCCACTGTGGATCAGAAAAATTTTGCAAGGAGCATCGCATCCATATGCTGAGTCATGCAGTCACATCTTGGCTGCTCTTCATCCTTGCAAGTGCAGGGACTTTATGGCTGTGGACTTAAGATGTGCTTTTGGGGATGTAGATAGGACTGCTTAAGCCCTGTTAGCTTAAAAATGGGAAGCACTATAACCTCTCTGAGTTGGTGTCTGCACCTGACAGATTTGTCTACAGATGTTTTACCAGCCCAACATCACCTAGAGTGCAGAAGCACCAGCTTTAATCAGGTAGAGACAGATGACTGACTGTTTTAATGACTAGGGCAACAAAAACTTGGGGAGGCTCATAGAACCTTTTATTTTATTTTTCATTGTTTTATTCCACATCCAGAAAAGCTTTTTAAAAAGCTTCTCTGCTTTAAATGAAGCTAGTTTACCCTAGGTGTTGTGAAGATTTGAAATGAATGTTTTCTTAAACATGATCTCTAAAAATTACTTTCTACAAGACATCTCTGACTAAGCATTTTGTGAAAGTTCATTTAACATTTACAAATAAATATTAGATGGAATTTTGGCAAACTATAATAACATCTCTAACTAAAGCTGTTATTAGTCTTAAAAAAACCAACAATACAAAACCTGAATCTTGCCTGAATAATTTACAAATCTTTAAACTACTATTTTCATATAAAATTCAAACACTGCTAATGCCTATGATGAAGCCCCAAATCCACACAAAACTGTGTTTTTCTCCAAAATAATGCATTTTATGAATTTATAGATAAACAAAGCTGGAACAAAGAATAATCATAGACTCATGGAAGAGTTTGGACTGGAAGGGGACCTTTAAAAGCAGAGAAGCCCAATGCCCATGCAATAAACAGGAGCATCTTCAAACAGAACAGGTTGCTCAGAGACCTGTCCCACCTGACCTTGAATGTTCTCAGGGTTGGAGCACCCACCACCTCTCTGGGCAGCTTATGGCACTGGTTTACCTTACTGTAAACAATTTCCTTCTTACGTCTGGTCTAAGACTGTCTTCTTTTTGTATGAAATCATTACCATTTTCTCTGAAAAGATAACCCCCAAACTTCTTTATGCTCTTATTACATATAAAAAAGACCTATTTTTCTGCGTATTTGTGTTCAGAATTCAGTTCTTTGCAGTTTGAATCTAAAATTTGCACAAGCAATGGCTACTTGCATGTGCTTGTCACTTCTCATTCATATTGACTTATAGTAAGGAAATATTAATAGTTGTTTAGAATGGGTATTATTAAGGACTACATCTTAATAATGCAAAATTGAAGGCAAAAATCTGAAACAGACCCTATGCAAATGGACTTTAAATGTGCATATGGCATGCACATACATGCATATGGTAAAGACTAGGTAGCCTAATTTCACTTCTGTTAAAGCTGCCTATTGCACATATGTTGGTGGCTCAGTGTACAACAGAAATGATATAGTAGATCCTTAAATATTAATGAAAAATAGCTGTAATCGTATTGTGCTGCAGTATGTCCCACTGGCTCTACAGGCACAGTGGTAATAGATCTAAAATGAGCTGATGAAAACCAAAATAATCTCTACAGCTGCCTCCACCTCTAAGTACTAAAACACCTACTTGTAATATGTCTTTCTATATTTTAAATTTCCCCAAGATAAGCAGACAATTTCATTTCTTATTAACTGGCAATATAATTTAACATTTTCCTTCTGAACTGCGAAATAATAAAAAGTATTTTAAAAGACAAATAGAGTTTCCTGGTGATTCAGCATCCACATCTCTTTCAATGTTCATGTGTCCTGCTTGTCTCTGTGAACTTTACAACAATCTTAACCACCTTACTCAGACCTCTGCTAGTTTTCCATCTGTAAAGTCTTTAAATGTTGACTGACTCTGTGTGACTCCTAATCCTCTAGATTAGCTCTATACCATTCCGCTCCCAGTGGATTTTTCCTGCTAATGTATTGGAGCAAGTTGGATCAGCAGAGTTCATTATGGCAGATTTAGGTTTTTTACATGAAAAAAACCCTTACTTTTCAGCACAGGATACCTGAGAGAGAGAAGCGTCTTTGGGAAAAGAGACAAAGGGAAAAAAACAGCATTGACTATCTTACCAGCAGCACTGCAGGAAGAAAGTTATGAGTGTAAGTTTATACTTAATACTCAGTGGATCTTAATCAAATGTTGTAGATATGTTGTGCTTAGCTTCTGTTCTTGTAATGAAAAGAGCTTTGTGCAGACAGAATTTAGATTAAAACCACCTTCTTTTTTCCCTGGTAATATTTAGACTTGTCATTTCTGCAGTAAGGAAGCCTAAACTTAAGTTTGCAATAGAAACACAAAAATATTGTGTTTGATAAACAAAGACTGTGATCTATTGAAATGTAACTTGAGAAAAAGGGAGCATTTTCTTTGCCTGTCACACACAATGAAAGATGTGCTTTCCCTTGGATGCCCCTATTCTCTCACCCTCCTAGCCCTGGAGGCTCCGTTCTCCACTATCTGCAAATATGGAATGATGAGTGGAAGGTCAAAACTTGCATCATTGGGAATATAAAGAAAGCATCTTTTGTCTGCAGGTTAACATTCAAACTGCCTGCATTGTTTTTTGGCATTTTAAAATGGGAACTTCATGGTATCCTGAGAGTTTCTTTAATGAATTTTTCTGGCACTGAGACCCTCCTATGCTTGAAGGCTTTTTCTTTTCTTGACTCCCAGGGTGCAATGACACTTGCAAGGTTACACCAGGCTGTAATAACATGATGTCACCAGCTCTTATTAAAGAATAAGTTTTATGCTAGTGGAGAAACAGGTCAGGGCAATTCCTGAGGAAAGAAGTGTCAGCTCTTTTCAGACTTCCTCTCCATAGCAGCTCCATCATATATCCTGGGCTACACCACTCCACTCCCCAGATGTCTCTGTGAAGTTCTAGCCCTTGGGATGTTTACAGGCACACCATTCATTTTTCCACCCAGACAAAAAATGGTCATGTAGCAGTGCTGCAAGTGTGGAAATGCGTCCCTTTACCATGGGACAAGGCACCGAGTTCTGCCTCATGATCACCTTCAGGGACTAAAAATAGCAAGTGCTAAAAACATGCTACTTCCTGGAAATTGCTTTTTTTTCACAAATTGTAAGAAGGAAGAAGGAGGAAAATCAAATTTTTTGTTGGAATTTTGATGGTTTGGTTGTCTTATTTACTTACATATTTATGAGGATCAAGTTATAACACCTGTATTTACCTGATCTCCAAAAATATCTATACTCACTATACCCTTACTTACTTACCCTTTACTGCTGTTACTGTTCACCTGTAAATGTATCTACTCTTCCGGTTGCTATTGGAATGTAAAGAACATCATTCATTCTGCAGCTGAAAACCCTCTTAAAGCTCTTAACTTTAATGTATCCAGTGTTGTCTATGTTTATTTGCTTTTGCACCACAGTTATCTGTTTGCTTAAATATCACTCCTCTAGTATTTACACTCAGTTTAAAAACAGCAGTTATATCTCATTTAGGCCCCTTTTTAGGCTAGATAAACCAATACATTTTAATCTCCTCACAAGACACAATCCTCTTATCCACAAGACTTTGTAAGTGTTTACCTGCTAGTTTTCCCATCAAAGTTCATTTTTCTTGTTTCAAAATGCTTTCTGCATATGTCTATTCACAGAATAATGGAACAACCCAAGCGTGAAGGGATCTCAAAAGTTCACTTTGTCCCATCTTTCATGGGAACAGGATCCAGATGAAGCCATCTAACAGCATCCAGTTGTATCTTGAAAGCTTCTAGTGGGTAGGGACACCATGCCCCTGAATAGGTTGCTCAAGTGAATTATTGTTCTTGCTGTAAAAAAAAAATTCTTTCTTATATCTAAGTGAAACTTCTCCCAGTGGAATTTGTAAATTTTGCTTCTTGTCTTCTCCATGTGGCTCCTCATGAAGAGAGAGCCTCCATTCTCTTTGCAGCCATCTTTAAACGTTGGAAAACTGTGATGTGACCACTCTTCTGCCCAGGAACACAGAGAAATGACCCTCAGAGGTGAGGGGCTTCTGGCTTGGCCTCATTAACAATCTCCATTTGCATCCAAAGAAGTAGGGAAAAAAAAAAAAGAAAGAAATTTAGGAGCAAGATCAATATTGAAAGAGCTTGTGGTTTTTGTTTTTTTTTCTTTTCCCTGTCCTCCTCTGAGGGTGGGAAACTTAAGACAGGTACTAGGAGTAAATCCTGCTGACTACCTGGATACAAATCAAGAAGAAGATGATAGATTTGTGGGAGTCCAGCTTGATTCACATCCCTGTGTCTGGTCCCTGCAGGGCAGTGCATGGCCCTGGGGAGGGCCTGTGATGATCCTTATCTTCTCCAGGGAGAAAAGACCTAACTCCTTCAGCTGATAGATTCAATTTACAAGACAACAATTAGAATGTGTTCCGCTACTTATTTTTCTGCCTTAATCTCTAGTAAAATCCATCTATTGTTTTATTATTTCTTTCATTCTTTGAGGAGGTTTTGCATCACAGTTCCCGACAGCAAAGAGACTACAAATGCAAAAAGAGAAGTTTAAAGAAAATCTATACTTCTTATTTGCAAAACTGAAAAGTTCTGAAAGACTCCTGAAATAGACCCTAAACCTAAACTATAAAGGCCTACAGAGCTACAAAGAATGTTCTCAGTTTTCCCCAAGAGGTTGCAAGAAATCAGTTTTTGAGTATAAGAAGCATGTACCTCGCATGCATATATGGAGAAATAAGAAATGTTCACATTGATCTGCTTCTTAATGCTGATTTCCCTTGATCATAATAAATACCACATTTTTTTTTCCCATCTTAGCTTTCTACATCAAACTTCCAACCCAAAGATGTTATTTGAGCATGCAGAGATGTACCTACTTCTCTGATAGTTACTCTCAACATCTGGAATTTGGCCAGTACACAATTTCAAGTAATTTATTTATATTTGCACTAATATCCTGTCCAATTTTTGCAAGCTTTACTTTGACTATAAAGACACCATTACAGGGATTTGGAGGACATACTCTCTAGTATTAAATAGACATAAAGAAACATTAATGTAACATTGAGTCTGAGTAATCAAGAACACACAAGCCAGGAGATTCAAAATATGATGGTATGCAGCGCTAACTCAATTTAAATTGCCCATCCTGTAATATAATGTCATGCATTATTCAAATTCATACTTAAAGGTGAAAACAATGTAAAACACGATTGTTCAAATAAGCTAAGGAGAGGGAGTAATTCTGCTTCACAATCAGGAAGAGATCTAAAAAGGCAGTGCTTGAATCCAAAATGTTAAATTCAGGCTAGGGGATGGATTTTAGAATCAGTGTAGATATTATAGTTTATGACACTAAGATGTCTGGATCATTCCTAGGAGATTTCTGTCCAAGCTGTCAGAGAGCTCATATTTATAAAGCTACTATGCAAAATTTGAAAACAAAGAAAGTGTGGTATTTTAAATAACCTGAGCTTTCTCAGATAGCTTTGAGTCTAATACGCAAAGTGAAATGTAGCCTTTAACATTCTAATATCACCTTTTATGCCTTAGAAGTAATTACCCAAGAATATTATCTTGTCATAGAAATAAGGTGATTTCAGTAAAGCCAAAACTTCAAACATTACCATGTCAAAAATCAAAGCAAAATTGTCTCTGCTTAGAAATATCAAATGTCTAAAACTTGCTTAACAGAGGTAGGGTTTCAGTTGCCTATATATAGGCAATTAACTGTAGTTTAGAAACTCAGGGATATTTTCCTTCTGTCTCAGCTGATTCTTCACAGGAGCATTAGTCTTTCATATGTCCCAGGTCCTATCTGTCAGCCCTTTGACATGTCTCTGACACCCTGGAGCATCTGAAGAGATTTCTTAACACTTGCACTGGATGAATCCTTTTCTGCTTGTAAAATTTAGGAGAATTCTTACAGTCAGCCTTAGTTCTCTCAAATATTCATATTTTAGCTTAAATCTTAGGATGAGATGCATATTAATTTTAGAAGTCGTCTGATGTGTATCTTAGACTCTTAATTTCTCAGCCTGTAAAGAAGACAAGGTGATTGGAAGAAGCTTGAACATTTCCATACCACATTATTTCTCACACAGCAGCATGCATACAAAAAGCACAGATAGCTTCTTAAAAACTTTTGAGTCTGTGGACATGTTAAAGCTAATGTAACCTTAGCCACTCTTCAAGCTAATTTAAGGCTTAACTCTGTGTTCATACTTTCTTTATATGTCCCCTTCCCATGTATAAAACCAGTAAGAGGACTCTGGAGCTGAAAGGATTCGGAGAAAGGCCACAGTAGAGCTAAATTCTCTGCCCCTGCAAATGGATTCAACCTGATTAATGCCAGGGAAATTGCTTCACTGATTTGAACTGTTATTCTGGAATGACACTGGTGTAGATGAGACAGCATGTAATCCAGTATTTACTGTTTGTGCACATACTGCAGCAAATGGGATGGTGATGTTGCTGCTCTGTACAAAGACACCACAGAATATTAAACTGAATATTAACAATAGCCCGCTAGCTGCATGATCTGCAGAATATTCAGATAACAGCAATTTATTTTTTTATATCAAACTGCTAGTGCCTGCTTTTATAGTTGTCATATACCCTTCTCATTCAAGGAAACATAATTTCTCCTGTAAGGCAGCCGAATTTCTGTCTCAGGCTGAGCATGAATCAACAAGAAATGTTTTACCCCATACTATAATTTTATAAACTATCCTGATTTGGAAAACTGAGTTTAAGCTATAATCTATGATAAAGTTGCTATTCCTCCAAGGAAAGACACGATAATGGGCAACATCAGGAACCTTTGGGGGATTTCAGTATTACTGGATTTCTAAAGTAATAGAGGTGTCCAAGAAACATCCACTGGAGGAATTAACCAAGTAAACATAAATTTTCTCCCACCAAAGCAGCTTGATTAGATGGGCTTTGGAAATGATGCTTACCATTTTAATTCATATAACACAGGTTTAAATATAATCCTAAAGTAATTTCATAGAATAGATTGTTCAGCTATGCTGGAAATATATTATTGTACTTTAAAGTGCTGTTTTCATATTCACTGTCATTTATAACAATATTTTTTCAGAAGGGGAATCCTTAGGCTCTTTTGTGTCATTAGCAGTGTGGTAAGAGAAAAAGCCATTTCAGGCTAGTCTAAAGAGTAGAATATCATAACTTTGTTAAAACAATTAGATGTAGCTATCAAAGACTGTATCTCTATTATAGGGATCTACTCATTACCTGTTTCTCACTGTCAGACTTTACAACTATCATCTGTTATTATGCATTCTCTTTCATGAAAATCAAATGCAAATATTATGTATCAATTATATTTGGGTGAAACACCTCAAATATATTTTATTTTTGATTGAAATAAATCAGTGTTGCAACATAATGCAACTGAAAAAACATTTTACTAAAATGCTGATAAATGTCATTTAATGGCTCTTCAAGTTTTACTAAAAGTTCACTCAGAAGGATTTGATATTGATTTGACTGTCTTTTGTCACACTTTCCACGTCTGATGGAAACCTCAAAAATACCAGAAACTTAATATCAGTTTTGATGCCCAAGACATCTTAAGGCTCAAGATGGTACTTCCACTGAAAAAACCTCAAAACTCTTGTGATAAGAGAAGCTGTGTTCTAAAAGCTTTCTCCTATGAAGACATGTAAATTTACTTTTGAAGTTACTCATTCCAATATGATTCCTTTTTTAAAAAGGGGAAGAAAGGCAAGCTCAAAAGAAAGGCCTGGCAACAGCAAAAAATATTTTCAATTTTCATCCCAATACAAAAATCACTTCTTATACCTCGATGACTGACATGGAATCCAGTACTTGTCCTCTGGCCTTCTGTAATAACAATCACAACAAGTTAACTAAACAAATTAGGAACATCAAAATTGCTTAGGCTGCAAGTCATATTAGTTAGCCTTATCTCTCAAAAACAAGAGGTGTTTATGTTCAGTGAGTTTTACAGAACTATATGATTTTTAGATCAATGGACATTTATTGCTCTCTGAAGCAGCTCTGCAGGATCTTTCTTTAACTCTGTGGTGATCTATAGCTTGAGCCCGTGTCTGACATTGCTGTCATCGTTCACTGTATTTTGGTGATTTGTATTACTTGATTTCTGTGAGCTAGCAATGGGAAAAACATGCTAGGCATCCTCAGAAAGATGGCCAGCTTCAAAGCTCATTAGGGATTACCTCTGCCCTCTGATGTGTGGCCATGCCAAAGGATATGAGCAAGCAGATAAGTGATACATCTAGCATAATAAACTAGTCTTTCCATCTGTTCCAAAACCTCAGAACAAGCCAAGTAACATCAATATAAAACTGGATTATCAGTTAATATTTTTTGGGTATTAGGTGTTGATTTTGAGGCATACGGAATATTTTATTACCTGTAATAGTGGCTAATAATTGATAACTGCTCATTTTTACTGACCACCATACGATGTATAACTCATCCTCAAAGAACACTGCAGCTCAAGTCTGTCTTAAAGGTACAAAACTGAATGGAAACAAATGGATCTTCTGGTTTCAAGAACATGAGTAATTAATACCCAACCAGGATTAAAAGCTGCACTTTATTTTATGTGACTTGTTTAATTAAATTGTCTTGTGTTCATGACAATAACATTGATCATAAAATATTAATTTTATATTAATGCAGACATCATATGTACTTCTGTCAGAGCTCCCCTGTAATTCTGTGTTAGCTAAATGTACCATTAAAAGAAAGTGTTACCCATAAAAAAAATTGGGTTAGTGAATTTGGATTTACTTTATAGTCTTCCCATTATAGAATCTTTTTATCTGAAAATGAAAGGTTTAAAACTGTTAAAGAAGCATAAAATGCATCCATTTACAAATTTAACATTCCTTAAATTGGTCAGATTTTGCACTTTCATAATCTAAATCTTGGAGAATTAGTTAAAAAAGGTTGCATTTGAAACAATCAAATCAGTAAAAGAAGTGCATTTAGTTGCTGAAATACACAATCAGCACTGAGCTTTGTACCCTAAGTGTACTCTCTAGCCAGCTTCTTTCATGATTTCATAGACATATGCTTTTCTTTCCTTTCTCTAAAAGCATTAAGAGAAATCATACATTTACTAAGACTAGATGTTTGGAATTGACAACACCATACTTAACATCTGAGTCAAATTACCATTATGTATGGATTACAAAACAGCAATCTTTTCAAGCAGTCAAGGCCAGAACCTGGTGTGATTTAACTCAGCATTTTTCCATTGTCTTCAGTGGTACTCTACTGATTTTTAAGTCACTTCTCTGATGGTTTTAGTCTTTCAAGTGTTAAAAATCATGTAAGTTGAACACTAATTTATACCTACATAGGCCCATATCCTATTAGCATTTATAAAGGGAATATATTCAATCTTACAAGAATTTGGGACATATCTGCTTTAAGGAGTTGACTATGCAGATAACAGAATGAGTATTCGAACAATGTAATATTTAGTGTATGGTATTTCACCAGAACCACCCTTCAAACACATCTCTTTGCTCAGTGTGCAAGTCTGGTTCAACAAATGTTTGCATGAGGAAAATATTTTTCTCAGTCCAATAGGGTAGGCCAACAGTCAGCGAACCTTTGGATTGTGGATCACTTTTTCTTCTGGGGTTCAGTTCTTTTTCCCTCTCCATTTCATTATAATTATTGTTTTTGTTGTAATTATAATTATAATTAACTTTATTTCAATCATAAACTGCTCTTATCTCAATGCACAGGTTCTACTTTTTTTCCCTGTTTTACTCCCTGTCCCTTGCCACAGGGATTGACAAGGCAGGAAAGGAGAAAAAATCAGGTAAAGAAAGAAGTTTAGGATTTGTTTATGCTTATATTTAATGCATTTCTCTCTGATAATTCATGTGGTCATCTTTTGCAGAATGATTATTTTACCACGTTATTTCCGTATGTGCAAAAATATCACCCAGGCAACAACATGCAAATATGTATGTCACTCTATGTGTATTTAGATGGTACTTACCCCTGTGCTTTCATTCAGCTATCTTCCTGCTGGTTTCCAGAGACTAAGGCATGATACCTCCTAAGAAAAATCCATGTGAATAATGGCACCCTAAAAAACAACTACCCCAAAAGAGCCATTCCCAGAAAAAGAAGCTGACATGTAAGCATCACAATACCAAACATGAGGAAATGTACCTCATTTCTGGGGAAGTGTCTCCCCAGAAATATTTGTGTAACTCTCTGTCTGTCCAAAAGTTTTCACTCTGGGTTTCACGTTTGACAAATAGACCATTGAAAGTGTAAACAACATCAGCATTTTAAGTATTTGGTTTAAAATTATTGTTTTAAGAACCTTATTTATTTCAGGTTCCTTTTATACTCTGCAAATAAGAGAGAGAGTCTTGTTGAGCTGATGTACTGTGATGGAGGGCAGGACTTGGAACACTGGGTTTCAAATCATTCAGATATCAGGTGTGTAGGATACCTTCACTGAGCTTGCCCTGAGAGGAACTTTCTCAAGGGCCTTTCTCTTCCATTTGACTACTGGTGAAATGCTGACTTCAGGTCACATAAATTGTTATTTCATATGTAAATATTTCACACATTGATATAAACTTATATCTGACAGCCATAACTATTTTTTTTTAAATTTGAAGGTGAATAGTTCTGAGCTAATGAAAAATACTTTCTACATCATAAATGCATACTGTTGAAAGAAATACCATTCTCCAGTTATCCAACGAAAGAGAAAATAAAAAAGATCCTGAGCACTTATGCAAAATTTGTTTAAATTTTTCATTTAGCATTGACATTTTGGGAATCAGCTGGTCCATGCTCTCACCTCTCCCCTATCCCTCATTCAATGAAGAGAGACAAGAATCTCCAGGGGCTGATTCATCCCACCTATCCAGGCTCCAGTACGGTTAGGATAATTCATTACTACAGTTTCTTTATCTTGCAGCCTCATTATGGCAAAACCACTACAGAAACCCAAAGACAGACATTGACCCAAAGAACTTGCCATATTCACATACTCTCAAGGCTACTCTGCATCCAAAAGGCAGAGATCTTCAATACCTTAAACTGTTCACAAAGGGAAAAATAAAAACTCTTTAAAATACAGTATAAATGTGAATAAGTGATCTACCCAAGGACATTTCCAGGATCTGGAAAACATTTCTAGAAAGCAAATAATGTGAAAAATGAGGAAATTGTGAAGGCATTACTTTATAAGTTCTTTCCATAATAATCCTTGAGGGTTTCTAAATATCTCTGCTAATTTCTCGCAAAGGAAGAAGTTTTAATAGTTTGAAATTCTAAACAGATTAAGAAAAAAATTTAAACATGTAATCACTATTACTCTTACTAAATTACTATTACTCTTACTAAATTACTATTACTCTTATCGTTACACATATTTGTGCAGGAAAGACAAAAATGTATTAGAATATTTACAAAACAAATTTCATTTCTGTATAGGGTTTTGCTAGACTACAATGCTATATGAATGTATTAAATATCCTTCTATATCAACAAGGATTAAAAACACTACAGGTACTGAAGTACTAGAAATGATTGTAGATGTTTACATACATAATTTGAAATTTCTCAAGACAAGATCATTGTAAAATACTTTAGATGAGTCTTATTTGAGTAACTGATTTCCTAAATTCCTTAGCCTGTCCTAAAATCTGCACCATGAAGCTGAGTACATGGGCTGGATTTCAAGGTGATTGAACTGTATACCTACAGTTTCTCTTTATCATCTCTGAACCCCAGAAATTCTTGTTGTATTTCCTTTTGGGTGAACAGCTGTTCAACACTAATATGAGCATTTTAGATACTACCACATATTATATCCCTTACAATATCATGGGAAGTTTCTATAAATGAGGAAAACTATGAAACTATTTATAAATGGCAAGCAAAATATGACAAAATCCAAATATCCCCAACAGCTGCACATCACACATAGTAGAATGTTTGCTGCAAAACTACCTTAAAAGAGCCTGAAATATTCACATTTGGTAAGAAATTTCACAGAGCTCCATTGGTCAAAAGCCCTTCAGGGAAAGAAATATTTCCTTATATTTGATGTCACTTTTTTTGCAGCTGCCTTATCAATTTTCTTTAGATCTTAAATATTAATCAGATGATACAGTATTCAAAAGCCTGCCTGCATGTCTTCAGGCATCTTTATCATATAAGTAGACCAATTCTGAATACATATTCCAAAATATATTGAAGGAGCCTTAAAAATGAGATGAGTCTCCTTTTCTGGTAATGTACCTGTAAGTATGATTAATATTAATACATTTTAAGAGTGCATATTGAATATGTTATATATTTCTTGAAGCAAAACTGTGCATTCAGTGCTGTTGGAATACCATGTATCTCACAAACAGGCATCCAGGCTACAGCAAGAGACACCATCTGCATGCCTTTCTAACTGATGATGAGAAATTAATTCAGTGAACAAATAATATACTCAGGTCATTTGGGTTATTTTCCAAAGTCACAGGTTGTCCATGATTAACTTAAATATTTATTCAAGTTTATTATTTATCAAACTTTGTATTCATATTCCACTCCTTGTCAGATATTTGAATCATGTTCATTGTCCTCATTTGGTTACCAACAGCTGTAGGGCACTGTTTCAGCATTCTCCTTGGTTCATCTAAACTAAAAATAACATAAGAGATAACTTGAAAAGGTAGCTGAATCTTTAAGTATTTTGGAGAGGGATGGTGAAAATTAGTAAACAGACTGGAGGAAATGAAATAGCAAGAGGAAGGAACTGAAAGGGCAATAAATGATTTATTTTTCCTGTGCAGACCGCTGGCATGAATATATTTCTTGAAATAAAAAAACCCTAAAACTTAATTCATTTTATATAAACTTTAATATTTTAGATACACCCTAATATTTTTTCTCACCATCACAAAAAGAAAAATATACCAATTTCCAGAATGCTTGAAAACAGAGACTACAATCAGATTTCTTCCTGCTTTAATAACTTTTCTCCTACAATGGAAACACAGGGAAGGGGAAAAATCTATTGCTTGGATCTTTCAGGCAGTAGCCTATCTAGAATAAATACTTTTAAAAATCCATTTCTGAAATTGTTGAAATAAAATATAGGAAATACATAACAAAGTTAAAAAGGACTTGCTGAATACTTTCAAGAAGCTTGACTGTTGTCTTTTAGCTCAGAAAATCAAATAGTGAATGTCAATCATGTGCAAATGGAAAACAGTACAGTGTAGCATCACAGAATCTTTAAGGTTAGAAAAGACCCCCAAAGTCATCGAGTTCAAGCTTTGCATATATATAGACCCAGAGTGTCAGTTTGTATAAACAGCAAAACTCCATCTATGTCAATGGAGTTTATTAAATTTATACTGAATGGTAATCTTCCCTGAAACACATTATAAATAAATTGCATTAGCAAAACCAGAAACAAAGAGAGTCAGTTCTTACATGTTCTTACAGAATTTCTTGTAGGGAAACTCAGCATGGCTGGAAAATACTCAACCAAGACAGGGTAAATAGACACTTGTAGACAGCAGCTTCCCAGTGGTTTGCCCCAGCCAAGATGTAGATTAGTGGGTTTAATTCCTGCTGCACTTCAATGTCTCCACATGTACTGGAAAAAAGATTGTTTCTTGCTAAATCCTTTGCCTGGAAGTTGTTTAACAGCAAGGTAATGAAACCATGCTAGTTAGCAAATGCATTAAAGGTATTTTGGGCAGATGGAGGTATTTTCATGATTCATTATACAGTAAAATACTGTTCCATGAATAATAGTTTATTTATAAGGGTCTGTATTGTGCAATATCAGCTTGAATTAAGGCATTAAATATGTAGTTGGCCTGCAGCTTATGTAACCAGCTCCTTAAAACCCATATGAAATGCAGCAGTAGAATTTGATTTTGTCAAGAAAGCTATTTCTCAGGAAGAATCTGCTTACTAAAATCACATAAAAATATTAGGTTTGCCATTTTCATGTGCAATTACTATGTCTTTTTTTTTTTTTTTTTAATATCACTATTTCACATCTTGCTTTTTGTATGAGTACAGGAAGGCTGGCTATAATATAATGGAGTAGCCATCAAACAAATGCTCTGTATTTCATTTTCAAACAGCACTGATTCTTCCACAAAGGAAGGAATCAAATTTAATTTCAAACTACATTACCAACTTTATTAGGGCAGAGATGATCACTCACCTGTGCAAAGCTCCAGGTTTACAACAGATGAAACAGCCCTGGATACAGGATTTTGAAGATTTATAGATGTAGTCCTGTGGCCTGAGAGCTGTTTTCCTTTGAGACTGTGAAGAGTCTGAAGGGATGAGAAAATCAGATCAGAGGATTTGACCGATGAAACTCAAAATGAGAAATGTTTCAAATTAAATCTGAAAGCCTTCTGTTGATTTCTTTGACTTTTGTGAAGTCAAGAGAGGAAGCTTTACAGTGAAGGAGAAAAAAAAGATCAAAGAGGTCAGATACACAGCAGCAACAAAGCTGAAAGTAATACAACATTTTCAAAGGGGTACAGTAGTTCTCTGGGTATGAGTTAGTGGGAATTTCAGCTTCATTTACTTGAAGAAAACACACAAGAGTTATCATGATTTTAGAGACACTAAGCAAGAAGTGGTCTTTAGCTTCTCATTCCTGTAGCCCAAACTCATGTTTTTGTTGCAGCTGCCTCATCAGGCAAGGATAGCACCATCCCTTTCCCACCAGCTCCTTTTCCACAGCTCCCTTTTCCTTCTTCTGGAAGGAAGAGTATGGAGAGTAAGGTGGAGTAGTACCCTGTAGCACCTGAATCGAAACAAGAATCAGGAATAATTAAACACATCTCAGAGAGTACAGGTTAGACCTATCAAAGAACAGCAACATCTATACCTAAATAGTTCACAAAAGTATTCCTAATAAATTTATTTTAAATTCATACCTTCTTTTGTTTACACTTCCTGACTCTTCAGATGATGAATTTATCTCAAATGTTCTTTATATATATATATATATATATATGTGATTATACAAATCCCTGATCATTGATCCCTAACACACTCAAATTGTTACATCTGTAATGATTGTAAACTAGTCTTAGTTAATTTTTCTGCCTTTTAAAAAAATCAGCCACACAGTGAAGGACCAGATATATGCTGACATGAATCTGGAAAATTCACAAATAGGAAATAGTAGAAAAATCTCAATATTCTTCATGTTGAAGCAAGAAATGGACCTTTAAAACAAGAAATTTAGATTTGGCACATATTTAGAAAGTGGAATATGAGTACAAAAAAAAATTAAGGTGAGAGTTTACACTGGATTTCCATCACTTTGTTTCCCCACTAAATTCAGTTAAAATATTACTGATTTCTTATGGAACAGATTTTAAATAAGATGACATATTACAGAATAATTGTCTCAAAATAAAGAACTGTATGCCTTTATATGAAATGTTCACCTAAGATTTTGAGCAGCAGAAGCAAAATTTGTAGCAAGGACTATGATTTTAAAAGAGATTTGTCACCAAATGAGAAAAAAAACGAACACACTAGAAGATAAAACTATGTGGAATAATAATGCATTAGCAGGAACAACACAACAGACATGCATCCATTAAAGCCATGTTCCTTAGAAATTTGATTTAATTCTCTACAGTTTCTAATATATAATATAGAACTGAGCAGCAGCTGAATTACTGTTCATCTTTATGTCTGCATTATGCATATTGTCTAATTTGTCAGTTATTCCTGTGCCTAGGGCTGAAAGAGGTATCTGTAGCAAACAATTGGATTACTGACTTAAGTTCTTTTCACTATTAATGATTTGTCTGTAGGTCGATCAAGAATTTGCACATAGTTCATAAGCATCTGAAAACACTGAATGCAAATATTTCTAAGGCCGGAAATGCTTGAGAATCTGGTTGGTTGGTTTGTTGGTTGGTTTTGGTTTTGTATACATATATTCTTAGAATGCATGTCTTATGTAAGAATATGCTTATACTACTTGATAAAATTCAACTACCTTTTAAGAATGCTCAGCAAGAAAAAGGGAAAGAAAGCCCCAAAGTATAGGAAAAAAGTGAAGAACCAGATCATGATTATTACCTGATGTCAAATTTTAGTGCTGTCTTTAAAGTGATCTCCAAAATCATAAAATGAAATCTGTTTGAAACTGCAAGTTTCTTTGGAAGTCTGGCATTTCTTTTTCAACAAGTTCTAATTATATATGTATTTATGTTTCTTAGTGATTCATGTGACTTATGATGAACAAATACAGGAACCCACATTCATTTCTCCCCCACTTAACATATCACTGATTACAAAGATGTCTGTCACTTCAGCAGTACTTATTTCTTTTGATATCAGAAAAGGAAATTTGTTCAGTTGCTTCTTCAACACAAACCCAGCTTTGTCACACTTTTATAGAAGGAGGTTTTTCAGATGTAAAACTAAAATATTAATGAAATCAAAGCCAAATTGGAATGCCTCTTGATAAAGGAAAGCCAAAGTGCAGAAACAGAGAACAGAGAAAAGCATTTCTGGAGAAAAAAAGGCTTTCACAAAAGAAGCCAATAGGAAACAGAAATATCTCTGTCTGACTGACTGTTGGTGGGTCTTTCCCACCATCAATAAATGCTGTAAGCAACAGTGACTGTGGCTATACTCTGCAGCAATTCACTGATTCCTTCCTTGCTTAGCTTAACAGTGTAGCATACCTACTCTTGGCTTCTTTTTCTTTCACTTTCCTAGTTTAACATTATATTAGCATTTACCTTTCACCCCACATCTGTTAAGCATTAGTCTCCTGTGAGACCTTACCAAAGCTGTTCAAGTAAATGAAATATTTTGTGGAAATGCACAATTTAAAGAGCACCTAGCTATAGCTGCCATATTTTTCATCTGTTATTCAATAAATGTCTAAAAAATGCTTTAAGCAAGTTCTTCTTCTTCTTTTCAAATTATGCATATTTGGCATTGAGATGAGAAGGATTAGTTCATTTATCCTGAGGCTCTGGAAAATGATTTACAACATAGTGCTACTAATCTACTTCTTCAGTTTATCTTCCATGCATGATTTCTTCAGGTCTTTGGAATTTTTTTCCATTTTCTGTTGACTGCTTGATAGGAATTACATTTCTTCACGTAGCCATCTGCCTGCCTACAGTTTGACTCCTCTGTTTCCTTTACCGTGGCTTTGTCTTTTCTCTGAAAGCCACCTGCCCAGAAGGGTCCAAACACAGCAATATAGTGCTGCAGAAGTAGCAACTCCAGGCAATATGAAATTGCCCCACTGAGATTGTACTTTGGTTTTTTGCACTTACCACAATATGTCATATTGTATTCAGCAAAATATTTTTTGGTAGGGTTTTTTCTTCAACTCAGCATGCCAGGACAGCTAATAGATCAATATAAATATAAATGGAATCTGGCATGGTAAATGTCTGTGCTGTACACATCAAGTCATTTACATGAGAAGGTTTTGACATACTTTTATTCTGTAGTATGAGGTTAATCACAAGTTATGTTGATTGATGCCTTATGGCATCGAATTTCCTCTAGGAAGCTTTTTAGAGTATAATGCAGAGTTTCAGAGATGCATGAAATAGTAAGATAATGAGGCAGAAGGAACTAATTTTTAGCTGGAATTGCTTCCAGCTAAGCATGCATTCTTTGTACATAGAACAAGAGTAATTTAGAACAAAACAAAGGCGAGAAACGGAAAAAAAAATAACAAAAAAAACCAAAAAAGAAACAAAAAGCCCTCAAAACTAAAACCAAAACAGAACAAAACAAACAAACAAACAGAAACAAACAAAAAAAAAAAAGAGAGAAAAATATAATGTTAAAAACGACAATATCAATGCATTCAAAAATCCCATTACTGTCCTACTTGTCCACAGGTAATATAACAAGAGAAAAGAATCTAAAGCAATTGAGTAGGCTGAACCATCTCCCTGGACCACACTCCTGAAAAAGGCAGACTACATAGTCACACAAAGAAGCATTGTTTTCTGACACTCTCTCAGAAATCCACCAATACTGTTTTCAGCTCTTTCTTTCCATTCTCCTGCATGTAGGGATGCTTATTAAGGCCTTTTTTCTGAATCTGAATCTGAGTTACTCCATGTGATATTCCCCAGCAGACTCAGGTAGTCTTTGAAATTTACACATTGTCTTCATAACGGTGAAGAGAAGTTTCCTATTGAAGGCCTTTGTTAATAGTAGGAGTTAGTAACATTGGCACATTATAGTTTTTCCAAGATTAGTTTATAAGCACATATAAATTACTAAGATGTGTTCTTTTTTATAGCACTGGAGAACTATAACAAAGGCAGAGAAAAGCCAGAGGAAGAGTGCTAATTTTAGCTATTGACATATACTAGTTTTAAAACATAAATCAGGAGTGAAAATGAGGGGTGGAGAATAAGTCAGGTCGGTAGCACAAAAATTAATTGCAGCTGAAAGAATATTGAGACTTATGAATGCTATGTTTTAGATAAACTACAATCATTGCCATGAAAAGGGGAAGTAGTAAATTTAAACATTGAAAATGCACACTTGCTATTTCCTCTCCTGGCAGTTTTTCTATCTATTGATCTAGTGTTAGCTACTGGAAATATTTTTCTAGCCTGTTTTTGCTTTATTATCCTGTACTTAGTTCTACATACAGGATTTTTCTGTCTTAGAAACAGAGATCATACAAAGCACACAAAGCTTTCTAAATATAGCTGTCACCTGTTCTTCGGAGTACACAGGTTTTTATATTTCTTAAAACTTTGAATTCCATACCCAAAGGAAATTAAAATGCTTCCTTATGGTTCCTGCCTAACAATGACATTGTGTATAACCTTAAACTCAGGCAGCCTATATATAATTTGTGTTTTATCAACTTCCAGACATATTGTGCAGAGATTTTGCATGTTGTACTTCAGAAGTTGTTCCTTTACTGATTCCTGATTTAATACTCTCTGTTGAATTCTACATTTTCATGATTGTACCATTAAATTGTGTCAGGAGAAATATACAGAAAATTAAGTATTTTACTCCTTCAAGCTTTTTTCTAGGAATGAAACCACGGTGATTCCTGTCCTTGATGGGTCCTCTAACTGGATGACAAGCAGCATTGTGCAGATTCCCTTTATTTACTGTTTCAATGGTCTATTAGTGTGCATACCTTTGGTACAATGAAGGAGTTCTAAGATGAAGGACATAGGGTGACCCATTTTGACCTTCACCCTGTTCCTTTTTATACTTTCTTCCATCTATGCTTTTAAAGGAAACTCTTGGCAGTTAACAATTCCAGAGCCACAGACTCAGAGAGAAGTGAGGTGGGGAGGTCCTTATGGGTATCATCTACTCTGAGCATCGGTCTCAAACAGGGTCAGCTGCAGCAGGTTGCTCAGGGAGCTCTCCAAACAAATTTTGAATATCTCCAATGATAAAAACGCCAAAACTACATTGGGCAACCTGTTCCCAGGGAACGGTCACCTTCCTTGACCTGCTGGCAGTGCTCCTAAGGCAGCTCAGGAGGCTGTTGTCTTTCTTTCCTAGAGCAGCCTGCTTGACAGCTTATATTTGCCTTGGTGTCCAGCAGGATCCACAGGGCCATTTTTTGCAAGGCTGATTTTCAGTCTGCCTCCAGCCCATCTGATGTATGGAGTTATTCAGTCCTGGGAGCAGAACTTTGTCCTTCCCCTTGTTGAACTTCATGAGGTTCCTCTTAGCCCATTTCTTTAACCTGTGGAGATCCCTGTGAATAGCAGCACAGCCAAAGCAGCACTGCCTGCAGTATCAACCCCTGAGGTACAGCCATGATCCATTTTTTTCATGTGAGGTTAACAAAACACTGAAACGCTTTGCTCAGAGAGGTTGTGGTTGTTCCATCCCTGAAGATATTTAAAAGCTACCCAGATATTTGGTGTATCAACCACTCCTTCCATTTTTATATAATCTGAAATATTCTGAGAATGTCCCCTGTCCCCTTACTTGTGTCATTAATAAAGACAGAAAATAGTAGTGGCCGCAGCAGAAATCCCAGCTCATTCACCAAGCTAGTCAGCTCATTATAGGTGTCTATCAACAAGATTGCTAAAGCATGATTCTCCCTTTGCTGACTATTCCAAATCGCCTTGTCCTTCCTGTGTTTAAAAATGGTTTATAGGATTATTTCCTCCACCTCCTGTGACCACATTTCTCAGCTTCCTCTGAATTCCTGGGTGTATCCCATCAGGAAAGTAATTTCAAGTTTGAGCCTGCTGAAGAGACATTTCAATTATTCCCTTAGTGCATCAAACAACTGTGACACTAAACAGGTGTAACCTCTTTCAGCTACCCTTCAAAAGACTGGTTTATTTCCTCAGCTCTTACTGGTTCAGGGCATAGCAGCAGCTAAATTTTGTATCCAAATCAATAGCAGAAATACTAATAAGACATGCAGATTGTTTTGGGATGGTGCAGAGATACTAGAGATGTTGAGGAATGCATCTGTAGCTGGGTATGCAGCTGCAGTGAGAGCTGCAGGTTTGGCAGGAGTGGGAAATGAATGGTGAGACCCGCAGGCAAGAACACCAACCCTTTGTGTGACATTGAGGTCCAGGTGACCAGACAGTCAGAGTCACAGCAGGAGCTGATGGCTTAGATGGGAGACCCCACATGCAGAGACTGTGAGGGTGTAAAAACCCAGGGATTCCTTTGTTCTGCATCCCCTGGAGGCACCCACTCAAACTGTTGGGCTGTTGTTTCAGGAAACCTGGCATGACTGCATGGAGTGGGGTGTGCAGGGAGTCCCAAGGAGCTGCCCTCTGAGAAGGGGCTTTGGTCCCAGCTGTGACAATCTCGTGTGGGGGGTGTCACCACTGCCAGAGTAGCTCCAGAACAGTCAGACAGGAAAGTTTGCTTGACACAGACTTATTAATTTCCTCAAGTATTGCATGAGTTTCTCTAAACTACTTTTGATGTGAAGTGCTAGGTTTTATGTGATACCACACCATGTGTATATCCCATATGCAGTTGTATAGAGGCTCTGCTATTCCCCACTGCTTGGTAAGCAACTTAATTTAAACAAAATCCAATTTCTTCAAAAATAGAGAAACATAAAGTCAAAATCCTGATGTTTTTAGACTCCTAACTCTAGAGACAAAGAATTTTTATGCACATGGCTGAAATGGCAGACATTACAGATAACAGTTATGGGCAGCAAACCCATAGTGAATATTACATTAACATTCAGGTCTATGCAAAAAAATAGGACACTTAGTCAAATCAACTATTAGCTTTAGTAAGGGAACTGTTACTGTATAACCTAAATACATGTACCTGCAATCACACACATCTATAATCTGCATAGATGTCTAACTAAAAAATCATTGTGTTCCATTCCTACTTTATTTTCCTTTGTTACTCATGCATACCAGGACATTTAAATTCACAATTTTTAGTCACAAAAGATCCTCAGTAGATTTAACTTATACTTACTTGAAAACCTCTCTTAGGATTTTTTGTACTTTTAGAGGCTGTGTTATTTTCTATATTCCATTTTTTTCTGAAAAAAAATATGGCTCAGGGAAAGCATCACAAATCTTTTCTGTTCTTGCTTCACATTTCCATTTACTATAGTAATAAGCTTATCCCAGATATCAAAACCTTTTCATTCTCTTGCATGCTATTTTTAAATGGAGTTAAGCAACTGAGATTTCATAGTCTTACAGCTTTTAAACAGACTAGCTACTTACCAAGTGTGGTCAGAAAATTCTCACTCATAAGTTACAGAATTCTTCAGTGTGTTGTTGTTTACATTTATTGTAAAAATATTTAGATATAAGTAAATCAGCACAATTAAGGACCTTTTATTAAACTTTTTCTTGCATGAAAATGATTTTATCCAATTAATTTTTAACCCTTTTTTTGTCTTCGTACTAAATATTTACTTTCTCAAGCTTAACAGAACATTTGTCCCATTCCCATTTTCAACATGCTAAAATGAAGAGAAAAAAAATTATCTTCTAAACAATTTTGAACTATATTTTTAATAAATATTTGGCTTTAGAGTTCAGATACTTAAAACAGAATGCCTAATGCTTTTATTTCTAAACATATTGTTTCTTTATTTTATTAAAATTTCAATATTTAAATATTTTCTTGCAACATTTTTTAAAGCTTTCACTAGTATTCCATAAATTTTTCTTTTTCTTAGAAAAAAAAATATAAAGATTATCTTAGAAATAGAATGAATCTAAACTTAAAGACAAAAATTTTAGGTGATATTATTGTATAGATTTATGAAAAAAATATGAGACACACAATGCATTCTTAGGTACACTTACAAAGACACTTCACAGCAAACAGTTTTAAAAATATTTTTTGTCCAAACATAACAATTTCAAATGGTTTTACAGTAATATATTATCAAGGAACGAATATCTGTAAGTCTTGACAAGTAATTCATTGTTGCTGAAGGTAATAATCAGAATTAAAGAAACTGTTGACAGTTTTACAAAGAAAGAAATTTTAGGGTTTTAGGTTGAAAGTTAAAATATTGGCTGTTTTAATCAGGCATTTGCTGAAGAAATAAAGATTCATTTGAGAATTCCAAAGATGATTTTCCACTCTTTCATTTATAGAAACATTGGGAACATTTTTTCTTGTCATATTAGAGTTATTTGGCTCCTTGTCTTATTTTATGATCCATAAAGAATAAAAGGAAATAAAAATGAAAAGACACAATAAAGGCTATATATTGTTTTCTAAAAACCAGAGCATTCTGGGTATGCATTCAGTGAAGGATCAGATTTTTTCTCTTTTCCAACAAAATCACAATTCACGTTTATGCAGTAGTAAGGGGGGGTAACAGGTCCTCCACAAATACATTTATTATTAAAACAAGTTTTCACATTTCATTCCAAATAGGTGAGCTTTTCTGCTTACTAAACATTTTATAACGAAATGCACACTTCTTAAAGAAGATGCCTCAAAAAAAGGTAAATGCATTCCCAGTTCTTCTAGACACAGTTATAACTCTGATAAACCATTGTAAACAGCCATGTGGGTAACAGAACTCTCTAATTATTTAATAAATAATAGAAATTATAATGAAATTAACCCCTTTAAAGTAAGTGCAGCAATTGCTGGTAAAACTGTATTTTTCTGTAAATTCACCATAAATTAAGATGTTTATGAGGTTCTCTGTACTGCAAACACTGATGAGTCAGCCTAAAGCACTAATACTGGTGGACAATCAAACTCTTCTGTGGAAGAAATAAGGGGTTAACCAGGGATATCCAACTTCCTTTGTCTTAGAATACCTGCTTCTGAGTGAGACAATATAAAGTATGTCATGCTGGAGAGTAATCTGGAATTGAATCTTACCCTCCTGGTGTAGCACTTGTGTCATGTCTGAGGGTTCCCTTTGACAGGGGAATACTAGGCTAGAAAGAGGCACTATTTATCCATGCTGCACCTTGATTTGAAGACTGTTCTCACCCTTCCTGCAAAGCCTCTTCAAAGAGACCAGGCTTACACAGGGACACTGAACAGTACATTGCAGCACAGCCTTTTATGAGCTTCATTGACATGCTGTACTAACACAGTTTTTTTCTGAAAAAGGCAGTGTTGGAAAATCAACTAAGTGAGAAAAGCCACGGAAAACAGCTGTGGTTTGAAGTACTTGATCTTTGTCCAGATTGACCTCCAGTCCCTTATGGGGACTTTAGCCCAGACAAGGAGTCAAACTGAAACTTGTAGCTCTAGTATGGAATATTTCCTACTCCAGCACAGATGGAAAATCAATGGCTACTGATTGGCTGTTTCTGAAAATAAGTTGCACAGTTTATATTAGAAACAATGAGGAGAATGACTTCTCTCTCTCTCTGACTCACTGTCCCCAATATAAGGAAACCATTTAGAGAGAACTGTGCAATCAAATGCATGGACAAATTAGCAGAATATTAAAATTAAGTGGTCATTCATAAAATTATAATTCCATAATTCACCGACATGTAAACACATCCTTATGCTTCCATATTTCTAAGATTTCTTTTCCTTATTAAAGACACTATGTGCACTTGATATTAACTGTTTTTAGAAAATGTGCAACAATTTGGAATAAAGTCAGTGTGAGTAAAATGAATGATGTTCTCATAAAACACATGTTTTCTCCACTGAAAGGAGTACTATTCACTACTAAACAGAAAGGATTTAGAGGTATGAGGTGTTGATATTTCATGTATAAATTGAAGATTCATGTCTCCTTATCTCTCAGTTTGCTTACAAATTCTATACATTTCTATTTTGAAAAAGTAGTTTTTATCAGGTAGTTTATGGTATCTTATACTTGCCTCATTTGAGTCATAGGGCAGAAATTATGTCCTTTATAGCCTTTATTTCCAGACGTAGCAAAAGTGAAGAAAAGGTGGAAAGAATTTCCTATGCTTAGTAGATAACTAAATGTTCTTTGTCCTTTTGATGTGAATTCTAAAGCAAATATTTAAATCTTATAGAGACAACATGAAATCTTCTCAGCCTAATTTAACCACTCCACTTGATAAAGTAAAATATTATTGCTTTGCTATTGAAGCAGCATAGGTACCATAATTTTCCTTGAAATGTGAGAGAAGTCTGTTATCCCTTAGGGAGTACACAGCAGCTTCATTTATTTTTCCATGATATATTAGCTTTCCAAAGATTTCTTTTTTGCACATATTGGTTATCCATTTACAGGACTGAAACAATAGGCTGTCCCTATCAGCCGAAGAAGAGGAAAGGGTGAAATGACAGAGGAAAATGTAGGAAAAACAATTAACTTTTTTACTGCTGGGATTTGGGGAAAATATCACATGTACAAAGAAATTAATGAATACGGACTTAAATCATTAGAAATTACGGAAAAGTCAAGGGTAAATTTTATGTTCTCTAGTCAATGAGATATTGCAGTATGTTGGTGGGGGAGGGAGAAGGGAGATATAAAGAGAGGATAATGAGCTTATTCTCAATGTTTTTCTTCTCTTCAGAAGAGAAGACCTCTTCATTTCTCCTGAGACAGACTTATCAGAGATTTAAAAAAATTAAAGTGGTGGCTCATACATCTGTTTGTCATTTCCACTCTTCTCTGACCTTAAAACCATCTATCCTGCTCCTTGAAGATTACAATACTCATTGATACGAATTATATTTTCATCCACTCTTTTGAATAAATTTTATCTTATGCTGTGAGTTTGCTGAGCATTATTGAGTATAGCTTTCCCCTTCTGAAAATAATAAATTATAGAGATGAATATTAGAAAACATCTACTTGTGATTTAAGGAGTCAAATTAGTATTTATATATTGAAATATCAAGATGTGTATACATGGGTAGGAACTTTATATTAAAAGTAGTCTTCTGGAAAACATGAGAGAAATGGCAAGGCTGAAAAATCAGTTTAATACTTAAGGCCTATTGGCAGATAAGACTTAAGCACTTGACATTTAGTTCCCATTGACCTCTTTTGAAAACTCATGTTAATTATCTCAGATATTTCTGAAAATGACACTTGGCCTTGAAGTTACTTTCAATTTCATTGAAATTTTTTTTGAAAATTTTAGCTTGTATCTCAAGCCTCCTGCCCTCATGATCACCTCAAATCATTACAATGTAGGTTAATGGGCTAGCTTTTCATATTATCTTGCTCTACATAAACCCATGTATAAACCCAGGATAAAATTGGAAAGAAAAGTTCTTTTACCAGTAAGAAACAGTGAATATGTTAAACAACAAGTACTAAGTAGGATTATGTAACTCTATCAAGTATTGCCAGCACTAAAATCATCTTCCAAATGATGAAATCTTGTTGGAATCTGGTGTCAAAAAATATTTGACCATAAAAATTTGACCATAAATGTTTGTCCTCCTTACTTTAGTGCCTGCCACAAATGTATTGTAATTACTTTCTGTTATTTTTGTTTTAAACATGAACATTAAATTTTTATAACTCCTAATGTGTAAATGTGTTGAAAAAGACAAGGAAAGAAGAGGAAAGGCACATTTTTCACCTTATTTGGTATGTGTTTTTAATGGTCCTTCATTTAATTTAGTCCTTTACAATTCTAAGATTTCCCCAAGAGCTTCACCCTTCCTGTACAGATTTGTAGATGTGATGACAATACAACACTAGTGGAGTCAAACCTTAATGTAATTACTGATACTTGCACTTCACATAAAGATCCCTCTATCCTGAATGCAAGATTGAGTTGATCAGTCACTACTGCAGGAACTTGCATAAATTCAGAAACCATTACGCTGTTTATAGTTTGTGTTTACTTCCTACATTAACCTAGAGTTATAGGTTGCTGTTTAGAAGGCATTGACTACTACTAAATATTCAAGTTTTGATAGTAGCATACTTTTTTCTTCCACTTAAGCAGATAAAAGTGATTAAACTTCCTTGCTGAGAAAGAACATTTTTGCTACTCTGAACCATAGTCAGAGCTGTAGTTGTTTCATAGGCTCATCCCACATAGTTTAAATTATTCATTAATATTTTTTGTTATTTTTTTCACCCAGGCTCCCCATCTAAATTGATCAATGATGTTATTTTTTGGCTCATGTGGAAGTAACAGCTTTTTTTGTTGGTGCTGTTTATCGAATGTCCAGATAATTGTAACTCAGGCAGTCTGAGTTCACATTAGTTAGAGCTAGCAAGCACCTCAGTAGGCATGAAAAGTTTTTCTGCAGTGGCCTTTAGGCAGACAGTGGCCTTTAGGTATTGCTACTGTAGGTATTAAAGAAGACATTTACAAGTGCACCTATATCTTGGAAAATAAATGCATTTGGGTCTCCAGCTGACTTTTCAATGCTGAGGATGATTTCCTGTGCAGGTGGGTTGTCTGCCAGAGGTGGTCTAGGTGGAGCTGCCACTGTATGAAGGACAGCAGCTGTCAGGCCCTGGCCCTTTATTGGTGACATGTCCCAGCACAACACATCTTATGTGCTGTAAAACATTCTGCATGAGGTCATTGCATGTACTGCACCACAGCATGAGCCATGCAGTAATCTCTCTGTCTAGCAGATTGCATGTGAGATCAATCACGTGTAAGTAAAAAAAAAAAAAAAAAGTGTATTGTGGATCTTAAATGAACTTGGTTCCTGAAGGCTGTTCTGGGGTGATAAAGCAAAGTTGTGTCAGTTCAGGATGGACAAATTTCAGCCCACACAAGATGAGGTAAAGTATTTATTTACCTTTTTCATCTGATAGGGAGAGACTGATCAGCCTGAAAAGAAAATTCATTCTTCCCTCATAGAGTGAAACCTTTCATTGAAGCACTAAGGACAACAGAACTCATGCAAAGAGAGCAATTCTGAGCTCTATTATGTGGCAAAGTAAAGACTGTCCAAGATTTCAGAGAATACATTAATAAAAAGAGAAAAAAAATTAACAATTTTGTCCTGGTTTTCAAAGGAAAGACAATATATGCTTTAGTGGAAAATAAAATTAATAAAAAGCCTTTAAAATATAAACAAGCTATTACTTAGCTGATACAAACCCCCAACTTAGAATGCATATAATGACTAACTTGGCAGCTGTGATTTTTATGTATTCCTTAAAGGAAGAAAGAATATGAATTCTTTCACCATCTAGCCTTACTCAAATTTCTGGAGTGAAATTTAAATGGGGATGGATAATAACAGTATTTCTTCCTGCATATCAAGTGATCTTTGAAACACAGAACAACTTTCAGACTCAATGGACAATGTATTTGAGTAAATATCTCCCAGAGGCAAATGGAGCTTATAACACAGAAAGAAAAGAATCAGTAGCTTCCTATTGTAAACTCCATTTTTTTGTGTGTGTGTGTGTTGTAGAATAGTGTAGTTATTAGAAACTCAATGTTATAAAATATTGTCTCCATCCAAGTGGCACTTAATCTCTATTACCTGGAGGTTAAAAGTCAAAGAACAATCATCCATGTCAGTGATTCCTGCAGTGGATTGTTACTGAACCATGTGAGGTCGTTTAGTAGGGAGAATTAGCTCCCAGCAGCTTCACATGTCAGAGATGTTGTAGCAGTACTCTGCCCCAGCTCTTCTCCTTGGAAAATGATGATTATTCTGTGGGCTTTTTCAGGAAAGGTGTCCTGTGGAAAGAAAATAAAAGCTTTTCTTCCATAGATATTTTTGTAAAATGTGAGAATGAAGAGAAAAAAATTACTGACTTTACCAGTCAGCTGTAGATGAAAAGCACACAAGTACAGCCTGTTGCCCTCAACTTTGCAAACAGATCAGTAATGCATACCTTGTGTTTCTGTAGATAATTCACCTTCTAAGTCAATGCCACTCTATGCATTTCTTATGTGACTATCTGAAAGACAAGGGAAACCTGGGAAAGCTTCAGAAATGGGCCACTGACCAAAGACATTTTGGAAGCTTCTGTGCTAATTTAATTGGAAAGTTGTCAGTAGTGATGCAGGCATATGGAATCAGTCTCTCTCTGGAAATGCTATAATCCATCAATACAGTGAGTGTTCTGGCTGTGTTGTTTAGAACAAGTTATCAGAAATAAGCTAGGATGAAAAAGAACAAGATGCCCAAGTCCATGGAGTTGCCCTGGCCATAACAGAAAGCTGGCCTGAAGTTTTGTAGGGAAACTGACTGGAAGGAGCCAGAAAGGTTGAAGGGTGTCATGTTTGACATGTGAGGAAAGGGGGAAAGACCCAGAGTGCATGAAAAACCTTTTGCTAAGTAAAAAACTCCTTTTTACTAAGTGATCATTATTATAAGATACAGGAGAACTGGTCTCTAATAAGTTTACATCTTGCCTATCCCCATATGGCACTGGTATAATATCAAGTTAAATAATGTGAGAACATATTTTTCCTGCAGTCTCATTTTTAATTTAGGGTTTATTTAGTTTAATTATTTATTTTAATGTTTTACAAAGGAAATTTCACCTTTCTCTCTTCACCCCTACTGGGTAATGAATGCTAATTCCAGTTGTTTGCCTTAAAAAAATATTGAAGAAATCAAATTTTAGGATTTTAAAACCATCAAGGTGTTAGGTTTGCTTTCTGTGACTTCCAGATCCCTGTCCATAGTGACAGAAACCAATGCAGTAGCAGAGCTCACACTCTCACTTTTCTGTTTTCGTTGCTTACTTCAAAGTGGAAGCATAAAGGATAGTGTGGCCAACAAAGCCACAGGACAGGAAAAGACTGGAACTATTTGCTGAAGTAGACTCAATTTTTTTTTAAAATATTTTAATTTGCATATAGTTCTGGTGCAGAGAAAAGAGTGAAAAGGTCTTATTTTTCTAATTCACAGTTTTCTAAAACACAATTAGAAAAGAGATTTAATGATAATTTTGAAGTATAGAATTTATCTTACTTTATCTTAAAATTTATCTTATTTATGCTTTATATCATATATGTCACTAGCATTAAAAATACACAAATATTCCATTTTAAAATTGCACAGTTTTTTTCAGTTGGAAACTTCATTTTCTTCTCATATACTCTTCTGCCACCCCATAATATGGAGATTTTGAAAAAAACCCAATTGTTAGAAAGGGCAAATATAGAACTTGCTTCATCAGTATTAACAGACACTTAGTGGACTGCAATCTTCTTTATGATGTGCAGCTCTTCAAACTAAAATTTGATGTGAAGAACTAAGTTCTTCATCTAAAATCTTACTTGTCCAAAATAGACATGTAATAATTTGTCAGGAAAAAATCAGAGAATACCTACCATTTCTTTACTACTACTGTAGAACAATAATGTAGTCAGGCAATCCAAACTAGTATCCTCTACCAGAAATTTTCCATGTTGAAAACTCAGCTTTTAAAGGCCAGAGAAGAACATGAGGACTTGTTTTAACTTCTAACTCCGAATTTCAAACAGACATAATTATACTGAACAGAACATACTGAGGCCAAAGTATGCAGATTTCAGAAAGTCTGTGCTTAAAATCTCTATTTTAAAACACAAAAGATTCCTGTTTCAATAGACAGGTTGCTTCAACAGTTTATTACCTCTGAAGATAGAAAGCTGCACAGAGTAGAAGTTTCAAGCCCAGATTCAAAATTCTGTGCTGTGCACAATTACAGTCCAAACTTTGAAACAGACCTAAAGACTTATTATTTTTTTATGCTTCACATGACTTTAAATCCACATTTCTTCATTTGACAGAAAACCTTCAGCTTCACATGAGGTGCTGCCTTAAATGACCTTACCAGGACGTCAACCCCTATATCATTATATGCACTGCCACTTAGCCCCCAACCATGACATGTTCAAAGCAGTAACACAATACACAATGTTTTATGATATGTGGCATTTCACCCTGCAAATTAAGTACCACAAACAGAGGAACTAGAGAAGGCAATGGCATGAAAAAGAAGGACTGGATTTTCAAAGGTAGTAAAAGATGAAGATGACATTATTTTAAATTGATCTAAATCCTTTATTAATCTGATTCTCTGAGAACTGAGAAATGTGAGAAACAAAAACACAGTATCATAGCCATTTACTATGAGTTGTACAATATATTAATTCCAATAAGCTTTCATATTTCAATGAACTACTATTTTACAGGAATCACCTTAATCACCTTTGATTTTTCTCTCTCAAACCCATGGATTATTTTATCCAGAGATTTACTCACAGAAATAAAATACTTAGAGAAGAAATGTGTTTGGACTGCGTTAGACTTTTTTCGACACTTTCCCTTTATTTTTAATTTTTTTTTCAAAGCTAGCCTCTAAAAAAGAAAAAATAATTAGAAAGCGAAATGCCTGATGTAGCCTTTACTAAAAAGAAATTAATGGTCTTCTACATTCTCAACAGCTCTTCATGGTGCAGCTAGTACACACCATTCCTACTACCTGAGGATCAGAGCAGCTTTCTGCCACTGACTGCTACATCACCTCGAAGATGTACTGTATGACAAACTCTATAAAACATCACTTGCATTTTGTCTTGCCTTCCCATTCCCCTTCCCCCACACTTGTCAAGATACCTTTATTTCAAACACTCTTTCTCAGCTACTTTTTGAAGAAGGTGTCAGAATGCCTCATTCCCATCCACCCCTTTCCTGATAAACATTTTATTCTCTCTTCTCCCACCTTTCCACCTTGTGTCTCTGGTTGTAATTCAAAAAGCAGGGCAGAACAGGCCTAACCTCAATTTCCGGTGTTGAATGTGCAGCTGCTTGACTGCTGGCCTCAGGAATTATTCATGAAAGACCTCATGTGCATATTCATGAAGTGTCTCTTTATTAATTCATAATGCAGCTGGTACAAAGGCAGAGAGTGGAGGGCTCAGTCTCCTCCCACAGAAAGACATAAGAAATGTCTCTTCCTCAGTTTCACTCTGATTCCTTTACTAGCTTATGCCCAGTTATACATCAACAACAGCAGGTTTTCTTGTTGTGTTCTATTCTAATGTCTTGTATGCCACTCTTGTTCCAGCCCACATCAAGAGGAATCAAAAGGGTTGACATCAAATTCACCAGTAATGTTTCTTATGAGAAATAAACCTTAATGGGAGTAATGAGAGTTTACAGCTAATTTCAATTATTTTCAGATGCTCTCAGGTGCTCCAATACATGCTTCATTTAATTTTACAGTGACTACTATGTGCAGTGTGGTCACTGGAGACTAAAAAGATGTAGAAATATCTCCCAGGGTAGTATAAAAAATAATAAAGTCCTTAGTTACTTTTGCAGCTATACTTTCCAAAATGAGGACAGAAAACACTAGAGACTTCAAGTGGACAGGTTCTCAATGAGACAATTTTCCATGAAAAATAATAAACAGTAAAGGCTCTGTAAAATTCTTGAGCATCACTGGGATAGGCAAACAGAGCTTTTAATTCTGAGTGAGTAGTTCCATTCTCCCCTCCAAAATGGTGCTGGATTTTTCATAGTATGATCTGACCTTCAACAGAGTTTGCTTTGAGGTAATTGACAATTGGAATGTTTACAAAAATAATCAGAAATCATTTTTACATTGCTTAACCCCAGGTGTCTTAATCTAGCATTCTGAATGAGGGTAGGTGATGAAGAATTAGTTTACAAATAACTGAGAAAAAGTAGAAAATTCTTCAAAGTTTCATGTGTGTTCTGTCATCTTAGAAGCAGGAAACCCTTGACCACAGTGCCTCTCAAGTAAACCACTCAGACTGACAGTGTCTGCTGTTACACAGCTGAGGGCAGAGAAAACACTTCCAGGCCCAGAATCTGGTAACATTCTGTGCATTTAGATTATACACACAGAGAAAGAGTTCCATTAGAGTCTAGTCCAGATTCTGATTCCAATATTTCAAAGCCAGAAGGGACTATTAGATCATGTCTTCTGACCTTCTGTGTGACACTTCATAAAATATTGTGCGGAGTTTTTTGTACTGAGCCAAATATCCAGTGTGGAGTCATAAGTCACAGGTGCTTCATTGACAAGTTTTTTTCAATATTTGATCTTAAAAGCCAGGTGATTTGGCTTTAGATAAATAGAAAACCTTACCTCATTCTCTGTATCATTATCCCTACTTCTTTCAGCAAAGGTAAGGAACATGATCATTTGAAGTAATTTAATTCAGTAGAGGGCTGTGTTTTGAATTATCTAGTGGAGCTTCTGTTTGCTGGTGCTAACACAACTTTTAACACGTGGTGGTATATTAAATAAGAAAGAGCCAAGATAAAGCTTGAAGCAGTAATGGAGTCCTGACCAAATATCTAAGTGGAACTAGGTGCTGTCACACTTACAGTGAATCATCTGCAACCACTTGCTGCTTTATCCTCTCTTTCCCTACCCTCTGTTCCATCATGTACCCCACATATTCCAAACCTTCTCCTGCACCTGCACAGCAGCTGGTGGGTGCTATTGCCCTCTCCTGGCTAGAAACTGTGCAGTGCAGCTGTGCAATTAGTACATGCTCTCAGAGGGAAAAACAACCAGGGAGATCCAGATACCAAATAAGTATCTGCTGTGGTTGAACTCTGGGGTTACAGGAAGCCTTCTCACAGCCCAGAATACCAGCTAAAAGCTGAACAAGTTCTCTTTCAGAGAGAAAACCAGTAAAATTGGATAATACCGGAAGTGAACTTAAAACCATCATATACCTAGGGAACAACGATTCCAAAAATTCATTTGAAGAAATTTCTCCTGTGCTCCTGACACTGTGTGGGAGAGAGTTTTGGTCAGGTGCAGTTCAGATGTACAGCCACTCATCTGAATGTCCCCGTTTAGTCATCTCCACCAGGATACAGCCAACAGCAGAATTGCATTGGCTGCAAGTCCAAGTTTATTCTTTATTCTGCTTCCTGTGGTGGGCCCCTCCTGATGTCTCTGCTGTGACAGCCGCTTTAAGGGTTTAACAACACAGTACCTTTTGATCTCATTTCGGCAGCTGTGATTAAATAGACACACATCACTTGCTGTGCCACTATGTGAGCAACTCATGGTTCACCTTCACTGAATTAGTACCCGCTGAGCACTGCAAATATTTGAAATGTCAATCCATTTGATAATGTCAAAGAGGGCTGCAAATACCACAGAATGGCACCAAGGAAACATTCAACACACGCAGTGGCATATATAATATCTCTTTTCTTCAGGACAAAAATCATAGTTAAATAGAAACAGGAAACCATCTAAGAAGATGTTAAGGTCAACAGGCCCGATAACCTGGAGTAGGACATGCTCCTGTAGTATATCACCTTAAAATTTTAAGCAAACCTATTCCCTCTCAAAGAACCTATTTCTTCCATATTCATTCATTCATTCATAGTAAATTATTTTCTGTTAGTAAGAACTGGGACGTTAACTGTATAAAAACCTGTGAGTTTTATGTGTAGATTCTGTACCCCCAAATCAGGGCAAAAATAGAGGCTTGTTTTGGCAACTTTGTTATCTTTTCCCACTCAAAAAACCTAAACCAGAAGGAAATATTATAACTGAATAGAAAACAATAATGAGGTCATATTTTCAGTCACAAAAGCTTGGATCAGTAGAGCAGGTGAAAGCAAATGAGATTAAGTTGATTTGTAAGCTATAGTTTGCACTGTAGAAAGATTTGCCTTTACAGAAGACATCAGGAAATAAGACATCAAACTTATTGCTAGGGACTGAATGAGAAAATTAACCTAAAGTATGTGCAACAAAGAACTGAAATTTGGCAATTACACATAGAGAGCAGTCTTCCAATCAGTTTCAGTTTGTTGGGGTTGTTTTTTTGTTTTTGTTTTTTCTTTTGGTGCATACTAGGTTTACCTCTCTAAACTTTTAAACATTTCCTAAAACAGTACCAGCTAGTATATAAGATATTAAGATTTATGGTGCAGAGCAAGCTTCCTGTTTTTTGTTGTTTTTTTTTTTACTGAAGAGTCATTTACTCTTCAGTAAAAAGAGTTCTTAGTAAAACTAAGTCTTAGCTTTTTATTTTAGTCTTTTTATTTTAAAAAGGAAAAATGAAAATGTAAAGTTCACATACTGAAGTACTGACTTGGAAGGCAAATACCATGTGCTATATTTGCAGCAGCTGAAAATCATGTAATGATTTTCCCTTTGTATGCTGATGAAGACTAATGATTCACTGAGCATAAATACATCTGCATGTAATTAAACGAGTAGTACCTTAGCAATAGGAAGTTATAGAGAGAATTCTTGTTTGTTGTCTTGCTGGAATTCTTGTCTCTCCAATTACCTTGACATTTCAAAAGACATTTACTTTCCAGTAGTTCAAAGTCCAGTTAATCTACAGAGCTATATTTAATAAGAAAAACAACCAAAAAAACAGAACAAACAAAACCCCAAGAAACCCAAAACCCAAACTGTGGTACAGTTAACAAGAACTATGTTCATTAGCATCCACTTCAGCCCCTTCTAAAGACTTGGATACAAGTTTCTTTTGGATTTATTAGTTGCTTCAATAGCTTCATTTTCAGGGTTTTTTGCCTTTGTGACTGTCAAATTTGGTTGAGGTTCCACCTACAAGTCATCACTTTCAAACTCTGTATCGGTACATGAGAGATTGCTTTATGTTACTGGCATATCTATCTTTATTCTTTCCTACTAAGATATTCATAAAAAATATTTAAGAATAAAGGAAAAATAATAGCAGGTCTTAGTCTATTTAGATAACAAAGTAAAGGTAGTAAGTTTTATTAAGAGTAGATATGATTGATCTAAAAATCCATCTGAATGCAGACAGGTGAACTCCAGTAAATCTCTCAGCAATACTAATTTCTAAAACAATCTTGGGAGTTTTTCTTGCTGCTATGCCCATTGTCCTTGTTAATAACAAACAGCATGTCACTGTGAACACCCCAAGCAGCAGAAGTTATTATGCTTTCTCTACCTCCTGTTCTGAATAAATAAATTAAAAATCCCCTCTTATTTTCTTAGAAGTTAAACAACTTCTATTGTAGTTTTACTTTTATTGCTTTATTGAATTTTATCTTTAATGTCAAAATACATAACAAATCCTATTACCCTGACTTCAGTGGATTTTGGAGGAACTACAAACTAAAAATTCAAGTGTCATTCACTGCTTCCTCTACTTTATATGTGTTTAATTAAACCCGAACTGTTGATCACCAGCAAGAGCTTCTAAAGCAAGCTTATCAATTATTGCTCTTCCACCTGCTTTTCATTTGAAAGCAGAGGGGCAGGAGACTACCTTTAAATGTAAGTAGGCTCTACAAAACCTTTGATTTTTGCTCACCTCTTTCAATTTTTCCTTTGATCATATTATTAGACAACAATGTCAGATACTGCTGTTCATATGTGCAATTTATCTCAGATCTTTGCTTTTTTTATCCCCTAATCAGGAAAGGACTAAAATTCTGATTAATGTCTCTGTTACACGGGCATTCATGAGTGAAATACTTTCTTTGCCCATATTCCTCAATCACTTTTGAAGTACCTCAGTTGCACAGCTAAAGAATCTATTACAAGAGGTTGGCTTCAGTAGAAGATCTCTCTCATCTGACTTCAGGATGCACTTTATCCCGAGGCAAACATCGAGCATCCTTAGATACTCTTCCCACCTGACATGAAGGAAAGGTCCCTTCAGACATTTCCCAGATGAGAGAGGGGCAAAGTTTTTCCTTAGTGCCTGATTATCTCATTCCCTTTTCTTTCTTTCTTTTCTCCCCAAACATACATCAGCCTTTCTTCACCATCAACAAAGCTAGTATATAAACTGAATATGGAGGAAAGTCTAATTATAGGAATAGGTTTCTGGCTGATAAAATGTGCAATTTGATCCGCAACAGTGTGTTCTTGCTTTAAACAGTATCAATGTATTTATACTCATGGAATAAATAAAGCAAGAGTTGCACGGTGAGATCTACCATTGATTTTGTGTTTATTTACTGGATTTTTTGTTTTTGTGGGTTTTTTTCATACCAGTGTTCTTTTTGAAGATATTCCAGTTGAATGTGTTACATATAAAAATACCTACTCATCTATTACTTACTACCCTCAGCTCTTGTACATGCAGGTTACACCCCTTTCTTCAGTTTTTCCTCAGGATGCATGGGCAAAAAAATACAGGCTTATGTGGACATTCTTAGATAAGTAAGAACTGGGATACAAGAGTGTAAACTTTCAAACTAGCTTGAAATTTAAGTATTTAAAGATTTAACCATTGGAACAATGCAAAAGATAGTCAGACCTCACACAGCATCAGCAAAATTGCAAAGAAACCCAACAGGATTATGCTTGCCCAAATGCCAGAAATATGAAGAATATGAAGCTAGACTTAAATTAGCACCAATTACCACTCCTGCACTGCCCTTTGCCCCTGACAGAAAAGCTCTCGTTTCATTTGGGAGGCCCAAAAGGCCAAGAGATGGACAGAATGCTTAATACAGAGAATTCCTTTTTCTCTCTCTGCCTGGCTGAATGCAGGGGTGTCCAGGTGAATTAAGGGTCAGGGGGCAGTGGTGACAAGTCCTTACGTGGCACAGCAGGTGCATGTCCTGTGTGAATGCCCCACGTGTCCAGGCAGCATCACGTTGGAAGTACAAGGCTCTGCAAGTGTAACTGAAGAGTGACGAGGGCGACGGTTCATTTAACACGGAGGTGTTGCTGAGGTTGAGTCAGCCCATGCCCCATGTCCGAGCTGGTCACAGGGTCATTGTCCCAGGAGACTCCCTTCTGAAGAGAGCAGCAGCCCCAGTATTCAGAGTGGACCCACTTCTTTGGGAAGCCTGCTGTCTTCCTGGGGCCTGGGTTAATGATCTGAAGAGAAAGCTTCCTGTCCTGTTAGAACCCTCAGGTTATCATCCATTATTGATTTTGTTAGGCAGGCAATGAAGTTGCAATAAGAAGCTCTAGGTCAATCAAAAGAGACTGCTGGGCCTTGGCCTGACCAGTTAAGGGACCTAGAGCACAATTAGTGCTCTTCTCTATCCTTTCAATTGCAGGGAATGATGAGGAAAGAAACAGGAAGGTCCAGCAGATTGATACAGATATCTGAGTCTGGTATCACCAGCAGAATTTTGGGATTTTTGATCATGAATTATTCTACATTACCTCATCTGTCAGTGACAGATGAGGTACACCTGTCTCAAAGGTGGAAAATTATCTTCATTCAGGAGTCAACAGGGCTCTTGGAAAGAAATCTAAACTGGATTTGAAGGGGAAAAGGGATAAAACCAGGCTTGTTAAAGATCTGGAGAGCATCATGCCAAAATTTGAGGGACTGTGTGCAAGTGAGATCCTTTGGTCTCAGTGGAGGTAGGGGATGAAGATCCATGCAAGAGTAAAGACACGAGGGTTATTGATGTCTTAGAAACCATGGAAATTCCTGAGAATGGCCATATAGGAATTAGGGCTTCTCCCCCAAAAAGGGGGCAAGATCAATAAGGGGCCAAGTGCATCTGACCTAATAGACTCAGGCAACAAATGGTTAAGAAACCAGGAGGAGCTGGAGGACACTGTGCAGCAGAAAAACTATGAAAATTGCCATAAAGGAGACGTGGTGGGATGCCTTGTACAACTGGATGCCAGCCAGGATAAAGAAGAATATAAAGTAGTCTGTAAGTAGCTGGGAGTGAAGTCCCACAGTTTCTAGCTCTTGTTCTCATGAAGGACTTCAATTTACCAGATGTCTGCTGAAAATGCAACATAGGAGAGAAAAAAATGGTCTAGGAGGTTCCTGAAGTGTGTGGAAAAGAACTTCCTGGCACAGCTGATAAGTGATGCTGGTGAACAGAGAAGGACTGGTAGGTGATATGATGGCTGGAAGCCGTCTTGGACACAACAGTCACAAAATAATAGAGTTCTCAATTCTTGTATAAGTAAGGAAGATGTTACTTAGTGGAAAGGAAAGATATCACTGTCTGTGGATATAGAGATGAGGCTTGATTGTTGCAATTTCAGAACTTAATCTGGCTACTTGTGTAAAAGACAATACAATTTTTCTATAAATCCAGAAAAGAGAAGAAAGGCTAAGGAGAATTTCTGTCCTTTATTGTATGTAGGAGGAAATATGGTGATAAAGAGGAAAAGGCTGAGGTACTTAATTGCCTTCTTTTCCTTGGCCCTTAATAGTAAGACCAGTTGTTCTCCAGGTATCCAGGTCTCTGAGATGAAAGACAGAGATGGAGAGCCAAAAGAGGGTCCTAATTGTCCAAGCAGACTTGCTATACCGCTTAGACACATAAAAGTCTGTGAAGCCAGATGGGATCCCAAAAGTACTGAAGGAACTGGCAGAAGGGCTCACCAAGCAATTTACAATGATTTACATGATTAGTTCTTGCTTATCAGGAAGGTTCCATTTGACTGGAAGTTAGGAAATGGAAACTTCAGGAATGGCTAGAAGGAGCAGCAAGGGAGCTCTTGTCAGGCTGACCTTGGTGCCACAGAAAAGGAGGCTTAGGGGAGAACATATCACTCTCTACAGCTCCCTGAAAGAAGCTTGTAGTGGGTGGGTGTTGGTCTCTTCTCCCAAGTAGCAGGTGATGGGAGAAGAGGAAATGGCTTCAAGTTGTGCCAGAGAAGGCTTAGATCAGCTATTATGAAAAAAAATTATCAGAGAAGCTCTTCTTCACAGAAAGTGTTATCAACCATTGTAACAGGCTGCTCAGGCAAGCAGTGGAGTCACAATCCCTGGAAGTACTCTGAAATGTGTGGATATGGCACTTAGAGGCATGGTTGAGTGGTGGACTTGGCAGTGTTAAGTTAATGGTTGGGCTCAATGATCTTAGAGAACTTTTCCAGCCTAAATTATTCTGTGATTCTGTTCCCAGAATTGGTTGAAAAGGAAGGCTTGAACAAGGACTCAGATGACCTTTATTTTTAATCGAGGGAAATAGATAAATAAACAACTCGGAGAGCAGCTGCGGCACATAAAGGCAGCAAATAGTTTCCAGCCATGAAAAATCTATCTGTCTGGGCAGATCAAGGCACAAATACCCAACAGAGCTCTCTAACAGCTAACATGAGTAAGAGTATCTAATAGATCTCAGTGAGTGTTGACTAGCCCTGGCTCAAGGGGTCTCAGTGAAACGTAACTGAGTCCTCAGCACACAGCTGGCAAGATGTGAAAAGTTAGAACTGTCTATTCACTCTATATAGCATGAAAAAATACAAGGTAATACAGTTTGACTGTCACTACCTAGGTTACTATTCTGAAAAAAAAAATAGAAAAGATGATATAGTGAAGAAAAACACATCAGTGAGAGGAAAAGCAAATTTAGATTTATCAGAGAATTCAATTATCAGTGAGAGTACTGTAGCTGTAGGGAGACAGTAGATGAAAGGCACAAACAGAATTTCTTATAAAATCTCTCTGCTGAACCTGACCTTGAAAATACTTCTCATCCATTTTTGGGACAAAATCTAACAGGTGAGAATAAAGACCATTAGATTTATTTGTTATGCTGTGTCCTGAATTGGCCAGTAATACTGACATACTGAATCTTATCTGAGGGACAGCAAGTAGACAGTGAGTACTAAGTTGTACAGATGCTGTTTCAAATGTGCTCAATTTTCTGGCAAGAAAAACATGGGGGGGAAATGCTGTGCCAGATGCACCTCAGGACACAGTTGGCCATCCTGCTGACAGTGTCTGCTGCAAGGTGCTCTGGTGCAAGATGTCTCTGCCTATGGCATGGAGTCATTTTATTCCTGCCTCAAACCCCCCTCAGATGCCAAGGCTAATGCCAACACCATCAGGGAGATTTAACTCCTGATTATTTCCACTCCAAAAGTTGGGTTCAAGGGTTCTTGCAGACCACACAGGGAAAAACAACAGGTAGTGAGGAAGATAAGCAGGATGTATATGGAGTCAGAATGTCAGAGAAACTTTTTCATGCTATGCTTCCCACAGAAGATTCTCAGATTTCCAATTCCTAGTTTTGGGAAGCAGCTGGTGTCAAATGGTTGCAGAGAGCAGGGTGGCAGAGAACTAACTTTCCAAAGAGGCAGTGATGTCATGCAGGATATTTTCCTGTAAAAGCTGGGAGCTGGGCACTGCTACCTGGCCCAGAGCCCTGCAGACCCTCATCCAGCAAGCAGAGGAGCCTTCAAAAAAGCAGGAGAGGGACATTTTGGCAGGACAAGTAGTAATAGAACAAGGGGAAATGACTTTATACTGTACAAGTGTGAGTGGAGAATGGATATTAGGAAGAAATTCTTTACTGTGAATGTGGTAAGGCACTGCCACAGATTACCCAGAGCATCAGTGGATGTCCCATCCCTTGCAGTGTTCAATGCCAGGCTGGATGAAGCTTTGAGCACACTGGCCTAGTCCAAGGTGTCCCTGCCCAGGGCAGCAGGTTTGGAATTGGAAGACCTTTAAGTCCCTTCCAACCCAAACCATTCTATGGTGCTATGATTCTGTGTCCCTTCCCCCTGCTTCCTCACCCTGAGAAGTGGGATGAACAGGATCCAGAGAAGGCTGCAATTACCATCCACTGACAGATAGCCAGCAGTCAGTGACTCCTAAGTAACTCCCACAGTTTATATACTAAGCATGACACTCCATGGTGTGGTATATCCCTTTGGACAGACCAGGTCAGCTGTCCCAGCCATGCTCCCTCCCAGCTTTGGTGTATCTCCTGACTTGCAGAGCATAAGACACTGAAAAGTCCTTGATTAAGGGTTCACAGTACTCAGTAACAACCAAAACATCAGTGTGCTGTCAACATTATTCTCATACTAAATCCTAGAAACACAGCACTGTACCAGCTACTTAAGAAAAATATGAGCTCTAGCCCAGCTGAAAGCAGGTGAAACCAAGACACTGCCCTCCTCACTGGTCCTATGTGTATTTTTTTCATTTAATAGAACAAATGCAGAGAGAAAAGGAAAAGAAAAAATCTGTGTACCTTTCTATTAGGTTATACAAGGAAAAATTTCCTCTGCTCTTCATTTCAGACCACTTTTTGAAGTTACTCCATACCACCTCAAAACGTTGTACCTTTATTACAGTGAAAGAAAAGAAAGGAGAAAAAAGACCTTAACTGTGCACTTGAGCTTGAACATATAAAGGAGTAGGGGCAATGCCCCCAGTTTAAATGAATTACACCTATGCCCAAGAGTGAGCAGCAGGAAAGAGCAGAGATGGTTAAAGCTGTGTAAACCTGTGGGCTTGGCAGCTTTACTGCTTAGCTAAAGCTTTTAGCTGGAATGTAACGAGGCAAAAAAAAAAAAATTCTGCTGTTTATTTTACTCATAAAAAGAGAGGTACATATGGCATCCAGATAAACAGTTAAACATGTAACACTTGCATTGGTTATGATCATCTAATTCCATCGACTTTAGTAAAAAGTTCTGTACAGAAACATATGTAGATCCTCGCTGCATATTTTGCAAACATTCATTACAAAGTAGTAGCAAAATTAATTTTTGTACAAAACACAAGGAGGCATAGAAAGAACCATGCTTTGATCTGCTAAGGTGGTGTGTTAAAATTCTGAGTTCAGATATTTCTGTCAGCCTGTGGCAGACCTATGTCTCATTGCTCCATTAGCCCTCTACAAGACCTTTCAAGAAAATAATAGACATAAGAGGTGAAATGAGTATAAAACGTAAAGAAAAAAAAAAATCACTAACTGATAATGGAAGAACAATATCTCTTGAGATTTCTTGCAGCATTCTCTGTAGTATTTGTTCTGAATTTCCAGTGTAAAGTTTTGAATGGGTATCAACCAAGACTTCTACTGAAGAAATATGATCATCTTTTCTGTTTAATCCTTCTGTACACAAACAATTCTGTGGAACTGTATCTATTATATAACTGAGACTATTTCTTGTTCCACTATGTTTAGTAGGGAAGTCATTATTAGAATGGGTTAGTTTAAGTCAATAGCTTTAATAAAAGACAATTTTTTCCCTAGGCTAGGAGAGTAGTCTGTTCAATACCTTATGCAGCTCTTTTATTGAGAGATAATAAAAAATGTGACCCATATCAGGGGTTAAACAATTATTCTCCATCTATTCCAACAAATTAGTAAAATGGATGTTTGCCAATATGACTTTTACAGCATAAAGTAGAAAGTATACATAGTAAAACAGACCAGGAATTATTGTTCAAAGTCAAGAGGAAGTTAATTGATAAAGACCCCAAAATATACTTCCAGCCAGGATGAAGTATCATAAAAGCATTTAGACAAACTTCCACTGATTGAATAAAGTCTAGTCTGAAAAGACTGGAAAATAGCCATGATAAAGCTATTCCCTAATAAAGGGACTAGCATTTTTTATTTTTTTTAAGGTGAAATTTGCTGAGGATTGTACAAAGATTTCTTAAGACTTTAAAAGGATTAATTAATGAATATATATACATCTGGTCTGTGCTCTTAATGAAGAAAATGAAATGCTTTATTGAATCTATGAACTCAGATTGAAAGCGATTGTGAAACTTTGAGTTTACAGACATCAAAATGAGAGTACTCATCTCATATCCAAGCCTAGCAAAGGTCTGGAGCCAAACTGAAGAAAAACAATTGTATTATCAACATATTGCACAGAAACATTTTCCCAATTAAATTTTTAAAATAATAAAGTGGTAAAGGTCATGAAGACTGGCACCAGAATATTCAGATCAGTAATACAGGGAAGTATTTGTAATGTGAGGCTGTAACCAACTCACTCAAATGACTCAAACAAGTTACCAAGGCAGATGGTTAACTCTCAGACTAATGGGAGCAATCTGTCCCACCTGTCTTAGACACTTATTTTGGAATGGGATGAATCACCTTCTGGAGGAGTCTGTAAGACCAGGGAATACAGAACCCACAGAAGCCAGGGCAGAGCTTACATGACTAATTTAGTCATGCCCAATTCTTAAGTAGCCATAGTTATATGATGTAAACCAAACTCATCACAAGATAGGCACCTAAAAATATAGTATAACCCAAACAAAACCATCTTGATTTGCAGAAATAAGGATGTAATGCACTGTGTCATCTGTTAACAGGAAGGCAGTTTGGATAATGACGATAACCCCTTTTTTATTTCAAGAGCTTTGTGGGGATGGTTAATCAGCCATCTATTTCATGTACAATACTGCTCAGCAGTCCTGCTGTTCTAACAGCAAAAAGAGAATGAGATACTGACAAAGATCAGATAAAAAATGGGCAACAGTATATGATAGCTATAAGAGATTCTATCTTCAGTTCTGATAAGGATCATTTAAAAGTGAAAAGCTTTAGAGAGGACATAAATTGTTCTGACCAGCCAAAATTTTTAAGTACATGGTACAATATATGAAGCAAATAATTTGGGCATGTAGATCTTTGAGGACTGAAGTCTAAAAATGAAACTTTAATAATAAATAAAATTTGAGAATAGTTTTAGATTTAGAACCAGTTTTATATTTAATTAGATTAACTAAATTTAATTAAATTCTATATTACAGAAAATACCAAATAATTTGAGATAAAAAGGGAACTTAACATAGAAGGGGTAGTAAAGTAACTATCTGCCAAAGACAGGGAGTGAAATCAGCTGAAATTTAGGTGCATGAACACTTTGCATGAACATATTTATGTGTCTGTGGGTGGAGTGGTTACTTATGTTCTAGAACCAGTATTCCTATAGAATTTATGATTTTTTTCTGTCTCATAAAATTATGAATATACTTCCAAAGTTCATTTTGTAAAGATGTAGACTGAGATGATCAAGAAATTATTTTCTCAGAAACATTTTTACCCCTACTGGTAGCTGGGTCATTCCATCCTTTATTGATTGTCTGAATGAGTTTATTTTGGTGCATAATGATTGTTTCCACACACGTAATTTCAGTAATAGTACTGAGTACACTGGATGAAATATAGCAATGCTCTTTGAGAAACTGAGGTAAAGAATCTGAGGATTTTGATGGATCTGCTGCAGGGAGTGTTTTTGTGGTGGTTGTGGAGGTCTTTGGCAAGATTAAATTATGACTTGAGGCACAACCTGGATTCATTCAGTGCACATCAGACTCTGGAGAGGTTGTTTGAAAAGACAAATTTAGTGACAAGGCTGTTAGAAGTATTAATTATCCACTGCAGGTTCTGGTGTGTGTCTCAGGTAGAGGAAGCAGTGTGAGAACTATTTAAAATCTCTCCAAGATGGCATATTAAAAAAATTGGCATGGTTTTGTTCCTGTTATCTAGAGGTCATTTTCATTATTGAAAGTAAAGTTGTTGGTAGAAGAGAATGAATGATATCCCTGAGCGTATGCTATAAACATTAGTCTTGCTGTCTTAAGTACCTAGGGCAGGGTATGTTGTAGAAAGCTATGAGATATTACTGGAGAGGATGTTATGAAGGTGTTTTGCAGCTGATGGAAGAAACCAGCTGCATCTTAGGGAGGCAGTTAACCTTGGAGTCTGGGAGATTACAGGTCTGAGAGTGGTTTTCATGAATGGTGTTGTGGAAAAAGTTCAGCTGAATATTATCAGCTAGCCAGAGATCTTTCTTTAGTGATCATATTGAAACCTCCTGCAAGGGATTTGGCTTTATGATTTTCTTGGAACTGAGCCATGTGTCCAAACTGAGGCTATAATGATAAGTTTTGAGTTCTAAAATGAAAAAAGCTGTATCTACCTTGACACATTTCCAGATTGCCTCTCACACTGCTGCTGTATGAGTGCAGGTTTGTTTTTTATTTTATTTTCCTCACTTGATTTATCAAACAATTTTCTCTGTAGTAACCATTTCATAGTCTTAAAATAATGTGTTTTGTAAATTCCTAATACTTTTTGCTAATGGTACAGCAGCAAAGTTGTCATCTCTGTAAAATTTTCTTTGTTTCTTTCTTTGCCTAATCTATTTTTAAAAAGCAATAGAGCAAGCACTTTGCTTTATTAATCATTTAGAAATACAATCATAAGTATCTAAATTAGGTAAACATTGGACAAACGAACAGAAATACTCTAGCATGATATCTATTCAATACCTGCTAATATTTGAGAGTGTTGAAAGGAAGTTGGATACATATCATCAAGCCCTGGATAAAGTAATGTGACAAGAAATAAAACTGTATGACATTTGGGGAGATCATAAACGTTTTGAACAGCAGCAGCATCAGTCTGTTGTGTGCCATTGATCAACCATTAATTCCTGTTTCCTTTTCATAAAGGAAAAAATCCAACCCCAGCCCATGAATTTCTCAGTATGGTATGCTAAGAAAGGCTTAGTTCTTCAATCTTGATGTAATTACTGGTGGCCCTGAATCATGGTGTCTGCTTGACTGTAGTTTACATGTTTATCTACGTATTTGTACTCAACCTGAATGTCTAGCCATGACTAAGTCTTATCCAAATTTTCTTATTTCTGGGCCTGCAACTAAATTGCCATTTCACAACCACAGTTTATTTTAAAAGGGACTTATTTATTCATAAAATTAATCATTGAAAAAAATCAAAATTCTGTACATTTTTTTTTTTCCTAGTATACAGTCCAGTTCAAGCTGTCATTGACTTCAGTGGGCCTTGGACTGGGAAATCTCTGTGCTGAACACCTTTCTTTCATGCGAACATTTAAAAACTACTTATGAATAAGAGTTTTCATTATGTATATATATTATTACGTTTTATGAACACCTTGATGAGCATTATCTCAGTACAGTACACTGGTGCCCCAGGAATGGGCAAGGCTACATCTGTTGGTTTTTTATTTGTAGATCTGAAACCTGCTGGGGTTTTAGGTGTGACTGAGCCATCAGAGCTGCCTCTGCTGCCATAAATTCGCATGCTGTCAGACTGCTGCAGGCAGCATTGCTGCGGGATAGCTGTAGGATTTGAAACATAAAACCTCAGCTGAGTGTTTGAAGCTCTGGGTAAAGCTGAAGCAAGTGCTGAGGAATGCATTTGGTGAGGGTAGCTGGGTGTGCAGCTGCAGTGTGAGCTGCATGCTGAGAGGGTGGAGAAGTGGAGAGAGCCCCAGGCAAGAGGCAGAGGATATTTTGCATAAGGAAGGACAAGGGACTTGCATCCCCACCAGGTGACTGGACACCCAGAGACACAACAGGAGCCCATGGCTCAGATGGGACACCCCAGACCCTCAAGTGCACAGACTCTCAGGGTGTAAAAGCCCAGGGATTCCTTTGCCCAGGGTTCCTCCTCAGAGGCACAAGTTGGAGCTGCTCTGCTGTTGTGGTGTTATGACTGAATTTAAGGATCCAGAGGTCTCAGACTCTGCTCTGGGAAACCTGGTCTGACTGAGTGAGAGTGGGATGTGCAGGGATTCCCGGGGAGCTCACTGGGGCTGCCCACTGCTAAGTGGCTTCAGTCCCATCAGTAACAGTCTTGGTGATCAGAGTGTCACTGCCAGAGTGCCTCCAGAATGGTCAAACAGGGAAGTTTCCTTAACACAGTTTCCAGAACACTTTTTTCCTGCCTTTTATTTATTTTTTTATTAAGTTTTCCTCTGCCACAGCTGAGGTTGCCTAATCTTGGTATTATTTTCCAATGGATGATTATCAGCAAGCCTTTCTACGGACCTTGCAAATAGTAGATGGGTTTTTATGGCAATATTAGACACATTACACTTTAAATATTTTTTTTTTCCAATATGTCTTCAGTTTTGTTCATATCTACTTTTATTTTTCTCTCAGTCCTTACCACTTTTTTGTCCAGTCTACCCTATCTATCACTGCATCTCAGTTCTGTCGTATCTTTACCCTACCAGTCCAATTCAACACTGGCTCCGTGTTGGATTAGAAAATCTCTCTTTCACAGGTTTGCTGTTCTCTCCTGACAAGCTGGCAGTCAAAGCTTCCTCTTTGTGAGTAACCCTATGCATTATTTTAAATCTGATAGAGCCTTTCTGCCAGAGAGCCTTCATCAGCATAATGTGTCTCTTTTCTCTCATCTCAGTCATCCGCTTCCTCTGCATGTCCTATTGCATTCACAGTCCTCAGCATGCTGTTCTGAAGTGTCTTGGCAATGGACTTCATCTCCTGCAGGGAGAGGAATCACTGTGTCCTAGCTTGCTGCATCCCTTGATGTGAGATTGCGTTTCAGTAATCAGGACACTGCTTGTGCAAGAAGACTGGTATTTCAGTTGTGTCTAGATGAGTAATGTTCAGAATAAAAGTAGAGTACAAACTCTAAAGCCTCTTAGCAGTATGGAATGAAGTTATGTAATTGATTGCTCCTTGTAAGTTTCAAGTTTCCAAATATTTTCCTTCAAATCTTTAAAAGTCTTGTCCCTTTCCACAAGCTACTGTTGTACTTCCTGTCTTTTTGGACCAGAATCTGAGAAGGATTCGTGATCTATTCTTTTTTAAAAATACAAAATACGTAAAATAACAAACAAATACTTTGTTTATATCACAAAGATTCAAAATAGCTCTCTTTGTGGCAAATTATACCCTTTTTGGTACTATCACTCAGTGTATGTGTATTTTCTAGTTTGTACTTAAAGAATCATCAAGAAAGTCATAGTTAATAGTAGTCTACATAATCTAGTCTAGTGCACCAGGAGAATAAAAGTAAAAGGGTATATTTTTGGTATGGAAAACTTAGAGTTCTGCATTCCCATGTTTCAGCACTGATCAAGTTAGAGTGTATTCACCTGCAAAACTCACATGCAGTTATTATATGTTATACTCTACAGTCATTATTGTGTTTCCTTGGCTCATACATTTTGGTTTGCACCATGTGTTCTCAGTTTTATTGTAACTCAATAAAATGACATCCTGTCATTCTTCCTTCTTCTGTATTGCTTCTCTGTCCTTATCTCCTGAATGATTTTTTATTGTTACCTTTTCATTCTCTTCTGCTTCCTCCACACCTCTTCTCTGCACATTTCCTCCTGGACCATTTGGTTATAGGAAGATCTTCAAGCTAAGTTCCAAAATATTTAGAATTTTATTGTACTTTAAGAACCAATCTAGTAACTTTTGTTTTAACTGCATTTAATAATCAAGGTGCAGCCTTCTACCACTGGTCTTTTCTTTGCTGAGATTGTCTTAGAGTCTAACTAATAACAAAGTAATTCACTGTGCTTTCTTCTGGTGTTGTGAGTCACGTCCACCATAAAGCCTGTTGCTTTTCCACAGCTAATTTAAATTACCATCCCTCACTTTTTTGTTTCAATATGACTTGTACCTGTTTATGTTTGGCCACTGCAGTCTGTTCAAGTTGTCTAAGTGTCAAGTCTAACATAGCTGTTTATTAAAACTCTTTTTGTGGCTGAATGATAAGGAATCTCATAAGAAAAATGATAATAAGGCAGTAGCTATCAAATTCATGCTTCAGAAATAAAAAGATTAATTTTTCCTTATTGGAAGACCTTGAAATTTTCTCTGCCTGGCAATCATTCAGTAACAATGTCCAAAGAAGGAACAGGAAACTCTGCAAGGTACCCACAGTTTGGTTGTTATCTGAGCTGAACCTTCAGAATATCAGCTGGCAATTGGTCAGCACTTGGGTTCCACAGGGCTGTATCTTAGGGTCAGTGCTCTTCAATATCTTAGTAAACAATTTGGATGCAGGACTCTAAGGGATACTGAGCAAGTTCACAGATGATACAAAACTGGGAGGAGCTGTTGACTCCCTTGAAGTCCCTGCATAGAGACCTTCATAAATCAAAGCACTGGGAAATCACCAACTGTATGAACAAGGAAAGTGCCAAGATTCCACACCTGGGATGGGTGTATGGACAGACTGGGGAATGAGAGGCTGGAGAGCAGCCCCATGAAAAGGGACCTGGGGTTCCTGGTCTATGGCAAGTGGAACATGAGCCAGCAGTGCCCTGGCAGCCAGGAGGGCCAACCCTGCCCTGGAGGACATCGGGCACAGCATGGCCAGCTGGGCAAGGGAGGGGATTGTTCCACTCTGCTCTGAGCTGGGGTGGCTTCACCTCCAGTGCTGGGGGCTGGTTTGGGTGCCACAATTCAAGAAAGACATTGAGCCATTAGAGAGTGTCCAAAGGAGGGCAACAAAGGCAAAAGGCCTTGAGGTGAAGTTGTATGAGGAGTGGCTGAGGTCACTTGGTCTCTTGAGCCTGGAGAAGAGGAGACTGAGGGGAGACCTCATTGCAGTCTGCAACATCCTTTAGAGGGGAAGAGGAGTGGCAAAAACTGATGTTTTCTCTGTGTTGACCAATGATAGGATGCAAGCAAATGTCCTGAACTTGTATCAGGTGAGGTTTAGGTTGGATATTGGTAAAAGGTTCTTCACCCAGAGGGGGATGAGGAATTGGAACAGACTCCCCAGTGTTTGTACAATGCTCTCAGGCACATGGTGTGACTCTTGGGGTGGTCCTGTGTAGGGTGACAAGTTGGACTTGATGATCCTTCTGGGATCCTGCCAACTGAGAATATTCTGTGATTATGTAATTCTGTAATACACAGGTCTGCTCAAGAGTTTATATTTTAAGCTATAAACCTCATATACGATGTACCTAACAAGTTGCTGACTGGAGTAGTCACAGGTAAACTTTTCTCATTAATTCACCAAGGGATCTATTCCATCTTATGTGAGCCAGCAGAAATGAAGCAGTTTGATTTGTGATATTGATTGCAATATCACGCTTGACAGACTGTTATTCATGCCATATATAGAGCCCTCTAATCAACCTCAACCAAACAATAGTTTGCAAAAAAATTCTAATGGTTGCCTGCAAAATTCCTTCAATGCATTGGGGAAAGCAGCAGAATTTTGCTGGTTTTTTTTCATTGTTTTCTTTCTGTTGGCACATGGGCTAAAGGGGTCCAGAGAGACAGAGGCACAGCATACGTCTTGGCAGCCCTTGCAGCTTAGGTTTACACTTTGATCTCCCACTGTATGCTAAGGAGTTTTTCTGGATGTTATTTTTTACCATACAATTTTAATTTTAATTTTAATTTTCATTTTCATTTTCATTTTCATTTTCATTTTCATTTTCATTTTCATTTTCATTTTTATCATCATTTTCATTTGACAATTTTAATATTGGTTCTTCATCTGGACCCTGTAACTGAGCTAAGGTTACACTGTAGCATTTTAAATGAATGAAGCAATATGCTGGAGATCTGGGTATTTAAGATGCTTATATTTAGTTTCTGGATTTGCCACTGTGTTGCGAAAGAAAATCTTTACTATTATAAATTTAAGTTAATGCCTACCTTATGTTAAAATATCATGCACATAACTTATTTCAGTAGCACTGTTATCAATTGCATACATTATTGGCATCTTTGTAAATGACAGAGAAAGTGAAAGATAAAAATTTCTTAATCTACACATTCTTATTGTTGGACCAGGAGATGTTTCTTTAAGACCCAGTGCTCTTCTGCCTGGACAAGTTGATTTCTTAGGTCCTTCCTGTGAGAGAGCCTTCATTAGCATAATACTTCATCTTAGTGGAATGTCTTAATTTTGAAGCTGATTTCCACTTGAAAGTGAAAATCTTACCCCAGAAAGACAGATAGATCTTAATTTTTCTGAGGATAATCCTGTTTCTCCTTGTTAAAATCATGATCTGACCATATATCTTCATTACAATAAAAATTATTTTATTTCCTTGAAGACCCAATATCCTCTAGTTAAACCAATGTACCTGGCACTTAACTAGGGAGAAGAAAAACTGTCATCCAGAATTTTTTTGACTCGCTGGCATGTCTGAGTGTAGGAAGTCTTACACCAGATTTTGTGTTCTGTCACTTAAGCATCTAGGTGAACTAAACATACATATCTTGCACCTTGTTTGAGAACAGATGTGGTGGTTGTTAACCAGTGTAAAGATTGCAATTCACCCACTGATCACAAACCTCTTCATTCTAAACACAGTCATTTCTCTTTTCCTTTTTATGTAGTATAAAAACACGGTATTCCAACAGAAGTAACCACTTTCAAAGAAATAAAAAATAATACAATTTCAAATAGATAAATGCTAACCTCTCCAAATACTCCAAATACTTGAGGTTTTTGGGTTTTTTTACTTGCTTTGAATATGTTTTTTATAGTAAACAGAGAAGTATTTTTTTCATTTACTATGGAAGTTCTCATGATTTTACACAACTTAAGTTTCTCTCTCTAGCTATGAAGGCTATGTCTTGACAATGATATATAATTTTGTTTGTAAAAGCAACCAGCAACATAGATGATGTTTACAGATGATATCTAACTGCTGTTCTAAATTAATAATAAAAAATAAGAAATTAAGCATAAAAATGGCATTAGTACTTCAATTTCAAATATGAATAGTCCAAGAAACAACATTTAACCCAGCCTGACAAGGTATTAACAGCATGAAGTCTTAGCTTAGATTTCTTCTCTTGTATAATCAATATACAGTGCAGCACAATTATACCAGCTTACCCAGCAGAAAATCTTCATTAATGTTTTTGAAATGTCTTTTGGACAAATTGCACCATTTGTAGCATCCATCCATTTCCTTCAATTTAATTTACTTACACTGGTTGATCCCTATTTCTTGACAGAATTAATAGTCACCAGAGTTCAGTAGCTACGTGTTCTCACATAGTTATCAGAGTACTGTAGGCAGTGCTGAGGTTCCCATGGTTTGCTAGTTAGTTTGTTTTCTTCTTCATTTCTGTTTTTCAATTTTGTTTTCAGTTCTTGAAATCCTTTCTCTTCCATGTGCCTGCTCTTAGTCCAGTTCATTCCTAACTACAGAATGAGTTTTGTGGATCTGTGTTTCATTACTACCTAGCTTCACTGAGATGGGATAGTATTCAAATCCCATTTCTTTTTCCCTGGGTGAACAATTCAGTTGGTTTGTTTGACATAGGCAATGTGCTTCTCTGCCCCATGTGATTTATATTCTTAAATGGGGCAGTGATGAATACCAACAAGGCTCAGTTCCTCTTAGTAGCTGTTCTAATGAAACAAATTTCTAAAAGAGCCTGGGATAACAGCCACATGATGCTTCTCCTCAGCTATGGGGTTGGAGTCACACAGCCCAAAGAGTCAGGTTTAGGAGGGGAATCTCTGGCAGAAAGAGAACAAATCAAACTGACTGCACAGAGCTCTTTCACCCGGATTGCGAGCAAGGATGTGCTTGAGCTGATGATGTGGGAACCTGCCCAGTGTGAATTACTGAGGTTGGCCATCTTCCAAAGACTGATTTTTGGAAAATCTGTGGTGTTGATGCAATATTTGGCCATGGTCAAAATGTCTGTACATGCTACACAGATACCCTAGCAACACTCAGGGAAAGCCAAAAGTTAGGTATTTCTGCCTTTTTATAAGAAGATACATACAACGACTCTGGGCTAGGTTTTATTAATTCATGAACCTTGTAAGGGATTTGCTTGTTTGTTTGCTTTTTTGTTTATTAAGTAGTAGCATGCTATCTATTCCTGGAAACAGCAGATATATGTTTTTGTAGAAGCAACCTCTGTGAATACATGTAGCCAGGAAACAATGTGAGCTGATTAGGAACTACTTATCGTGTCTTTTAGAGCGGCTTAGAACAACTGGTTCTCTTTTTTTTATCGTACACTATTTTTCAGGACAAGGATACACACATCCAAATATGATTAAAATGTTTTAATTTCACTAGGTATTTTATCCAATGTCTGTCCAAGATAAAGAAAAATATATTTACTCTAGTAAGAGTTTGTAATATTGATTAAATTGTGTACTCATTTTACTGTGGTTTTGTTTTCTTTCTCTGATCTATTTAGTAAATGTTCCTGGCTGCAGCAGCTACAGAATAGGTCATTTCTAAGTTAAATCCTCAAACAACCTGTCTTTTAAATAGAAACTTGACTTTAGTGATTGATTGGTAGCAGTCTTATAAGACAATGATAAAAATTTGAGCCCTCAAGAACTTTTCTGACTAGTTTCAAATGATAAGAAGTGATATATGCAGGAACACCAAAGCCAGGAGACAACAGCTGGCTGATGCATTTTCCTTCCTTATCAACTTTCTGACAGGCACCATTAAAGTTTCATTGGTTAAAACTAGAAATGGACAGGGCCAGTCTGAATTATAGTATTACACCAAATACTTCATATTAGCACAGGTGCTGGAATACCAACACCAGTATATGGGGATAAAAGCTAAAATCTGCTGTGAGAGGGGGAGAAATTAGGGAGCCATAGAGACTGTAGTTTTAGTAAAACCTAATAAGTAAACAGCTGTCCTTACATTTGAAAGGAGGGGAAATAGAGATATAGAACACCTAGAGAAAGAGAAGTATGAAGAGTAATTTTTGAGTGAAGGATTAAGTCCTACTAAAAAAGAAAAAAGAATGAGACACTGAGAAGGGAAAAGGAAAATAAAAAAGGAACAGAAGACCTTGTTGACATCAATGTTATTCTGATACATTCATACTCCCGGCACCTTTTAAACTTGTTAGTTTTTCTAAGTTTGGCAGATTAGAAAGTTGTCTCAGCACACAGAGGTTTCTTGCTTTGGTTTGGGTTTTTTTGTTGTTTGGGGGGGTTGCTTGTTCTGTTTTGTTTACAGTTGCATACGATGACAATTAAATTTGGTGTCACTGCCAAGAAAAGCTGTCCTCAATACATTTATGTCTCTGTATTACTTTTATGACTGTCTGCAAAGAGATGAGCAGAATTTCTCTTTTCAGGATTTTTTTTTTATATATGTGTGTGTGAGACATGTATATTAATACATATATTAAAATAATATTTGTGATATTGATGTATGAATATAAAAATATAAACTCTAAAAAGAAATAAAATAGGTATTCAAAGTAATTTAAAAGAATGATTACTATATAATGATGATCTGGGAAGTTATTCATTGCACTGTAATAAAAATCAATGGCGTTTTTTTCAATATATGTATATATTAGAGATCTTTTAGGTTTTGATGGGGAAATTCAGTTAGTGCTATATTATGATTTCTAAATATGGTCCTTGGACTGACTCAGTAAACCACAGAGGGGAAAAACACTACTAGGCATAGGTGGCATTGTTATCCCTATGCCTGTGACACTTATGATGTGATTTAAAAAATCTCAGCAACTACTGCAGTGCTAGCCATACTAATACTTCCCATTTATGTAGCATCCACATGTCTCAAAGCAGCAAATAAATGTTCAAAGGATGTGCCAGCCTTTTGCAGATAGAAAACCTGCTGTACAAAGGTTATGATTTACAAAGCATTTTGATGATACACACAGGAATAGAAATGATTTCTAGTCACTTTTGTTAGACAGGTGTGCACCATTTTATTTTTCTGTCAGCATTTCTTGATTCTTCATTTTTGTCCTAATATCACTTCCAATTTCTACTTTATTTCTCAGCATCCATCTTATTAAAGGAGTTGGGCTCACTTATGATAGACACATGTTCATTCTTTACCATTTAACCATTCCTGTTCAGGAAGCTATCTTTTTTCTCTTTTTTATTCCAAATTTTTCTTCCAAATTTCCAAGGTTTTTTTTGTAGTGATTTTTATATGGTCTTAGTAAAAAATCATATGTAATCAAAAAATTAAGTTTAAATTCTAAGACTCTTCAAAATTGTACTTACAAACAACAAATGACCAGCTAGGTATTTACTGATGGCAAGAACAAGGGAAAGAAAAGAAATAATACATAAAAAAATAATTTCTTCAATAATAGAATTTGAAGCGATCATTGGTAGTTCAAGCATATAGTTAATGGCTCGCTTTTCTTCTAATATTTTCTTTTGTTAATACATCATTAGAAAACTTTTAACTTATGTGATCAAGAATTTATTTTCCAGCAATTTTTTAAACAGATAGGAAGGTGACAGGACAACTCTTATGTAACGAGGTCTTGGCTTTGATTTTTTTATCTTATCCTCAGAACTCAAATATATTCTCAGTTAGGATTGATTTTGCTGTATGTAAGAGTCCATTGGGATTTACGTGTACTTTTCTAGCTAAAATTCTAGGGTTTTCAGTGAGGGGATATTCTTTATTAATTTTAGATTTTATAAATTTCTTATTGCCTTAAGTAGAACTTAATACTTGGATTTTCTTTTCCTTTTTTTTATTTCTCTTACTTGCCAGGAAGAGCTGGACTTCTGGCACCATAGGCATCAACAAGACCTAGGTTTCTTTGCTGTCCAGACATGAATGGAGTTTAAGCATCAATATTTCACAAGTGTATGCACATACACAAACAGACCTGCACTAAAGCACTGAATAGTTTGAGATCATTTCAATTAAGGTTAGTTCAGAGCTCATTGTTACATGTGATTTCACTAAGTGATAATTTAACACACTAAATTACCACTCTGTTCCTCATAGAAAGTGACACTTATGACCACATAATAAAATACTTTATAGCCTGTTGTTCGGATTCATAATTCCACTTTGCCATAGGAGGAGGAAGCCACAAGTCCTTCCAGTGTAGCTGCCATTAGGGGATGTAATGCCTTCCCAGCCCATGCGCTGAGATTAAAAACGCTGACAGCCTCTCATCCGCAGATGGCAGAACCCTCTAAAGCTGTTGAACTGGCACTCAGTCAGTTGGCTTTTGATCTGGCTGTTCAGATATAAGAGCCTGTTTAAGCAGAAAAGAAAATAGGCTGTTCATGTTCAGTTAGTATAAAACTCTCTTCCGATGGGCCTTTGTGTCTTTATCTGTTCCTTCAGCTGCTTTTAATTAATGCTTTGAAGACACTGTGTATTTTGGGTTTAAGGGCAGGAATAAGTCTTTCTAACTCAGCTCCATGTGAAACATCTCAATGCTGTGCAGCAGCCCTGCTCTTCCCTAGTGGACTACCCACACAATAACTTATGACTAAATTTCTTGAAATAGGTACAGATTTTCTCTTCTAACAAGGAGTACAATCCAAATCTATTTATGGTTGTTTGGAGAATCACAGCTTAGTGTAGACTGAATGTATAGATAAATAAAAGGCTGTTTCACTGCTTGCTACAAAGCAGCCATTAAATTCAAGGGTTTATGAGAAAGCCCAGCAGCCTGCAATTTGCAGGGAACTATTGTGATATTATAGGATGAATCCTGGGGTCATATATATTGGCATTACTATTTTTTAATTGACTGCCTGGTAGATGCAGTGCAAAGCAGAGGTGAGCACAGAGCTCTTCCATCATGAGGAAAACAATTTCCCCTGCTCTGCTCAGAATTGTGCTATTATCTGTTTAAATAAGGTAGAGAAAACAAAAAAGGAGTGTAATTTCATTCAAAAAATACAAGGGGAGAACCCACCAGAGAAAGCAGCAGCTCTCAGGGCACAGTGGAGCCAGGGACCCTCCAGGACAAAGTTTCCCAGCTGTGGATGGTCCCACTGTCCCAGGCAGCAGCAGGACAGCCAGGAGGCACCAGGCAGTCCCAGCCCCAGGTGTGCCACACCTCCCTGGGCATTGGCCCTGCTGCAGTGGCACTGGGGCAGGGGCTCGTGGCCCCTAGGGATGACAAGAGAGACATTGGGTGAGCACTCCTTAAGGGGTGCATCAGAGAGTCTTCAGTACAGTAAATGGAACAGCCATACAGGGGAGAGGTTTGAACTTTTGTATCTTGAAAAAATCCCGTCCTAAGTAATTTAACATGGAAAAAAAAAGGTTTGTACTGAAAATATTGAAAAGAATAACAGAAAAACTAAGATAAAATAGCTTGGGGGAAACTGTTAAAGCTTGAAAGCTATAGTCCTTCATATTTCATTTTCCAAGTTAGCACTTAGTGAACAAATAATGGAATAAGTATTGTTGAGTGCACCATCATGCCCTTGAATGAAGTACTTGTCTATGAGTGAAGTGTGTAGCTAAGGGAGAGTGAACTGAGGGAATAGAAGTGTAAAGACTGATAAAATAATTTACTTGTTTCTTTGTTTTTTAAAGAAGATTGTTATGGGTTTATATCATATCATAGGAAAATGAAGTAGTCCATGGTTTAATAAAAAACTGAGCAATATAAGCAAGCATTTCGCTTGCTATTAAAACTACTGTCATCCAAACACTTAAAGTCATCTCTGTGCTATTTAAAAATTTGTTAAAGGATTTACAGAGTTCAATTAGAAAAACTTAAAATATTAACAGATACCAAAACTGACAGTAGTATAAATGTTTTTTACCTATTTTAAATATAAATTTTCTGGAAGATATTTACCTTCCATGTGCAATCTTAAGCTGCTTGTCAAACATGAAGGCAGCAGACTTGTAATAGTACTCCACTCACAAAGCAGTGTTGCTGTCATACAGCAGCTGACAACTCTCTGTTGCACTCCATTGTGCTGCGGTGGAGTTGAGATGATTCACAAAGGACTGAACAGATTGATGTATGCACAGAGATTGGCAGCTGGCTGACTTGTGCTGGGGTATGGAAGGAGAGAAGAGTCATGCTATCTGGTGTACTCAGTAAGAATTAGGTGTATTTCCCCCTCACTTTTGCCTCCAGCTCACTTAAGTTTTCCAGTAAGGACAACTGGAGAACGTAAAACAAGCATTCACTCACCAAGACTGCTGATACAGAACCTAAGGATTCCTATGCATTTGGAGGATGTGTTCACAAATTTAATTCCTAGTATTTGTATCATGGCTGCTTCTGGGAAGGACAACCTCAGAGAATGTTGACCTCACCGTGGCAGCCCCTGGAAGAAGGAGTGTGTGTATTCATACACACATGTGTACCTCCTGGGTTCCAGGACCTTAGTTTTCCATTTGTCCAAGTCAGAGACATGGACAGAGCACACTGAGACCTCCTTGCACTGCAAATGTCTAAACTTCCTTCCTTCACAATAAAAGCTTAAAAGGGGTGAATGCAACTGATTCATAGATAGGCATGAGCCTGATATAGGATCAGGGTGCTGATACGTGCAGATTTATACTACTTGAATTACCAATTTGCATATAGTCCTTTGTAATGGAAGTAATGAGAAGACCAAGTTATTAAGTAAATTTCAATACAGAAACAGTTTAGGGCAGCCTGTCTAACATTGCCTATACACATTTAGAATCTTCATGCACTTTACTGTTTCTTTGTAGCTTTTCATCTTTTTCTATGGGCTTGACTTTTATTAAAAGATACTTGGAAACATTTTATAGCTACTCCACTGCATGCAGTAGAGAAGTGTTGCTTTATTGTTTAGAAGCTGTTATTTTAACCCTGTATCCAAATTCTGCTGCTTGCTAGGGTTCAGTTTTAACTACTGAAAGGAATGAAGCATGCAAAACACAGCTTGTGATTTCTTTAACTTCTGCTCCTACCTGGAGAGAACTATTCAAGGGTCTCCTTTCTCCCACCAGGGAAAGCCGAACATCATCCTTTCAGCCTGCACTGTGCTCTTGTGATGTGAAGATTATGAATTTGTTTATCTCCTTCCTTTAAACAAGAAGATATTTCTCCATGTTCTGCTTCAAGCATGGGACAGATTTTGAGTACGCTTGAGTACATTTGAGAAAACACCATTTCTCTTTAATCTTTGGTTTTATTTTTATAGACAGGAATAACTTAGTGTGCTGTCACTCTCTTTCATGCTAAGCAAGTATATTAGTATTTACTTTCCATTTAAAATTCTATTACCTTTGAGTACACTGACTGTTGCTGCTGAGCTCACAGAAATGTTTTGAAAGCTCTGCATCAACTTTTTTCCTTGCTGCACATCTTAGGACTATACTAACAAATTATACTGCTGTGAAACCTAGATAGAGGATCAGTTACTGGCTTCTCCAGGCCCACTTCTGCACATTTATATTTTAAAACATTGATAAAATCCTACTTCTTATCCTCTCTGTCCATAGACTTTTTCCTTCCTTTTTTTTCCACTTGCAAATTCAGTGCATCAAGACTTATTTAAAAAAAAATCGTTCCCTGGAGTGATTCCTGCAGAATGGAATTTTGCAATTGGTTTCAAATCCTCCCTTGCATATGTCACATTGTGGTCTCCTGTCAGACTTTTCCCATGCTCAAATACCACCCTTCTGAAATAACATCTATGATAAAGTTGTCAATTAAAAATGTTCCAGAAATGAACACCATGATAATTGCTTACAGCAAACTTAATCATGTTTACTGCAGTAAAGTTGACCATATTCATGCATTACACACATTCTATCATCAATTTCTGTTCTCATTCTAAACACCAGATATATTCCAGAATATTGTTTTACTGGAAAACAAGGAGTAGAAAAAAAAAATCCAAACAAAGTGACAAAAAGTACTCCAAAGAAATATTTCTTCAAAGTACAATTGTCTTTACAGAGTTACTGCAGGCTGTTATATAAGCTGAGTATGTTTGCTCCAGAAGCAGTGGCCCAGTAAAGTTCAGTTTTGTAGTCCTCCACATGAAATTAAAAGAACATCAAAGCCTATTTTTATAGGAAATAACATTTTTTCTTATAATCTAACTATCCATAAATACCACCTAAAAAGTTGTGTCTTTTTTTTTTTCATTTTTTATTTTTTTTTTTGAGAGAAGGTGCTGCAGTAGAAAAATAATGTTGGTAATTTTCAGATATTTTTTTCTTTCTAATGTATTATTTTTCTCCCACTATTCCATAAGTGTTTTTTAGAGAAATGAACACAGCCAGAGGGATATAAAAAGCAGTTATAGTGAAATCCCGAACCATTTCTAAAATACACTTCTGTTCAGTATGTTGCTTAAGCAGAATACACACTGGTGTAGTTTAAAAGGTTTATTAGTTTTTTTTATGAGCTACATAATTCACTCATGGCTTCACCAGTTCAAAGGGAAAAAACCAAACAAAAACAGCTGCCCAAAGCTCATAAGGATAAATGTGTTATCCTATTTACCAAATTTTGTATTTTCCAATAAATACTCAGATGCATACATAGAAAAAAACACAACTAACCCAAAACATTGATAAATAATTGTAATTAGTTCAGTTATTCAAGAAGTACAGCTGTTCAGGAATAACTGCTTTTCCAATAATACATAAGTTTTTTCTCAAGTGTAGTCATGCTTGTTAATGACAAACATGGTTCAAAACATCAAAATTTGCCAAAATAATTACAAATTCTTCCACAACTGTTTTGCATCAATCTGTTCTTATTTAGACAATTTTCAAGTTTACTTGCAAGAACAAAACTTCTTGGAAAATAAGTCAATTTTCCGTCACTATTTTAAAATATTTTAAAACAATGAGGATGGCTTACATGTTACACTGTTTTCAAAATATTATGTTCTGTTAAATATCGTATTTTAGTTTTCAATAAAACCTAAACAATTTAAAAATATTGCATTAGCTTTCCTAATCCAGATTTCTGAGCAAAATAGAAGGATAATGACATTCAACAGTAATCCATTGGCAACAGAGAAAAGAAAATACAGATATACACCTCTCCTACCCGAGTTACCTGCTTTAAGCATTCAGTGTTCTTACGTGAGGGTTGAAGATGGAAAATAGAGTATTTATATTCTGTGTCATAGGATGTTCAATGTCAGCTATTTTTCACATTTAGTAATAATTACCTGAAATACAAAAAACTTGTTGCCTATAGATTTGATAAATATAATTAATTTTCAGTGGCAATAAGTACAGCAATAAATACATGTTTGCCTGCCTGAATGTATGCTTGGAAAAGATTTCAGCTTCTGTAAGTAACGAATTTTAAATCTCACAGTGTGGTCTGCACCTCTTCAGAGTTTTGCCAGGACCACTTCCATCTAGGGAATGGGAACCACTTATATTTCTTTAGAGTTGGGGGGAGAAAGAATACAGATTGCCTGGAAGTTGTGCAAAATTAGCTTTGTTCATTTCAAGGAGCCCTTTCTTTCCATGTCACAGGGGACCTTTGCACATGAATGAAACCCATCCTAAAAGTCTATATATAGGCCACCAAGGGCTTCATAAAGCTTTAGTCAAATATGTGAAAGTAATCAAGTGAAAGTAATCAAACAAGTTGAACTTAAGCAAATATTTCAAGTGGCCTTGGGTCTGAGTTTCCAAGAAGCCTGTGTTTGAAAGATGGAGATGGCAAGGGGAATTAATAAGTACAATGTGTGAACACTTTCCTTTCTAAAATATAGCTAGACTTTGGAGCAGAATGATCAAGGATTGAATGCAGAAGCACCCCAGAGATCAATCAACTAGACTTGAACAAAAAAAAAAAAAAAAAGCCTAAAATAAAAGAAAACAAAATCCACGAAAAAAACCCAAAAAAACAAAACAAAACAAATAAAAAACCCCCAAACAACAAAACAACAAAACAACAAAATAACCAAACCAAAAGGCAGAAAGTAATACTCTTAGCTTTTTGGAGATGTACAATTCAGTAAGGGCCTTGCCTGCACAAGGTAGCTGGTAAATGTAACAACAAATAAACAAAGGATATTTAAAAACCCTCTTTGTAAAGAAACTGAGCACATGAACCACTCTTTCATGGAATGAATAGCAAATGCAATCCCTGTTTGGGAGGTTTATTAGCCTTGGCATATTACACATGGCATTGCAGTGTGTGTGTGTTCTTTTTGAAATTAATTTTGAACACAGCAGAAGCTAAACTAATCGAACACTTGTTTCTTCACAGATTTATTTGTTAGCTTCTGCATGTAGCCAGTTCTAAATGGATGTCAGTGTAATATTAGTCTGGGGCACGGAATGTGAAATTTTGGTTTAGTAATGTTCTCTTCCCTAGTTCAAATATTAAAAAGAAAATAAAACCTGTCCTCTTAAGGGATAGAGGAGTACATGTCTTATTTATATCCTTGCAAGCTTTGGGGCAACAGGAAAGCTCTGAAATATACCGAGAAAGAGTGGCACCTTTTTAGTTAATGAAAAAAACACTGACTAGAACTTCAGTCATTATTGTATTAATTGATGCCAGTGAGAATCTTTACTACCAGTATGCCAGACTGTCTATCTGAAATACAGATGTCACAAGCTATTCAATATAAAGAAAAGTGCATGAGTCTGGTAGCCATTTTCAATCTCTGCTATGAGAAAATGAGAGACAGTAAAGAAGATAGGTTTATTCTCAGCAGGTAAGAAAACCATGCTTGTATTTGCTTTGCCTAGCAGCTTTGGGAATTCTGTATGTCACAGGAAAATTCCCAGAATATTTTGTACATGAATGAGATCCCAAATTCTCGTCATTTCTTTGTGTCTCTGACACTGCTGAGAAACCTAATGATGCTGAAAATTCAAAAAACTGAGAAAGAGAGGAATGGAGGATATTCATATTTGAAGGGAAGGCTATAATAGTTTAAAGAATGCAAAGGAAACTTTTTAGTCTTGTCTTTTTTGATCTTTAAATAGTCATGTCTCTCATCTGTATTGCTGTTCTTCATCTAAAATGAAAGGAAAATAGCAATATAAACACAAGAAAAAAGTTTAGGTGATAAATTTCTTAAAACAGCACTCAGGCATTATGAATTTCTACACTCTATCATCCATCCTGGATATTCTAGTACAAAACAAATTAAAAGTTTGAAGGAAATCTCACATCTTCAGACATAACAGAGTTGCTCTTTTGCCTCAAACATGACTTGTTTCATTTGTCTCACTTGAAAAATTAATCATAATCTACTCCTACTATCAATGTATTTGAATTCAACATTATTATCCTAGGAAAGCAGGTGTCTAATTCAGATACAGGATCAATACTTGTCAAGAACGTAAATTAAACTTAATAGACTGATATGCTTTGTGCTCATTTTCAAGGTGAGGACCAAATCTGTAGCAACTGAAATCTTGTGAAAATATTCAGGGAAAGTCAGTGATGAATATCTGTTGGTCCTAAAAGCCTGGTTTGGCAACTGTATTCATCCAATTAATATTTTACCTGTATCTGTCCAAAATAAGTCAAATTTTGAATATTTACTAAAAATAGCTTATGATCAGCTTAAGTATTACAGGTAAATTTATACAGCAACATAACCATTGAAGTTCAAGAATGCTTTAATCTGTTTAAAAAGAGAACTGCAATAAAAAAGCCAGCAAAAGAAATCAAATATTTTCAATTTGATTATCTAATTTTCCAGTATCAGTGTTTCCTTAGTGTTCTCTTTGGTTTAGAATCTATAAATCGAGTCTTTCTAGACACTGTATTAACTATTATAACTTGAAGTGCAGCCTGAAATTCTAGCTATATACAGCTCACAAATAGATGAAGTCCAAATGTCATGCTTGTGTTGTATAGCATGCAAGCTTGAGGACTCCCCAGGAACAAAAATCCCGGGCCCAAGAGAACGGGGTTCCACCAGAAGCTGCCATTTCTAGGTCAGCACAGCACCACAACAGTGGCACCTGGTGTTGACCTTCCCCTCCCACCTGCAGGTAGTGCAAGTTATTTACCTGTGTTTCTCAGCTGCAAGATTTCTTAGGTCTATTTTTTTAAAATGTGACTTGCAAGAACATCAATCTACCCATCTTCCTATTTTACAGCTATTCAAACTGTTTCTAGATGCAAAAAGATACTAATTTCTTTGAACCTAAATTCTAATGACAGCCCCTCTACTAATTAGGTTTTGCAGTGTATTTCAGATGCAGTATAGAAACATGATATTCAGAACAGAATTTCATTATCATCATTAATGTGTTAGTAAACCAAAACTGGAAGTAATGATCTTGGATCTACTACAGTAATATTCTTGATATTCTGAAAATGCATCATTATTTATTAATTTGTCAGAAAAGTTACAAGGATTTTAAAAAAAAAAGTAAAAGAATAATTAATGAAGTCACAAAATCGTGTTAAAGGATGTTATGATTCCTTTGTTGACCAAATTCTTATCAATTTAACAGTGTTCTTGGGGGATTTTTGTATTGCTCTGCAACTTTGAAAATTTCCTGGATAAATTTTCAGATATACAGAAATATTATATTAATGCATTAATAACATACAAATACATTTGTATATTATGAAACTACAACTATTTTTGTCCCAGGTTACATAGTCTGCGTTAAGACTTTTTGAGTTAACACAGTGGAATAATGAAGTTCATATCACTCAAAAATAGATTACCACTGTCAGGGAAAAAGTGAAAAAAAAAAAATAAAAGACATGTGCCATAGGGGAGCATAAGCACATTCAGTTTCACTGGGAAAAAAAAAAAAAGAGAATTGTAGAAATGGTGGAGGGAGGTAAATTGAGGAGAGGGTGTGAGGTGATGAACCATGGAAAAGATTGATTATATAACAGCATTACAGAAAAAAAAAACCCAAACCTGTTAAAATTTTTTTTCTTTGTTGTTATTCAGTACAAGTTCATAAAAGGAAAACCACTTCTCCTTTGTATTTTCTGTATGTAGTCCTCCAGCAACTGCCAATGAAGTCACACTGAAAACCAGAATACCTAAAAGAACTCTTGGTGACCCATAGAGGAAAGTTCACAAGGAGTGATTACTGAAGCAATTTCAATAACACTTTCAGAAATGTCTATGGGTGACTATGGTTACTCCAAGGAGACAATGGTATTTCAGTATGCATTAAAATTCTGAGGGAATTATATGTCAGTCTTACTTACTTTAGATAGAAAGAGCTTTTACCTATTACACACACAGAACTTTAGTTCAGGTCCTGCATTAGAGGCCATCTTGCAAAAATAGGTGAAGTTTTCAGAAGTTATTTCAGACATGGTATTGGTAAAATATCACGAAGCCTTTATCCTTACTTTTACATCTTCTTTCTATTAATTATTGGCTTGATTAAGCTTGGAGTGAAAATACTGACAAGAAGCAACTTTTTCAGAAACAAAAGCCAAAACAGTTGTTTTACTTTACAGGTTTCAGTAATGCCATGAAACTAAATATCTGCATTATCTCATCATTCCTAAGAAGCTTTACGATATTTGGGGGGGTTCAATGAACAATGACTACAGAAACCTGTCACTGTGTGAAGAGCACTGTTTTGCAGGGGTTTAGGAAAAGGGGGAGGTAGAAGGAGAGGAAAAGAAAGAGGCAATTAGTATTTACAAGTGCCCAGCAGAAGGGAGACAGTTGGGAACACAGGGTTTTCTTAGGATTTTTTAGGATTCTTTCAGATTTAGGATTCATTCAGTAGGATGTTGAAATATTTAAATTCACTTCCTTAAACATTAAGGGGTCTGAAATTTGCAATGGATTTGTCTGGTGGCTGGATTTTTTTCCTTTTTTCACCTACCAGAGAGTGAGGCTGAAGCAGTTGCTGTGGAGAAATAGAAATAGTAAGTAGAACTCTAATTAAAGCATCCAATTTGCAGGGTTGGGATTCAAGCAACAAATCAGTTTTGAGACAGTTATTCTGTCACATAGCAGCTACTGAAAAATTACACTTCTGTTGCCATGCCTCATGCCTAAGCCAGTTATTCCTAGAAGCCAACTGTAGTACATATTATGTAGTTATTGTGAAACAATAATAATAATTATGCAAGTTAGCTTGAACCCATTGAGGGAGCAGTGGGTGTGTAAAAGTGACAGGGGAGGTAAGAGAAAAAATCTGTTTTTTCAGCAGCTGCACTGCAGCACTGCAGTGTAAAGGTGAGAAGCAGTTTCTCATACATACTACAGACACTTGGTAGAATAACAACTATCATAGAATTAATTTATTTTTATAATGCAATGTGAAAAAATCTGTCATTAATATGGTAGTGGTGCGATTATTACAGTCAAACACGACAACCTGACTTTTACTTAAAAATTGATGTATTTCTGTGCTATCAATTTGGCAGCCATTAACAATTGTCTACTTTTTAATTTATTTTTTTTTAAACAGTAATCAGGTATGTTGGATAGGTGTGAAAGTTAATTTTACTATGTTCTTTTCTTTAGTCCTGTGCTGCAACAAGCTATCCTTGTTAATCTCACTACAAATAAAATAAAATAAAATAAAATAAAATAAAATAAAATAAAATAAAATAAAATAAAATAAAATAAAATAAAATAAAATAAAATAAAATAAAATATTCCAGCACATTAAAAATTAAAATAACTAATTCAAATCCTTACTAACTTGGTGACATAGGTAAAATCAGTTGAAAACTCACATAAATGGACCCTAAGATAGTACTAAGACAGTAATGAATTCCATTCCCAGTCTTTAGTGTTCTTACAGAGATTAAAAGGAAGATAGTATACATATAAATGCTGTAAAATCATATGTGAAGAGAAGAATAATATTTGGATAAGTCAAATAACCCCAAAGGAATGAGCTGATTCAAGACTGACTATGGTGGGCACAATGTGGACCAAACCCACAAAAAATGCTACCTGGTTATAGGTAGGATAAAAATGTTTTCTATTTGACCTTGGCATTAAAAAAATACTGTGACTTTTTCTTGATTTTTAGCCTCATGCAATGGAAAGTTATCATGTCATTTCCCCTCTGCTGCCCCACAGTAATAAAATCATTTCTCTTTAGGGTAAGCAGCTGATTTAGGGAAACTCATGTGAAAAGAGCTGTGTTGCAAATCAGATTTGTCAGCTAGTAGCAGACAAGTAACTATTATTAGCTGTTACAGCAGGCAAGATATAAATGTCATTTTTTTTCCAAAAGGTGAAGTTAAACTTTTCAGTTTCACTAGAGAAGATTTCTGTCACAGTTTTAAACTGTGCTATATGTGGAAGCTACCCCTCTACCATCTGTCAAAGCAAGTGATATTTTGGGGCCACATTGTAACCCAGATGATGACTAGCTCACAACCTTGACCAAAATAGTTTCTGTGAATGAATTACGTATGCACTTAGGGTCTAAATTCAGCTTACTGACTTGTAGGTCAGCACCTCTGGAAGAGCTCTAAGGGGCTTAGAAAAGACAGGAACATACTTAATAATGTAGAACATTTTGTATGGAGATTAATGGAACCTAAACCTGAACATGCTGATAGTTACCTACCATTCCTGCTGCCTAACAAAATCAAATGGGGTGCACAAGAGTGGACAAAGAGGTGGTGTAAATTGTTAAACCTATTGATCCTTTTAGTACTGAAAATCTCAACTTTGGACACTAATTTAATTTTTAAAAGCCATATTTAATGGTTTTGACAGATGAGGCTTCACAAATATGAGAACAGAAAATTATTGGCCCAAATCTTCCGTTATACATATGATTCTGCCAAAATGTAACACTGCTACAAATGCAATATAAAGCTTTGATATCCTGGGTTACTGTGGAAAGGTGGAGGAGACAAAGCAGTTTTTTCCTGCAGACTGGGGAAACAGTTTGCTGCAATTTGAAAAGCATCACACAGAATTCGAGAAAGGTCTAAAAGCAGGTCAGGCCATATCTGAGGCAAAGTGGGGAATGCTGGCAACACAGAGTAGAGACAGATGATTTCTTTCTGCCGTACTATGTGCTGCTGATGTGCAATAACTGCAGGGAGATTGCTCTGTGATATACATTTCTGTGGCATCTATTTCACCCTTAAATAAACAGCACTAAATTTTCTGAGAGCTGGTTGATCACTGATAAACTCCCCAGGGCTCATATGAGAGCCATAGGGCAACTCCCAACCCTGTATTAGGTATCCTAAGATATGGTGGCAGGATAAGGGGACTGTGACTGTAAATTCAAGCGTGGATGCTGAGGACCACACTTTCTCACCTGAACAAAATTCAGATTTGCACTTCTGAGACCTTAGCAGAACACCTTAAGGGATCTTGTGAGGGTCAAAGCCCTAGTAAATGACCAACACAGGAACTATGAAGGTGTCTAAAATGATTAAAAGTCTATTCCATTTAAAAAAGACTCTGTTGACCATTAAATCTCAAGAATTCCAGATTTCAAAACAGGTGCACCATAGTCCTTTTGTGTCTTACAAATGCTACTGATTTAGGAACACGCAGTAATAAGAAATATTTTAAATATGAAGTTATATTCTTCAGTGCTTACATATCAAAGTGTATTTTCACCTTCCTTAAGCTTATTTCATGGTTATTTCAACAGCACAGCTGAAAATAACTGAATCTTGAAGCTATAATCTCATTCTAAAAATATACAGTATTTCACCTGTGCAAAAGTGAGGGAAGAAAATTGGAAAAAAAAAACCCCAAAAAACCACCCTATCCATGATTTTAAGACCAGCTGTTGCCAAGCAACTCTGCTGAGGATGATGGGATTTCTCTGACACAGAGGCCAAAGAGATCTGGTTGGTTTTGGCACGCATACCCTCACAGTACCATTAGATAAAGTTCTGGACTCCAAAAGTTTTTTTATTTTATTTTTCACAATTATTGTTCTTTGCTGTGGTCCATTCTTTGTGGGACTTGCTTTTCAATGCCATTCTGGTAGCAACACAACATGTCTACAGACTCACTTAAACGGTATTCATTCCATATGAGTTTTCTGGCTTCCACTATGGTTCTGTACTGTAGTTGTTTTGGAGCATGTAACCAATCTCTTCCCAAAAGTGCAGCTGAGCCAAGATGATTAAACATATTAGACTGTAGCCAAACAAGCTCAAATTCAGGCAGTTCTATTCCTAAAATAGGCCCAAGCCCATGCCCCCAAAATCATCACATTACAGCAGCTGTCCTCCCACTATTCTACATCTCAGTGTCTTCAGAATCCTGAAGAGTGTTCTTCTGTAAGTGCATCTTATAAAATCCCACCTCTGGCTGGAAATCACAGCAAGCTCTGTGTGGTGTCCTTGCTTTGCTACATCTTATGAGTAGGTTCTCTGCCACAGAATTCTCCTTCTCCATGAAAGTTTGTCAATGCACTTAGAGGATTTCTCTGGGAAAGACAAGGGACAAAGTGATAATTTATGGCTTATTTATAATTATAACAATATGCTCAAATTTAACCAGCATTATTTTTTTATGTAAGTGGGAGTGAGGGGGAAGTTCTTGAGAAGTCTTGAGATTATTCAACCTCTCCCTTTTTTACAAACTACTGTAGAAATGGATGAGTAAAATTTAGATTAAGCTTTTGTCTAAGGAAAAAAAACCCCTGCAAACAGAAAAAAAACCCAAACACCAAAACATATGATGAATCTTGCTTCCTCTCAGCCAACTTAGAATAAAATTTTGATCCAAGACCACAACACATATATGAATTTTTACTTTGTATACACTGAAGCCCAAGTTTTAGCTTGAATCTTTCCAAAGTTTGCCCACACTTTCAAACCATTCTGTTTGAAAATCCTGGCAAATCTGGGCCAGGCTTCTGCTCCCTTCAGGAAAGTGTTTAACACTGTCTCTCCTTAGAAAACATGGTGCCTAAACACTATTTTGTGTAACAGAGTTAGGGTGAACGTAAATGGCACACCTAACAGAGGAGCTTCGTTACTATTTTTTCCCAGATGTCCCATTATAGCCATTATTAGTGCTACTTTCAGGTTTTTCCCTTCTCCTGTCTTTCCTACTCTATGATTAGTTGAGAAGCAGTTAAACTGTGGTAAGGCAGAAGGACTGGTACTGAACTGACAGCTAAGGGTGTCCATACAGACATAAAGATATCAATATATATTCACATAGAAATCTTCAAATATTTATAAAAACACTTTTTATTGATGGTAAATATAAATGTAAAACAAGGGGGGGAATATGGAGATGATGACAACTGTAATAGCTAGTTTCAGTTTTTTTCAGATTTGTAAGTCAGCTTCAACTGAAATATGTCTGAGGCTTTTGGCTCAATGCAGATATTTAACAGTATTTAGCAAACTGGTGTCAGAATTCCACTGAAACCAATTTCTGCACATTTTTATTGCAACAATGTAATCAAAAATACGCCACTGGTTTATGACAGCCAAATTATCTGCAGTTTGAAGAAAAGCCAGATTTCACAATATAGCTGATAAGAACAAGATGAAAGAATAATCAGCTTTTTAAGAGTCTTTTCCCCAGTAAGCTGAAATATTGGGCATTCTCATATGCCTGTTCTAGCAGCAATACAACTGCTCCTTAGATAGGTTGATGCTTATGTTGCAGTTAGTTGTGCCATGCTTCTAATTGCACACTGACTATATTTGTAATAAAACATTTTCCCTCTACTGAGCTGCAGTTATCACTCACAAGGTAGTAAACAGAAACACTGCTCACAGTGGGAATTGAAGATATTAAACCATTTTATTTTTTTTTTTTGTCCTTCTTCTCACCAGGTTTAGTTCCCTTCTCTGTGGATATCTTTTTCTTCTCTCAGTTTGAATTTGGGCTATATTTACTCCTTTCCCTTCTTAGATCATTTGGCTGGTTTATTTCTAGTTCAGTCACCTCTCCAGGTATTTGTGTAGCCCTTTCATACTTATGTGCTCAGTTTTACCCACTGCTACTTTTTAGTCTATCTCTCACCTCATTTAATTTCCTTCCTTTTTGCTGCTTTTCCAGTTCCAAGTTTTGCTCAGTTATTTGTATTCTGATTCCAGTGGAATGCAATTAACTTCTTTTCTTGCTCAGCCCCAACTACTTGAGAGTAAACTAAAATGGGTAGGTTTTGAAATTGCAAAGGAATATCTTATCCATTATTAATGAACTAAAATGGGAAAAGGAAATGAATACTATAGGCTGAACTATTAGAAGGGAATAGTCCTAGCGGACTCAATGGATAGTAAAGAGGAACAAATGCATAGACTGGGAATGGGAGATAGAATAAATTAAATTACAAAAAATGAAATAAAAGGACCAAGTAAGGGAAAGAAAATTATTTAGGGCAACAAAGAGAAATAAGGTAGTAAGCAAAAACCTGCAAGATAAAGTAGAACATGAAAAGAAAGAATAAGCTAGGCGTCATGGGAAGCACTTGAAAAGTATCAAAGAGAAAATTAACCAGATTCAGGTGAAATAAAAGTCCAAATATAAACTAATGCATGATTAATGGAAAGATACTAACATGAAAACAATTATAGGATTAGATTCTACTTACATGCTCATGAAGTAAATAGAAAGAAACAGAACTGATTTATTTTTACAGCTTTGCTGATTTGAGTGCTGATAATCATAAAGCCTGGTGCTTTTTCAGTCACTGTTGTGAGGTACTCAGGGGGCAGCACTCCATTGCCTGGTCATACTGGGTTCTGCAACAGTGGCTGTCAAGTGGGCTTACTTGAATATTTGGCAAGAAGACAATCCTCATTTTCCCTACACCTTTGTTACCTCAAATGGAGATTACTGCAATGCTTTCTACATGGGGCACCCCTTCAAACCACTTACAATTTGTAGATGGAGTAGAACATTCCAGCCCACTTCTTTAGCAGCATTTCATGCAGAGAGTAGTTTGTTCTGACCTTTTAAACAAATTTTTAAGTGGTTTGGTACTCATCTAGGCAAGAAACAGCCTGTCTCTTTTCATGTCTCCTGCACAGCTGAAGTCACCTGAGGTACTTCAGCTAAAAGCCCCTTCTTGGTAATAAATGAACAGGAGGAGGCTGATGGCAAAGTGTTGTCAGTGTGAAGTCCTTGACTTTGAACCAAGTTTTATTATTTTTTTGCTGGGATCTCTCAAAAACTAGATCTGACCATATCCAGAAGTACTAAATGTTCTGGGAAATATAGGGAGACAGGAAAGATCAGTTAGGCAGTAAGGATGAACTGTTGGGACACTGCTAGTCAGAAGAGGAAAGAAAAGGGAAGAAGCACAGGCATGGAAGAGGAGGGAGAATTAGCTGATACTAGAATTTGAAAGGTATGTTCAATGGTGGGTCCTGCTCTTTATTGAAAACAAAAGAATAGCTTGAATGTAAACTGGAGGCAGAGAACCATCTTGCATCTGATGAATTTGACCTTGACAGATAATTTTTCAAATTTGCAGCAGTTTTAGACAATGTTTTATCAGATCTGTATATAAACTAAAACAACATTATCCTGGAAATAGTAAATATTCACCATATACAAAGAAAAGGAATTACATTATATATTGCTGTTTCTTCTACATTACCTTTCTAAGCTTTATATTTCCTTCTCAGGGACTAGAAACCATTTCAAAAATTGATTCTGAGGCAATGGTTATTGCTCAGTTATTTATTTTTTCCCAGTGCCTGGGAGGTGGAAGGACTGACTGAAGGTTTTTATTGTTCAGTGAGACCTTAGCACGTGAGAAGAGCAGGATTCTGCATGCATGATGATAACATGTCAAGCAGTGGCTGTCAATGGAAGGAAGAAGTAAAGGCAGCCCAAGCTTAGGTGATCACCCCATGACAAAGGAGCACACAGAGAGGGAACAGACATCTTGTTGATGTCCCTGTGGAATGAAGGCAGAGAAATGTTCTTGACAGTGGCAACCACGGGATTTCTCTCTCTGTCAGTGAAAGTAAAGCACAACTGACAATCTCAGCCTGGAGTACGGCATCAAGAAAGGGAATAGCACTGCAGGGTAAATGAGGCATGGGAAGAAGTGCAGTCCAGAGATCGAAAATGAAATTTTTAGAGTTTTAATTTAAAAAAAAATATTATTATTAAGTGCCCTTAAAATAAAACAGAAAAAAAATGAAAAAAAGAAATAAAAGGAAAAAAGAAAAAATATAAGAAATAAAAAGGAAAAAGGAGTAAAGAAAAAAGAAGAATAAATGAGAAGAAAAAAGAAAAGGGAAATGAAAAAAGAAAAGGGAAATGAAAAAAGAAAAGGAAAAGGGCAAGAGAAGGAAAAATAAAAAGGAAAGGAAAAAGAAAAAGATAAAAAACCTAGCCCAAATGATGTTTTTCTATACGGTTGATCAGAGGAAAAGTGCATGAGATGACATATGCCAGTTTTATTTTCATGATGTTAGAATGAAATACAAGTATTTTCATTTTTATGTTCATTATACAATAGTGATTATTTAAATAACTTACTCATATTTTTCAGACCTGCTGGAGAAACCAATGTGAAATATCCTATATTGCTTTTTTTAACAATTTCTTTACAATTGCTTCGTACCAGCATCAGCTACAATATCAATACTTCTGGCATCATACAATTAGTTGCTGTGACCATCATGTCACTAGCAGGGCTCAAACTATTTGCTTACTTGTACAAATGAAACACATTTGTTTAGACAGAGAGAGATTATGTTAAAAGACATTGAGAATTTTATATTTATTGATTAAGTATCAGAAAGTTCTCAGGTAAAGTATTGCTTTGAAAATACAAGCAACATAATACAAACTCCACCTCCTCTGCTGAGTCACAGTTTTAGGCAGAAACTGAATTAATTAAAAAAAATAAAAAAATCTTAGAAATTCTTTGCTAGTTTGAAATATCTCTGCTCCTCAAGGATGAAGAGATCAAGATGCACATTTGACTACGGCAGAGTTGGCTTTTCACTCCCGGTTCATTATCAAATGTAACTCACTTCTTAGTTTATGAATAGTTTTAGCGATTTTGAGAATATTGATTTATCAGAAAAGCTGGAAAGAGCAGAAACAGTAGAGCTGACTTGTCCTGCATGGACAGCACCACCAGAGCTTAATATTTTGTTATCAGTATCACACAAAAACCCTTTTTTGCTCTTTCTATGAAAGTGCATTCCTCAGACAAAGGAAGTTTAAAAATATATTAATATAATGCAATGGCAATTTTTAAGGAAATAATTTAAACTAAATTTTGGTCTGAATCCAGGTAGAATACAAATCTCTATATTATGTGCTGTCTTTTGTTATATTGTTCTTGATAATTTTTTTCTCAATTACATTGCTCTCTGTTTCATTCAGTGTATGAGATATGTGCACCTAATGACCATAAAGCACTGTTCTACACTGTTCCCTTCGTATTAGCTCTTCACAACTGTTAATTCATTTTCACAACACCTCTCTGACATGAAGACAATCTGTTAGCTGCTTTCATTAGGATAAATGCTTAAAAAGTCTATAAAAATCCAGGGACTTTTAGATGCTATAATTGCTGTTACAAACAATACGAAAAAGAATCAGTAAGAAACTTAAAGGAAAATATAGAACAAGATGAAAAAGGTTTTAATCATTCATAACACAGAAATGTGATTTTTCCCCAGTGCTCATATGTTTTCTGTAGGGATAGGGTGTCAGAAACAACTATATTAGAGTCATTGATGCAAGCTCCCTTGCTTCTGCAGGAAGATTTATCATGAAGACTGAATGCTGAAGTCCAAATAATATTTATTCTGTACTCAGGCTATGGAAGAGGTTCAGCTCATGTTTAGTTCCACCAGGCTAGAAAATGCCTCTACATGTAGTTTCTGTAGGTATATTACTACAACAAGCAAATACTAGTCCAAATGCTGAAACAATGAGCACCAGTGTTATCATGATAGGATGGTGGAAATAAAAAACTGTGTGCTTTCATCCAAGACTTTTCATCTCCTTTGTGTCCCCAGTCTCCAAAATTACTCATTAGTTTAAGCAAATAAACTTAAATCACAAACTCCATTTCTCTTAGCCTTCTATTTTATAATGACTTTAAGCATATCAAAACCCAAAAGCTTCAAAACACTAACCCAAAGATATGATTTAGGAACACTATGTGTACTTGATATGCACCAATTTGAAAAAGTTAAAGTTCAAAACACTTGTGCAGTTGGAGTCTGTTTACATAAATAATAAAATTTCCTAGCTCATAATGAAGTCCAGATACTACTGTTTCCAAGAAAAATACCCTAAACATTTCAAAATCTTGCCTATTAAAAAAAAATAAAATTAAACCAACTAAAGCAAAGCTCTTGGTTTGTGAACATCACTTTAGTCAGATTCTGTGAATCCATTATAATATGGATTACTGAGGAATGATATTGCCAAAGCAAGATGATTTTTTTTTTTCCATTTGACATGGAAAACTATTGCCTACAGATGGGTCTTCATTTCCAGTATTCTGTTCTGTCACATGAACAGAATTACTTGAACAGAGGTTGAACTCCAGCCTGAGATTTGCTGGTGTGCCATATTAGACCCAAGAAACCATATTAGATTCAAAGCAAAAGGCTAAAATACATTTTATGACTGCAGAGCATTAAACAGTCCACAGAGAAAGCATGAACACAAGGTGTAAGAAGTAGCAATACAGGGGAACAAAAATCCCACTTCCAAGCATCCTCATTCATCTGATCAAGTGCACATTCATGTTCACCTTGCACGGGTGAAATACCATTTCCTTATGTGTCAGTGGTGTGAAGTCTTTGACAGCAGAGACAAAATACCAGAGCAGTGACAAAGTGTTTCAGGCAAGCAGGAAAAACAAAACCTGTTCCAGCAAATATGTTAGCAGATCAATACATCTCCCAACAATGCCCTGCACTGCCACCCAGCCCTAAAGTTAAAGAATGCCAATTGAAATGCTGAATAGCCTCTCTGCCTTCAAAAATTCAATGGCTGCTCAAAATCCTGAATGTGTTCTGTAAGAGCTTCATTTAGCCTTTCAGTTACAAAAGAAAAGGAAAACATGAGAAATCATATTGTCTTTTATAAGAAGATACAGAAAATCTATCTAAAGGCCAAAATATACAGTTAGCTGGTGTTTTGTGAAAACAGAATATTTATTTAATAGTATTTATTTGCTCATTTTTTTCAAGTGATTGTTTATTCTTTTGTTTCTGGACTACTGCAAATACAGTGAAGCTAAGGAGCCAAGGTTTCTACAGTGCTTCAGTACTCAGTGAGGTTCCCTGACTCTATGCACAGTAAAGAGTGAAGATGTGCTCCATTCTTTTCATCATTCCCTCTATAAAGTAGTAAAAAGCACTGCATTTTAGATTGATTAACATGGTTCAAAAATCTTATTTTTAGAGAGAAACAGATGAGAAAATTCTCCTCTAGAAGAAGGCTTTTTTCCCCTGAAGATTAGATTTAAATGCCCAGGGGTTAAGAGCACATAGTGCTTTTGTAGTTCTTTCTATGGCATAGCAGATGTGTTTTGCTGACTGACTCCAGCTTCTGTTTAATGCATCAATTGCCCATGACTGATTTCCAAGAACTTTTTCTCCACAGCAGAGGGAATGATTTTATTTATTTTTTTTTTCCTCCTTTTTTTTTTTTTTTTTTTTTTAAAAAAAGTAGCCTTTCTGCATTAAGCTACACCAAAGAATGTAGGCAGTGGAGAGAAAAAAAGAAAAGGTTAGTGTAGCTGCTGTGACAAAAAGGATGGGTTTCAGTCAAAGAGGGTAAGTGGATTGAATAATTTTGAAACTGTTTGTCGAGTGCTCTTGTCTCTAGTATTTTAAGAGAGTTGACAAATCCCTAAACTCTGCACACATTTTTCCCACAATTTGGCACTGAAAATTCAGATAACATCTAAGATGAGTGGCTATATGAACACAGTCAGCATGTGTCTATTGTGTACAGCAATAGAGGTGGCTTACAGGAATGAAAAGAGTGGAGGCAAGCAGGAAAAGATAGTTAAAAAAAAAAAAGAGGGGGGAGGCATTTTCCCTTTTCTGTGGAATTAAAACTCAAGGATTTTTCAATTGCGATTGAAATTGCAAGCTAATTCTGTGTCTTTAATATCAACTACTAACATAACAACACTTCTTTCCTTGTAGGCTAGTAATTTCTGTGAATTTCTGAAATTGAAATTTCTGAAAGCTGTTTAACTCTGTAAGTATTACCTCTCTCCAGTCTGGGTTATCACAAGATACTTTAACTCAGCTTTCTAAAGACTTTGAAAGCACCCTTACTTTTATTTTCCATTGTTTTGATAGAAAACTTTGTTCCTCCTACTATTTTGGTGGTGAATTTTTTATGGCACCTATTCTAGCTCTTTGGTGAATATGAGTATAGTCTTTTTCTTACCTGCTGGTCTGAATTAAACACCAGATTCCAATGAAATACTAATGGTCTGAAGAGGATTTGTGATCAAGACACAACAGGGGGAACATTCTATGGTAGGCTGAGAGCTCTTGAAAAGAATGTCACACCAACATCCCTGTGAGTCCAGGGAAACTTGTGAATGCTTTGAATTAGAAAAAAATTAAAATTGTTTCTCCCTCATAATATAGTAGCAATTAAAAACCATTAGGATTCATATAATGCAGCTTTACCTCTGGCAATCAACTTCATGTTGCTGTCATCATCAAACCAGTGTAATCTGAAAATCAACCTTGACACAAAACTTTTCCTTCTCTTCAGACACATGGGTAAGGTCCTGTTAATAACAGCATCCAGAAGAATTTGCCCCAGTAATAGAAGCTCTTTTACAAAAAATTTGATTTCAAATATAAATTACATATATTAAAAATGTGCTTTCCCAGGTAGTTAGGCTTTTATTAGTGATGGTCTAAGCAGTGTTCAAACAGAGCACATGGATGTGATGTATAAGGGGAAAAAAAGCCCCAAAATATCTCTAAAAGTTACTTTCACAAACTGCCACTTCTGCTGAGACATAAGAAAATACAGGTGGAGAAGCTAAAGGGAGAGTTGACATATTTTGCCAGGGAACTTAGAGATGTACCTTGTGGAGACAGATGCTTAAATCTCACTGGGTAGCAAATATCTGAGGTATTTCTGCAAAGCTTGAGCTTTGCTCGCAGCTCAGTTATCTGCTTAGGTGACAAATCAACAAACCTTTAAGAAATCTCCTGCCCTTCAGGTAGTGCTCTGGACCTGATGTTACAGTGTGAAAAGAAATCTTTGGAAACATGGAAAATGACATGCAGCAAGGTAGCATTTCAGTACTTGCACAAATATTCAGTATTGTGTGATTTAGCATATATTTTCAGTCTCAACTCTTTCCATGAATAAACATATTACACTTCTAAAAAGTAGAGTGTCGGGACACTGGCTACATGTTATTCACATTTTGGGGATGACTATTTTTGCCAATGTCTTCATACTGGATTTTCACTTTGTCTAATAAAGAAAATTGTATTCTATCCACCACACAAAAAATGACACAATGAGTATACTGCACAGTGATATCTTTACAATATGGTTAGCCAGCAACCCGAATTATCCCTGGATATCTCATTCTGGAAAGGAAATTAGAGATTCATAGAATCATATAGATTCGAAAAGACTTTTAAGATCATTGAGGCCAACCATTAACCCAGCACTGTGAAGTCCACCATTAAACCATATCCCCAAATGCCACATCTACAAATCTTTTAAATACCTCCAGGGATGGTGTCTCCACCACTTCTCTTGGCAGCCTGTCAGTGCTTGACAGCTCTTTCCATGAAGGAATTTTTTCCTAGTGTACAATCTAAACCTCTCCTGGCACAACTTGATCCCATTTACTCTTGTACTGTCACTTGTTACCTGGCAGAAAAGACCAACACCCACCTGGTCTACAACCCCTTTTCAGGCAGCTGTGGAGAGATAAGGTCCCCTCTGAGCCTCCTTTTACCCAAGCTAAACAACCCCAGCATCCTCAGATGCTCTTCACAGGACTTGTGCTCCAGACACTTCTTAAGCTCCATTGCCCTTCTCTGGACTTAACTGAGCACTTCAACGTAGTGAAGGACTCAAAACTTAACACAGGATTTGAGGTGTGGCCTCACCAGTGCCAGGAGGTTCCTAAGTAATGATAATTATTGGATTTAATGAGTGACTTAAGTGATGAAAGTACTGCAAAAGAAAAAAATTCCTATGTAAAGCTATAAAATACAATCTATAAAGGTAAAATATTTTTTTATAATTCTCAGAGAGAAGCACAAGGAAGTTACAGGAAAAAATGTGATTGGTTATCTTAACAAGTAAACATCAAAAATCAAGTAAGTGTCAAATATCAAATCAAGTTCATATACTTTAATTATTTAATTTGCAGTATTTTTAAATGGAGCTAAAGCAAAATTCTTTATTTCCAATTTTGTCAAAAGTTTTTAAAACATCTGTTACATTGTGAGAGCAAATTTTGACTCTAACCTCTATGGAATAAATAGAAATGCTAGGTTTTTCATCAGTTGAGGGATAATAGTCGCCAAATATAGACATGAGAATTTGAATCTGGTTTTGCTGACTCACAGGATAAAATCCACCCGTAAAAATTGGTGAATTCCTTCTTCAGGGCCTATCTCGTGGCTCTTAAAGAGGCAAATCTCCTGCTTCCCATCTCTAGGAGAGGTTTTACAGTAAGCAGTCTGCTCATCTGCCCTCAAGAAACAGGACAATTATTTATTTAGAAACAAGCAGTAAGATAAGGTTGTATTTTCCTTCTTTCACAAAATGTAGGAGGGACTTGGGAGAAGCTAAATAAAAACCCATTTGTGACTCTCTTCAGGTTCACAGAAGTCTATCCTATCCCTCCCAACCATACAACACATGATTGCCTCCACAAACTACTGAGTTTCTGTCTCATGCTCTTTTTGCACAAGAACCACACTGCATGAGAAGTGCAGAACCTCCTTTTGTCTCCTCCTTTTGCACTTTCCACTGCCTGTCATTAATGGCTTCAGAAAAAAGGCCTGATAAAGAATTTAACTTTTTTCCTGCTCTTAAACTGTGCAAATGAGAGGCTGTATGTCCCAGACAATCACTGGAAGGCAGAGGCACAGAGTTTACAGATACAGTGATGTACTGCCTTAATTCTACCCATCAGAGTATAAGCTGATGCTAAAACAATTGGTTACTAAAAAAAAGAGAAAAAGACCCAAACAAGATAATGAACATTCCTGTAAATAGCATGAGAAACAACATAAATCCATGTTTTCTGACAAAAATAATCCATCTCTATTGATCCTTTAACCTAATTTTCTCTGACTAAGATTCAATTTCCAAACTCATCAAAGCACAGCGTTCTCTGATGTTATTAGATCTTGTTCAGTCCCTCACAGACTTAAGGTGCTTTACTCCCAATACATGCATATTTTAACTTCCTAGACTTTTCAACACTGGCTTAAATATAGACAGCAGACTAACTGAGATCTGTTTTGCTGGGTATTACATACAGATAAGACTTGGAAATGGTGGTAAAATTAAACAAAAGATGTTCCTATTAATATAAAACCCAAAAGCTTGGATACTCAGCTGCTCTATCTATGAGTTTATTCCAGATTTGGACAGCTGCTTACAAGTACCATCTTTTATGCAGAATTTGTTCTCACTTTCTAATGCCACAAGTAGCTCACCTATTTATACCAGTAAAGGTCTTTTACGAACAGGGGAAACATTAAAGCCTTGGATTCAGCAGGGGTTCATACAACCCTGAAGAAAACAGGTTAGTCTGTACTAGCCCCCTGGAACTGCAGGTCATGTACCCATTCTGGGACACAGAGCATGGACTGTGGTGTGCTCAAAGGAGGCAGAGGAAATGGAACAGCTGCAGAGCTGCACAGCAGCCAGTAGTATCCATAAATTTTGCTAGAAAAGGAAAAGGGAGGAGGAAAATAACAGGTATATAGAGAGCTCAGAATACATCTAGGCAGAAAAAAACCCCAAACAACAAACCAAAAACAAAGCCAACCAACAAAACAGAGTAAGTTTTTTATTAGAAGACTTAATATTTGGGAGTTTAAAAGGGAGTTAAATAGATTCTGGAGGTGGGTTGGAGTAATATTGATGGTGATACTGCTCTGAAACTGACTTTCAGACCACTTTATACGGTGCTTTCATAAATGAGGTTGGCACAGAGAAATTGCTGTTGACACACTGCTAAGAGCTAATGTCAGAACTCAGTAGACTCAGAACAACAGACAGGAAGAGCAAGAAAACAGTGAGCACCAGAAAGATGAAAAGTAGTGTAGTTAAGTAGGAAATTTATCAGTTAGAAATGATGATGAAAGAAAATTAGCTGCTAGTTATATTTCAGAAATCTACGTGCCACTAATGACACAACAATGACAACAACAGGAAACCCAGATACTTTCAGATACGGTGCAAAGTTTCAGTTATGTTATTGGAAAAAAGACCCAAATTTCATCTGTAATTGGGTGAAATAAAAGAGCAAGCTGAGTGAGATGAAAGGAACTATGGTAAGGAGCCTGCAAGAGTTGCTCATCTTAGCACAGAAAAATACAAACTGATTTAAGGTTATTCACCTTAAAGGCAATAAAATGCAAATACCCAAGAAAAGAACTGCTAAAAAAGCAATGTTAACAGGAACAAGCTTTCTATAGATATATTGAAGTAGATTCACATAAAAATTTTTAATAATCCAAAGGATGAATCCCTATAGCCATGCTTCAAGTAGCAATGGAGAGGTAAGAAATTCATAAATGATTTGATAAACTTATGAAGGTAGAATTTGACATTATTTGATTCAGTGACCATGGAGATACCTTTTTACTGTGTCATGACAGTAAATTCTGTAGGGTCACTTTAAAAGTTCATGAATTTCAAATCTCTAATACCTGTAAAAACAGAACAACTTATGTGGAGGAAGTGTGAAGATAAAAAATAGCTTATTTTTAAAGTTTTCTTTTTGTTTCAAAATATAAATTATGACATACAATATTTTGCTACTAATTTATAAATTTTACAAATCAGAATAATTGTGCACTAATTCAAACAAGAAAAAATGAAACCAAAAATTCAGAATGAGTTTCAGAATGTCAGAGGACTGAGGGCTTTTGAAATACAATCTCTTTTGCTCAGACCAGAGGAAGCATTATAGCAGACCAGTGTACAAGCATTTAAATGTACCAACAAACACTCAGGATGATATGTTGCTAATTATTCTCTTGGTTAACAAATTTGAAAGAGAATGAACAAAAATAAAAAATAAGCAGGAAACATTGACATGTATATTTGTATTTTCTTGAGAAAAAAAAAAAAATAAAGTCTGTAAGTGCTGTTGACAGGGTCATGGGAAGAAAAAGACCTGTTCTATTTGATTTGCAAATAAAGCAGAAAATCTGTATTTCAAGCACCTCAGACCAGCACTTTTATAAATTTTAAATTCAAGAGAGCAATAGATTAAAAATAAATGGGGTGTGTGGTCAGATATAAAGAATAAAAAAGGAAAAAAAATAAACTTTGTTGTTAAAGGAAGGATCTTGTCCAAAATGAGAGTAAACAAACTCAGTCTTGGCATAACTTCAGTAAAAATAGAAAATGTTCAACAACTTTAGAAGCCCAAGCCACTGATTGGTTAACACAGTTTTGTTTTTTCCCCTGTAAAAACATTTACATACATCCATAACAAGCCCCAGGTGAGTGGTATAATTAAACTTGAATTGTATTTTGTGCTCAGAAAAAGGCATTTGACTCACATTAAATAGCCTTCAATCTGAATTTGCCTGAAAAAGTGAGTGAAAAGTGAGTGAATGCAACAATTTGTCACTGCAACAAGCTTTAGACAAAACATTTGATATATTTGATTTCTGAAATTTCATAAAACTCTGATGATGCTATTTCATGTATTCAGACTCCAGGGTCTGGAGTGGTCATTCCAATGTGAGGTTTTCTTCACTTTTCTGAATTTTTATGATCCAAACTTAAAAAAAAAAAAAAAAAAAAAAAATAAAATAAAAAAAAAATCTAAACATGTTTTTAATGCCAGCTACACAAAACTATAGAGCAGGTGATTGCAGGCCTGTTTCAACTTCCCAATAGTCCCTAAGAGTCTTGACAGGAACAGAGCAAAGGCCTAAAGATGTGGCGGTCTGATCTGCCACCACCTCAGGACCACGTCAGCTGAAGGTGTGTTGGCGTTAAATAAAAGGGTTGATGGAGTAGTCTGAAAAGCAAAGGGGTTTTAATGACAAAAATAACAAACAGTAAAAGCCAAACCACAATATGGGGCATGTCCAAACACCCCAAAATGGGGTATGTAGGCTATATTTATAGAGTAGGGTCAAGGGTGGAACCTGAGGGTGAGGGTCCAAGAGGAAATGGGGATTAGGAATATGCAAAATTCTGCACCAAAGGACAACCAATCGGGGGGAAGAACTGGGGAACCTTCTAGAACTACAACCTTCTATGTACAGAGCTATTTACATGCCACTTTCCCAGCGGGCAATGCTGGCAGGCTACTGCTCACCCTAAGTGAACATTGGCCTACGGACCAGACTGCCATGGTTATAGGTTGATATTTATGGTCTGATTGACCCCAGCATAAAGAGGTGCTAAGTGTTGTTGATCAGGCTACTGATTTTATTTCAGTGTTAATCATGGAGTTTTGCATGTTGAAGTCCCTTCCTTATCACATAAAAAGCTATGGCAACTGCTGCAGTGATTATGCTGCACCCCCTGGGTGTTTTAAATTTACCTTAGAAAAAATAAGTGCTTGGAAGTAGTCCTTAAGTGCAATTGATTGTTCTGCCAGTTATGCCCATACTCTCTGTAAAGAAAAGAAGTAACCTACACAACTTTTTTTAACTCAGCTATTTTCATGTTTATAACTAGAGTTTAAATTATTTTCCTAGACCTATTTATAATCACACTCAGCATTTCAATGCACCTTTAGAAAGCAAATCTTGACAGCACAAGTGTCCTATGATCCAACATATTAAAATCATCATTATTTCAGTCAAACAATCTAAGTGTAATTAACTAAATCAAGCATCATGATAAAAACCAGAACAGAACATTATCCGATTAGGCCTTATCACAACCTCCTCATTTTAAAACCCTCTTAATTTCAACAGCAAATCTTCACCTCTTGTACCTGACAAGCACACAATGAATTTTCATACTTGGACCTTGCAACTTGCCCTCTAGGAAAGAATCCATGACTTTTCTCTGGTAAGTTGCAGAATTTAAGTAGGCAAAAAAGGACATCTCACTGCCTATGCTGTTGTCAGCTACTCTCCCCAGCACTGAGAGCCTTACTAGCTCTCAGGCAGTAAGATCCAAGAGATGGTCAGGAAAAGGTCTGGCTAAGCTTAAGCTCCGAGGGCTGTCAGTGCTGCTGAGGTGACCTTTGAGCGGATTCTAGATGTGTTGGGGAATTGTAAGGAGAGAACAACTCAACTTTTACCAAAGACAAGGTCAGATCCCTGAATCTGGAGGAAATATATTTTAATTAAAGCATAGAATGTGTGAAATCTTTGTTGCCCAAGCTGAACAAGCCTGAAGAGCTGTTAAATGAGATTGTTGTAAGTCTGGGGGACAATAATTGCAAAAATGGACTATTAAAAAATAACTGATGACAAAACCAATTTGAATGAAAGTAAAAACTTTAATAGCTGCAGACTTACTTTTGAAAGTGTAAAAGCACAAGTCTTACAAAACCCTGTATCTTGAAATATTCAACTTTGAAAGCCTGTAGAACACCTTTTATATTAAAAAAAAATATCCTCAACCCAGGTTTGAATAAAAATATTGCAGTGAATTTCATAATGCGAAAATAACCCCCTAACTTTAAGGTTTTGTACAACCTATTAAAGATAAATTTTACAATATCATCCTTGTAATGAGATTATTTGAGTAGATCATCTTTGTGTAATAATGTATTCAATGTACCTCTTTGAAGTACAAATCAATTATTTTCAACCTAGTACTAGCCAGAAGCTGTGCTTCTAACTAACAAATGAACTAGAGGATTCCTCTGTTACTGCTAATTAAAAAGTTGATCGCAAATGTTAAAAACTGAGAGCAGCCATTGCATGCTAGGGCATTGCTACAAGGATAAGGCAGCTGAATTCCATATGGCCATGATTATCCAAATTTTCATGTGCTGGAGGTTTTTACTGGCTCCAGCCCTCCTTGTCTCATAAAAGCCCAGTAATATTTCAGAAGACTGATACAATGTTACAGCTGTAATGGAATCATGGACTAATTAATTTATTTTGTTCTCATGGTATTTTCTGTAACAGTATAAACAATTAGTGCAACTGGTACAATGGTGGACAGAATTATAGTCAACCAGTTACAGAAGGCATGGTAAACAAGATAAATCAGTGAAACTAATTCAATTGTGACAGTGGAGAATGCATCATGAACGCAAAAGAAAGAAGTTGTGTCAGTGGGAATGATGCTATTCTGTTTTTCCTCACCACAAAACTCACGTAAAATAAGACCTCCATTTTCCCTGTCATAAAGAAACTGTAGAAAAAATAGAGGGAAAGAGAATGGAAAAAAAACAGCTAGTCCAAATGTTTCAGGAGGCACATTCAACTGAGCAACAGAGATTTTGTGGGAGAGTAAGAGGGGAAAATCTTGGTGTCCCATCAAAAACTGAACAAAAGCCTACCAAAAAGCATTAGTCAGAATCTTTGTATGTCCTATCTGGTATTCATGAAATTATGATGAGGGCCACTATTAAGGGATTTAAGTAAATGCAGTGCCTGAGAAGGATTTATCTTAATACAGAAGTCTATATTGGCAGTGCAAAACCCTCATGAGAAGAAGTTGAATGTGCACATACTTGCATAAATATAAGAATGCTTCCTGGTTTCAGACTTACTCTTGCTCCAAAGAAGGCTCCTAGGAGAGCTGTGATGAAATGGAATGTGGGCTTTAGAACGTGCCCTGGGGAAATGGCTACACAGAAGACAGGAAAAAGCAGTGTGCAAGACAGATAGCCAGGCTGTGGCAGTCACATGGTCATTAATGTCACATCTGCCAACACTGGTTTTCCATGATATTGCAGAAAAGCAGACTCCTGTTGCTTCCACAAATTCCTTAGTGCTTTTTTTTGCCCACATGATTCCACGCAACCAGTGAAATATTCATAATCAGTGAGCTCTACCTAAAAGCTGCACATAACACGGTTGTGTCTTGTGTCATTTTTATCCAATCTCTTAATGATTTGAGACATTATATTTGTGTTTGCTGGAAACAATAATGCTGGTAATCAAACCATTGCCGCAGTGATGAACACCTTCAATATGCACAGCTCTATTAAATAATGGTTACTGTTTTACAGGACATATCTCCTATAACCCCTCTATAATCTGGAACCATTGGGTTCATTACAAAAGTCATCTTGATTGTCTAACAGATTTACATGCAATTTGAAATATCATTGGTCATATGAAAGAAATCATAAAAAGAAACTGGGAGCGCACATTTGGTGAAATACAGATTAATGCTCACTTTACAGTCCGTAAACTCTGAAAACACAAATAAAGTTGACTTAGTCCCTTTTGAATAAATCATGTTTTCTTAAAGCTCTTCTGTTTTAATCAGTGCATTTTAATTACTCTCTGTTGCACTTGATTTCTCCTGAAGTATCTACCCTCCACCCCCAAAAATACTCCAAAGTTCATACTTACAACCAAAAAGATCCAAGACCATGCTATTTTGTTCCCAAGGGATCATTACATGCATTTTTAAAATTTCAATAATGCCAGTACTTACACAATTTTCTACTTATTCTATAACTGCAATGCATTAGCAAGTCATAAATAAGTTTCCACTAGGCATGAAAGCATATCACATATAGGAAATTTTGAGCTTGTATCTTCATATGGACAAAAGTGTGACTGTCTGCTCCCTCCCCTGTTTCCTTGACCCAAATTTTTCCTTTGTATTCTCAGAAGGCACCTTCTGCTTTCTTCAGTTTATCAGTGGGAAGCATATGGATGGTAACTTTTTCCTTTTACTAGGTTGGGGTACTTAACAAAGGGTAGCTCGTGGGATAGGAAGATTGTTAGCATGAGATGTGTACTTCTCTGAAATATAAGTAGTTTAATTAATGAAGGTAGCTCACTTGCTAAACACTAACTTTAACACCTGAGACAAATATTTAAAAGATTTGAAAAACCCAGTTATTTCAATGAAATTCCCCTTCCAAGTGTTAGGTTTCTGGCCAACACCTGTATCTGCAGAAAGTCCCCAGATAAAATGCCTACGAAATGTGGTAAAACACTGTGGTTTTCCATAAACTTCTAGAGAAAATTTGCAAGACTTGGACAGAAAATACTAAATGGTATTAATGCTGAAGACAAACATGATTATAACCTTAGCTGCCTCCTCATCTTACTATAAAACACACAGAGTTACACTATGTTGGGGGGGAGGGAGAAAAATTAATTCAGTAAGCATATTTGTTTTTTACATATACATTAAAATTTCAAAATAGTTTGGAGATTATAAATGGTGCAAGGTTCACATGGCTTTAAACTGCACATGCCTTTAAATTACACAATCTACTCAAAGACTATATTATGGCTTTATGTTGTATTTACAGGATAGCCAGGATACAGGATTACTAGTTTCTGTGATCCAAACACACCCCAACATTCACAGCTTCCACATGGCTGCCTTGGGCTAACCTGCTCTGCATATCATCCATTCGCTCCCTGTTGACTCAGATGTCAGGTCCACGTTCTTTGTGTTTGTGTTTTCCTGATTTACAAAATAATCAATTCCCATCCAAACCTCAAATGGTTTAGTTTGTATCCCACTCAGATCCATTTTAACTCCCAGCTCTATTTGCAATTCCTCAGGCTCAGGGAGAATTTTGTTGTTGTTGTTGTTGTTTTTCCTTTATCCTCAGAGTTCAAGCCCCTCTTTGCACGACCTTGGAGTCAGGTTTTCTTGTACCAGCACAATTCAGGTTCAGGCAGGGTTTGATTACTGAGAACGGTGACTTAAAAACTTGGGTGATACTCAGGGGTGACAATGCAGACACACCTGAATGGCTCTGCAGGGTCTCTGTCTGGCATGGGGCTAGGAAAGGTAGACTCAGACAAAAGCAAGCAGGAGCCTGCCCAGACATTTGCACATCTTTGCTATATTCTGGTCTCTGTGATTTTTGTTTAGATGTAGGGCAATTCCTCAGCTTGTTTTGTGAGTTGATGCCAATCCATGAGAATCTGAAAATTGATAAAGAGTTTATATATATAATATATATAATATATATAATATACACAAAGCTAAATTCAAGCTCTTGCTTCTTGCTTGTTCTGAAAATATAATTATTTCCCTGTCCTTTCCAGCTTCTATGAAAATAAATCTCCTGTCTCAAACTTGCCATGGCAAACTCTACATTTTCTACTTTAGGTAAGACTGCGTTTCCCAATGTATAACCAGGGCAAGTAGTTTCAGGCTGAGCATCTCCCTACTTCTTCACCAGGAATCTGGGGTCACTTCTTTTTTAACAGGTGAACAATAGACAAAATTAAAACTTCCTGGTTAAATATTACGTCTTGGGAAACCATGTAGCTGGGGAAACATCAGGCTGTGACCAAGCTACTGCCTCCTGCCTCTCAACACCATTCATATTCAGGCACAACCTTCTCCCAACCCAGATATATAACAATACAGGTGGGAACCTCAGAGCTGCATGCATCCAGATGGTTATACAGGCCAGCAGTCTTGTTATATTTTAATCTCCAGGACTACTAATAAATATCTGGATTTGAAAGCACTTCCTAGCTTCTGTATCTGGTTAAAAACCTGGCCTATGCTAAAAATTAATGTGGATGATTGCTCTCCATCTATCACTGTCTTTCTGAAGTGCTCTGGTTTCCATTAAATAAAAGCTAGGCATACAGAAGCCCTGTAAAAATTCCCTGTCCCATCCCTGTCCCCCTGCCCTATTTAGATTATGGAGAGAAAGTGTAATGCAGGATACTCAGGATTTCCCTAGAAGCTAGGCACAGACCTTTTGCTTTGTCAAAACTAAGAACTTATTTTTGCAAATAAGGCTTTCACCTGAAATCAAGGTTAAACGTTTTGGTTAAATGTATGTTTTTTCTGCTAAGATGAAGCAGAATATGGCATACAGAAATGAATCTCATCACAAACAGATTGTGAAGGTGATCAAACAAGTGTGGGAACGGATGTAAAACTGATGTAAAAAGCCCAGTTTCTGCAGAAGAACAGAAATTACCATGTAAACTTTCACTGGCTTCTTCTGAAAGAACCTGTTAGCTCTTCACTTGCTTATCAGATGAAAAGTACTGCATTGCCTTGATTGCAACTGACCAAGCTCTTAACTTTTGGGAGGAAAGAATGCCCAAGGGAAGAAGAGATATTTGTAGTCCATGTCAATACCTCTTACCAGGCAGCTCACATCACTGGCTTGTTCCTGGCTAGTGAAACTGAAGTATAGTGTACTTCACCCTAGCTTTAACATCAAAATGCTTAAATGATCTTGTGAGAGAGCTAGATCATGGCTCCATTATGGTTATTACCTAGTGTTAAACATCTGTTTAAAAATCCCTTAAAATATTATAAAGCACCACGAGTGCTTTGTCAGGTGGAAGAACAGCTAACCTCTCCATCTGGACAGAAGAAGTGGGCATTTAACACACTGTTTTTTCAGAAGTCTCTTGTGTAGACAAGATTTTTGTAGCACTTCCCTCTTGCCAGGTACCATGAGAGGGCACTTTACAGAGTTGTGTGGCCAAGGAGGGAAGATAATCAACATCATCTACAGCATCTTCTACTTTTTAAGTCTTCTTTTGAAACATTTAATTTTTTCTGTCTGTATATTTTGTCCTGAGACATTAGAAAACATCTTTCAATAAGATTCATGACAATACTAACATAAACACTTTTATTGGTTCAATCATTGTGGTTTTGTTTCAGAAAATAAAGAAGGGTTGCCCAAGACTATGTAAGCTACCTGAACATGATATAGTGATAAATGTTACAAGAAATTGTTCTGTGAGATTATGCATATGTCTGTAAATGAAGTTTAGGCAATCTAAAAAATTTGCTTTGCTTTCTTCCAAGACATTTTGAGACCACAAATTTATTATCATTTATTGAGGCTCAGCCCAGAAATCTTTTACAGGAATAATAAACATTTCATATATGCCCAAATTTCACTGCAATTTACATAAAATCTTATTTTGTTACTCTTGTAGGGCTAATTCAGAACTTTGATTTTAGCCAGTTTGGCCATAAAAATCCCCACATTATCTCAGTTTAAAATAATATTTGGGTTATTTTCTGTACACTTAATCATTGTGTCCAACATCTCTGCTTCTGGTCCTCATATCAAAATGCTGTACCCAGTATTTTGTCACTTAAATGTTGTTAACCCAAGATTACTTTAATATTATGCATTACATTTAATCCTCTTCAGTTCTTTTGAAGCATTTCAGTGTAATTATGAATCTTCAGATGTTTATACAAGCCAGACTAAATTTATAATCAAAATCACCACTGGAGAAGTTCCATATTATTCTAATGAAGCACAGATTAAATCAAGAGAGTTGGAGCACTGTAAACCTGGAGGAGGTGATTCAGTTCCTTCTTCCACACATTTCATTGAGAATGGCTTTCAAAATGGCATTAGATGAAGTTCTTAGACTTTTTTCTCTGCTGAGGAAAAGAAATCTTTGTTTTATCCTTAGCAAACTAGAGATAAAGTGCCAGTTAGGTGTCATGGAAAACAGGACACCTTCAAAGATTCAAGTGAATTTTATTTTGCTGAATGTTTAGGATTTCACTGGAATGTGTCAGGTACAAGCTCAGTAAGTGCCATACTAAAAAATGCTGGAACATCAGGTTCTGTAATATAGACTCATAGCAAAAGCAATCACTAGAGAAAACACTGACTGGAAATTAAAAGGAGTTTTGCGAACACGTGGCAAAAATCTATTGGAGAGAATAAACGAGCCGTCACAATAGTATTTTGAAAACACAGAACCATCACAATGTAGCTGTTTCATACTCTAGTCTTCAATCTGATAAAGAACCTAGCCCAGAAACTGCATCACTACGATTTTCAGAGATCTCACAGGAGATACTGTCACAAAGAAGAAAGAACTTTCTTCTGTCAAGCCTATGCCAAAACAAAAATTCCAAACTCAGTTCTTTGTCTTTAATGTTGTCCAATACCATCCACGTAAAACAATTTCATAAACACACTAAAATGTTCCGTGGTCTAAATTATGATGTATTTCTTGATTTAGAATAGACACACACTCAGGAGGAGTCTCCCTGAAGTCATGGCAGTTAGTTTAGTGGGAATATCTAACCAAAAACCAGCAGAATTTACGCTGCATTTAGATAGTCTTTTCTCACTCACAGATCTCTGAACTTGCCAAGGTGAACATTTTGACAATTGCACTTTGCAGATGGGCTACTCAAGGACTATGTGCCAGGACTATCTGAGTGGTCCACTGATGACAAGAAAGCTGGAGGCAGCTTTACCTTTGTAACAGAACTCCCTTAATTCTCATTTGGAACTCATATTACTGAGCTCATGCAAAACAACTCCATGAATAAAGCTGTAGAAGCATTTCCTTTTACACTTACACAACAGAAATTATATCTTCTGTGCCTACTTTACTAATTAAAACATTTTTCTTATGGTGAGAAATATTTGGTCTTATGTTGCAAAAATACATTCAACATTTCTAATAATATTATTTAAATTATAGTGGCATTCTGATCCAATGTTGAAGACCAGCTATTTTTTTTTTTTTTGGTGGTAATTCAGAGTTCTGAAAGATATATATGTTTATCTGAATAGTCAAGCAATTCCTCTAATAATTTTCAATCTTCAATTACCAAGAAAGCACTTTTACAGGCTAGGGGCAAAGATATTTACACAGTGGTTTCAATTTTACGTTGGTAGATAACGCTATAGCACTCTATACATCACAGAAGATATTGAGTTTCTAGCTTTCACCAAAACTCCATGAGCTTAAATCAGGCTTTTACTTCCCTACCTAAGATCTTAACCTTCTACTGTCAGCAAAAATAATTGCTTGAGGCTAAAGACAGATAAATAAGTCTACCAGCATTTAAAAAAAAAATTGCTTTTAATACATTTACAGGCTTGAAAAAACTCTGAGAACACACATTGACCATGGTAATGGACTATCAGAGAGGAAAAATAGTTTGCTGTTCTTCAGGATTGATGAACTTTATGTAGGTAAATATCATTACTCATATATTAGAGTATTTACTAAATTCTTTACAGTTATTACAAACAAAATTATATGAAATGACATATGAAAACACAACTCAGTTCCTCTTTTCCTTTAAAATCTGAAAATATACCTTCTATTCCTTCAGTTTTGCCAAAGACCTTTGCTTGTCCTTAGGCTCCTCTTATTTTTAATGAGTATGAGAACTGTGCTTTAATCCATACAGATAATTACTGTACTCATGTAAAGACCGGTCAAAACTAATTAGAAGACTATGAGGAGTATACATACTCATACAGATCTTGGAGCTTCAGTAAGAAAGAGGAAAAAGCACATTCAGTGCCTTCATCTTCTCACAAAAAATATTTTAAATTATTTTTCTATGACCATGGAGGAATCAGTATTACTTTTCCAACAAATGTCTTCACTCCTCTGTAGAAGAGCTTGGTTAAATATTTAAAGGTATAGTAATTCAATACAGAAGTTCAGTTCCTTTACTCAGCACACAATATCTGAGCTTCCCATCAGAGTAGTTAAGACCCATATGTGATTGTTCTTCCATTTTACCTTTCCATTTAGGCCCAGGCTACACAGGAGTCCAGCTGCTCATAGATGACCTTTGGCTAATCTTGTGCAGGAATTTTCTATATAAAAACCTAATCCCATGCAAGTCACCACTCTGTCAAAGCCACAAAAGCAAATGTGCTCCTGCAGCTCGGAGTCCAGCATCTTTATATTGATCACAGATGAAGTTTGACTTGAGCCAGTAAGTCCACCATGGTTCAGTGACTGCATTTCACAGCTCTTGTTCAACTTCTGCCATATCTGCCACAGCAGCAACAGAGAACACCGGAGAATTGGGGTGGCATTAATGTCAAGTGAAAACGGCTGTATGCTTCAAAGCATAGATATCTTATGGACTGGCTGACTAAAAAATTTTGTCTGAGCATAAGATCAAGCCTTTGTGTTGACAAAAGAAATGAAGAAAACATGACTACACAATATAACATTTTGCCAGCTTTAACTTATTGATGCTTGATGTGACATAAACAGTAAATGTAACAGCTGATGAATTCATACCACTTTAATAGAGATGGAAATAATCAGAATATTAAACACAGGTCAGGAAAAAAGTGTATCCCAGATCCTGTGGAAAAACAATTTAAATAGATTATAAGTGTATTATCCTTCTAAAAAAAACCCTATGCCTGAATATTTTCTATGGTTGGGTATGTCAAATTTTACTATGTGTTAGGTTATTTGACTATGTGTTATCCTCATGGTGATTTGAGACAATTTCAGACTGATTCATACTTAAGAATGGAAAAATTTCCAGGGTGTTATAGTTGTATACACAAGTATGTCATACATAATTATTAGTACAACATACTGTACCTTGCATAAAGCCTAGTGATCTTATACAATCCATCTGAGATTTGCACCATGAAATAAATTGTTTTACACCTGCCATTTTTCTGTGCTTTTATTCCTTCTATTAAATCTGCCAATGCTAGTAATAGCTAAAATTCATGGTCATAAAATATCAGTAAAAACACCCAGCAGAACACAGAGCACTAAGTCCATATTATTAACAGCTGGGTACAATGTACCATTGTTTTAGACATTCATTAAAAAAGGTCAGCAGAGTTGTCATTGGGCAAGTTCATCTGGTGAAAGCAGTGGAACATTAGGACAAATTTTTAAATCCACTGGAGCAGAAGACACAAATCAGAGGCTCACAGATTGAGGAAGACATGGCCTGAAAATCTACAGGTTTCTAAAAATTAAGTGCAAAACACATCCAACAAAAAACTAGCTTCAGAAAAAAACATATATAGTCTTCAAGCAAGCACAAATTTAATGCAACATTAACACTAGATTGAAGAACCTAGAGGAGTTCTGGTCATTGTAAATGTCTTGCTTAATCAGTAGGTTGTTTCTTTCTTTTTTTTAACATCACAACACACCAATAAAGGTTCCTAGGATGAAGTTTGCTAAGCTTAAGTAACAATGAAAAAACAATAGGTCATTATCAAGGATAGCAGTAATATTCATAATACAAGCCATATCAATAACCAAATTTTTAAAATTAATGATAGTAATACACATACTGCTAAAAAAATAAAAATGCATCAAGGGTCACAGATAAATGTAAGTGGCACGGATGTTCAATGAATCTGGTTTTATGTTTTATACAGTGGTTTGGTTCTGCTGGGAGCATCTCATTTATTTCTGCTTCATAGATGAGAAAAACTGCAAAATATTTAGAAAAATAAAATTGCTAAGCATAGTAATGTTTCAATGATAATAAAGTTTCAATGATAACACTAAACCAGTGTATCAATACCATGGCAGACAAGTAGCATAACAACTATATTAATGCCAAATAGCATAACCTGAAACTAAAAGATGTCTCAACTTTTATTCTTCAACTGAAAAATTCCTCCTAGCTTGTTTTCAGGCTAACACTAGTGTAAAAATTATGTGCTTTATAATCTTGGGCATGTAAGAGAGGTCCAAAAAAACCACCAAAGTTCTGTGTCATGGGTATTTCTGATTTGAACTCTGTGATTATTGGTTACAATGCAAAAGACTTCAAATAACGTGTTGGAAAAAAAGGCCCAAGGGTAAAAATGTGGTGGTGATTGAACAGCAACTACATCTCAGCGGTGTGGTGCTTCCCTCATGAGTTCACAGAGATGAATATGGTCTCAGTTTTTTCTTTGGTAGCTAGTGTTATGTTTGAAGATACTGTTAAGTGGAAAATGAAAAATTAGCCAACTTTTGCACTTTGATAAAGGGAGTGGTGTAGGTCTGTAACAAGTGAACAAGGGAACAGCCACTCTGACTCTTGTTTGCCTGAAGTCTGTGAAACCAGCTTCTGGAGGAGAAAGGGCATCCCAGCATCCATATAATATAATCTATTTGCCACAACCTTGCTGTTAACACTCTGTGACTAGTTTTGCAAGTTCTGTCAGAAATTGACTAGAAGTAGCAAAAATGGTGACAAAAAAGAGACAAGCCTACTCCTGTCCAGCTCCTAAACCCTAGTGGGCCACTAAAATCTGCAGAACAGTTCTAAGGCTGCAGGTGATTCAGCCAGAACCACAATCCAGTTCGCTGCCAGCTGTACCAAATTCCATCTGCCAATTATGTATAGATAGGTTATCCACACCCTGCTGAGTGTGTGCACAGCACCTGCACACACATCCCTCCCTCAAGATTTCTGCCCCTACTGTGCTTTAACAACACAGTTCACACCTTTTTTGCTTTTTTTTGTTTTGTTTTTTTTGGTTTGTTTTTTTGTTTGTTTTTTTAAGTGTGTTATGTGTGTGTGGGCAGGCAGGGAGAGAAGGGGTATAAGGGGGGAATAAGTGGGCACTTAAATGAAATACTAGCAAAGATAAAATATTACCAAGTCAAAAATAGCGCAATTTAGAAAAAAATATTCTATGAAACAGTAATTAGGCATTACTAGTAAATTAAAAAGGAATTATAATGATACATAGCAGCAGAGGAACGGGTAAGTCCTTCACTAGGCATTGAGAGTAGCATGTTAATGAGCCATGTCTACAGCATGGTATAAGCATGCTGAGTCTGATTGATCATATGCATGATCATCTTGCAGAGATAGTTTATCACTGTTGCATCACTAAGTTCCCTCGTAGAACAGCAAAGATTAGAACAAAGACTTGGGAAAAAAAAAAAAAAAAAGAAGCTATTCTGTTTATGCAATTGGTAAGTACAGCAATGCTTGACTTGAAAAGAGTTGGGATTCATGGGTGAACTGGAAAGAACATTTTGTATTCCCACTGATTACGCTGAAGTTAATAACTGTGTGGGCCATTGTTTCACATTTAAGAACATTTTCCAGCATGTGTGTTTTGCAATGCTGCACTGCATCAGTGACTGACAGAATGGCAGTGATAGAACCAAAGCAAAGTGGATGGCAGTGTTTCAGAAAACAGAGAATTCAGGAAAATCTCCCGGGAACCCAGAAACCTTGTCATAGCACAAGCTCAAAGAAAAGAGAATTAGAGGCTGTTCCTTTCCTCCAGTACTGAAAACCAAAAAGTATTCATGAGGTCATCCCTGTGTCCTGCATGTGATTTCCCCTTCTGCTTCCACTGCCCTCCACATCCATTGTGTGCTGGTTACCTCACAGAAGTCAATTTTAAAAAAATGTGTGGCCTTTCACAAGAGCTTTTGAGGACAGGTGTGCTCACTGGCAATGCAGATTTTCATGCATCCTGAACATAACTGAGACCTGACTTTATTTCTTTACAACAAACCTGTTTCTGCCCAGACTCCCAAAAACAAAGAGCTTACTTGTGTAATGCAGTAAGGCAGCTTTGTGCTGAGTGCTACTCTTCTTTGGGCAGTAACTGATGATAAGCAAAACTCACTTTTGATAAACAATAACTGCATCTGCAAGAATTTCTTGTACAGGCCCTTGCTAGCTCTACATGCTGGATATTTGGCACAATAAGCTTGTCTTAGCTTGATGAACTCCAAGATTAACAGAAGTCTATCCAAACATGAAATAAAGTAGATACATCAATAACATTTATCCCAAATTCTGTAAGATTAAGGATGAATTTGAGTCAGAGCATATTTTGATTATCATCTAAAAAGATATTTAATATATTTGGAAATTTTAGCTATTGATTTACACAAAGGTTTAAGTGTTAATGTCTTAATTAGCATTTTAACTGGCAATACATACTTGCAATAAAAGAACTTAAGAAATTATGTACTAGACAACAGGTAGATTTATACATGCAAATAGTAACTACAGTTGTCTAAATTAAGTTCTAAAGCCTATTTATGAAACATAGAAAGTACCACACCTACTACCGAACATTTATTTTCAATAGAAGATCTTTTGAACAGTGCAATTAGTTCATTAACATTTATGTTTAGAATTGAAATGCAGGAGGTGATTGACATGGAACTCAAGAATTATACAATTCAGAAAGTCTTTTGTCACAAAAATAGCAACAGGGAGATAGATTCTGGAATCTGCTTAGAAGGCAGCCAGAAAGAAAAGGCTATTTTTTTAATGACTAAGAAAAGCAACAGATTAAATCTGCTAAAGTCAAACAGTTTGATTTTGCTGTTGATTTTATTTCCTTTTTATTTAATATTGGTTGTCAGAGTACTACACACATAACAACTACCAATGCACCTCCTTATCTATTCACAAATAGAGTTTTGGAACAACAGGAACATTTTGAAAAGTATATTTGTAATGCATAAAGTATTTCAGAATCTTAAGTTTCTTCTTATAACCATGCAGAAGACAGGTGAGTCACTCAACACAATGGGGACAGACAGGATCTTTTGGGGACCCTGAGCAGAATGATGATAGCATCAAGCTAGCATTAAAGCTTTATTTTTCAAACAAAATTTTATTATCAGCATACCATAGAATATTTTGATCAGAGCAGCACAGAATTTTTATAAGTGGAATCAGAACCATTTTGTTAGTAATGTGGCACAGAATTTATAGCACAGCTTAGCTGGTGGTTCCAAATCACCTGGACCCTCTGCAGTTCAGATCAGCTCTCAATACTTTCCTTGCCATTATCAGTATAACAAACATAATCTGGATTTGAAAACATGTAAAACGGCACAAGTAACTCATTCATGTGTCAGGCTGAGCCCATTTTGTTTTATGCTTTGGTTGAAAGGAAAAGCCTTTCCAAATCTTCTGTTGCCACCTGTATCTAGGCTAGATTAAGCTGCTTGTGTGTATCCTCAAACATTTTAGAACCCAAGCTGCTGTAGGATAGACCTGTAAGAGCTTTATTATGGATTTGCCACTTACAGTGTTCAGTGTAAACAAGATTAATCAAGTTGAACAAAAGAGAGACTGAAATACGTATTAGCTGAAAAACAGACTTACATTAACAGGGCAATATTACTAACAGAGAAAAAAGATTACCACTACAAAAAAAAACAAAATACAGCACTAATAATAATGATAATAATGGTACTCATGAGTTGCTCCAATGCTTTGCTCTTTTGAAGTCAGGTAATTTGCCTAATTAAAATCCAATTAAAATAGATGAAGAACAGCAGCACTCCCTTCTTCTGTCCTGCTAGCATAATTTCTAATTAATTATGGCCAAGACTGATGTGGCTTATGTGAAGTTTGTAGCTATCTGTATGTATTAGGCATGTGCAAGCAAACTACCAGATTGGGCCCTTCTCAGGGGACCTACAGGGAGGAACATCCAGCTTGGGGGTGGTAAGTAGCAAAAGATGGAAAAGCAGATGCTCTGCCTTTTAGAGACAGCAGATGTGCCTTTGCAAAAGCACAGCTTTATGTAGTCAGAGACAATTTTTGGTAAGTGCTCAGTCACCAAACAGGTTAGGCAATGATGTGGAGTCTTTCAGGCTTTAAAAACCTCAAATTGAATGTATGTAAGCATCGGAGATTACATGACTGAGTTAGCTTTTTTTAAAAAAAAAATTATTTCTACTCTGTTAAGAAAAAAATGCTTTTGCATAACAGAAAATGGTGTTCTCTTCCCACTTCAAGGGCTATCTATGAAGCCTGTGGGGTGGACAGTATGATTTTGATAAATCTATGATACAATTTTAAAAATCTATGATTTTTAAAACACTGCTCACTTACAGAGTTGGGTAACTTAAACAGTTTGAAAGTACCTGAATTCTGTGTGATTACAGGTTTGACTAAATAAAGATCACCAGCACCTCTGAACTACCAGGAGCTGTCTCTGTCAAGATGCTAGGAGAGTTACATAAGACAGAGCATAAACCACATAAAAGAAACTGAATCAGGGTACTTCTTCTGTTCAAAGTAATCATTCCACTTCTCTTTCATTTATCAGTAAATTCTTTCTGTAAGTGTGAATGAATGCACTCAGGAAAAGGAGAAATATGTTTTTACTGTATTCATTATGAATATACAAGATTCTGGCATGGAATGAATTTTGAGAGACACGAAATAAATACAAATGAAGATGACTCCTTAAGCTGAAAAGACATTTGTAGATGCTGAACCCTAGTCGCTTTCAGCACTGCAATTTTTAGTCCATGACTAAAGGTCTAAAACCCTTCTGGGCATAGGAAAAACTGGAATGACTATATAATTAAATTCAAATTTTACCTAGCATAAACACAGCCTATTTTTACGGGGGTCTCTGCTTATATCCAGACGCACAGTTAAGAAAAGAGGTCCAGTTGCCTCTTCCACTTTCTGCTGCCCTAGGAGCACTGATATGAACTAAAATGTAGAACTGGGCAAAGAGATGCCCACTCTCAACTCCTACAGCACAAATTCCTTTTAGCAATGCAAGTAATATACATAATAAGCTAAAAGAAGGCTGCGACACATGCAATTACAGCAGATGAGACCAGGGACTTCAGCAGAGGATCAGAGTGCCCCAGGGTATTGAGTACAAAGAAGTCTGTCTATTAAATTGTTCATGCTTTCCTATGAAAAAGTGTAATTGTCCAGACATTTTAATTTGACTGTTCTACACTAAAACCTGCATTTTCTTTGGAGAAGCATTTGACTTTCTTCAGGCTGTAAGTGCTGAGGTTGTGTGCTGGTGAAATGCTGCGGAATATTTTTTGCAGGTGAGGAAGGGGGGAGCAGCTCTTTTTCTGTTTGCACATATTTCTGTCATCATTTAATTATTTTCCTGGAAATCGATAACTCATAACTGACAGCAGCAGGAAGGTAGCTGTTTGCTGCTTTTTTTTTTTTCCTATTTATCCTTCCTGTAGAGTTGCTGAAAATTTGCTTGTCAACATTGGTGGTGAAGTGCATTGTTCACAAACGAAGGAGAAAGAAAAATATATCTTAAAGCAAGAACCAGAACAAGAAAACAAAACACAACAAAAAGTTGCTGCAGCATAGTGTTTCCCAGTGCAGTTGAACTCTCAGTCTCAATACACATCACATGGAATTTCACTATGAAAAAACTCTGCAGTCACTTCTCTATGGTTCATAATATAATTGTGTTTACTGTAGCAAAAAAAAAAAAAAAAAAAAAAGGAGGAAAGAGATAAATTTAACATAAGTAAAATGTGCCTAGCAAAGATTGTAACATAATCCATTCCTCAGAGGAATTGGAGGAATCCTATTTGTTACAGAAGTCTAAAACTGAAGTAGATGAACATGAGAAGAAACTTCAGGCCAAAGGCTCTGCCTAATCATATCTTTCAGTATTTCCAGGACTAGACAGAAAGAAACAGAATCTGAGTGTGGAGGCTCTGGAGCCAAGGGCAGTAATGGTGCAGAAGGCAGTTCCCAAGGTGTAAGGTTAAAATGTAAAAGAGAAGGCTTTCCCCCTGTGAAAATATAAGGAAAATAGTCTTCCTCCATACTTCTTCTTCGCACAGCCATTTTAAAGTACCCCACTTCTATATACCCTGTTGGCCTGCTGGCCATCCCTCCCCTTTTTACCTTTATGTCTTTTCCCTAGAAAGTTCTCCCTTCACTGCCTCCCCATTGGCCCCAGTTTGGTGCAATCTTCCAGCCCTGTTATCCCATTGGTTCTTCCTTTCCCTAACCCTGTCTATTCACCACTTTTCCCTGTTCTTATTGGACCTTGACCCTCTGATCCAACCCCTCTGTGCTTTATATATTCCTGGACCCTCAGCATACTCCCATCTTTGTCCCTGGACTTCTTCTGTGTGTCGATTGAATAAACCCCACTGGAACTCCATACAAAGACCCTTCTCATCCTTTTTCTCATCAGCTTTCCAGCGCTGTCCATGGCTGCTGTGCAGGAGTGTGTAGCTGTGTGCTTGCCTACCCAAACGCTTCCCAGTGGAGGCACTTCCGGAAGGTAGCAGCAAGTTACCACCTCACACATGGCTACACCTGAGGTGTACTTGAGGAGTATTCAGAAAAGCAAACTGATGACTTTTACTTCCAAAACACAGCCAGAGGTTAATTGAGGGCTCACACATGAGCTCACAAATTACATGTTTTAACCGTCCAGTATTTGAATATCCCACTGATGTAAGAGGCTTCCTAAAATACATTGTCTGCAGTAAATTCTGTATGATTTTGGGATGTATATGTTCAGAGCTGGTCCTAAAAAGAGATTAGAATAGCTTAAAAACTATATCCTGAAGAATTTTAGGACTGTCTGTTTCAATCCCAGAAGACCAAAGTACCACAATTAAGCACATACCTCAAATATTTCCTTAATAATGGGTCACTTCAGAGAAAAATACAAATAGTTCAAAGTTTTTCTGCAATCTCATCCCACACCTATTTACATGACAAAATACTGTGGTTTAAACCCAGCCAGCTGCCAAGCCCCACACAAGCATTCACTCACTGTCACACCAGCAGGACTGGGGAGAAAATGAGAAGGGTAAAAGGTGGAGAGCTCATGGGTTGAGATAAAGGCAGTTTAACAGGGAAGGCAAAAGATGCGTAAACAAGCAAAGCAAGAGAAGGAATCAATTCACTGTTTCCCATGGGCAGGCAGGTGTTCAGCCACCTCCAGGACTGCAGGGGCTCATCAGTCACAGTGGTGACTTGGGAAGACAAATGCCATCATTCCAAATGTCCCCCCCATTCCTACTTCTTCCCCCCACTTTATATATTGAGCATGATGTCATGATCCCATAGTCCTGTACTAGCCACCGTGAAGAAAGATAGATAACAATGATCACATTTCCAATAGATCAGGAGAACTATGGATTAATTACATTTTAATTTAATATTCCTTGAATTTGAAAATATTTGTTACAAAAACCATATGCAACTTGGGTCTAATATTTTCCTGTTGTTCTAAGTGGAAGATAGAAGTTGTATGTATTTCTTCAAGCCTGTGTGGACTTGAAGCTGTCTGTAGCAAATCTGAGTGATAAAAAACCATAAAAGCATCTGTTACACCTATCAGAAAGCTGGAATTTCAGGGGATATTAAAAGATCAGAGATCTTCTCTGTCATGAAAAAAAAAAACCCAAGAAAAACTAAATGGCCCCAAAATATGCAGAGCTGTTACTTTGAGCCAGAAAAATGTACTAGGCAGGTCGAAGCACATGGAACATTTTTAGAATAACTGCTTTGAGGTATTACAGTAAGGGGGGAGGAGGTGGCAAACAGTGGGAGAGAATGTGTATTTCTGTGAGTAATATCTGTAAATGGTGAGTCCAATTCAGAATAGGAAAACAGCTACGGGGCTAAAGCTGGTAGGGGTTTGAGAGGTGTTTTGTTTTCCAGCTGTTGTGTGCTGGCTGAGCAGCACTGTGAGCTGGCTGGAAGGGATTTCAGCACTTCTGTTCTTATGTTTTTGATTTAAACTTGCCATTTGCTGAACATTTGTTACATTAGTCTACAGCAAGTAGGTGTCTCAAATAGCTTTACTTACTGAATTATTTTTTTGCTGTTTATCCCTGTACTTTGATGATAGTCACCCTTGTTTGCCCCCCGACATGTTCAAATGATTTAAACTATCTCAGGATCTGCAGTGTTTTACATGTGCACAGCAGTTTTAGATCACTTTTCCTTAGCAGAAGTGTCTCTCTTCCATCCTACTGAGTTTAATTAATGTAGAATAAAAAAAGCTTTCAATTGAACAGCAATCTAAGAACCTAAAGGATTAATAGAAAAGTCCTTTAGAAATAGATAAAAAATTTGAAGGATTTATGAAAGTCAATGGTATGCTGCAAGGGCACAGCTACACATTACAGTAATACGTATTTAGCTTTTCTAAAGAAATAGAAGGGTGAGGAAAGAGCCCATATGAAGCCATTCTTGTATTTGCTGATTACATAGCTGTAAAAAACTGTAGCAATATTAGCTGTGTGAAAGCATTCAATAGTGGTCTTTTATTCTCAATGGGCTGAAAGTGGACCTGTTATTTTCTTTCTTTCATGCTCTGGATTTTTATGAAATCTTTCAGGCTGTTTTCTCAGTGCAATAGGCTCTAAACTGCGTCTTCGTATGGCCTGAGCTGTAACACTGTTTTCACATAAAAGGTTTTAGGCACAGTTACATTTAAATCCCATTGATCAGGAGTCACACAAGAGTGTCTAACATGGACAAACTTGAAATGTATATTTCCCCAGCTGGGAATCTGAACTGTGCCACATATAGGAATGTACCAAACCATGAAAAAGTGAACAGAAGATTATCACAGAGAAGTTCTCTTGTTTAGTGAGTTGAAACAAGTTTACCACAAGTCTCCTGGCCTGAGTAATTCATTTATAAAGTAAATAACTACAGAAAATAAAAGTGTGGCCATCTATAGACAGATTTTCAGAATGGCTAAATCTGGCAATAAAGGGGAAATATCAGAGCTAACAACATTAGAAAAAATATTCACTATTGTTGCAAAAATTGCTTAAATTTTTAAGGTCTTTAAAAGTGAAGAAACCCATATTAACCAGGCTTTAAGGAATTAAAACAACAAATATGTATTAAAGTGTATATGTAATAATACTATTAGGTCAAATGTTACTATAGATGTTATTTGTTATTATTGCTATTACAGCAGTTCCTGGGAAACCTGTCAAAAGTGAGGTGACACTGTGTCAGACATTGCTCAAATGTATAGAATGACATGTCCTTGCCCTAAGACCTTTCACAATCTAATTTAAGACCCAACAAATGGATGTAATCACTGAGAAAAGAAGAAGAAATCAACAATAGGAAGGCTACTGAACAGCCATCATACAATATTTGGATTAACATTTTTCCTGTAGGCAAGGTTATGTTTTTGTAGGACATTAATTTATGTGGTTGCATGATGCTATTCAATTATGTGCAACTTGCCTGTGCTGGCTATAACATGCATTTCCTTTGTGCTATCTTCTGGTTTTATTTTACCTGTGATGACCTTTGAGAAGTTGCCACCCAGCAATAAAAAAGAGCTGTAACTGATTTCATAAATTTAAGACATTTTTAGGCGAAAAAAGGGTTTACTCCAGGAAAATTGGAGCGTGTTATACTTACACAGCAGAGATTCATAAGAAATACTAAGACTGGAGAAAGAAGAAAGAAGGAAGTCTGAATGGAAATGTGTAATTGTGAGAAAGAAAGCAAAACTATTTAAAAGAATGGTTACATAGTAATGGACACTGTTCCCAGGACACTGTTTTTGTCAGCAAAACTGAGGAACATGTTCTTGATGTCAAAACAAAAAGGCTGCAGTCTGAAAAGCAGACAACTCATCAGCAGAGGAGCCAGCACCCTGGCTTTAGCAGAGTGGCAGCAAGGCTGTAGCACAGGACATACACCACTCCTTCCCGTTTGCCTGCCAAGAGAAGGAGACAGGAGACATGTGTTACACACATATGCCAAAATAGCGGGAACAGGCAGTGGGCAGTGATGCGCCTTAAGATTTGTGGTGGCTGAAATAAGCAAGATTTGAAGCGGAGATCTACCCCAAAACAGCTGATGGCTCTTGAAGGAGAAGAAAGGTCTGTCATTGTCAGTCGAGAGGAGGTCTGGAGATGCAGAGGACCTGACAGCTGGTGCTCATCTTCTGTTCTGTGCACAAGTGACCTTGGTCAGTCCATGTGGACACACACAGGCTGCTTTTCACCAGTATTTCAGCAAGAGAGTGTGAAAACATAAAATTGACTTGCTTTAAAACCTTGGGAATAAACATATTTTTCCAATCCATAAGATCTTGCACTGAGCTTTATTATGCTAATACCACTGCAAAGCAGATGTCAATATAGTACTTAAAATCAAGATACTTGATATGTGATCTGGCAGCTGAAAACTGTGTAAGAATAGAAACATATTTTTATAGTAGATTTCAAAGAAAAGAATGGTTACCAAGTGGGTTTCAAAGGGAACCTCCTCTAGTGAAGACAGCATAGGAATTTTTAATGTCCAGCTTTCCACACCTTTACACTGCCCTGGGAACTACTGAGCAAGTCTGTTGTATTATTTCCAGTAATTTGTTATGGCAAAACATACTTTTATGTCCACTGTGAATTGGATATGCTTATGAAATTGTGTAGCACATGGACTTTGACAAAGAGTTTGTTTAAAAGAGGTTGAAATGCATCATATAATGTTAGGTGGTTTCTAATGGGAAAAAAAAATAATAGAAAAACTCAGCTACTGCTAATGCTGTTGGACCTATTAAACCTGCAGAACTGCTGCACTTTTCCTTGAGCTTGTAGACTTATAGCCTGGTGCATGAGCTATTTCTATACCTCCTAAGATGCCACTGCGTTTGTTTTGACCTTGCACTGTCTCAGGGCTGAGGGCTGTCACTGTTGCTCTGTCTGATCTTGTACTGGCTGATCAGGAGCTTTCTTTTAGCTTTTTTGTCTGTAAATAGAGGTTGTTTATTTTTAATAAAAACCAGGTGGCTATGCCTAATTTAACTTACCTTTTGCTTATCTTTGTAGAGTATACATTTTATCTGTAGAATGCAGCAACAAGAATTTATTTTACACATGATGAAATATTTATGTTCCTGTCTTATCAATGAGAGGATCTGGCTTTATGTAGAGGACCGGTGGCCTGTCATTGCAGCAGAGACCTTGAAAATGGGGACACCAGGTGCAATAAAGAAGAGACAGGTGATAATAAAAGAAAGGACAGGAGATGACAGTGAAGGCCCAGGACTGTAAAAGCTCATCTCTAATACAGAAATGCAAATGTAGGAGCAGAAAAAGGGGAGGCAACCAGAGGTGCAAGTTTAAACTGTATGTCATTCCAACAATTTCATCCATGTAATAAAGCTATTTATTTTATTTTCTTTCCCTGTAATGTAATAATAATAGCAATACTAATATTACTACTAACAAAATTATTACTATTTGATATTATTATATATTATTATTACTAATATTACTAATAATACTAATGACTATAATAATAATAATAATTTTAATTAATTTCCATGCCAGTGGTAAGATTTTAATTAAAGTATCAATAACTTCTTGGCTTTATATGAATTTACTTTAAGCCAATGATGAGACTTTCTTCATCACAAGATCTTCAGGAAAAGATCAAGTTTTCTCTGTACTTGTTCCCATTTAATGTAGCACATGGACTTGCATCAATGAAAAAAACATACCCCTAAGACATAAAAAAATGTTCAGTCTATAGATCCCACTTCCTTGTAAATGAAGTTTATTAATTTAAGTTATATTCTGGATTGTATAATTTAATTTCTTGGCAATCTACATACAAAATCTTAAAGATACTGGCCAAGGTTAAGTCAAAAATAATTCCTTTAAGCTATCTTGCTGTCTCCTTCATTGGAATAACACTAGATTTAGATTGACACAACAACGATCAGAGTTTCTTCAATAACATCATTTCCCATTGAAAAAATGGTCTAAGTGACAGTGAAAGGGCAAGTTACACAGAATGTATTTTAGAATTGTTGGTATGGATTAGCAAGGATGGGACTGTGACTGGAGATCTTAGTATTTTCTGGGTACAGCACAGAACCATCTGCCAGTTCTTAGCTGGAATCCTCTAAATACATGAACTGAAAGAGCATATCTTAAATTAAATCCTGTCCAAGTTCTATTAGTTTTCCTGTCTGATGTTGAAATAAATACTTTAGCTGAATTGTATGTCTTAATTTTGCCAGCCTTCTGACCTACAGGGTTTTGAAACAGCAAGAAGGTTTCTACAAAACATAGGGGTCTACATTTCTTTCCATTAATTCAAATAAAACATGAGTTTATAAAAAATTAACTGTTTTCTATTTAAGTGGCATCAATTCCAACTTCTGATAGCAAGAACAATGTCTGTCTTCAGTCACTCAACACACAGCCAAAGTTATCTAGTCTAGATAACTTTAGAGTTAATAAACTTGATAGTCTAGGCTCTGGACAACAGCTTTTGTTGGCAGAATGGTAGAATGGTTCTGGGTCCTTTTTTTTTTTTTTTTTTTTAAATGACTACTAAGTAAGTAGGACAATAGACAAGCAAAATTAAGTTTCATTCTGTGCAAAATAGAGATCAGTGTTCCTCAGAGGATGTACTTCAGGCAGCTTCAGGGGCTGTCTTTTGCATTTTACAGAAAGGACTTCTTGTCGGCACCTTGATTTGGTTTGGATTTTGGTAAAGCAGCAATTGCAGACAACCTCCAGCCTTCCAGAGTCTTTGACAATAAAATTTTAATAAAGACATCATTCTTTAATGATTTCTGCAAGTGACACATTCTCCCTATGATACTTCACAGACTTAAGGTTTGTGTTTTGGATTATTTTGTCAAAAATAAGTGTATTTAATATGTTTGAATGTTAAATCTCAGTAATGTCTTATCTGAACGAGATAGCTGTTAGCAGTCGCACAGGTACCATCTCTACCTCTGACAAATCAAGTCTCAGACATATTTGCCTATGCTAATATATTTAAATTTTCAAAGCAATCTTTTTTTACCCAATGGAGTTTTCTATGATATTGCTCAACTATAAATTAACTCCTTTCACACCTGTACCTGTTGCCTGGTTGCTTGAAAACCTACCCCGAAACCTTTTTCTTAGATCTGATATTTGTTAATGAAACCTTATATTTATTAAGCTTTTATTCAAGTCAAATATATTAACATGAAAGTCATCAGAAAAGTTGTCAAAAGTGCCAGCTGCACCAAATGAACATGCTGGAGAATTTGGTAAGAATGTATTAGGCATGAATGAGTTATAAGGAGACTCAGTTTCATCCTCTTTTATTCACACTGGGAAAGTAATTCAAGAAAGAAGAAAAAAGGCAAATGAGGGAATTTAAATATGGCCCTTAATCAAAACCAACAACAACAAACAAAGTAAGTAAAATATAAAATATTTTATATATATCATGAGGCAGAATTTTAAATTTTTATAAATAATATGGATGTCCTAGTTTCATTGCTAATTTTGCACCATCACTGAATGACATGCACTGAAGAAAAAACAGTGTAAAACAAAATTGTAAGAGCACCATGCTAGTTTTCAGTCTGAGAAACCTTCAATGAAATACTTTAACTACAGAACGACTGTCTCTGAATGTTACTCTTTTTTCCAGCTACACCCAGAATGTTTTGTTTCAGACATCTGAAAAGAATTCTAGCAGAAAGAAATATGTAACATATTTTCTATTCCTACTTTCAAAGGCTTCTCATCTACCTACCAAGCCCCCTACTCTTCCCATGCCTGGAAATGAAAATACTTCAATATATCCTCAAACCTATAAACAATTCTTTCAGATGGTATATACCTTTAAAAAACTGCTGTGGGCAATAAAGAAATGTGAAGACAGGAGAGTGAACTGAGAAGGAAAAAAATAAAAATTAACTGGAAACCAGATAATGTCACAGATTCATATGAACAAAAGTTATCCTCTGTAGTAATTTACAACAGGAGGTACTTGGAATTAAACTTTTCACTGAAGACTTACATAATAAAATACATTTCACCAGGTGGAGTCCACATACAGCTTGGTGGCCACTAGCTGTGTCCCAGACACAGAGCCTGGGGCCCTGAGAGCCTGATGGCTTCCTCCCAGCTCAACAGCAGCACTCATCTCTGCACACTTCTTACCACCAACCCTAGGATGGGAGAGCCTGTGACTCTTCTTGGGGTATCTCCAGTGAAGGCAAGGGTAACATGTCTTACTGAGGCCAGGTGTTTCTTGAGAGAATGAGAAGTGGCAAGTTTGAGTGGGTCAATGAAGCTCAGAGCCCCTGTGAGGACTCCAAAACATCATCTCTCAGCCACCTGGTGTCAATTTCATTGAAATATTTTAGGGAGTCCAGTCTGAGTTTTTTGTTTCCTTCTATGGCTGCTGTAAGATTACTGGAGAAAGGCAGAAAAAGGGAAGATTGAGAAACCAAGAAGAGACTGGGATTTAAGTCCATCAGGGCAAGAGGACAGCATCTAGACTGCATAGAGGCAAGAGGAAGTAGGCTACATATCATTAAAATGCAGGAACAAGGGGTCTGCAGGTCCTCTAGTTTTACTTCTTGTGAATGTTGATACATTTAGTCACAGAAAATGTGCCCCTTACCTGTACTGAAGTCCTAACCTGAACTGCAAGCCAGCTGTTCAGTGCACTGCCCACAGCTACATTTAGTCCAGGGCTTTGTTGTACCACATCTTCCTGAGCCAATTAGACTTGACATTTTGCACACTCCCTAATTAAAATGTAAATGAAGGGATGAATTATGTACAAAAACAGATTATGCAGGTTAATTAAGAGGAAAACATACCTAGACCCCAAGTTCACTTTTAAGTGGATTTTTAACATAACCTGCTGACACAGCTGAATGCAGAGTTAGGACACAATATGGTGCTTCAGTGGAAAGGCGCTTTGTCTATAACAAATGTTGTGAGGTCCCCAGGGGGAACTTCTGCATTTGAGATAAATTAGTGAAGAGGTGTATTTTATTCTTGTCTTTAAAATTATGCCTCATTCTTCTAGCACAGAATTTGTCCAGCAATAAAACATTTATAGTAAATGCACTGCATGTATGTTCAGTGTATCCATCCTGTCTGCAATTTTCAATGCTAGCAATCAGAGCTGGGTTAGTGGACACTTGAGAGGTTGGCCTGCTCCTCTGAGCACTTTCCTGCTCTCTTCCACAACAAAAAATTAGAAAAAAAATCAGCCGAAAAGAAAGTAGGTACAATAGAATGACCTTGCGTGTATTTATATAGTGGTGGGAAAGGAAGAGGTCGTGTGAAAGCATTTGTGTTCAAGACTTGGAGAGGAATCAGACAAAACCAAAAAGAAGAATGTGTTATAGAGCTTTTTCTGCCTTTTTTCAAGGCAGTATTTCCCTGTCTTTAAAGCAATCCATTTATAAGCGCTGTGCTATGTTTAATTTTTTTAAATGTACACTTGGAATTATAATTATGCATTATGTACTTTTAATAAGCAAGTACAATTAGACCTTTTAAAAATTACTTACAACAAAACTAGCCCTCCAGAGTTTATAAAAATGTACCTCCACTTTCCATTTTCTGGGTCTAAGAGGAAGGCAAACTTAAAAAGGATTAGTCAAGGCAGGGAAAAGTGTGCAGCCTGCAGGGAACTTTGAGAAAGTGGTTCAGGACTGCAGGAGGAAAGATCTGAGAAAATGATCCAGCACTCCAGCATGTCTGAATATTAGCTTTAATTGCAGAAACTCACATTCATAGGCTGTGTGTCATCTGAAGAGTCATTTCACACACTTTTATAGAAAGATAAGATGATTGTAGAAATACCTGATTTAGAGCTTGATTCCTGGTTTTATTGCAGATTTCCTGTATAAGCTGGACAAGCAGTTCCAACCCTGATTTTTAAAGCCAGTTAACACACAGCTGTATTAACGCACAGACAGGTGCTTTTGAAAACAAAGGCACCATCTGCATTTTAGGTTGCTATCTGCTTGAAAATCTGGCTCACTATTTAACTGGGCTGCAGAGCCATCTGTAAAGTAGGAAATAATTAGGTTCCTTTTTTCCTAGATTTCGTCCATTTAGATACATTCTTTCATTAGACCTGCCTTCTCTCTCTCTTTCTGTATACATGTCTCTAGTATGACAGATGTTTTATTTTAGTTGTGGCATCTAGTCACTGCAGAGAAAAAAAAAATATATTCTCTGGAGTATACATATTGGATACAAAAATAAATGTATAAAGTGCTCCTCAGTTTAGGACATTTGTAGCTGTGAGAAGAGTCATATTCTGGAGCATGTTCTTAGTAGATTTCAGGATAATATTTGAATGATTTTAAATCACTTAAATGCCACTTGTCTTCATCAGCAGAACAGTGGATTCAACAACACACAGAGCTGCTCCAGTCTTAGGCCCTGTGTGCTGTGGTGTATTATACTTCGTAGCACATTTTTACTACATCCTAAGGAGCACTCAATAGTGGCCAGAAAATTGCAGTAGGGAATCATTTGACATTTACTATTTCTACTTGGATCTGTATTTTTCTTATAGTGTGTAATGTGAAGAGCAGTTGGCTTGGCAGAAATTATCTCCTCAAGTCTGTTCCCAATTGTTTCAGTTATTACATGTCACTAGATGATAAACTAGACCTTCTGAAGGTTTAGAGCACAAGAAGCAAAGCAGAGTTTTGAGCTGAACTTCAACTGGCAGAATTCATCCAAACTTTAAGTTATCAAACATAGCAGGCAGATAACCACCGGGGATATATGTGAATCAGAGCAATGTCCTTAAGCTCACAGGTAAGAGCAATACAAACCAAAAAACCTCTTGCAGCAACCAGCTCTCTCAACAGACTGGATTTTCTGAACATCCCTGAGTAGCTACATGAGGAGTACAGGAGCAGAAAAGAAGATTTTTATGTTTTTTAGTAATGTAATAACATGAGCTCTTGAGCATTGTATGAGCTGCCTCTGCTAATGCTGCCAGGGAAATGGTGGCATGAACTCTATCAGTGAAAACCCAGCAGTGAAGCGGGAAGGCACAGCCCCAGTTGAGCAGGGGGCAGAGCAGGCTCATACAGATTGAGACACTTTTTATCAACCGCAACCACATTCTACTGGAGAAACATTTCATCTTCTCAAATTTGAAAACTTCTCCTGGTGACAAAGGTTATAATTTTGCTTTTATATCCAAGCATGAATTGTGAAAACAGAAAGCTGATAACTTGTTTTTCTTGATTGTTTGCTTATTTACTTATTTTAAAGGAAAAAAAAAATAGGATATATTACAGGGATAAAGAAAAGACTTTGATAACTTTCTTTGATCACTAGAGACTTCCCAGTAGATTTGAAGTTCATTAATTTGAGCAATACTTTGTGTCTAGTTTGATGATGGGGCAATCAATAATCCCCTGCATTGGTGGATCACATCTGAGAAGCATACAGATGCTATTATTATGCTAGGTTTTCTTACTAAAAATAATTCTTCCTAGCACCCAATTTCTAGACTCCAGATTTCTCCATTCCCAGTTAACTCCTCTTCCAGCTTCTTAGGAAGTACTCTTTTTGCAAGTATTATCTGTTTATGTTCTAGTTTTCTCCATGTCTGATGTACATTAGAAAAATATCGCAGTTCTGAGAAGGTGATGAATTCCTTGAATCCTGTTTCCACCAGTATGAAAAATCCCTCACTGCAGTGTGCATAGACTGCCTTTAAAATACCACTTCGTATTTCTGGATGTTTAAAAATATTCAAAATTTGAATCAAAATTCCAAAACTTTTAGGGCTTGGAAAGGAGACATTTTTCTGAAAGACAGACCTTAAATTTCCGGAAAAGCCATGAAAGTGAAAGGTTTGTTCTAGTCCCTTATGAAAAGACATTAAGTGGGAAGATATCATTTGCTTTAAGGAGACAATTCCTTCATATGATTCCTAAATATGATTCCTTCACATTTATTTCCAGTAACATACACGTGCATACATACATACTTACATACATACATAAATGCATATATATGTGTATACACATATAAAGTCAAGGAAAATTAATAGGCCCTATTTGTAGATATTAATATTCAGAATTTCACAGGAGTTCAGTGCATTGGCATTTTACTCCAGTCACCAGCAGTGAAATGTCAGACATTCTAGGAAACTATCTCACCTCTGCAAGAATATATGTGGCTTTATTATTACTCTAGTTACACTGTGGCAGCGTGGCTGCTGGCTGTGAACAACAAGATGATGACTGCATTAGTAAATCCATTCAGAGCCAACCCAGGGCCTGACACAGTGCTGTAATTACACATAAATGATCTCACCATTCCTCAGAAGTTTCTGTTCTTCCTGCTAACGTTCTTTCCAAGTATAATCAAATATTACACTTACTTTGTCAAAAGCATGAGAAAGAAGATTTAACAGAAGAGAACAAGATTCTATGTGATTAAATTTGGCACAAGAAGAGAAAATGGCTTTCATCCCAATAACAATTCTCTTTGCAGCAGGGATTCTCAGGTCTGTGGAAATCTCTTAGCCTGGAATTGTAACAGTCATTAAGTGTCCTCACTGTCCACAGATATTCACTGGCTGTTAGCACTTTATTAAAATTGCTAGCTTCAAAGACCTGGTTTATTTCTCAGCTTCCTGCAGCCTGACAGCAGCGATGACACACTCCATGCAGTGAACTCCAAGACCAAATATGAGTTTGCAGCCTCACAGAAATACTTCACTAAAAGAACAGCGGAAGATACAGAGTACAAGAATTAAGGCTACAAGTTCAAGATTTTACATAGGGTTCACTTCTTCCCTCACGCAAGGAATATTTATGTAGTTAAAACTCCATCACTGTGTGATGAACCCTGAGCTAATGAATAATGAGGTTCTGTTTTGCTTTTGTCATAGGACCCTGTCATATGAAGGGTGAAAGGGACTCTGAATAATTAAGGCTGCTCAATGAAGATTATTTTCTGTTAGTTCCTGGCATATGCAGCTCTTTGCTTCTTCAAGTGCTCAAGTCTGAGAACATACTGTTCACTATAGTTTTGTTTTTTGTCTGAGCAAATATAGAAACATCTCTAGTATTTTAAATAAGGAAGTAAAAGCTAAAAACTATATTGGAAAGTCTTAATTTAGGAAGAAAAACCCCTACGAACAAAAAAAAATAATAGAACAAACAAGAAAAACAAAAAAACCCAAAAAAATCACAGTAGAAGGAAGTTCAAAGCCACATTGAGAAGTTTGTGTTGGAGGTAGAAGTCTGTGTCTAATGTTTTGTGAATGCCTCTGTAAAGCCCAGTGATAGTAGAACCAGCCCAGAGAAAAGCTGGGATCCATACCTCTATTGAAGAGCTAGAAATTCGTATTTCCACCTGTACAGTGTGAGACCAGGCATACTTTTGCTACATTTTCACGAAGTAGCTATGTATCTTCAACCCTTGTAGCATGACTTCAGACCTTGTAGCATGACTGGAGAACAGCAGTGTGCTGTATTTGCCATTGTTGTATTGCTGTGAGACATGACAATGATTTTGCTCCTATTGTATAGCATACATCTAAAGGAACACTATATAGACTGAAAAGAAGATAACATATTCAGATTGATAATCTTAACCTAGTCATGTCAATCTAGAAAAGATCACCAAAATTACATAGGAAGCAGAAGCTCAGGAGGCATCTAGAACCCTTGTGAATGCCTTCAAAATCAGACAGCTCCCACATGGCCTCAGACTGTGATCGCCCCATCAACCTCACCCATTCAGTTGCCTTTCTTCATACAGCTTGTACAGAGTATCACACCTTTAAATGCTACTTAAATGTATTAATTGAAAACAGATTTAGTAATAACTAATCAATGGCATAAATCTAACTGAAACAAATTGATCTCCTGTCAGTAAGTCTGACACTAATTGATTTTGTAAATCTCTGTTGAGTCTTTCTTTTCCACTGAGGAGTACAGCAAGGGAAACACTTCTTGTTACAAGAAGAAATGATGAAGAACCCACTGCACATTAGTTCATCAAGTGGCTTGGGGGCATCTAATTTAAAATTCCCAAATGCTTAAAAAAATAAATCACATATAGAATGAAGTGTAAATAAATATTTAATTATATCTCATTCAGCTTTGGATAGGCAAAGTTATGTAACACAAGAGAAGATGTGAATATGAACAAAAGCATGTGCCTAAAAACATTTCCCCATACCTTGCCATTTTTTCTAATTTGCTGTACACTCTTAAAGCCTGGCTTTCCTAATCAAAACATAAGATTTAATAAGAGCTGCAGCTGAACAGAACAAAATTACCGCACTCTCTAATATTGCAAACATAATTAACTTTGAATTATGTGAATTAACCATGCCTGAAAAATTATCATTCAGCTCTGAAATTAAATTCTTTCATACCATTAGATTTGTTTGTTAAGCTCAAGTAGGCAAAAGTAGTATTTAATAAAGTAATAACGATGCTCTGCAGAGAGTGTTTTTGAGATATATATGGATTTATCCAAAATAAATCATGGAAGTGCTATTATTAGTTCACTTCCAAACACTGTATAAAGCTGGATCTGCATAATAATATTATAGAAAAGTTTTATGTCACTACAGGTTGCTCTATGTCTACTAAACTTACTTTTCTGGTTATCTCTTTACTTTGATCTGGTAATACCTCTATTTATCCATGCATGCAATGCACAGCATAAATATGTTCAACACAGCATAGTATCAGCTCCTGAAGTAGTTACAATCTGAAAGAGTTGGGCAACCTTTTACTACTTCAGAGTTACTTCTAACAGGATGTGGGATGGAACTGCAGTTCCATAGGTTTTGGCTATATAATTTTTCACCCTCTTCCTTCAAACTGACAGTTTGATGGTTATCATGTTCCTCCTTCTTCCTCACTAAACTAATATTCATGAGTGAGAATCTTTGCAGTGTTTTGGAAACTTACATCTCAAAAGGATGGAACCAGGACAAACAACAGGGTAAGAATCCTAATATGCCTCAAGGATTCTGATAAGCTCTCTAGATTTACTTACTAAGCCAAACACCAATTTAACCCAAGATCCTTTCACAGTAAGGATTTCCATATTCATTCCACACCAATATTGTAGAAAGAAGGTATGGATGAGCAGAAAAAGCTAACAGGTGGCATTACAAATGTAGTATCTCTTCACTTTGAAGAGTTTCTGATATCAAACTCAAATTAGTGGATTTCCTATGAGAGGCTTGTGACAACCTTGTAGTAATCTGGCAACAAATGCTTGCAAAACAATTTATAACAGCTACCCTTGAAAAGAAAAAAAAAAAAAAAACAACCAAACCCAAAATCCAAGGGAAAAAAACAGCCAAAATAAGCTCATACTTCTTCATCTTTCAAAATCTCTTCAAATTATTGTATTTTGTTTCATACAATGCTATTGAGAGTCACAATGATTAGCTCACTTACCCAAGAACTGTGGAATCATCCCTCTACTCCTTGTGTGATAGCCAACTCTATTTAGCCCCTCAGTTCTGACTCATCTTACTGCCTCCCATTTTGTAGCAAAGGGAGACTTCCAGGAGTGAGTGTGTCTGGAGCTGATTTTTTCACAGTCAAGAGAGTGTGGATAAACCCTTTTTTGGATCTTTTCTGCACTAGCTGGCACTAAAGGGTAAAGATAGGGACAAGCACTGGATGTCTTCTTCATCAGTCATACATTCTTGAAGGAAACAGAAAAGCATTCTTTGCACATTGATACTGCTTAGAAGCATTGGAAAGAGTTAAACCCTCCTGAGGCTGTGGACCCCACAGAGTATCCCAGAGTGTACTTCCATGAGAACCATCATAATTTGTGTCTGTCAAGCTGGGCAACACACAGGTAAAGTGCCTTCTGTTACAGTACTTTGTGCAGATCTGCTGTAGTTTTGACACCATTTGATGCACTTTTCCTATCATTATGTAGAAGGGCTGTTTTGATGAAGCAATAATGAAAAGCTGTCTATGTCTTTCATTTAAAGCTTTTGGCTCTGTGATTCTTTTTTTTTTCAGGATGCAGTAATGAGCACTGTTCAGCTTAACAGTGAAAAAACTATGCTTTTTGCTACACGTTTTTACCTCCACCTAACCCTGTGAGAGTTTTTCAGATTTTCCTTTTAATTCTTGTCTAGTAGATGATAGCTTCCTGAGGAAGCTGCCTTAATCAAGCAGGAGTCAAGAGAAAGAAACAGGGGAGTAACTTTTGCCTATGATGATTAAAAAAAATAAAAAATAAACAAAGGTTCTTTTGAAAAAGCCAACCAGCCAAACAGCCCTTAAGAAGTTATTTGGTTTTGTTTTCACTCTTTGCTTCTGGAAAACTTTATGACAATTATTTTAATTCTGTATGTGACTTGCTAAAAGATTCCAGAAACAAGGGAAACAAATATACTGTCTTTCATATTTCTTCATAATCAGTCTGGAAATAGAAACACTGAATTCTGAGATACATGACAGCAGAATGACCTATTCCACCCATGCAGATTCCTGCTTTCAGCATTTAATGTGTTGGTTAAAGAAAGAAATACTCACCAACGTTCTAAAAGATAGAATATATCAGTCATAAATGATTGGAGTGCAATATCATGGATGTGCCTATTTTAGTATGTTCAAATAGCAGAATTTCACATAGGCAAACAGAAGCATATATCTGCTTATTTAGCAGATAATGTTATCTTTAAAGGTTTATACTTACTGTTTCATCCTGAAGTTAAGAAAAACGTATATTCACAAGAACATTTAAGGGAAATAATATGCAACTTTTTACTGTTGGTTCTTCAAGTAAAAGTGACCTACACTAACACTCCCACTCCTATCTGAATTAAAAGAATAATTTAATTTTTTTGCTAGAATGGAAGGTAGGAAAGTCCAATTTGTAGTGATTATCAGATAACACAGGAGGATGCCAATTTCAGTGGACTAAGTTAGATTGGTCAAAACAGGTTCTGAACACGAAAGCACAAAAGTGATTTGATTAAGTCTGTGTGTATGGAGACCATCAGAGATATGCTGGCAAAGACAGGTAACATTTCAGCTTGAAATAGATCAGTGGATTAAAGTAAGTACTGATATAATCTCTTGCCTCAGGTAAGAAAGAGAGAAAGTTGAATGTCTTGTTGCAGGAACACTCATCAGTGTTAATGCTGAAGGATAACACCAACAATGGAGTATTTCAGAGCACATTGGTCAATGAAGTATTTCCAAACTTCTAATAAGACATTCCCTAACTTACTCAGAAGCGGTCTTTCTAAAAAGTTAATTACTAAACTATCTTAAATTGTAATGTAAATTCACATAATGATGTGATCACTGATATAATAACTTATAATAACTAGAGACATATTTCTAGGATTAATATAAAAATGGCTTGTGGAGGTTTCTTACTGAATAACACAGGAATATCAATTTTATATTTCCCCTCTCATTTTATGTACTTAATTTTTTTTCCACTAGCTGGCTAAAGCCCACACTTCTGTAAAGGTCTTTATAAAGACTATAGAGCCCCTGAGCTTTCATATTCAGAAAAATAATGTTTCAAAATCCTTGCAAAACTTGTTTTGCCTAAAGCTACCTGCAGCCTTTATTACATTTATACTTTGGTACAGAACTGTCAAAAAATAGAATGCATACCTTGACTTGTTTTTCTGAATTTTATTTTTCTTTTCATAATGCTTATGAAAAGTTAAGATAGCGTTGAGTGGGAGGATTCTTTTAGAAATCCCCTTTCCAATCTCAAGGACTTGTAGGTTTGTCAGACAGACATCAAGCATTTTAAATTTAATTAATTTTTCACAAAGGGGCATTGTTTAACTTTGGATCTTTTTTTCCCCTTCAGATTACATATAAGAAAGAGGTCATGAGAAACTTTCATTTTCCTTAAACCTTTGTGTGGTAAAATCACCAGCAGTTCTTGGGTTGGATGGAAGATTCCTCTACTTTCTTTTGAGACTTTGGTGTAGAAGTCTGAAAGGAAGGGAGACAGGATATCCTGGCTCTTCAGAAGAGTGGGTACTTCCCTAGCACAAAACGTATTTCCAGTCTTCTGAAACAGAGATCTCAACCGGGGCAGCTCACAGGTGAGTCAGAGCTCATTTTCACCCCCGTTTGGGGGTGGGAATGGACTGGGTTGCTTTCTCAGCTCCTTTCCAGCCTAAATTATTATGATTCTGAATCTATGATTCAGACACTGTCACTTAACAAAAATAGCTGTGTCTGCCAGCAAGTTTCAAACCCATATTTAGAGACAGTGTCTTATTTAGATGCCAAATTCCTACTCATAATTTTGCCTAGTATTTTATAAGTTGTAAGAGGCGATAAAGAAAGTAAATGATAAGAAAAACTCAAAATGATGGATTCACTACTACACCTGCATTTCACCCAAAGATTAAATGCATAATCCAGTGTAGCTAATTTAGGTACTGCAATTATGTATTTAGTTGACCTCTAGGAGATGGTGAATTATCTCTCACTCCTTTGAGACTGTAAAGAAATATCTACAGATATTAAGATCCCAAATAGATGAAGGAGTCCATTAATTTGGGTCTTTTGTGTCCACTTTCTCAAAAGACCTTCACCATTAAATAACTTTTCTAGGAAGCTGGGTCTGAAATATAAATTCTGTTCTTCCTGAGGAAAAGTCAGACAACTTTTTGCAATCCAGATTTTGCAGTAATCTGCTCTGTACCATAATGGTACATCTTGAGTGAAACCAATCTTGAGAGAAAATAATTATTCTTTTTCTTTCTTCTCAAACTAGGAGCTGACAAAATTAAACTCTGCTCCAAATCACCTATGTCCCAGGCATAATTTAAGAATCAGGTAAGAAATAAGGTATAAGCGCTGGAAAAAGCAGACAAAAAGGAGGCAGGAGGGTGTTAATTCAGTTGGGGAAGATTGGTAAAGAATGGATGAAAACAATTTTTAAAAGCTAATTTTGATAAAACTGCAAAATTATTACATATAGTATATGAATGACCAAACATTTAATCATACAAAAGCTGTAAAAAATTTATCAGGATCAGAAAAAAATATTAGCACAATTCTGAATAATTTTGAAATATCTGATGAAAACACTCAGAATCAACATTGTCTTGCATAAGTGCTAGAGCATTTTCTCTTTCTCACTTAAAGTGATTTACCTGAAAGCTTTCAGTCAGAGGTAAAGAAGATCTTGTATTTAATGACATGTAAGTCTTGCTAGGCACACACGAGTTCAGCTTGCATCCTGCTGCTGAATGGCATTTTTGGAATATTTTCCTAGTTATATTCACAGCAAAACAGTTCACAAAAATGCTCAGATCAGAGTGCATTGACACAAATAAAGCAATAGCAAATTGGAGCTAATAGTCTATTAAACAGCAGCTAAACCCCAGCCAAGACAAATTTTGAGTATTCTGCTCTGAATAGAGCCTGTCACACATTTCTGGATTTTTGTTCAATGATGGTTTATTTTTAAATGGTTTTTCAAATAGTATTGAGGTCTATGTATGTCAGACCAAAAACCAGAACAAAACACCATGTGCATGTGCATGTTAATGAACTATAATTACATAATTATTATTATGATGCAAAACAGAAAAGCAGATGTCTTTTTTTTTTTTTTTTTTTTTTTTAATTAGAAGAAGGCATTTCTGAAAACATCTAAGCTAACCTTGTGCAAAATGGATAGAGGGCACCTCATATATCACTTCTGCATGTAAGGGATCGGGACTGCTCTGCAACAAGACAGCAGGATTTTCCCATAAGGTAAGAAAAATATTACCCTTGACTTAAAGAGGACTTACCTAACCCTACCCAGCTATGAAATCTCAAAGTGTGGAGAGAAGAAGAGTGTAAAATTGACACAGGAAGTTCGGCATCAACAAATCACAAATGCTGTTGAAGAAGCTCCAAAAATGCTGTAAAGCTTAAGAAAAACTGCAGTGGCATATACCTTAGCACATTTCCTCCCACAAGGAGCGAGAAAACACACCGAGGGAAAGAGCATGAGAACTGAGCATAGACTGAATTTTGGTGCTGACATAACTTCCCACTTTCTGGAAATAAAGTGTTTAGGAACTATTAGCTGGAGATTTTTCTCTTCTGAAGTCTCTTGTTTCTAAGAAACTCTCAAACTTTCCTTCAGTCTTGTTGTAACTTGGGTGCCATCTAAAGACCTGTATGTTTATATATCTATATATGACTTCAAACAAGCTTTGGTGATACCACAATCTAATTTTATTACATGGGAAAACCTTACTTTTCCTTTCCTTACCCTTAAAGCTTGTTAAACTCCCATTTTCAATATTCTTATCACCATACAAATCAGGCCTTCAACACCACATCCCTCTTCTGTTTGTGAAATTTCCATTCCACCTCCACCTAGTTCTCAAAACAGGACATTAGTCCTTCCTCCTCTCTTGCTTCCCTACCATCAGTTTGTGTGACTTACAGTCTGCTCTATGTCCCAAAATCACACTTCGTGATGGCTTAGTGGTGGTGGCTGCAGCACATGTCTTGCACCTGCAGACCTGGAGGGGATGGTGCACCTTGCACTGCGGACCTGCTGCACACTTTATGCTAATTACCTAATTGTGATGGGTTAACTGATACCACGGTGCTTCAGAGTGGAATGGAGAGCAACTGTGACTACTTGCACCTTGTTAAGTTAAAGATATTCCATGCATGAGGAGAAAGAAATCAAGTTCAGCAGAGCTTCTTTGCCTCTGGAAATGGAGGTTGCCAAGATTCATTATTGCTGTGCTGCCAGTAACTGTCTACACTGGCAAAACCATCATCACTTTTTGAGCTAGTTCACAGGGTGGAGACACCCTGAGAATCATGTCTCAGCTCTAGTTCAACACAACTCCTTACCTGCACTGGAGTGTACTTTCTGTTGTAGGTACAAATACGAAGGAATGTTTTCTTCATTAAAAAATCAGCGTGTTTTAGTCAGTTTTCAGGATCAAATGATACTGTTTTCTAATTGTTTCTTAGTGTAGTCATTCAATTTCTGCATAACAGCATCCTGATGTTGATCTTAAGCTCTGTATCTGTTGCTTTCACACTCTAATTGCTCCCTGACATTTTTCCCCTGTCCAATTACTGTTTCTATTCATTGCTTATTCCCCAAATATGTGCTCTTCCCCCCTCCTATCCCCCAAACCGCAACGATGGGGTTGTTTGTTTGGTTTTCTGTTTGTTTTGCCTAGGTGTTTTATTGAATTTAAATAAAAAATTATCAGGGAATACCTGAGTCAGGAAATTAAACTCTTGCAAAATTATTAGCAGCTTGATCTTGAATACTAAGTCTTGTTAAGAAATATTAAACACAGAAAACCCTGCCTTTAGTGCATATTAACTCATGTTCCATTTCCCTTATCACCTATTAGAGAATTTAGAGGGCTGGAGTTTTTTTCCTTAGATGTAGCTATCTCTGACTTGCAATACAAGTAAAACCCAGAACCACAGCTCCTGTAAACCCAAAATATCTCAGTGATGGTAGTGCAGCTGTTCCCATTAGTATAAAGTGAGACCCACATCACTGTTTTTCTAATTGTTTTATAGAGCTGAGAGATTCAATTAAAAAAATCTTCATTGTTCTGAGGCTGCCATTTTAATGTTCTCTCTTCATTTAATATATTGAAGTGTCCTAGTGAGTTTATTTGCAGATCATTTCAACTGTAAATAAGTAGAGATTTCCCAAAGGGCCAACTCACACAGTATTTAAAATGTGGAACACATGTCCTATCAATATATTTTGCTGTCTCATCTAATAAAGAAAAATATCCAGTATCAAACATTTTCCTTATTTTGTAAAATTCTGGAATATAGTACCCAATAACAAAACATGAATATTAATTTTTCCTCCAAAAATATTTTTAAATTAAGGGAAACCATAAATTCACCCCAAAAGGTTTAGGAAACGTATGTTTTTCTCAAAAAAAAGTGTTTCAATAAAAATACTGGTTTGAAGTTTGAATAATAGCAAGGTAACAAAGCAGGGGCAGGAGTTTCCTCTTCTGACACTTGAAACCAGAGGTTATTTTGTTGGTTTTTAAAGAAACATTATACCTTCAGAAATGTAACTAGAAAAGAGTGGTTAGGGGAGAGCTGTCCTTTCCTGAGAACTTTTGGATTACATTTTAGATGAAAAGGTTTGAAAATCACTTTCTTTTTTGTGTGACAAGTCCCATGATACAATTAGTTACATATTAAAATTCCACTTTAGGAATAATTATGACCCCGTGATTCTTCAATGTTTCAAACTTGCAACATAAGTTTATGTGGGAAAAAACAACCCAAACCTACATCCCTTAAGTCTTTAAAATACGTACTTCATATGTGAGCAATATTTAGCTGGAACAAGTTTTTTGCAAATCCTACTCCTTCCTGCTTTTGAATTTCTCATAAATATGTCACCATGTGTCTGGAATGAAAAATTAAATAATTAGGAAGAAAATGGACATCCTAGCTTGTTTTTTTAAAATTATTTTTTATTTGTCAACAAGTAAATGTCAGACTCCAGATGACTGGGCTAATATTTATGCACATTTCATAATCACCTAGAAAGTTGTGATCTCAAAGTATTTCCTTGAGTTTTGAAATAAAGGTCAAGCCTAGATTAACATAATGATTCACTCATGCCAAAAATCTAAAAATGTTCTTCATGTCTTGTTTATTTTTCTCCTGATTAACACATAAAGCAAGTAATTTCTTTTTCAAGTTGTAGACTAAATTTAAAAAGTTAATTGGCCTGTTGTCTAAGTGATTAGTTGCATTAGAAGAAAAAACTCTATACCCTTAGTAAAGATACAGTCACATTTTAACTGTAAACCATATGTTGGGGTATGTTTTTCACTTAAATGTCTTCTTACAGATGAGGTCCCACTTGATTTTCAAACCAGAAGGGACCATTTCCTAACAAGAAATTGCTGCACTCAGTTACATATGCTGTGGGCCCATGAACATTTATTGTCAATTTGGATACTGTAAGACACCTTGCTTAGCTTCCAGCTGCCACTCCAGGGATTCCTGGTTCTCACAGCAGACCTGTGTGACCTCTGCAGGTCTCGGGTGTCCTGGAGTGTCTGCAGTGGCTCTGTCTGTATTTGTAGAATCATGGAAACATCGAGTGGTTGTGGTTGGAAGGGACCTTGAAGTTCACCTGGTTTCAGGGACACTTTCCACTGGACCAGGCTGCTCAAACAATTCTCAAGTTGGAGGGCATGAACACAGTGTAAGTTACCCCAGTGTTACAGAGAGTGTGTTCACATAGCTAATTAGCAGCAGCCTTGGCCTATCACCTCCCTTGGTGTAGACTCATCAGGTGAGAGATTACATCAAATTCTCTATTGTAGCTTCTGCTTTTTATGTTATCCCCAAACAGTGATTTCTACTACTGTATTATCTCTATGGAGATATTTTCACAGGTTCTTAAAAGGCATTTTGGACAATGGTTAAATACTACAAGTAATCTAAGTTTAAATGAAGATTACTGAACACAAAATTACAAATAATAATGCATCAGAGACTTATATGATTGCACTTCTCAGTAGTTTACATGCACGCTATTAATGTTTCACAATTTTTACTACCTTGTTGAACTAGTGTCCCACAGTGAGCTAACATTTTGACTGTGTGATCTACATTGTTGTTGAGGTATCTGCCCAAGCAGTGAGATACATTTTTTATGACACTCAAAACTTGGAGGATTTTTTCTTATATACAAGTTCTGCCTTCTAGCTTGTTTCAGCAGGAAATTCTTTTACCAATGTTTTCCAGTTTTTGCTTTGTTTTGCTGTTGTTGTTGGGGTGTTAAGTTTTTTCTTTTTCTTTTCCGGTCTTAGCTTTCCGTCTATCCAAGTTTCTAATCTGTGCCATCATTTTAGTTTCTATTCCACAACTAATGAATTTTTCTTTCACATCAATAACCATGAAATTTGGATTACATTCCGTTAAGCAGTCTCTGATTCTACAACAAGCCCCACTGACTTTTGTGAGATCAGCTGCAAAGCAGGTTTAATATAGAAAAAAAGTAAGGACAGCAAAATACATCTTTAATATATACCAAACACATGATCATGGTCATTTTAGTGTAGGGGAGAAGATTAATAGTTTCAAATTCAGAACTCCCAACTTTTCCATCACATCTATCCAGTTTTAAGGTTTTTTTTGGAGAGGTGAAATTGTGAGAGAAAAGAAGAAAAGTTAATACTCAATCTGCTATTTCCCTCATTTGACAAGCCAGTATGTAAAAATATAATAAATAAAGTAATAAAAATATGCCTGTACACTGAAGAAAGTTTATACAGAAAGAAGCGGTATAACTACCTATCTAATGACATATAAGTCTAGTAAGTCCTATCTATACATTATTACACTCCATGAAATTGCTATTAAACATTACTAATGAGCTTTTTGGTTACAGTGCTCAGCATATTGACAAGAGTAATGTAGTTCTTCAGTAACAAAGCAGAGATTTAAAGGAAGTGAAATTCTTAAAATTCCAGATAAGACTCAAATTTCTTCCTTTGTCAGAAGGAAAAATTGCATTTGTGTCTGATGTACTACAAAAATATTATGATCACTTGCGAGTACTTGAGCAAAATACAGCACAATAACAGTAAAAAAGTCAATTGCTTTTCCTTCTGTAAATTAATTTCTTCCAAATACTGATAAGGTTTAATTTTTCCACCACTACTTCTTTTGTCAGGAGATCAGGAACAGAAAATATGTAAAAGTCTGTTGTCTGATCTCTCTGCCACTGTTGCAGCTGTAAAAAGGAGCTGGGTCCAGAATGAAGTCCCCCTTGTTGGCAGCTAACTGAAGTTAAGAAATCTATGGAGAGATGCCATAGCACATACAAAATGTGACTTTTACCTTCTTGAAATGCCAGTCTGTCTAGCAACACTCATTTATATTCTTTTGTATTTTCCAGTCATGAGACACATTTCCATCTAAACAAAATTGTATGAGATTAGACACAAAGTAACACATTGCTAAGTGACATTTTTGCAAGGATATTGTTTTTTTTTCCAGAAATACATGGTCAGCACTGATTGCCATGTCTATTAACTGAACAAATATCACCAGATTCAGATTGCTTAAATTTTGCTTACATCCCAATATGTATGCAGTTAATTTTACTCTCTGGGGAAATCACTCATGTCTTTGATGCTCTGTGTCCATACAGTTGATCCAGAGTGGATCCTGCAGTGAGCTGTTCTTCAGACCTTGGCAGGCTTTCCTTTAATGAAACTTATTTTATCACTCCCAAAAGATACTGCCAATGACCATGGAGATATCTTTGAGTCAGCCAAATAGTAAACTTTTAGATATGAAGGTTTAAGTAGAATTTAGTCTGTCTGAACTTGACTGCTACAGTGGACACAAGTACAGGGCCTATTAAGTATAATAATATTAAGCAAAAATGTGACTTCTATAGTTTTCTAAAAAAACCCTGCAAGATATAGTATTGACTTGTTCCACAAAAAATGAAGCATGCAGCAATTTTTTTTATTCCTCTACATGTTTTCATGACTCAATTAAATATTCATATTAAAAAGATATAATATATATAAATATTATGTATGCATTGTATATTTATATAATATATAAATATAATTTATATTTATGAATATATCTAAAATATATATTTTTATATATAATTTATATTTATACTTATTTACATTTATAAAGTTCAGTCAAGGAAAACTGATGAAAAGAAACAAAATAAACAAGAGATATTGCTGTTAACAACAGCCTAGTTAGAAATTGGAGCTAATTTTCAGGGGGTAAAATCATCCCCAAGTCCAGGTATCATCCAAAAAATGAGGAAAGGTATAATCTTCCCCTCTCTCTGGGGACACAACAACACTTCAATTTTAAAATTACATTTGTAGCCTAGCACATGCAAGGATACACTCAATTTTCATCTGCACTTACCTCCCAAAGTTGCTCCTTTCTTTTAATTTTTCTTGGGTGTACCACATCATTGCCCAGCTATATCTGACTCAAGTGTGAAGAATGAGAAATCAGTCTTTCCTAGTACTTGTAAAAGAAGGTAATACACATGAACACCAGGCATATGTCCCTGTACAGTGGATAGAGATCCCCCAGGCAGCTGATGACACTGGCACCAGAATGCAAATACATATTAGGTATGGTAAGCTACGTGATGCCCAGCACAGGACACGGATGTTTGAGGGCAGAGTGAAAAGCCATTGTCTGTCTAACCCACTTTTTCACAGATCAGAGAAGTTTTCCCTGATATGTTCTTCGTTAACAAGCTAACGTCTGTAAATGTCTAATATATTTTATAAAAAGCATTTAAGGTTTATACAGTCCTAAAGTGACACACAACAACTTCCAACCTTCAGTCTGGAAATACAAGTTTCTGTTTTCATCTGCCTTCTATTCTTGATCATATATATTTTTTGCTCTCAAAATTTAATTCAAATACTATCCAGCTTTTTAAATGTTTTTTCTAAGAGTAATGGTGTAATTCATACAAAATTTTCAGTGCCAAGTCACTGATATCTGTGTACTCTCCTAACAATCAATGGAATTATGTTGCTATTTATAGGAAATGTCTGGATTTTCATTTGTCTGGGGGAAGAGTGAAAGACGGGCTTTTTTTATTCTACTTTTTACAGTAACTTCCACAACTCTTTACATAGTACATCCATTCTTCTCTTTTATTCAAGTAGAAAAGCTTTTGCCCAAGAAAATGTGTGTACTGTGCACAAAAATAGAAGGAGTAAAAGTGTAAGCTGCAGGAGGAGTCTTTCTTCCTTTGCCTTGAAGTTTGATGTTTCACCATTGCTCAGCTCCCATCCCTTTTCTGGGGTACAGAACCAAGTTTGCCAGCTACCACTAAAGGTCATTTAACTGTGTTCCATTTTTCCTCTTTTACAGAATGCTATGTTTTTTATGGTTATAGCATTTTTCCAATTAAGTTCTATAACTGGAGACCTGATAGAAGTCTGAGCCAAAAAAAGGTGGGTATTAGTGTAAGGCTAGTTGTCCAGGAAATTTAAAGTAAAAATTCTTATTTTTATACAATGTAAATAAATTCCAAGTTCTAAGTTTAGCTTTTAAAAAATAAAATTGAGGTGCATTTTGATAAATAACAGTGCTTGATGTGCCTCAAATAACTTGTTTAAACTGATGACTGTATCACAACCTGTAGCACAACATGACCCCACTGAACCAAAACAGAATTTGTGACGAAGAATTTTGTCAAAAACCCACAGAGAGATGTATGTGCACACAATGGCACGGCTTACATGTTTTATGTAAATTCAAAATACTCAAAGATGTTGCAAAGTAAATGCCTAGGGATTCTTCTGGGATTCTCTTCCATGGCGGTAGAAGACAGGCAATCAAAACTATCTGATTTACATGTGTCATTTTTATGCAGAGCATATCTTCCTTCCATGTGGATTGACTTCACAATTCAAATGTTATTGCCTTAATTGGAGACTTTAAAAAACCAACATAATAAAAAGAGTAGTAAGAAAATGAATAAAATCTGATAGTTAAGAATTAGACTTAAAATCCACTGATTCTCATATCAATATGTCGAAGACACAAGGAAAAAAATCCATTCTCCTATTACACAAAATATAGAATAACCCTGCAGTATTCAATATAACTGACACTACTGGGAATTGCTAAGTTGTATTTAAGAAGAATAAAACTGTCAAATAGAGATATTATTTCCTATGCCATGGAAAACTCAAGAAAATGGGACAATTAGTGTTTACAGATCCACATTTTAATGGATAAAGTATGCATGAAACTGCCACCTCAAAGCAGAAAATTATGTCTGGAAAGGAGCTACCTCTCAAAGGGAACTTTAGTCCAGGGATATTTAAAGGGAGGATGTTGAGAAGCTGGATCCAGGCTGTGCTGGGTGGTGCCAAACAACAGGACAAGAGGCAGCAGGCAGAAACTGATGCACTGGAAGTTCCATGTGAATATGAGGAAGAACTTCTTTACTGTGTAGTGGCTGGACACTGGAACAGGTTGCCCAGAAATGTTGTGACATCTCCTTTAGTAAAGATCTTCAAGAACTTTTTGGCACAATCCTGTGCTATGTGCTGAAGGGTGACCTTGCTTGAGCGGGGAGGTTGGACCTGATGTGGTCCCTTCCAGCCTTACCCATTCTGTGTTTCTGTGGTATGTATTAGGCACTTCAGGCTGCTACCATCAAAGCACTCATGAACTTTCAAAATAGGATACAACACCATTTCTTAACTAAAAATGAAAGAAAAACCCTGTGTAAATATTCATCTGTCTTCCAGCTGTCAGAATATGCAGAATGGTCAATCTGAAAATCATTAATAAAGAATTAAAAATTGAAATATAGTTAATGTGTTTTGGAAAAAAAAACTAAGCTGATGTCATTTCTTGATTGAACTTTTTTTCACACAGGTAGTAGCTAAATGTAAATTACCACATGTCATTTTGATAAATAAAGTATAAAGATGCACATCTTCAATATGGCACAAGTGGATCCTATCTGAATGGTCCCTTGCAAACAATTTCAAGTCATTTATCATGACATGATTTATTAGAGAAAAGTCTACTATAGTCCAGTATATTCATTTGCTGTGGACCATCTATTTTCCTTCAGTAACCTCAATTAAAAAAACATAAAAAAATAAAAAAATAAAAAAATAAAAAAATAAAAAAATAAAAAAATAAAAAAATAAAAAAAGTCAATACTGCCCTGGTTTACAAAATATGGCACATTTTAATGGGCACATGAACTGAGAGCAAGCAAATAAGATAGTTTGGTTGACGACATCTAGAGACAATTTAGGCTATTTCTTAGTTAACTCATGCTGAAAATACTGTCACAACACCAGTAGCAGGTTAGTTATGGCTTGGTTGAATGTTTTGCCTTAAATGTAGCAGCAGTGGGCAAGAGGGGCACATGATGTGAAAGTTCAGTGACCACAGGCAATGCAGGATTGTCATACAAGGTCCTGGCCAGATCTAGAGAGAGAAGTGATTGGCGGCTGAGGCAGCAGCTCAAAAGCAAAGCTTAACTCCTCAGTTCCTTGTGACTTTAAAGGGGGTCAAGCAGATTACTTTATATGACAGAAATCAGGGAGTGTTTGTACAGTATTTAAATATAGTCAATAACATCTTCAGTTTAGTAAAGGAAACACAGGGACATGAAATGGAAGGGAAATAAATTCCAAGCAAAAACACATTCATGTCTTTTCCCTTTCCCAGAAGCATGAGACCATCTGCACAGTTTAGCTAGTTTCACAATGGGTTCTTCATCACTTGAAATTTTAAGACCAGAAGTGTCTGTTTTACTTTGAATTCCATTTCTCTTAATAAAGGAATTTATTTTTATGGAGATCCTAACATTGGTTTTATTGAGAAGAAAAAGAGATGACCGTAGTGGTACTTCTTGACTTTTAGGGTGAAAACCATTTTAAAATCATATTAGACTGCATTAAGCATGTCTAGGAAGATTTATGAAAATACCCAGATAAAATAGAGCACAGGAACAAAAATATGAAAACCACTCTTCTGAAAAGTCTTCTCATGGAAGATATTGATTTACTGCCTTGTCATCCTCTCAGCAAGGATGAAGTGCTAACAGATAGCACTTCCAAATATCCTCAAAAATAAATTTCTGCTTTTGTGTGCACTCACCACTGCAAAACTTCAGAAGGCAAAAAGATAAAATTACTTAGTATTTCTGAGTTGACATCCAGAATCTCAAAGAATCACTGAAAGAATTGAGTTGATTTTTTTTCTTCTGCATGACTACATCTGAGAAATTGTATAGGTTTGATACCTTTGAATTGTATTCAGTGACAAGATGGATTACCAGAAATTATAATCTAAATTTTATTTAGTGTTAAAAAAAAAATTCAACTACTTTGGAAAGCTATTCTTATAAGTAGAAGGAAAGTAGGCCTGCCTCCAATAATGTGCTTTAATTTTGTAATTTGCATTATTTCAGTGTAATTTGTATTTATAAGAGATTTTTATGTAAGAAAACCATTTCAACTTTAAAAACATGTAATAACTTCTTAAAAGACTGCTGTTTTGGTTTTAATTTATCTTGAAGACACATTAATATTCATGGCTTGGGTTTGACTGAAAGGCTTGATGTGATTTAAGGGTTTCTTTGGGTTCCCCACCCCAGCATCCCTCAGGACTATTCTAACTATTATATTCTGAACTCTGAATTAACAACCACATTAAATACATCTGGCTTTATTTTCACCTCTAGTCTACTTGTAATAAAACTGCTCTTTCAACAAAAAAAAGTGGTGATATTCATTGCTGTGTCGATTTTAAAACCACTGCCTCTGACCTGTGAAGCACAAACATTCCAGAGAAAGAAAAATGACGTCATTTTAGCAATCGTATTATTTTTATACCTTTCTCTAAAAACATGTTGGATAGTAAAATCACATCACTCTTTTGCATGCGTAATTCACAACTTTTTACAGCAACCAGAAAATGCCCTGTAACAGAATTACACACTAACTAAAACGAATACACTATTTCAAGAAAAAGAAAAAAAAATAAAACCGTGCAAGAGTGGAACTTGAATTTCAAGTACAATTAATGAAATGTGGCAAGGCACCAAAAAATTAGGGTCTTTTGCAGTCTTTTCTTCAGTTGGGTGTACTTTTTTAATAAATCTTAGAAAGGGCAGATTTTGAGAGAGTTGTAAATGAGGGATGAAAGCTACTGGAGTGGGTACATGAAGAAACAAAGCAGCATAGTACAGTTCAGTTAATCAGGATGCACTTAACATGTAAATTTGCTTAATTGAGATGTGTCCCAAGAAAGCAATTTAAGGCTAATGATACCTAATAGCAATAACTGCTGTTTAATAGGGATGGTAATTCTGCTTAATAGGGATACCATCAGATAATTATGGCCAGGTCTAATCTGCTGACTTCTGTTGGCAAAGCTCTTACCTGTCAGGCATCTGAAGAGATGTGATCCTTGATCAACAACTACAGGGAAGCTTAAATACCAAATGCAAACTTTGTTATTGTAAACTTGGGTTTTATAGGATGTCTCATGTTGATCAATAAGATGTTGCCCTATTGCCCTGCTGATTTTCAAATAAAAATTTTTAAAAGTTTTACATTTTTTAAAAAAGTTTTCTTTATTTTTTAATGTATGTTTTAATTTAAATACTAAGGTCTTTCTCTGTTTATCTCTGAACACATTACACCCAGATTATTAGTTGCATTTATGCACACAGCATGTCAGGATATGAACCTGAGTCCAGACTTAGAGCAAAAAACCCTTCCAGAATTAAAGCATTCTAAATTTTTGAAACTTTTGCTCCAGGTTTAGGCTGGTGTTATTTTATTTTGCTCAGTTTTTTGTTGTTGTTGTTTGTTTGTTTGTTTTCTTTTTTTTACTTTTTTGGGGGGGTGCAGGGGTTGTCTTTGGTGGTTGTTTTGTTTATTTGGGGAATTTTGGGGGGTTCTGTTTGTTTGTTTGGGGGTTTTGTTTGGTTTGCTTTTTTTACATTTTTGTGTGGGTTGTAAAGTTACTTCATGCTGGAGATGGCTTTTAACTCTCTTGTTCAAATCAGTGATGCTCTGGCATACAGGTTGCTCAAACTGGAACATCCAAATTTTGTGCCTTACAGTCAAAGAACCATTGTCTGATGGTGTGACAGTCTTGCTGCAGCTTCCTGGAGAGAACATAGGCATGAGGGTCCTCCCAATGCAGGATATGGTTACTCAGACACTGTGTCCTCATTAATAAGGTCTGCTGTAATTTGTCCCATCTCTTACACATGCTCCTTCGGTGTTGTTACATACAAAAGGGCTTCCCTTTGCTAAGGCAACATGACCTCCATAAACTCCACTTTCATTCTGTGCTCCTACACCTGCCAATGTTCATCAGCCTCCCAGGATGAGAGATCAACAGAGAGAAGAAAGCAGTAGCTCTGTGCCTAATACCCACCCACCAATCAGCATCTTCACAACAACTCCTGAAAACACGACAAACACACTGAAAAACGGCAATGAGAAATGCAGGGAGAAATCTGTAAAGCTTGACAAATATTCTCTATTTCCTCTGAGGTCACTGTAATCAAAAAAACTTTTGGGAGTATTCCACTTAAATACAGTCTCCTCTGAGGTGGGTATAATTTATCTGAGAGAGAGAGAAAAGGTTGAAGGGTGGCTAGGGCAATGCAGTCTTCCAGCAAGTTGTATTATTATAGAGAAGGACAAACAGTATAATTCACTACCTCAGGCACCAAAGAGTCACAAGAGGACCATGGAAGAAAATAGTTCAACAGTCTGTGAAACACTGACTCAGGAAAATGGAGTGGACAACTGACAGTTTATACAGCAAATTTAGACTTTTATTCTTATCAATCCTACTCAAAGAGGCTATAACTTATACAGGCCTATGAAGAAAGTGTTTAATAGGATATATTTCGGTCTTTGCATTGTTGGCAAATTGTCGACAGAGTAACTGTTTCTAGTATTAATGCTTTTATAAGTAGGAACACTGTACTGTCTCTCTCATTGAATGATATCCAGAGAAATGTTCTAGAGATACTCTTACAGTATCTTTCAACATAGCTTTTAAAATCCTTTAAATTACATGTATACAATCAAATATTTATATGTCAATACACACGTATATACGTGTGTGTGTTTTGTATGAATTATGTGCTCTTGAAAGAGCCAAGAGGAGGACAAAATAAACAAAAGATCAATGAAAGGATCACAAATTACATATATGTCAAGGAATCCTCAGTGCTTTTCTTCCAACCTTGGGCAGAGCAACACACATCTCTCATTACTCAACTGACTATTTTAGCAGCTACCTAAACTCAGCAGTGCCGTCTTGACAAAGTAGCTGGGTAACACCTGGAAGTGCTGGCTCTCCCTTGGCAATGAGAGAAGCTTGTTAAGTGCCTTTCAGTCAGCAAATTTTAAAGAACATAAAGAACATATATTCCAAACTATATTTTTAAATGATCAAATTTTGGAGCAGGAAAGTATTTATTTATTTTGTTACAGCAAAGTTGCTAAACCCTTGCTATTACTGAGGAGAATAAAAGGAATGTTCTTCCTATCTACAAAGGAACAGAAACAGAGCCGCTGCTGTTTTCCCAATTACACTGTGTGCCCTGTGGCCTGCCACGGATATGACCTCAGCTGACTCTGTTGACACCTCATATTCTCTTCTCTTACACAACAGAAGAAGAATTTTCCACATTACTGCTTGTAAAAGTTTTACAGTCAGGAGCCAGCACTATTGTCTATAACACAGTGTGAAAAATAAGGAATTATGTTTAAAATAAATTGCCGGAGACAGAGAATGATGAGGAATTCTAGAGGAATTTCAGACAGGAAAAAGAAAATTTAAAAAGGATGGGAGTCCTATTTTTGAGCTATTTATAAATGTATTCTGCGCACATAGATTTTTAAATAAAGAGATCATGCTGTAAATAGTCATGAAAAACTATAGAGGTTTCTACTGCCTCAGGGAACAAGAAAAAAAACTAAATAAACAAGATTTAGAAAATCTCCCTCCATATTCTAGATATAACTTCTGTTATCCAATGCCTTTTCACAAGAGACACATTTATTAAATAAATCACATAATGTTTTTTTTAACATGTTAAGAAAGAAATGTTCCATTGACCCATCTGACATTTTACTGGTATGTTTTAAAGTTATGTTCCTCTAATAACCACATCCTATAACTGCCTGCAGTATGCCTTGCCCCAGAAGAGACTTCTAGTTCCCAGCTCCCAGTGTGTTGTCCACAGCAAGCATCCCCAGTGAGCAGCATCTCCAGGTCATGCACCCCAAGGTCAGGTATCAGTGGAGGAGAAGTGATCCCCAGCACAACACCTTGTATTTAAGAGGCAGCAAGTTCCATCATCTTGCTCTAGAGCCTGTGGGACCTTGCTTTGAAACAAAAATCTCTTCTGACTACAAATTATGGAAAGCCTTAACCCTCAGTAAGAGGTAGGGCTTTCCTTTAAATTCTAGAGCGTTGAACAGGTTGGGGATGGAGTACAAGCCGTGTGAGGGTCAGCTGAGGCAGCTGTGATGGATGGTTCAGCCTCAAGAAGAGCTGCCTTCAGTGACAGAAGCTGTTTTCCCCTATCTACAGGAAGCAACAGACCAAACAGAGCCAGGTTATTCACAGAGATCAACAGAGGTGAACAAAAGACAATGTTCATAAAAAAGCCAAAGTATGCTCAAATTATATATATTCAAAAAAAAAAAAAGAGAGAAAAATAATTTTCACTGGGAGAGTAATCAAGTATTGCAATAAGTTTACAACACAGCCTGTAAAATCTCCATCTGTGAAGGCTGGAGACACCCAAGTCAAGGTGTCTGAACTGAACATCCAGCTAGCTGTGAGCAGGAGATTCCAATCAAAACTTCCATATATACCTTCCAGATAAAATGATGATTTTCTGAATTTCTGGTTTGCTAAGACACAACTCTTTCTTGTTTTCTACATGTCTCATCTTCTTCACTTTCACATGTATCGAAATACCATGAAAATAATTGTTGAAAGGCTTTCATGGCTAGTAAATAAACAAGTTAAAGTAAAACTGAATTAAGAAAGTTAAAGGAGAATAACTGAAATAGACACAAGCTATGAAGGAAAGGGGACGGTCTAGTAGGAGAACTGGGAAAGAACTTTTCTGTAAAGAATAGGGGAAAGGAAGCACTATGTTTGGGTCCTGAGCAACACCTTCACAAAAGCAAAAAAGGAAAAAGAAAAATGTGCAGTGGAAAAAGCAAAATGAAAATTGCATTAACAAATTAGCTGATAGTCTATCTAGCAGCAGAAATACACAAAACTTTACCTATGATTTAACTGTGGGGATTGACTCAACACTTTTTAAATTTTTAAAGGAAGATGACTGCTGTTTGAAATCATTTTAGGTGAGAAGGGGACATACACTTGTATGAGCCTTGTGTGCCATCTCCAGTGCCCATCAGTCGCTAGGTCAAGAAGCAGAAAGAAGAGGTAAGACCTCCAATGCCAGCCAGCTCCAAGACAGACCCATCACTGGCCAAGGCCAAACCTGTCAGCAACAGTGGTAGCACCTCTAGGATAATGTATTTAACAAGGGGAAAAAAACCCTGAAAACAATGACTGCAGCCAGAGCAGGGGAAGAGTGTGAGGAGTCCTCCCTCTAAGGAGGAAGGAGTGACAATGTGTGATGAACTGACTGCAGCCTTTGTTTCCCATTCACCTGCCTGATGGGGAGGAGGGAGAGAACTCAGGAGTCAAGTTAAGCCTGAGAAGAAGAGAAAGGTGGTGAAAGGTGTTTTAAGATTTGGTGTTATTTCTCATTATCCTCTGCTTTTCCTGGTAGTAAATTAAAATAATATGCCCAAGTTGAGTCTCTTTTGCTTAACTGGTGAGTGATCTGTCTGTGTCCTCATCTCAATCCACAAGCCTTTTGATATATTTTTTTCTCCCTGGTCCAGTTGACAAGGGGAATGATAGGGTGGCTTTGGTGGGCACCTGTCATCCAGCCAGGATCAACCCACCACACCTGTACACCACAAAGGAAATTTAAAGTGCCTTACAACCAGTGGTGAATTTATTTTTAACAACAAAATCTCTATAAAAAGAGCTCAGATATCCTCTGCATCATTCAGTTTCTAGGAAAATGATCTGCGAAACGTTTCCATAGGAAAAGGAGGGAAAGGCAGATTTATTCAGTATAAATGACTCTCCATTCTCTGCATGTTGTCATAGTTCCCTTTTCAATCTTATCAAGGGGGGCCCTAACTTCCAAAGGTAGAACCTTTATCTCTAGTTTACAATATGATCCTGGATGAGCAAATATAGCTCTTCCTCAGATTCTGTGACTGAGGCAAGCCATTCAATAATTTTTTTTTCACATCATATCAGAACACATTTTTTAAAAATGTGAATTAGTCCCACACAGATGCAGATATTCTAATGTTAGAGTTCGGATCCTGCATGCATTTTCAAAGTGAACACCTTGTTCATTATGTTTCTTATGAGAGGTAAATGGGAATATCTGCTTAAGAAGTACATCTAGGATACTCCCACTGCTAGATCAGTTTATTCAACCAGAGTAGTGCTTGCCTGAAAATAAAATTAAAAAACCAACCAAACAAATAAACCCAAAAACCTCACATTGATAAAAAGTCCCTCACTGAATATCATGTACATATGAAGTGTTGTTCTGTCCTAGATGGTAACACATATATAGCAAATCAGTACAGACTTAGGCTTTTCTTTGAGTATTAATTTGCCAAACAATATATTAGAACTAAAAAGAAATTAAGATCCTAGGCATAAAACCTAAATCAAGAAAGACAGTATTAAAGATTCTTAACTAATTTGCAGTACTGGATTTAGCAAGTGAACCATCAAAAAACAAAATAAAACAACAACAACAACAACAACAAAAAAAATATTTCTGTGAGATTGAAAAGAACCAATCATAAATTACTAACTTGTGGAAAACCTAAGGACATGAGCCTATTCATCAGATCACCTCCAGGAACATTATAGGAGTAGATAAGATGCTGTTTCAATGCACACCAACATATTATCAAAAACAATTTAAAAAACACAGAAAACCCCAGCAGTCACTAATTCTCATTTGTGTGTAATTACCTGTAAAATAAATGGGTAGCTTTGAATCATTTAAGCCACTGATGTTGTCCATGATCAACCATTCTCAATAAACATACATGATCAGGAACTGTTCTGCTTTCTTAGCAGTGAGCTTGTAGAATTATCTGCAGAGACAAAAGCAGTAATAGGAAGAGAATATAGTATGCCCTGTGGAGTATTACTAGGCAGTACATTCATTAAACAGCTCTTATGATACCATAAATGCTTTAGTCATAAGAACCAAACATAAAATCCCAGACTTCATAATACTCCAATAGGGACTACTTTGCTTTTTGCAATATACAGTTCTTCTTTTCAGAAAAACATACCAGTACCTATTTCTTTACTAATACACTAGTTTTGCTGTGCAATATGCTCAGAATATTGCAATTTTATATATTTTATTATAGCTTTTATATGTTATGTTGTCATGGTAAGACATCTAAATCATTCACCTAATTAAATCTATGCTAGCAAAATATCTCATGGCATTATAAGGGAACAAAATTCTGAAAGGAATTGTGGAATTGCAGTGCTGTAACAGTCTTGAGCTGTTTTGCATATAGTGTAGCAAGAAATTAAACTGGTCTCGTATTTCACAAAGACAATACAAAAAATATCTCAACCTGCAGAGTAAATGGGAAAACACAGCTGACTCACAAATGTTCTTCTCTTGTCTAGACAACAGTTAAGTGGTGACTGAGAGGAAATTTACTTAGGGGTTTATATAAGAGCAGTGATCTGTAAGAAAGAGCACATAATGGACCAAATTTTCATAGCTGATCTCAGCTAATACTCATTTTCTTGTAGAAAATCTACAGTCTAGCAGAAAATGTTATGCATGTGGTTAACCACACATTGTAGACTCAGATTTGACTTCTACACAGGACACTTCCATTAGTCCTTTAAGGTATTCATTACTTAGTCAGTTACCACTTAAAACAAAAACCACTGACCAATTGAAACGGATAAGTGTTAAGACTTTGGAAGCATAAAAAATAAAAATTAGCATATCGAACATAAATATATAGATATTAAAAAATCCTTTTGAGAATGTATGAAATACAGACAATATCTACTCACCCTGCAGTTTAATGGAGGTTTTGGCCTAGTATACCACAGTCAGTTTACTTGTGTCTGTATTGAGTTCTGAGATCCAGCAGCATTTATCTCTGATCCCCTTTCTAGTCCCATCCCTTCAAATGGGCACACCCTTCACTTTGGGAGTGTGGATGATAATACAAATGAAGAGAGTAAGCCTTACTATCTCTGACTGTATGCATTAGGGAGTGCATAAAGGAAAAAAACACCAAAAGAGCTACCAGAATTGCAGATCACAATGTTATTCAATACTCATGTCTTCTTTCTTCCTTTCAAATCAACGGCTTCTGTTGCATTGTTTTATGATTTCAAGACAGAGTCAGGGTATTTTGTCTGGATGGTTTGTATTTTTGTTGTTCTTTCAGAAGGCACAAAAGACTTCAGTGCTTTGGGGGGTTCTGATTCAACTGGAAGCAGAGGTTATAACAAATATAGAGATATTAAGCATATTTTGGTAAACCTGGAATTTACCATATTTTTTAGAATTTTAAAGATTAATAGTTGGAAATTACAGAGCTTGAAAAATCCCTATATGGAAATAATAATATTAGAATTTACAATTGGTTTGAATAAACAGATTAAAAACATATTGTAGTCCCTATTATAGAATGGAACAGTTGATGCCTGTTTCCAGGGCTCTCTCCAACAATCATGTTTATTCTTCGACCTGCAAAAGATATATCATGCAGACAACTGCCCTCAAGAGACATTGTTAAGTTAATATTCCCAACTGCTGTGGGAATCAGAAACTCTCCTGTTTTTTCTTACTTATTTTTCCTCAATTCCTCTATATTGAACAGACTGGATGTTTGTTAGAGATACTGATATCTTGTTAAGGTTTTCAGAGGTTTTAGCTATACTTGACATGTGTTTGTGCTTCCATTCTTTTATTCAAAAGGTTTCATCTGGCATTAATTCTTTTCTGGTTGTACCTCATTGGCCAGTCTTTTTAAGAGGTTTCTTTTCTTTTTTAATATCAGAGGGAAAAGGTGCTGCAAATCAGGTGTCATTGTGCAGACATCTTGCATGAAGGGCAATTTGGAGGAAAAGAACTATGAAGCTTTGCTCAAATTTTACTCTGAATATTTTTATAGGATTTTGCAAACACTGAAAACTGAAAAAATTCTCTATGTTGCGCTGGCCATATTCCAGCTGATCAATTTTACACAAACTACACTTCTTGAACATGCAAAATATTTCTTGAGTAACTTTGGGATTACTGGCATTATTTACCCTATCCTTCTCCTCTGGGCTTTACCACTCCCAGAAATCTGCTTTCTTATGGATCTGAAATCTTTATCATGCCTGAATGATTGACTTATCAGTTCTAATACTGTAGATGTGAAATAACACATAAAAAGAAAGTCACTACAATGTGTGCAGTTATCACTTCTCAGTGGAGGTCCACTGCATTTCAGGGAAATGGTATCACTCAAATACCTGTGCCCTGAAAATACTACAAAATTACATGTGTCTGATTTTTTGATTTTGAAGGTTTTCTTTAATACTTCCTAAGACAAGGTTAGTGCAGTTTGCCTCTCTTTCTTTCATACTTATGTTTTATGATTTTAAGAGTGATTAAAACAGTTTCTACTCTTTTATATATTTTTATAAATTGAATCTAAATAGAAAAATATTTTAATGTATGATTATATATATTAATATATAATTATATATATTAATATATTAATATATGTATCTTTATGGAATAGAATAGAATAGAATAGAATAGAATAGAATAGAATAGAATAGAATAGAATAGAAAGAATAGACTATTTCAGTTAGAAGGGTTTTAAAATGACCATTTAGTATACCTGCCTATTTACATATAAAGTATGTCTGTTTGTGTGCACTTTTATCTTCACATAAACATTGTCTTCAGTCAGGATTATCCACAGTTGTTTATTCCTAGTTAAATGATATATTTCTTTCTATTATGTTCATTTACTATGAATAAAATAATAGTCTAGAATAAAAGTTCTGTGACTAAGATTTTTCAGTGTTTGTTCAATTGACTTCAGTGTTTATTTTGCATCACTAAGTCTCTATAAAACCAATCACAGTTGAGATATTTTTTCATCCACACTCTTAACTAATATGATATTATTGCTCACCAATTGTTATTTCTTTTTTTCATTTGAAGCACCTTCTTGACTTTTGTCCTTTGGATGCCTTGAAAATAGTTAAGATGCAGGAAATATTTGGGTAGATTCAGAAGAGAACCTGGATTTGGTAAATTTAGCAAAATGCAGAAATGTAAATCCCTTGTCTTGAATTTGAAGTTTAATTCAATTTAGAGACAAAACAGATTGAGGCCAGAACAACAAATTTCCAGGAAATGCTTTAAAGAACTTGGTAGTGTGTTGAAAAGAGAAATTCTCAGGGCTGTAAAGAGAAAGATGAGAGTTCATAAGAAATACAGTAACACATATTTTTGCTTTATTTTGGCAGAACACTAATTTCAAGAAGACAATAGAGAGAGTGGCAGGTTGCTAACAAGAGCTTGAACAGTAAGGCGTGGTTTAAGCCATTTGAAATGTAAAAGTTAGTCATTGGACTTTATCTAAAAGAAAAATAACTGCAGAAATATAGAGAGAGACTCTTGTTTCAAGTCTTTTTGGGGGAAGCTGGGGGTGTTTAGCCTGGGAAAAAGGATGCTCAGGGTGACCTTATCATTGTACAAAATTACCTGAAAGGAGGTTGCAGCCAGGTGGAAATCAGACTCTTCACCCAGGCGACCCATGAGAGGACAAGGAGACATGGCCACAATTGTGCCAGAGGAGGTTCAAACTGGACATCAGAAAGAATAAGAGGTGTCTAAGCACTGGAACAGACTGCCCTGGGTAGCAATGGAGTCACCATGCCTGGAAGCATTCAAGAAATGACTGGACATGACACTTGGTGCTACAATTTAATTGACGTTGTGGTGTTCAGTCAAAGGTTGGCTTCGATCTTAGAGGTCTTTTTCAAGCTTAATAATGCTATAATTTTATTCCATGAACAGAAAATTGGGGTCACTGCACAAATAAATTAGAAAAAGGACAGATGATGGCATTAAGTCATCAGGACGAAAAAGAAGAACGTGGTTATCATATGAGATAAAAGGAAAAAAAATGGTTTGAAATTGTGTCAGAATACCAAGAAAAAGGAAATTAAGGGTTTGTATTTAGACATTGATCAAGAGTTAATATTGGCAGAGGTTCAGTATGAAATTGGTTGGAACTGGGAGAAGGAATAGGGTCTCAAAACACATTATATTTGAACAGAAGTAAAATTGTACAACAATGTAATATAAGCCAAATTAGAAATGTCTCTCCTCTATTAAATTTCTTCTTATTCTACATGAATTTTTCAATTATTTGTAGACTCTACAGAGGTTAACTATCCTTGTTCCAATTTCCCCTGCCAGGTGTCTGCCTTGAGGCAACTTTACTTCATGAGGCTTCCAAAAACATGGTCTGACCATTTCCAAGAATAAGAAAATATATTGCTTTTCTATTGATAACAAACTCTTACAGTTATTTATTGAAAAATCTTCACTTTTTCAAGCTCTTCTCTTCCATGTTATGCACTGAAATTTTGCAAAAATGTTTTTCTGCAAGTGGTACGGTCACTTTCTTTTTTTTTTGCTGTGAAAAAAAAGATCACATTTGAATTTGCCATAAATTTCTGGAATTGTCATAAAAACAATGACTCATAAGGGAAATCTGCTACAGCAAATTTAGTTTAAAAACTGCAAATCATGACTGGAATTTCTGACTACTGAGTGAAAAGGAATATCTAAAACTGGATAAGACTTGATGAGCCAGAAAACCGAAAATGAGAGCCTTTAAAAGAAAGGGCAAATACAATGGGTGGAAAGGGTGAGTAAAACAAAAGCTGGGTGGGAGGAAGGTGAAACACTGTTGGGACTATGGGAATATGGTTCAGGGCACCAAAGGTAGGAAGAGGGCACCTGTAGAGGAGAGAAGAAAAAAGTAGAAGAGAACTAACCAGACCCACAGGCTATTGCAGAAGTTACCTGAAAATAACTGAAGGGAATAAGAGACCCGTACATCCTTTTAATGAGTCTCCCTGTATTTTTGTTATATGTTTTTCTCTCAATGGTTTTCTTTCCTGCCTGCATTACAGAGGTTTTACAGGAAATAAGGGTGTTGCAGAAAGATTAAAAAAGCAATGGAAAAGTAAAATGTGAAGTAACTCTATAGAAGAAAAAATGAAGAAGTGGAAAAAGAAGGCAGCAAACAAAGAGAAGGAAAGGAGAGAGGAAGACAAGGAGGGATTGAAATGGGAAATCTGAGGAGAAAATAATGGAAAGACTAGTCATAAGTGTGACATAATTATTTAGGTTGGAAATGAATTTTGAAGAAGATTAGCTCTGCGGGAAGCAAGGACGACTTTGAAGTTATAGCAGGTTACTCAGTTCTGTTTCTAGTTAGGGTTTTTAAATCTTCAGCAATGAAGTCCCAAAATCTCTCTAGGAGTCTTTTTCTAGACATAACCATGCACAGTAAGAAAATATATTTTTCTTTATATCCAGCAAGAATTTAATTTGGGGAATTCCCTTTGCTTCTTGTCCTTGCACGGGTGAAGGACATCTGGAATGGGTGTGCCTTTTTTTTCCTGCCTAAATTCCTTGTAGGCAGAGGACATTTATCCCCTTTCTTCTAATACCATGTGCTCAAGCCCTTTAACCATCTCAGGATTTTTTTGCTGCATTTGCATGATCTCACTTGTACTGCAGGGAACAAAGCAGGATGCAGTGCTTCAGATGAGGCCTCATGATATCAAAGGGTAATAATTTTCCATAGAATAATTTATTACTGTGCTTATGTCCATAAAATAATATTAGACATGAGATTCTGAGCAGTGTCAAAACCACTACAAGTCACTATCACAAATAGTAAATAATCACAGTGAAAGTATCCTGAAATTGAAAGTTCATCCAAACAAGGATGCAAAAAATATGCATTTAAAATGTCAGAAATGATCAGTGATTCACAAACAAAACTCAAAAAAGTTTTAAACTAATCTAAATTTTGCTTTGGTGAATCCTATTCAACTGACTGTGAGGAAGAAGAAAGAATTTCTCTTCTGGACTCCAAGCTGAGTCTGCAGAATCTATGCAATAAGAAATAGGCAAAATGAGAAAAAGAAATTAGCAAGGGACAATGTAGAGGAACAGTCTCTTCTTCTGAAACACATACTAGAGGAGTTTTGAGCTGAAAATTGCTGGGTCAGAAATAAACCTGGATCCCCACAAAGATGTTTCTTAAAAAAACCACTTTTTAGTTTGGGAGAAGAATTCAAGCACCCTTACTAGGAGTGACATAAAAATTAACTGTGCCAGAATAAATGGCAATGCTGAGGTTCACCTGATGAGCAGAGGCTAAGCAAGCCATATGTTTATATAGCTTCACAACATTGTGGACTTGGACATTTAAAGTCTCTGACAGTCATTGTTTAGAAAATAACAGACTTGAATTTCACAGAATGTTCAAAAAGAAGAATAACATGGTGATATCAGCACACATTGCCACACGCCAGCTGGCCTTTGTCTCTTCCTTTCCTGCTTCTGTCTCATTGTCTGTTGATAGTGTCACATTTCAAAGGAATTATTTTAATTCAAATACTTGAAAAACTGAATAGATGTTCCCTGGCCATGACCCACCAGCAGAATTCTAATTTCCAAAAATGCATCTCCAAATACATCCTTTTTATAAATTTTAAAAATTACTAGAATCCACTTCTTGAGAGATGACTGACAGCAAGCACTGAAGCTTAAAGTGATATGACAAACATGGCAGCACTCTGTGGTGAAACAATTGAAGCTTGTAATTAATTTCTATCTTTAAATTCCCATCAGTAATGCTTTGTTGGAAGACTCTGACAGGGTGGACCTAGCAAGAGGGAGATTTTCAGTTGCAAAGGCTACAATACTGTTTGTATATTTACTAGGGGAACCACCAGATAATGATTCAGAACAATACACAAGGAATACACAGACCTGTGCATTTAATGAAATCTCCACAGTATTAGCATTCCTCATGAAGTCTATTTAATATTATGGGGGTAAGAATCACCTTTGTGTTTCAAGTCAATGGAAGGCACGAACAACACCTTGTAACATTCAGTTCAGAGGTATAGAAAGAAACCATAAATAGGTCACTGTAAACGTTGTTCTAGGGGTTTCCTTCATGAATCTCATCAGGCTGCAACAAGGCTCAAGTGAAAGCACTCTGAGAAAGAAGACAAATATACTGACAGACACAGAATTTCAATTTAATTTCTATTTCACAAGAGGCCAGCTATGAATGATTCCCAGTGTGATTTTCCTTTGAACACAATGCTGCTCCCTACCCTTTATAACAATAGGGAAGAATGTGAAGCCAACATCTTGCTCCAGGTGTCAAATCTCCCATGACAATGCCAAGCAAAATAGACTAATCAAGTTAAAAAATGCATTCTATTTTCTCATTAGAAATGTTTGGGTTACAATGTCTTATTTATTTTAAATAGCATAATACACAATGTGAAGGAACTTTATATGTATACATATGCATATACACACATATGTTTGTGTGTTTATATTTTATATACATATATATAAATATATAAACTTAAAAAAAACCCAAACAAATACCCACTTAGAGGTTCATTTTATTTGTTCAAGACTGAAGATGTGAGGAAATCCATTTACTGTTCAACTGGTTTTTTGTTTGTTCTCTTTTCCAAAAAAATGTGGACATCAGAGCTCATATATGTCCAAATAAAAGCTGGAATTAATGAAATCTGGAGTCAGAAAGATGATAATACAGTCTTTTGAGTTTCTTGAATCCCTAAGCATCTTTGTGTTGCATGTTCTCTTTTATGCTTCTAGAGGTTTCAGAATTGCTGTGGTGATGGCTGCCTATCTAATACAGGAGGTGTTAGAGAAGCCAACACTTAGCCACAGAAGGACAATCCAGTTCTGTATGTGGTCTTTCTGGGGAGGAAATCCAGTGCAGACTTTCTCAAGTATTTGATGTGCCATACAACATAGCTCGATGGAACCTACAAACCCAAATTTTGCTAGTATTTCTTATGTTTCTCTGTTGTGCATAAAGGCAGTTTGAACAAAAAGCTCTTACCCAAACACCATGGTTGAAATAGGTTAGGAAAATTTTATAGGTGAAGCGTTGTACCACAGAATTGTTCATGTAAGATCTCCCCTCTTTTGTCACATAGTACCCTTCTTATTGTTACCCATTTATGTTTTGGAATATCTAAGTTTACTGCTTCTACAGCTCTTTTGGAAGGTTGCTTATAATGGCATTATCCATTACTCCCTCTCCCTATTTCCCATCAAGGCATATGTTTATGCAATATGTTCTTGAGCACCATCTACTGGTACTGTTTCCACATCTGAAATACATACAGTCCTAAAGCAAGCTTATAATATTTCCTCTGGACTCACTAATCTGGTATTCAGCTACCTTGGTGCAATGGACTAATGTGGTATTTATGCAAGTAATCTGGTCTGATACTGAAAAGAATGCTAATCTTAGCTGGAGAATGCTGAGAGATAATATTTCCTAATACATAGTTATAGTATGGGAAAAGCTTGTAATTAGCATCTCTTTATTCATCTCCTGAAATGCAGTAAAATTCATCTTCTATTTAAGACTACCTGTGTAGCCAAAAAGGAACTGCAATTTAAAGGTCATATTATTAAGAACACCTAGAGTTTCATTTCAAATAGGTATAGTTTAGTTCAGGAAAATAAATATTAAATACTTTTCCAACTGTGAAGGAAATTATTATGCCAGCTTTATAGCAAGAGAAGTGATATGCCTGTAAAAAGTGCTGATCTTAACCTGTTGACAAGTCTGGTTAAAATGTGCTTTTACTATAACAGTCAGTGTTGCCCCAGAAGACCTCTGCTTGTAATTTATTCATTCTTATTTCAGAAAGGGAGGGAGTCTATGTTGAGAAAGGAATAATACACTTTTTAAAATTCTGTCTCAGAGCTGCTAGCAAGAACTTTGATTTATTAAAACTGAAATAAATTCAAGCACCTAATTTTGGTGTCCTCAGCAGTTGTATGACTTGTTACTCCCATTTTAGGTGCCTGTAACATTGAAAGTATGCCGGCTATTTTCTCATCCCTACAGCTCTGTTCTCACACTGGAAGTGTGAAACTACAAATCCAGAATAACAAATTATTTGTGATTAAATTTTTGGATGACTCTCCCTGCCATATTTGTATATGGGTAAGTAAAATATACAGCCCATTGCTAAAAAAAGGCTGAAGATCTGTGGTTTAAGTGGAGGCTTCTTCACTTCTTTGGCACAATGGCACTGAATTATGAGATCATTTTTTAAATGCTGTAGTAGTGTTCTTACTGATAGTAAAAGCATTTTCTTACAGGATCTAGAATGACACATTAAAACTACTTGCTGCAGTCCTGGTGTATAAGATATATATATTACCTTGTAATATATATATTACCCTGTACCTTAGGATTGAACCAAATCTCCATCTCTCTCACTACATAACATGAAATTTTTAGAGTTAAAACAGGATATCAGTGAAACTATACAGCTTAGAGTTTTCAAGGATTGGAAGCTGCATCTGGAACTCTGCTCTTTTTATGTCCTATGGAAATATTTTTCATAAATTTGCCTAGTTTGTTTTTTTTTAATCATTTACATTTTGGCTTTCATAACTTGTTTTTGGTAATGAAATCCAAAGTGCAGTTACATATGGGTAAAATAACTACTTTTCAATTATTTTGATCCTCTTGCACCTTAATTTCTTCTGTTTTCTTTTCTGGTCTTCTATTACAAACCATTGAATGAAAACATAATATTTGTTCTTTTAAGACCATCCATGATTTCATTGGTTTCTATGGTACACCCATTCCTCATCATTACAGATGAGAAGAACTTTACACATCTGATGATTCCTGTGTCCTTTCCTGCAGAACCTGTTGTGGAAGCTTTCCTTCCTGCACTATATCCTGAACTTTGTGTGCAGACCTACTTTATGTGTGCTTTTTTTTAATGTGCTGTGACTGCCTGTGGCCTACTACATAATTGCAGGAACACAGTGATTCTCCTCTTTGCACCTATATTTGTGTATCACACGTTCACATGCACTGTTGTAAAATAAAACTGAACAGATCAGCAGCTGCGCAGTTTAAAAGCATGAGTATTAGAAAGTTGGATTTATATTTCCCCATTTTCTCCCATTCCTCTCAATCTCATTTCTTTAGTCGAAAGTGTTTTTCTCAGTGATACATTTCTGGTCCTGTTGCTGGTCAATGCGAGTTACACAAAGACCCAAGTTGCCTGCAAACTAAATCTCAAGTATCATTACATTTAAAAGGCCACAGACTGGACCTGCTAATATATCCTATCACTAAGAGACTGCCATCTTTTCATTGCTCCTATGTTTCTGTAACTGCTACTCTGCTGTAGTCCTATGAACTTTTAAACTTTGGTTGGCTAAAACCTAACAAAGCCAAAATTCATCTTTTATTCATATTTTTGTGGATCATAACATCAATGCCATAGTTCAGTACAGGTGGAGGCAGAATTTGCTCTGCTGAAGTCCAAGAAAAACTGAATGTCAGCTGCAAATAAGCCCACCCAAAAAAATGGTATGTTTTTATGGGGAAAATCAGGATGACTTCTCAACATTCTCACTCAGGTGCAGCTCTCTACAGAGCGCACACAGCTACTGGAAAGTGCCAGACATTCATTGACACTTGATGGAAGACTAATTTATCTTTAACTGGGTGTCCTGGTTGTTTGGAGGCCACTAACATCTGTGAGTCACACTGTGCAAAGCAGAACACAGATGCTTTGATTTATTTATTGTGGCTGAATATTTTCAGCAAGCTGGGAGAAACAATGTCAGAGTAATCTTTATATGCTTAACTAATTTGTAACACTGATTGATAGCCATGCAACCAGAATCTCCTAAATGTGAAATGATGTGTCTCAGTGGATTTTTAACCTGTAAATAAAAGCAATTAATTAATTAAATTTGTGTTCTGTCCTGAGAGTGAATCAGGTTTGTTAAATTCCATGTGTATACTCCTGTTCAAATGCAGATCAAAACAGGCCAATTTACATTGCTCAAGACTTTATTGTTCCCTGTGGTTTTTATATCATATTTAGGAGAAAAAAAAATAATAGTCAAACCCCCAAATATTTAAATCAACTTTGGAGGACATTTATATGGAGTCATATATAATACTCATATGCTTCTGTCAATTATTTCCTAATGACAGTCTTAGGATATTTCTTTTTGTTTGTTGTTGGAGAACTAGGATATCTATTCTCTGTGCAAACTGCCAGGTTTATAATGATAATATCCTTCTGAAATTTTACAATATGTTTCCAAACAAAAAATGCATATTTTATTTCAATTTTAACTGCTAATTGTTTTTTTTGTCTGTGTGTTTTTTCCACTGTGGTGGATGTCTTATTGTCCCATGACTTAAGAAATGGTGCCTGAATTTTGTGCCCAGATCTGCTGTGGATGTTAGTAACTCTTGGAGGCAAAGCACTTACTGAACATTATTCAGCATCACTTCACATCACAAGCATAAATTTGATTACTATAATTACCCTTAACATTTTCTTAGTTGTTTAGTTTTGGTCTGAAATGGATTGGGAATGTTTAAAGAGGCAGTGACAATAGAGAAAAGATTCAAGAATCAGGCTTTTATTGTTTCTCTCTTGCTAGTTACTGCCTCTCATTTCATAAGCATTACCTGAAGAATATCGGGAGTTGGGTTTAGGGGTCCTAACATATGAAAGAGAGGAGAAGAGAAAAATATGTATCATTGTCAGACATGCTCTGGCTGTACTGGCACCACAATAATGATCACATAGTAATGCAGACATGTTTATTTTCAAACAAATGGAAGCAGAGTAAAAAACCTGCCTCTAGGTGAGAGACCACATTCAATTTTTCTTACAGGGACTCTATTGTCAGAAAACTTGAAGTGAACGTGAAGCTGCAGGTGACACTTCTTGTCCTATCTTGGTAAAACTCACTTTTAGCATGAGTACAGCTCAATCCTTGCTGGTGAAAATAGTGATCAACACAGCCACTGCTCTCATCATCATGGTTTGAGCTATATTCTTCCTAGTAATGAGCACCATCCCTAATGATGTTCTCTCCTGTAACTTTTTACAAGGGTGTGTAGCAATAGCACATGAAATAATGGTTTCAAGCCAAAAGAGGGTAGGTTTAGTTTGGATATAAGGATGAAATACCTTTTGCCTAAGGTAAGCGTGGTGAGACACTGGAACAGATTGCCCAGGGAAGATGTGGATGCCCCATCCCTGGAAACTTTCAAGGCCAGATTTTATGGAGCTTTGAGCAACCCAGTCTCATGGAAGGTGTCCCTGCCCATGACAGGGATGTTAAAACTGGATGACCCAACCGTTTAACCCAAACCATTTTGTGATTCTTCAGTTTGATGGGGTTTCTGGCAGGCTGCCCTTCACAAGACACTCAGCAACAGTTATGGCAACAGGTCAATTGTTCTTTGTATTTTGCATCTGATGCAATAGGTGGGGAGATATTAAATTATTTGCAAAGGATCTCTTTCAGCTCATGGGACAAGAGATGGTTTCTCAATAACTGATTGCACAGTCTGGTGAGAATCTCTGGGAGAGGGACTGAAGTGCAGCTGAAATGTTCACAGAATAAAGTGAGAGGAAAAAGACTCAGCTTCATTTCTTTTCAAGTGTCACATTTACCTGTTTCCCAGATATTTGTGACTGTCACTAACAATTTCTTGAGGCAGTTGACAGCTTGTAGAAGTTTTAGAAGGGGTTTCCACTGTCCCTAACATGGATTAAGGTTCAAGCCCAATAAAGCAGAAAGCCTGAATCAGTGAGAGGTTCAGCATGGGCTAGGAATACCTGCTCTTTTTGTGCTGAAGGAGATGGTATAATTGCATCTACATTACTCCTCAGACTCTCCTAGAGCACCCCTGGGAGATGTGGGAGACAGTTTCCTTCATGACACAGTCACTGATGGCTGATGGATGTACCTTTTAGGATGTGTGATTAAGGGTTCATCTGCCCAGGCACAAAGGGGCTGCTGCCAGCAGCTGCACAGAGCCATTTGGGGGAAACCAAATAAACCAGTCAAGGACACGAGCTCCTGCCCTGGCCACCCCAGGCCATGTGTGGAGTCCATCATGTACTGGAGGGGTGAGACTGAGTCTCCCACCACTGAGAGTCCTTGGGAGGGGCTTCCTGAGCATCTACAGATTGGGAGTCACTCACTAAGACTCAGTAGACTCATTAAGAGATGTTTAAGAAGATGTCATAAGACTCTATGGGTTGTTTAGGGAAGAATCGAGTGAAAAAAAGGAAATTATGGGAAGAATTGAGTGTGGAAAAATAGGTTGGCTGTGCACAGCTGTCAGGTCATTACACTTGTCTGGGCATGCCTTGTGTGTGCCTGGTATCTGCAATCAGTCCTGAATTCTCTCTAAAATCCATTCTTACCTCTCTTCCTATGTGAGGCATATTTGTGGAGGTGGGTGTGTGCATGGGGGCTGGGTGCAGTCACTGGAGCAGGACCAGGCTCATACCAGCAGTGCACCAGCACACAGAGTGACTGGGGAGCATGTACTTTGTGGGCCAGCCTCTGGCTGTGTATGACCCTGTCTCTGGGAGAGAGACAATTGGAGCAGCTGGATGCCAGCAGGAGACCAGGTTCACTGAGAAGGAGACCATGGGGTCTGGGGTGTTGACTAGCAAACACTTCTGCATTCATCTGTGTCTCTGTGTATGTGTTTGTGTTTGTGTTCCTGCATGTGTTTGTGAGAGTCTGTGGCTGAGTATCCAGGGCAGCTGCTGGACAATCTGTGTGTCTAAGCCTGATTAGACACAGTGCATGTGTGGGTCTGCACTAGTGGCTGCAGCCTGTGAGCTCAGGAGTAGGTCTCTCCAGATGTCAGCAACTGGGATCCACAGACAGCTACTGGACAGATAGTGTCAGCCCAGCTCCTGGAGGATCCACACTGTATGTATGTGTTCTATGTGTGTTTAAGTGTCTGTGCCTGTGGACAATACAACCTTAGCCATGCTACTGGTTGGAACTGTGTATTTGGAACTGCAGCTGCCCAACCTCTGTCAGGGTCCTGGATCTGGCACCCCCTAACAGTATCTATATGAATGAATAGTCATAAATGAGAAGCAGCAATGTCAGAAAAGGGATGTGGGGTGCTGAGTATATCCATCACTTTTTAGCATGAAATAACAAGACTCCTTCAGTCTTAGCAATTCACTGTACCTAGAGAACGTAGAGGTATGTGAACAGATCCTTAGGGACACATCATCACCCCAGCTGATGAAAATTCTCTGTAGTAGAATAGAGAAACAGACCTTGGGTTTGAGTTCAGCTGCTCACCTTATCTATCTATGAGAGGCATCATACATTTTTCAAACCATGTTGGAGCTACAGAAATAATAGCCTTTATACTATCTGTATAGATGCAATCTGTTTGTTCCCTTTGCATTGTATACAGAAGGTGATGTAAACCAATTGTCTGAAAAATGTATGGCAATTAGTCTGACTGCTGCCTAGGAGAGATCCACACACATAGTGTAATGAAAGTTCACAGTAAAATTACTGATTATTTCTTTTTTTGCACTATGAAAGAGACAGGCCAGCACTTTATCTGTGAGGATTTTGATTTTATGACATTTGTGATGTGCAAGTAGGTTGTAAAGGCTATATGTGGAGACAAAAGCACATTGAAAGGGTTTCTTTTTTGCTTTTTCAAAGGAACTTCAATTCCATACAACATGCAGCTTGTGTAGATGGAGGAAAATCAAGAATTCAAGGCATTCCCATATGGTACAAGAAAATGTACATTCTTACTACTTTGTGCCTTGCCAAGGCAATTACACACCATGAATTGAGTTTCAAGGTTGGTCACCTCCTGCAATTCTATCAGAAGCATTGTGGTATTTGTAATCTATTTTTTAAACCAACTCCTACAGTCTAATAATTATATGCGAATCTCTGGTTTGATTTTGAAACATATATCTTTTAGCTCACCAGACTGTAGCAAAAAGTCTGAGCAGTCAATCTCATTTTGGAACAGCAAATACTCATACAAGGAAAAGACTCCAAACTTACTGGTAGGTCTGCAATTAAGCACTCTGATTTGAAGGACAAATCATATTTGGAAAAAAACCCAAACCACCACCACCACCAAACCACAAACAAAACCCACTCACATTATTTTATTAATCACTTAGCAATAACAAGTTTTGTATATACCAGGCAGTAGCATTTGCATAGGCAAAAGTTCACTAAGAGAGTCATGTCATGACTGTAATAGGACATAGCAGACTATGACATCTCATGACTTCAGTATTTGCTTCTTGGAAATATTTGCTGTTCATAGAGTGGCAGCTAACTGCAGAACCCAGACAAGCAGTTCAGAGGTGGTGAAAATGTGTCCCTTTGTCCAGTGAAACTGAGCACAACAGCTGTTTTTAAATAAAAAGAGCTGTTTTTAAATAAAAAGATGGAAACAATTCCTTTTTCCACTAGACAATGAAATAATGGCCTGAATTTTAAGGAAAGGGATATTTAACTTGTAGACAGATGCTATGTAAAGATATGAATATGTTATGTTTTTGTCTCCAGCTCTTTTTTTTTGTGGTGGAAACCCCACATCAGAAGAGACAGACCAGAAATGTGACACCTTATCAAGGTCCCTGATTAAGACTAGCTTCTTGGTTCAACCTCCTACAAATGCTAGACTTTACACCATGAGTTTTTAGCAGGTACTTAACCCAGTCTCTCCTCTGATGTAGTTGCACTGATTAATTGAAGGAGAGAGTTTTGGCTGACAAGTCCCAGAAGATTTAGTTGTTGGAAGTGTACCAGCCCCACAGAAAGGCACTACCAGAGTTTCTGCATTAGCCTCAAAGTTCTCACCTGTGTCCATCAGGCTGAACTGCTGCAAGTCTGTCCTAAGTGATAACACCTTCAACTGGTGTAAGTAATCTGTCCAGGCTCTGAGACTTTTAATAATTACAGTAATGGTATCAGCAGCTCCAGACAGACACGCTCAGGTTGTATTTTCAGGCTTTGCTTTGCTACATGGAAAGGCAGAAGAATTTTTCTTTCTGTAGCAAAAGGCTGCTGACACTCTAATCCTATCCTGCTGCTGCGAGAACTTGGGCTCAGGAATCTGCCTCTGAGGATGGACCTACATGAACTTGTGCATTCAAAACAAGTTTCATGCCCTCACGCACATGGTCTTTCCTCAGACTCTCCCAGAACCAGGGTCTTGCCTGCACATTTTTAGTACAGTGCTGCAGTGGCTACTCCTCTATAGCGTGTTCAAATACCATTAAACTTAAACTTCCTAATCTGGTGAGTGACTCTCCCTGGAAGAGGAGGGCTGGTAAAAGAGTGGGGTGTTCATTGCCCTGTATTGCCTCTGAGCCCTGCAACTTCATCAGGGATTTCTCACTAGAAGGAAACCCAAGGGGCATCCTCCAGATGCCACATAGTTCTGTGCATCCTTATTTTTGTATAACTTGGCATGCTAGATCCATCATGTCCTTTAATGTACGCCTCGTCGCACAGCCACATCCTCAGAAAGTGAGGAAAATTGAGAGCAGGTAAATATTTCATAGTCTTACTCTGACAATGAGACACAAAAGCAGTCTCCAACACCCTTCTCACCATGTAAGAGTGCCCTTCACTACTGGTGTGAAAAAATACATACAGAATTGTCAAAGATGGCATTTTATTCTATCTTTTAGGCAGTCTTCAGAAATCCAAGTGCAATTATTTTTTTAAGCTTCAAAATTACTCCAATTCTTATAAGACTCACGTAAAAAGAAGAGCTACAAAGGTATTGTCTTCAACATAAGGCATCTGTTTTCCAGCTACAGTACACTCATGGTTTTTTTAATGCAAATATGTGTGAAAAAATGTTTGTGCGCTGCTTCCTGACAAGCGGTCTTTCCCCTGTTTGAACTGAAATGCTGAGTGTATTGGAGAATGGGAAAGGGAATCGATGGCTTGATTAAAATTTTAATTATTATAGAAATCATTGTGTTTGTACAAACTTCTCCATGCCCTACCCTTGGGCATTATTTGTTCTTTTTTAAAAGTACCCTGCAAATGCAGCTTTGGGGATTCATTGTGGTTTTATGGCAGCTCTTTAAGCAACTCTACAGTTATTACATTCTGGTGTGTGAGAGATTCAGTATTATCTCTTAGGCTTTTACGATCTTGTTCCCCAATCAGTGCTTTTGTGTAACAAGCCAGTGAAATTAGAAGTATGATTAGAAAAATGTGACTACATTATCTAAAACTTATACACACTTTTGTATTGCTTCAGCTTTTTAAGTCCCGAGGGAACTGACAGCGATTAGGATCTATTTCTTGTGAAGGTACTGTTGGGAATAAGGCTGGTTTGAATAAGTGAATCAACCTTATTATGACAGAAGCTCCAATAGAGATGTGCATTAGAGTATATTGAATTCCACTTTTGAAACCACAGGAAACCTTTGCATAAGTACTCACATTTCTGACTGGACTAAGCAAATAGAGTACTGCAAATAAAAAAAAAGTGAAAGCCAAAAGTCCTTCCTATCTCTATTTTTATTCTAATACCTTGCAGGTAGTATCACATAGTCAAAACAATGTTTTTTCTTCGTGAGTGTAACTAGGACTGGTATAAACCTTTAGCAACACGGTTATTCTCTTGTAGACATCCAAACCCACACGTAAAAATTGTGTCTTTTTTTTTTTTTTTTAACAAGGCTACAAAAAATACATTTCTTCTTACTGTGGACTAAAGTAAAATAAACAAAAAGTCCAAAACCAGACCCAAATGAAAAAGTAAAAGCACAAAAGTAGAAGGATGCAAATTTTACTCTGCATGTTTTTCTGTTACAAGCAGGCCAGGCATCAGGGGAGCACAAATAGGGCCATATCCACATGTTTGCATAACATGGTTCACATATTTTTAGAATGCTGGTATTATTTTTGCGAGCATAATTTAACTTTAGCATGGATGAAGAAGGAGCAGGAAAATTAAAAAAAAAGAAAACCCCAAAACCCAAAACCAACCAAACAAAAAAACCCAGTTTCCCAAACCCAACTCCACAAAAAAAAGTAGAAGCAGTATTCGTAAAGGGTCCAAAGATAAAGGCTGCTGGAATTAAGGACTGAGACAAATAATTTGGAAAGGGGTGAGCCTGGCAGATATTAAGTAAAAAATGGAGACATTGTGGACAAAAAAAAATGTACATGATTTACAATAGTGCAAGACTGACCTAACTGGGTTAAGCCAAAGGTCCACCTAACTTTCTGGCTTGACTAGGCATAGTATGGTCTCAGAAAACAATATAGTAATGAAGGCAAGAAAAGAACAATCTCACTGCTGGCACACCTTGCTGTTTCCAGCAATCAGCATTTTATCACCAGTGTATCTTTATCATGATGTTTAATATCCACCAGTATATATAATGATGTAAATTATGCATATATCTTCCATGTAGCTCTGCAATCTCTTTCCAAAACTAATTATCCCTTTGGCCTTCACAACATCCCAGAGCAGCCAGTTTTACAATGTATTTATTATCTTCTTCTCCATGCTGCAAAGGATTTCATTAACTTTCTCATATTCAGCTGCCTCTTTTCTGAACTGAAGTAGTTCTACCTCTTTCTTTTTTGTGTAAGATGTTGGTACTTCTGCTCACACTTCTCTCTTCCTTCCTGAGTTATGCGATATTCACCTAAAGTTGTAAGGACCAGAACTGCAGCATTAAAAAGGCACCTTTAGTCCAGTACTGCCTTGGTGATTTATACTTACTAAATAAGTCACAAGCTAGGGTCAAGGAAATAAAAGATGACTGTGTAGATATTTGAGGAAATGACTGCTGAAGAAGAAGGAGGGACGAGTAATCTGATGTGACACATGGTGTATAATAACAAGGGAAAACAGTGTTTCTTCTCCATGTTAAATTATGAACATGCAAAGCACTTCATCATACCCTAAAATGTAATTTAGCAGTTCAGTTTATAACCTTTTATTCCATTTTATGGATATTTAAAAATAATTTCTAACTCAGAAATTCATTTCTAAACAATGTAACTTGAATAATGTTTTGAAGATTGTAAGATAGTTTGCATAGAAGGAAAGAACTGATAAACTGAGGATATTTTTAAGAAGATGTTCGCAGTACTATCCTGCTCAATTGTCAACATCTAAGTGAATTCCCTCAGTTCCTGGCAAATATGCCTCCAGTCACTACTGGGGTTCTCCGAGGTTCACTTTTGGGGCCAGCTCTGTTTAATACTTTTGCTGATGGTCTGGATAAGGGGATTAAGTGCACCATCAGTAAGGTCACAGATGACACCAAGCAGGAGTCTCGATCTGCTGGAGGACAGGAAGGCTCTTCACATGGCCCTGTACCAGTTGGATTAATGGGCCATTAATTAATACCAGTTGTATGCAGTTCAATAAGGCCAAGTGCTAGGTCCTGCCCTTCATTCATAACCCCAGGCAGTGCTACAGGTTGGGGGCAGAGCAGCTGGAAAGTGTTCCAGAGGAAAAGGACTTGGGGGTGCTGGTTGGCATCCAGCTGAAATTGAGCTAGTGTGTTCCCAGGTGGCCAAGAAGGTCAGTGGCATTATGGCTTGCATAAAAAATAGCATGGCCAGCAGTACCAGGGCAGTGATTATCTCCATGTACACACCATAAATCCTGTGTCCATTTCTGGATCCCTCACTACAAGAAGAATACTGAAATGCTGGAGTGTGACCAGAGAAGGGCAGCAAAGCTTGTGAAGGGTCTGGAGATGTAAGTCCTAAGAGGAGGGCCTCCTGAGGGAGCTGGGGTTGTTTAGCCTGGAGAAAAGGAGGCTCCAGGGGGGCCTTATCACTGCCTATAACTACCTGAAAGAAGTTCAGACAGAGGAGGGGGTTGGCCGCTTCTCCTCGGCAGCAAGTCACAGGACAAGAGGACACAGCCTCAAACTGCACCATGGAAGGTTCAGGTTAGATGTAAGGAAGAATTTCTGCGTGGAAAGGATCATGAAGCATTGGAATGGGCTGCCCAGGGTGTTCAAATAATGACTGGATGTGGCCCTTAGTGATGGGGCCTAGGTGACAAAGTGGTAATTGGTCAAAGGTTGGACTCGATTCTTGGAGGTCTTTTCCAGCCGAAATGATTCTATGGTTCTATGACTCAAACATACTGTAAGCAAAAAAAAAAGGATAATCTACTGAAGCACAAGCTATGTGTTTTGATATGACTGAAACATACTGCACCATATATTTTAATTTTTCAGTAGTGTGAACGTTTTGTGTGTGATCTGTGTACTCACTAGTTCAACCAGACTTGTTTAAAGAATCAGTCATGAATATTTCATATTCTTGTGCAGTTGCTTTTCCACAACATATGATATCTTTTTTTTTTTTTTTCTTTTTTTCCCCCCTTCTTTTTAATGGAAGCTTATCAGTATAATTCTACCATGCTGAACTTCCTAATATATACTTTCATGTGTTCTATGGGTACTTAATGATTTCTGAAGAGTTTTCTGTAATTTTAAGGAACTCTGTTAGAGCACACAAAAATTTACATAGTAAAGGAAATAAGGCACATCATCTGTTCTTTAAATATTCTTATGTCCACAAATGCTGTTCTTTTCTGGGCTGCCACTGCAAAGTGCTGTCTCTGTATGAACAAAGGCCATGTATATGAAATTGTGTGAATTTTCTCTCCTACAGCTGTCTGGGGTAATGGAATTAGCTGAGAACCATTTTGCTATCTGTGTTTATTGATGCACCTAGCTTTTTCCCCTTAAGTTCTTTCTTTTTTTTTTTCCTTAAGTTTCAGTCTTACCTCCTTTCAAAAACATTCTACTCCAAGATATCTGTATTTCTCTTAAGTGTTCTTAACACTTGCCTCAAAGAGCTTATTAAATTCAGAGGAAAGAAAATATAGTTACATAAAAACATGTGAGCATAATAAAAAGAAAGGAGATGTTTTAATATGTATCTCATAAAAGTGGGTCTATTGAGAGGGGGATGAAGGAGGAATGAGAGGAATCAGTGCATTAGCCCTGGGGGGAAAAAAATGGGCTAAGTTAAAAAGGCAATTAAGAAATGCTGAACCTCTATTGTGTCAATGAGCTTCTATGGCAGATAAAAAAGTGTGACAAAGAACAACACACTCATGCCTACTGTTTTAGAACAATGAAGTGTGTCCTGCTTATTATGCTGCTGTTCTAAGCATATCTCATAATATTTCCATTATTGTGCATAAGTGCAGCAAACATGAAGGATAGACAAGGAATTTTTTGGCACAAAGAACATTTTGCTTCAGCTAGTAACAAATTACTTTCATTAAGAACAAATGATCTTGGAGCAGTTTTCTGCTATATGGTCTCCACAAGATGTCAAGCACAAATGGTAATCCAGGGTTTCCTCTAAACAATGGAATAAACCTAGATGGAGGAAAGTATGTGGCTTGCTTTAGGACATTCTTAGTCTTTCTGTGGCTGGGCAAAAGAACTTGCAGTCTCCATTCTAAATATAACTATGATTAGGCTCTTACTTTTACCCTAACCAGCTTGGACTTGAATTAAGACTGACCATTTTAACAGTTAACATAATTAAAAGGGTGATTTGTTCAGGATACAACACCATTTAACAGTATCCTGGTTCCCTTCCTTAATGTTCTTTAAATGATGCCGTTAGTGATTTTACAGAGATGTTGTACAGCAGCACTTGTCTGTCCTGAGGCAAAATGTCTGTCAGCATTCCTGGTCAATCTGTATCTCCAAGAGTGGGTCGTATAGCGTGATACTTTTTTAAAATACATTGCCTTAATAGATTCTTACTGATCAGCTTTGGAATGTTTCAATTTAGAAATGACTGCAATATGGTATTTAAGATTTGAAAAATTGGTTTTGATCATGCGTTCCATCCTCTGTTTAGAATAATATTTTGTAAAGTATATTACCACATTACTTCTTGACTATGCATTTGTAATCTTTATTTTGAAAGTTCAATATCTTAGCTGTATAAGATCACTTTAGGTTTCAATTCCAGATGCAAATGTCTGATAAATCTAATAAAAATGGGGCAAGCAAGAGTATTTAAAACTCTCGTTGGTTCTGCAACACAGGCCTAATACAAACATCAGAAGAAGAAAGAAGGAGAAGTCAGGCAGCTGGCTGGCTCAGCAGCATCAAAGACTGCATATTCTCTTTCTACTAACACCAGAACTGTAGAGCACATTAGGAAGGAAGGAGATGATATGTTATGCACCAAAGCGTGCCTTCTGTGCTTCCACTCACAATGTAGCTGATGTATATTGAATAGCCTAGGGTTAAATCTGATGTTTTTTTTCAAATGAATATTACCCCTATATTTATTGTTTCCCACATAGCATATTTCATAATTGCATTATTAATGACCCAGGGAAAACCAAAAATAATCATTCTCATTGTCAGAAAAAAAGGAAGCAGAGCACTTATCTTTATGAAGAGTAAGGAAAAAATATTCTAAAAGGTCATAATACATTCAAAGTCCATTGCAAAGACTGTTTAAAAGAAAGGAAGGTAGCCCTTTCTGTTGGAAAAGTAAAAGCTGAATCTCTTGTAAACATAGAGCTTCACAGAAATTTATAAAACAATAGAGTGATAGGCACAAAAGCCAGAACATGTAAATGGGAATAATATTTGAACCCCTAGGAGTTTCAAAAGATAACCCAATGGTTCTAGATGCTGTGAGAAGACACAGAAGGATATATACTTGTAAGATAACAAGAACAAGTTATCATAAATTAAAACCTAATAAAACCCACTGGAGATAATTATGATTCTGCCTTATTTTCCAAGCCTCTGGAGAATAAGCTTTCACTATATTTTACGTTGAACTTCTGGTGGAAGTCTGAGAAAGTCAGAGACAAAGTCCCAGCCTGGACATACCAAAAGCATTGACAATCATTCTGCAAGCTGATCTTGAAAAAAAAGTGCACATTGTTTTGAAAAAAAAGAAGAGGAGAACATTTCTTTCTATTTGTTTTCACTAAAGAAGAGGTGAGAGGTGTCCAGGATTATGTAACAGCTTGACATGAATTGTAATGGCTGTGTGTGGCATGGAAACCTGAGGACACGGAGCTGCATGCAAACGGCTTTTGAATTGCAGCTGGGTTTTGTGAAGCCACCTAATGTCTCAGAGTACAGAGTCATCAGCCAAACTAGCCAGGATTATGATCCTTGGGGACAAAGGAATCTTTGGAGTCATAAAATAAATGCCTGTATCTCATCTGAAAGTGCCTTAGGAGTTTCTTTTTCCTGCAGAGATCTGGAGCAGAATAGATTCCATAAAAGCACTGCTGGTTCCCATGCTTAAGGCTGGAGAAATATTGATGTACTTCAAGAGGAGGAGGACCAGACCACCAAAACAACAAACTGTTGGTTAAAGTAAACTTAAAGAAAAGTCACACAACAAGGGCTATGGGACATGGAGTGTTGGCTCAAGGACGGGTTGATGGTTCAGAAGATGACCCTGAACTATTGGAGTGAAAATCCAAGTAGTATTCAAAGGCTGAAAAAATATACAAGTTCCCCTTCACAAATACAAACCAGCCAACCTGTTTGGTATTGATCTCCAAGGCAGGGCTTTCCACAGTTACAGTTTCTATTTTGTAATTTGTGCTGATTTGCTAAATAAGCAATAATTGTGTTTAAAATGCTATGGAAAATCTATCATATATATCTGAAGGACTGACCACCAAAATATCCACAGTACTGAAGCTGTGAAAAGGTTTTGTATTTTTGTTGGTATTTAAAAAAAAAACCACACAAACCACACTTGAGAACCTAGGGATTATTGAGTTTATTTCAGTCAGTGATAGCTGTGCTGTGAAGTCAAGCACTCTTTGCAACCTTGATGATACACCTGAAATTAGAGGTGATCCCTGGAATCTGCTTGGGCTTCATAAACCAAAAAGACAGAAATCCATACTAGGATAAAACCCCAAGCACCTGCTGACTTTCCAGTCAAGGGGAGTTTCGCCTTTGTCCCAGGTTTTTAGTAGAGGGGGACATTCAGTTTTCTTTCTAGCCCAACCAAATATTTCCTGCTGCCAAAAACTGTTGTTTCTGTTGAACAAAATCACTTCATAAGAATTGACCTCAATTCATTTACTCAGAACATTAGCTGCTAAAAAATGGAAAAATAATTGGAATATCTTCCCTTGTAGCATTCCATGTCATAAACAGTAATTTCTGGCATTAAGGGATGATGACAGATAACAATATTAGTCCATTACTATCTAGTGTGGATCCTAGCCAGCAGAAATCTAAGATATTAGAAAGTAACCAATATTGACTTGCTATTACTTCATTAAGGGATGACTGGAGAAAGGTTAGGTATTTGTTTAGATCATTTATTTATCAGCAATACATGATCAATGCATTTGAAATTTTCAAAGTATTTTTGGGAGGGTCAGGTGCCATTTACACACAAGGTAATAATATTGCACTGCATTTCTTCCTATCTAAAAAATATTTGTACAACTCTTGGAATATGTGTTTAATCAGTCATCTATTAAACACTATTTCAACCTAGAGTGTGAACACCCTAGGAAAAACCTCTCTGAGAATGAAGGGTGATAATATTCCCCTGGACTGCTCATAGGAAACCATGCATTAAACACTTAAAAAAATTCAAAATATAATTCCTGAGGTACTGGTCTGGTACTTACAGTCAGCACCAATGGATTATTTTTCCTCAAGACTTTTTTTTTTAGCTGCCCTGTAGATGTCATCTGGGCTATCTGGATTTATAATCACAGAACCAGGATCACCAAGTCCAGCTTTGGATTGAACATCACTGTATCAACTTCAGCACAGCACTAAGTGCCAGGTCCAGTCATTTCTTGGGCACTTCCAGGGATGGTGACTCCAGCATTTCCCTGGGTAGCCCGTTTCAATGCTTGACAATCCTTTCAGTACACTTCTCAATCCTTTCAGTACCTCTTTGTCCAGATCATTGATAGAGATACCAAACAGTAAAATGTTCATGTTTATGGTCATGACTTCCTGTACTTTTCTTTCAAAACAAAGAGTTGAAGATATGTATGGTGGTTTGTTACTCAAGTTGAATTTTACTGAGCTTCATTTATAATAATAATCTTTGAAATTGCTGAAAGTTCAAAATACAAAGCTATGAATCCAAAACAGTGGTGATGTTTCAATATTTCCTTTATTCAGAAACTCATGAGTAGAAATCTAAAGTGCCCCTTTAACTAACTGGTTAGCAAAACATGCAAAAGAGGTTGAACTGTGTCATTCATTCTCACTGTGTGTAATGCAACATTCTTTTTTTCAGTAACATAACATGGATTGTAGAGTTTGAGAAAGCAGCATGTAAGAGTATAATTGTGTCTGTGTTATTTTCCAGAAAATATAACAAGATATTTCAACTCATCCTGTAAATATTTAAGGTACTTGTTTGGAATGCTGTCATCCTATGATTTTCTGGGAGGCAAAATGAAATACAGCTATGAGACAGATTATATTAAAAGCACAATATTACCATACTAATGCACAATAACTCATATGTGGAAGCCAAGATCAATGCCTGATGAACTTGATTATTATCCTAAGCTTCAAGTGAAACATGGCACAGTCTAAAGGGAGAGAATTCAGATACCCATCAGTAGAAAGAAATTTGAGCTTGTAAGGTTTTCTGTGTTTCTGCTTCAAATATGTTAAACCACAAAAAAATCAATTGCTATGTTTTCAAGAATTATAAAAGACTTCTTATTTCAAAGTAAGGAAGAATCATCAAAACAGATGTCAGAGAGTATTCTACCTTGCCTTGGCAGCAAAGATGAGCAACGTTCACCAAGTAAGTGGAACTCCAACTCCCTAATCTCTTGGTGGCCATGAGAGGTACAGTCTTGCCACAGGTTAAAGACACACGTTTTCCCCTCCAACATGATAGCATCACTTTTGCATGAAGGAAGAAGTTAGTTCAGAAAATTCTTAGAGCAAGAAAGTTCAGATTTCTCATAATAAAATGATTTCACTATGAATATGTCAATGATAAATAGAAATAACAGAAAACTAAGTAAACAGAATAATTATTGGTTATTAAATGGCATGTAGAAAGAACCTTTCTCAAGGCTTTTGTAAACTTGTTTTTTAGCAGATGTCAAAATCCTAAATTGTATGTTGTAATAATATCTCAAATTACATTTCAGGCAATCATTTTTTCAAACTAAATTACAGTAATTTTAAAATTATAATATTAAAGAAAACAATGTCTGTGACACCACTTTTATTTGAATTCCAGTCTAAAATTTTACAGGAACAAGAGGTAGAATAATAGAACTGGAAGGCTTTTAACAGTGTAGTGGTGATTAAATGAAGAATTTGCCCTGCATATTTGAATAAAACATTAAGAAACTGGAGGATAAAAAATGCTTCTTTATATAATGTCAGCTTAGTTCTACACAAAACATCTATTTCTGAGAGTATTTGAACTTACTAGAAATACAAACTTAACAGCCAGAGGAAAATGGAGGGGTTTTCTCATTATGTGATAGATATGCAAACATAGCTGTGCAGAGCAATTGATGAACTACTACTGTTGAATCCATCTGTTTATGTTCTAGCTAGGGCACCTTTTTACGTCTGTCTGATGCCTGCATCCAGCCTCCTTCATGGATTCCTATGGGAGTGCACAACCCTTTCTGTGAGCTGTGCAACACAGGTCCTGGCACATCTGCCTCTGCAGTTTACCTGCCAGTGAAAGCAATTCTCATTTGAAAACTGCTGAAATCAGATAGCAAAGCTCCTGTGCTTGTGTGCAAAGGTTATACAACTTAGGTGGAGCAGGATAAATGGATCCATGTACCTCCAGCATTGCTTTGTCAAAAGCAGTGCTAGGAAATAGCTTGGCACAGAGAAAAGTGCTGCTGAAGGCAGCACTGCACAAGGACAGTGATTATCTGAGATGTAGATGTAGCACAGCTGCTATTAGAGCAGGTAGGAGTGCTACCTGTGCTCTGCGTAAATATGAAAAGCCATTTTTTATTATCCAGCAGATTTCCTCTACCATCAGATTCGCCTGGGAAGAGGGATAGATAAACATGGATCTTCACATGACAAAAAAGTTATCAAAATGAATGCTTGCTCCAAAAGCTTGTGGTTGGTTCTGCCTGCAGGCAGTCTGGACTGCTCCTTTATCAGACTGATTTCATGGTGTGGTATGTCACTGGACAGTGTGACAGATGAGGTACAATTTTCTCTGGCATTTTCTGGAGTCTTCTGGTATATTCTTTCTAGGAGACTCTAAAACTAGTGTTTATTATTAACTGAAGCAAATCAACTTTTAATCTAAAGGTATTGTTAAGCAACGCGATACAATGTACATGAATTAAAAAAAAAAATACAAAAAACCCATGAATCAAATCTTCCTAACTACGGTTAGATTTCTCTGCAGAGATGTTTATGTTGTTTGGACTTATTTTCAGTCAAGTAGTATTCAGTTGTAACCAGAAGTAAGCTTTACTCTGTGTCCTGCAGAAAGGCTGTGCTTATTTTCCAGGAAGTCTCATTCTTAACACAACCACTTAGGACTGTTTCAGAGACATTCTCTGAAGCTAATACATCTATTTTCCCTCACACCTCCTCTCTATTTCCAATACTGCAGTTTTCTGCTTTCTGTGTCAATCTTGCTCTGACTGTCCTCCTAGAACCTGGATATTTCTCCAAAATGTAGGAGCAGTTCTCAGAGAAAGAGCAATTATCCCAAGTGGATATAATTGTACCAGAATGCAGTTGGCAACAGAGTGCAGGAAGGCACAATAAACAAATCCATTAAATAATCATGTTCCTCATCACAGACTGACTTCCAGTGTACTGACAAGCTTTACACAGTCATTGAATTTTACACAATTATTTCGTATTCTACTTAGTATTAGCACTGCTGTTTAGTTTTTTCATGACAATTTAACCAGAGAGTCATGGGTCTAAAACTTCAGGGTTTATCATGCAAAATATCAGGATTTGATGTTGATCTGATGCAGATGGGCATCATGTAGATGTAACACCTGTGGATGTTAGAACACGGTCATGTTATAACATCTGTTAGAAACCTGGACTTTTTTTAACGCATAATTTTTCCTTGTGAACAATCTTGAGTACATTCCTACAAAGCCAGACATCTATTGAAGCATATGATAACAATTTTTTCAGAAACAATACACAGCGCAAGCTAAGGAAATCTGCTTCAATGATTGCATAAAGAAAACAGATAGCTAAACCTGTAATTTTATAAGAAAACTTGATTTTTAAATTTTTAAATTTGTTGTGAACAAATTGTTATTGATCCAAAGAGACAAACATTTCAATACATTATGAAATGTGCTTTGCAATAAAGAGGAAAACAGGTCAATATAATAAAATAAGCAGCTATAGGTAGTAGTCATAAACCGTTAAAATAAACCATATGCTACAGTAGCTTTATAAAAATGAGTCAGCAGCCCTGACAATAGAGCTTTGAGTGCATTTGATATTTTCTCATTGATCTCTATAATCTACTGTAGATCTGATAATTTGATCATGAACAAACCCTTTGCTAATTTGATCATGAGCAAGCCATTTGCTTAAAAATCTAAAATATTTCACTCAAGGGCTCTGTGACATGAAAGACAATATCTCAGTCTGGATTTTTTTTTTCAGTAAGTCAATCAACTGGCTTAGTAAACTAAAAAAGTCTCAGAAGATTGATCAAACATTTTCAAATTTCAGCAGAAAATTTCTAAATATTTAGAAGCAAAAACTTCCTCCCTTACTTTTTTGTTCTTCTGCTTTTCAATTAGAACCAACTCAGACTCAGAAAAACACACAGAAATGTCAGAGACTTCTATCAAGGACTTTTGGAGTTTTTTAACCATCACAACTCAGAAAAATTTTAAGTAAGCATCCTAAAAATGGTGTTACTTCCATTTGAATGGCACAAGTTTCTCTTGTCAGTAATTGATATTACCTTTGTTTTTAATATTATAATAACATAAAACAGGTAAAACAAGCTGTATGCAACCATTAACACTATTACATTTTCCTCTTATATCCAAAACAAGACCTTTTCATTTCAGAACTATAACATCAGTGGAACTCTGGTAGATTGCAGGAACATTGTGCAGCTGTTGCTTGATTGCAATTCTTAAAAATAATTTGTAGATTTGCTTTTTTTCTTGTGAGGTTCTCTGTGACATGACCCACTTACTAGACTCATTTTAGTGTTTTTCATTCAGCACTCTGCCCACTTGTGATACTATAATATGGATGCTATCTTCAATGGCATACTGTAGTTTTGAAGATATTTGGTCTTTATTCCTGTGAAGCATTAAGTTCAAAACCAATCAATATACTTTTATTTAATTCCATGGTTAGACAAGTTTAAACTAAGTTTGACTCTCTTGCCAACATTTATTTTCTGTTTTTATCATTCCATCTGTAACATTTTCGTCTTCCTTCTACTTTCTTCCCCGCTCAACACACATATTGGAGAATAATCAGGACCTTAGATGTACTCTTCGCTGCACAGTCAAGAATTTAATAACTCCTCCCAGCGTAATTTCTGTAACTCCAGAGAGTGTTTTCCCTCCAATATGGTAGTAAATATAGAGTTTGGTTTAAAAATAAATGCTGAATCTTTCCAGAGGCTGTCTGATTAGAATAGTAATTCAAGAGTGAAAACAGTACAGCTATGCTTTTATGAGAAAAACACTATTGAAAATCTACTGCATTAGTTCAAGTGTATTGAACTGAAAGGTTTTCTAGAACATAAACTAAAAAAAATTCTTTCATTACACTTTTCCAGAAGCTTACTTCTGGCAACAGAAATGCCACTGTCCTTGGAGTTCTTAAGGTTAGAAGATATTACATCACCTAGCAACAGAAACATCTATTTAGGATACAAGGATCAAATGAGTTCTTTTAATGTGTTGTAGGTCCCCCAGGATAAACACAAATAAACTCCTATAGAAATCCACATACTTTTCAAAGCAGTCTGTTTCTTTGTCCTTGATGCATTGGTGCTTTTCATTTGAAAGACTTTGACCTTTTGCTAGCAAAACTAGTAACAGTCTCCTTATTTCATTTATGTTTGTTTGTTTATTTTTTGTTTTCAGGCACAAAAATTGTCCTTAGAGGTTTACATACTGTTCTTTGAAGATCCTTCCATCCAGCTCATTGTCTTTTCTTCAAAATGGGGTTTTATTGAATTTTGGAACCTTGTATATATAATAACTTAAGTGGGGCAAACAGCAAACTGTCTTGTAGGAAACTTCCTTTTTTTTTTTTATTTTAAAAAAAGAGTGATTATCTTCTCAGCAAACAGAATTTATCAATCCAGAATGTCCTCAAACTTACTGGCATGTGGTGAGTTTTTCAGTCAATAGCAGTGATGACACATCACAAAATGTCCTTAAGACACTCTCAGGGTCCCTGCAATCAGGTGCTTCCTTCTCATCTGCCCTGTTGCCATGGATCTTATAATTTTGTAGAATCAGGTCAGACTCACCAGGAATGAAGTGTCCTTCACAGGATCATTCAGAGCAATGAAATGGTTATGCAGGCAAGTATTGATAATTCCAGGCTGACTTTAGAAATCCATGGAAAACCTCTTTCTGGGTATTAAATGGTGAAATTCAATACTTCATCCTCTTTCATCTTAGCCATCCTTTCTAGTCTGCGGTTAGCTGTAGCTTACAGAATACCACAGTGATATATGACAAGTTCCACTCTTCTTACATCCTCTGAATACATGCTAGACTTTTATTAATCTCACTGAGCTGGAAAGTATGTGTGGCGGGCAGAGCAACCTGCCTTGTTCTTAACATTTTATGACTCAGAAGTGAGTTCTGACTTTTCTGTATGATCCTCTAAATGTGCCTTTTCTCTTTGTGCTTTGTGCTCGGGTTTCCAGTTTGCTTCTTTACTTTAAGAACAGATCTTCAAAGAGGTTGAGCATCTTTGAAAATCTTCTCACAAGCCTATGAAATTTTAAGATCAAAGACATTTTCTGGAGACTAGTCTAAATTTCTTCTTACTCATTCTTAATTGAAAGCCATATGATCAAAAGCTAAAGTGTAGATAAAACCAAAGATGGACTGAAGTGGTATTTGTAAACCTATGCAGATGCATAGTGACCCATCAAGACATTGTGTGTGAACCTGGATCCTAAATCATTCTAATCCTTCTAGGAATCCACCTGAATGTGCAGTTATAGAGTGTATAAAATCCGGTGGGCAGAGGATCGCATACTGGGATTCTGGTGTCTTGGGCAGCTGCTAGTGGAGCTTGTATTCAGCACAAAGAACAGAATCCAGCCTAGGAAGTTCCTGTAGTTTATTCCATCATCTGTATTACTTTAAAAAGTGTTGACTGCATCTATGGCATAACCAAACACTTTACACTGAGGTTTGTTATAAAGGAGCAAAAGTTTTGTGGTCAGATAATTGACAGATTTTGTCTCTCAGATATCCAAATTTCCAGTCAGTCTGGCAAGTCTGATTATTCTACCCTGCTCATGTAATGTAATAATAAAAATAACAACACTTTAAATTTATTTTATATGGAAGATTATTATATAGTCTAGACACACACTTAGTAAATACATCTAAAATGAGGACTAGTGTTCTAAGCCAAGCACACAAATGTTACTACAGGAAAACAGAAGTCTCTTGGAGATAACTAGCTGACATATCAGGGAATTCTCAAAGAGTGATTATTAATGCACCAAAGCCATATAAATTCAGTGAAATAATCAGAAGACATTAAAGAAAGGCAGCTTTATGTCTACTACGGGCCCATTCTTCATATGATATAAGTCAAGACAAATCTTGTCACATCATATTTTCTTGCTGTGGGATGATGTGGGGGAAATAAGGGTCCCACTTAGCTCTTTTGTGTAGCTCATTTAAAATAACCCAGATTAATGGGGACCTGTCTTTTTTACCCTTGTAGGGAATGATAAATACTAGGAAATATTATTGAAGCCATTCAGCTGCCCATTAATAATACATTAGTAAATACCATATGATCAAATTTCAGCTTGCAGCTGAGCTGAGTGTTAGCTTAAATACCAGCAATATTTCATTCATGAAGGGTAAGGGTCCTGCTAGCATCTACATGTATACAGGATGCAGAAAAGAGAAAAAATAGATCCCAAAGTACCTGAAACACTATCTTATCACAGCTGAAGGAGCATGGGGGAAGTTTCCCAAATGGGCAGAGCACAGGGTATCACAGAAATAGTGATGGTTATTCTCTCGACTTTCTCCAAAGCCTAACAGTGATTTCACTCTGCTTGCAGAGCCCAGTTTGAACCTGAACTTTGCCAGAAAAAATTCTTCTGATTTCAGGGGTTTCTTTCCTTTACATTCTTTAGCAAGATTAAAAGATAATCATTTAAACCATTTAGCAATGACTGCTGTTTTTGTTCTCGCTCCCCCACGGACAGTCACTGATTTGCTCAAGAATCTTAAAAACTTTATATTCTTCCCTGGACTTGCTTCTCTTTTCGAAGGATCTGTCGTCTTATTATAACTTCTTAAAAGATCAAATATTTTCTTTTCTAGAAATTACCAATGTTCTGTTTTGTGAGTAATGATTATCCTTCCTCACATCTAAATTTACTCTGCTTATAAGCAATAGTCTGTTGTCAAGTTCTTGTTTAGTTTTTTTTTGTTGGTGACTGTAGGTAACACCCTTCTTCATGCAATAATATTGGTCATATCTGAAAGGAAGCTATTTTTTATTCCCACCTTCCAAAGAAATGAGGCAAAAACTTTTCTTTTTAAGATTCTTCAAGTCAAATTAGTCTCTATATATATATAGATCATATTTCTTTATTGGTCTGACATTGTACATCCCATGCCAGGAGATGTCCTGTATTAGCTGTTTACTAATATGTATAATTCATATAATTAATTCAGTCTTTGAAATTGAGATTCCCTAAAAAATAATAGGAAAAAAACCCCAACCTGGAATTTACGAACAATACTGCAGTTTGCCTATTTAGACTGTTGATTATAAAAGTCCATTATACAATCAAGTCTGTATTGTTTTAATTTCCTTCTATTAAGAAAACTTCTGATTTTACAAATGTCTGTGTATCTGTGTGTGTATGTGTGTGTATATAGTAGGTAATACACATTTTAAGTCGGTGATTTTTGGAAACTCACAAAGTAGTTTTTAAGAACTGATATAAAGTCCATGACATTCAGATTTTAGATAATTTTCAAAGAGAATCTACTAGGGGCTGAAAAAAATGGTTTAATGAATTAAGACATAAAAATATTAGGTATATAAAATTAAACCTATAAAATTTTATGGAAGCATAACTGCCCTGACACAAAAACATACTGCAGATTTAAAATGCTCTCCAAAGGATTTTTTTTCTTATATAAATAACTTGTCATTAATTGACCCTCTATTTTATGTGACCTACATGTAAATAAAACACTTCCAGTCAAAGGCTCTCAGTTTTCTTAGCTCAAAAGACAGAATTCTGTTCAAAACTTGCATTTGTTTTTTACCATAGCTACTAAGTGCTAAATTTTCTCTGCCTTACTGTTCCTATCAAACCATAAAGACAGAGATGGCATCTTGAATTTTGTCTCAATAATTACCCTAAGAAGAAAATTCCCCTTGGGTGCTATAAACCAATTTTTCACAGAGAGTCCCTAAGAGCCTTTTCACCTACCAGTGAGTAAGGTGTTGTAAGGCAATAAATAAGACAAACATTAGCACTGGTAGGAATCCTGAAACAGGGGATTCTTCTTCTAATGTGAGAAAAATATGTGCATTTCAGCTGCAGGTTACAGGGCAGGAGAACATAATTTGTTTATTTGAACTCTTGGTCCTCAGATGAGTGAACACATTGTGTGAATTGTGGAATTCACTATATTCTTTTTCAAACCAAAATGATGATCTCTTAAATTTTGGAGGAGGCACCTGGACAGAGAAGGTACCCTCTGCTTCATTGCATTTATGAAGTTTGTACTAAACTTGCCTCCTGCCTCAGGGAGTAGGGGGATAAGTAATTCTGATTAATTTTTTTTAAAAAAGGAAAAAAAAAATCAAGCTATCACTTAGGTTTGTCTTCACACTCAAAAACAAGGCTTCATTATAAAGAAAAAACAGGAACAGAAGTTTAAAAGTGAAAAAAAAACCAAACCCATAGTGTTTTCAAATTCTTGTGTTTAAAGAAGGAAAAAAATACATCAAATAACAAAACATTTGACACATTAATAATTTAAGTTAATAATTTAAGCAGAACAAATTCTACTACATTAAAACAAAACACAATATCCCTGAGTGTTTTCGAAACATTAAATAACTATAACCCTTTAGAAAAATAAATGCAAAACTTTACAAAGTTTACAGATTTTACATAAATCATTAGGTTAGGTGATAAAAGATCAAGAGAGTAAATTTTAAGAGATTGCAGAACATGGGTAAATATATTCTCCTAACCTGAATTTTAGGATGTCAGAGGTACCTAATTACTCTCTCTCCTGGAAAAAGCCTTGTGAAATGTTCCAAATACACACTTTTATGGAGTTCCCCTTAGGTGATTTTTTATCCTGCCTGAAAGAGCAGTATAAAAAGTATCTTTTGTACACAAAGTATGCAAAGTATGCATGCATACTTATGACTATAATTTTGCTAAAGGATTAATGGATTGACCCCTAGTTTTGCTTCTTTAACTCTTCCTGAAGCCAAGAGAAAAGATTTATTTTTCAGTTGATGCCCTGTAATGAAATTATAACTTAGCAACCATAACCATTTCTAAAACATTACTCATCTTAAAAGACAGAGTGTTATTGTATTGGCATAAACTCCTGGAGTAATCCACCTTGATTGATTAAAAACTCTTATTTTATCCATTGTACTTAAATATTTTTTCATTCCAGAGTAAACAACAGCAGCTAATAGACATGGTATCTCACTGCTGTGTGATCAAAGACTAGCTTTTAGGACAAGAAATAAATGGAGGTCTGATCTTTCTAGTGCCTTTTAGAGGTACTTAACATTGGTCTACAAAAAACATTGAATGAAAAGAATTAGTAATGGAAGAGACCTAGAAAGTCATTTGTCCAGTCCTCTGCCAAAGCAAGATTGCTTGTCTATGATATACTGTGTTTTTAAATGTGATGTCCAGTCCAACCCTAAATTATTCATCTGACCTGTTACTGTTTCCATTATATCTTTAGACATACCAGGTTATTATATATTGTAACTTGGATTTGTTGTGCTTGGATTTTGTTGTGCTTTATTTAATTTTGTTCCTATAATAGCATACTTTGCAACAACTTACACAGTCTTCTTTCCTGTTTTACTTCTCAGATGCTTGCTGAGTTAGACAATCTACACCAGTGTGATCATTATTCTTGGCTATTTGGACTGTGAAATAACTCTGCCTTGCATGCAAAATCACAGGCTTTAACATGGTGTTGCACTTGAAGGTCAAATTTAATTTGCCATCTACTAAATTCATAAAATTTTATTATGTTCTTACATGTTTCTAATGGTAAAGAGGTCTTTTAATGCAGCGTTATTTTCATATACATTATCCAAGACATATTTGTAAACCTGTGCATTTAATGCAGGAAACCTGTGCCAAGGGAGAAAACTGCCCTACATGTACTGAGTGAAGTTCTGCTTCACTTTTTTGAATTATGCATACTAAGCAATAGAATCTCCTTATGTCCATAGGTGATATCTTGATAAACTTTGCTATAATCATCGCTATAATGTTCCTGCCTTTAAATATCTGCAAGTTTTATTGTCCCTCTCTTCAGCTGTTAACTTTCAGGAGATATTTCCTCTTTTCTTTAAAATCTCTAACCTTACATAATCCAGCTCTGATTCACAAAAAGCAGTGAAGAAAGAACTTTATACTCTAGTTTAGAAGAACCCATTACATGTCCTATCCATGGTATCATTAGGGCTGCCCACACAAATACAATTGAAAAGAAGCATGCAGGGAAATATTATTGTCCTGGATGTTTATTGGAAGCAGGGTAAGAGACGAAGAGCTTTTATCTTTCCTAAAGAATTTTGGGCAGTGTCCTAGGGTCACTTCAAGGGCTTTAACCCTTTATCCTGGCAGTGTTTACGAGAATACAGTTGAGGAGAAGGAGGGAATGCAAGAGGGATGAGAAGCAGCATGCTGGACTTCATGCAGATGCCACTGTGCCTGTAAGAGATGACATCTCATTATTAGTTGACGAAGGTCCTGTGCAAAATGACAGTACAAGAAAGGAAACCAAAAACCTGAAAAAAAAAGCCAAAACCAAAAAATACCCAAAACAAACCTAAAAAGCAACCAACCAATCAACCAAAAAAAAAAATATTCCATTAATAAACTACAGCATTCCCAGCTACCAGAATCAATAATGGTTAACAGGTTCATGCTAGTAAGAACTGATAGCTATGTATTTTTCTCTTCCAGGATGACTCTTTGCAGGGTTTATTAGAGCACAAACTCTTTTTGCAAAATTGAGAATATCACCATCGATCATAGAGTGCAGCATATGTGGAACATCAAAGCACAAAAAAGCACAGAAATCTTTCTTTAATAGCCCGCTTCTCTTCACTTATGGACATTTTATAAATAGAATATTCAGCCTTCCTCCTTTTGTACATTAAAAATGCGGAGTTTTAGGTAGCACTTGCACACAGCAGTAGGCAACCTGTTTAATAAAGTGAATTTGCCATGTTGATTCAGAGATTTCAGCTATTTTCCAAGTTTTCCATTTAAGAGATTTTTTCACATCAGCTCTTAGCAGGCTCTTAACAGGTACAATTTTTTGAGCTGCAGGCTGCATATAATCACCAGTCACTGTAATGAACACTCCTATACTGTATCTGTCCTCTAACTGCACTTGCCACCTAGATCTAATTAATGAGAAGTCACATAAGAGCGTTTATTATGTAATAGTTAAAAAGCAGAATATTTACATTGATTTATATCATCCAAAATTCTGATCCAATGCCTCAACAAGTGAATTGGGGATGGAATGGGGTTGAGAGGGGGATGTGGGGAAAAATAAATGATTGTTTATTTCTAATTATGATATCAATAAAAAAAATTATTATAAAGCAATAGTTGGGTATTTGACAGCACTTCCACAGCATCACTCTTACAGGTTTTAAAAGAAAGAGGAAAATACTATCATGGTGACTGTAAGGAAGGTGAGTGGAATGGAAGAAAGAGTAGCATTTCTCTGGGAATAGCTGACTGTGGAGGACATTGTTTTCCTCTTCCTTTGTCTTTAAAGGTCCATCTTTGTACAGCCTGGCAGAAGATTTAGTAGACTGTAATTGATCAACCCTGTAGCCAAGTCACTGATGATGATTTTTGATTTTTTCTTGCTCAGGAGATAGTACATGCGACTTGTCCCCTATGCCTGGAATTATTATATTTCCCATGTATATACATGCAGCAGCTACAAATGCTTTATTTACTTCTTGTAATGGCCATTTCCAGGAATTTGCTTTACTTATACCCTGTTTTGACCTTTAAATAATCCCTTGATGATTTTGACCATTACCAGATAGAAAAAATCAGGCTAAATTACCACATGGTCAAGTAAAGCAAGTATCATTTTCAACATATGCTTTCAGTGAATGGCTTTCAAAAATCTGCACTTGTGGGAATTTTAAGTGATAGAGTAAATCAGAACAGAATAAAGAAAGCAAAAGAGAATATATCAAAACCAGCTTGCTTTGAATGATGGCTATCACAAAGAAACCAGAATATAATCTGTTTTGAAAAGTCTGAACTTCAATCACTTTATGTGATGGTTTGGTAAAAAAGTGAACAAGGAACTGTCATTTATAAAGTAATATATTTTTCCCTCTCTGGAAGAAAAAAAAGGAAAAATCATGGTCACAGAGATTGTTTTGATTAATTATTAATACATTTTGTCATTCCACATTTGCAACTCTGTTAATAACCTAAGCCTTGATGGCAGCAAGATTTTCTAGCAGAGAATTACTATACATGGGCTTCTGAAGCTGTATCCAGGAGTATCTGTGTTTGAGAAGAATGGAGGAGAATAGATTGCAACCAGAATTGCAGCATCTTACAATACCTACCTTCTGGGAGAACTGGCAAGCCCAGTAAATATCCACAGCACAAATTTTATTTTGTTTCTTTTCCATGTGGCCCAACACCTTTCCAGCAGGAATAATTCAATGCTGAGAGGTGTACCACGAAATTCTGTTCCTTATTCAGTTGTCTGCCTTACAAGATGCCAGGCACTATTGAAATCTAAATAATTAGCTCAGCTGGCAACAAAGTTAATAAAGGTGAAGAAAATGTTATCTTTAGCAGGTAGGAAAAAGAAAACAGAGAGGTGATGGATGCAGTAGGATTTGGTGACAGGGCAATGTGCTTTGAGGAATGTAATCAGGGAGCAAAGAGGAACGAAACAATGTAAAAACAACAGCACTGTAAAGAGAAGTGAGGCAGAACATAACATTATTAAGCTAATGGTTTGAAGCATTAGAATACTGAATTCACTGTGGATGGAGGCAGTACAAATATGCACAGTGTGAAACAGAACATTGCGATAAAGAAAAAGGAAGAGGTTGGAATTCATTTCCCTGAAGGATTAGGTTATTTGTTTGGATGAATGTATTGCAGATTTTGGGACTACATTTTCAAGCACAGAAATTTCTTTCAAGAGTTATCTGCTACATACAGAATACATAGATATGTTTATTATTTATGCACATATTTATGTATAGATACATATTTATGTATAGATAAAAAAATTATTTTAGTAATTTTTGACACCAGAATGAAGAGAATGTGACTATGATTTTAGCACACAGATATAATGAAGACTATTTTCTGGAAATAATAAATTCTCAAAAAGGCTGAACAACAGTTCCCAGAGTGAGACACTCTGCATGTTTGAATTAATGTTCCTGAGTGCTCCCTTGTTAGTGCTAAGCATATAGTTTAAATAAAGAAATCACATTCCAGGCTCCAAATACAATTTGTCAGCTTTGCTTCTGGGAAGTGTGAAAGCAGCAAAAGTGAGAGTCATTTATTCACCATCTGTTCAGCAACTCACCTCTTTATCACACAGAGATGCAGAAGATACAAAGTTTAGTAAGTTTTCAGACATCAGGCTGTTAGAAGTGAAGACAGGGCATTTTTTACTAACCTTATGAGCAGAGATTCACTGGATTTCCATATGTCCCATAACTTAACAAGATCACTAAAAATATTAATCATATCACCCCATTGCATCTAATTGTTGCAGTAGTATGTAGCTAATATCTTACTATTTACAGGGATTAACTGAAAAATATGGCAGTTGAGTGACTTGGGGTAATTTTTTTTAAGGTTGAAGAAGTGAGAGAAAAGGGTGATCATGAGAGGAACAGAGTAATTCAGAAAGGAGACTGAATAAGCTAAGGTATTCACAGCTTGCTTTCTCTATGAACTGGGCTGCACTACTTTTTAATCCTGCTGTTAATACCATTCATCTGTGTATGTAAACATAGAAACTCTATCTAACTTACAGTGTCTATCTACAGATATTTCTTGCGGAGTCCTGATTACTGGCTGCCATTTCTATACATTCTCATTATAAGAAATTGCAATTTTGTTCTTTTCTGAAAGCGTGTTTCTTTGAACTTCAGGAAAAAAAATATTCTAGGTTTGCAGTAGGTCTGCCTATACAGTGTATATACAAGTTTCACAAAATCTTATAGAAACATGAAAAATGCCTTCTTGAAAATTTAGCATTGCTGCGATATGAAAGAGTAACTTGTTGCATAGAGGAAATACCATTATTTCCTAACCAGAGTACTGATCATAAAACAGATTTTTATCAGAAAAATAAAATAGATAAAATAAAATAAAATAAAATAAAATAAAATAAAATAAAATAAAATAAAATAAAATAAAATAAAATAAAATAACCTCATATTTATATTAATTAGAAATATTCTTCTTGTGTTGTCACACTCTTCTTGTGTTGTCACAGTCTCTCCAGACTGTGCAATACAGATCAGGATCTTGCACACCCCAACACTCAGACTCAATCTGCAGTAACTTGAGTGTTTCCATAGGAAATGATGAAACCCAAGAGTGGTTCATGACCTCACAATAATGTGAAGGTTAATGGGTGTCATCACTCTACCTGTACAATGTTCAGGTTTACAGATCAGTTTGAGTGCAAAGCAGACATCAATAGGAAGTGACCTTTCTTGCCCCATCTGGTTACGTTGTTCACGATTGCTTTTTTCATTCTGTTAGCGCTTCTACACTGCTCCTTGTTCTTGCAATTAACGCAAAAACTTCTCTTTCTGCCGGAAATAGACTTCTGTATCGGTTCTTAGCTGATCAGCTTTGTTGCCTCCATTCTGCTGAGTGTTGAGGATGAACAGGTGGGGCTGAGAAGCACCTCAATGCCAGACGCAAGGGGAGGGGGAAAAACAGCACAATAGGAGTCAAGGAGGCAGGCTTGTTCTGCAGCTGGGGAAGTAAGAGGCAGTTCTTTGACTCCTACACAAACAATCTCAGTTTTCATCGGGATGGCTTGTGGAGGATCATCAGTAACAGAAATCTGTCACATAGATAAAAACTGTAACATATAGTGCAATTTGAATCCTTGATGAAGCTACAGGGCAGCAGAGCTGTACTGACCTGCAGATGAATTGTACAGAACCCTCCCTTGGCCCCATCCAAAGCATCAAACAGCACATTTGCCCAGGTACGCCAGAGCAGCTTCCAACAAAAAACACGGTACAACTTGAGTTATTGTTCATCTCTGCCTCCCTCCAGTAGCTAAAAGGAGAGGGTAAATCATGTTTAGCCTCTGTACCTGCCAAGCAGTACTACCGCTCTGGGAAGCTGCCTGTCGCATCTCCTATTAATGAACAGAGAACTCAGAGCTGCCGACCCGGGAGCAGCAGTATCAGCACATCCCCCGATGCTCCTCCTGGTGTGATAGACAGTGAAGTACCTGTTAAGTCTTGTGGCTGCGTGCCAGCATCCAAACACAGCAAGTTCATATTCTGTCAGAATACATCTCTGACCAGAAACAAAATAACTGCATGAGTTTTGAGAAATGAAAGAATGCAGGTGATGATATCAGCAATTTTCAGTACATTGAAAATAATAGAATTTTCAAGAAAATAAATGAGGAGGTTGCCCACTATTTTAAGTCCTTTCTTCAGTCTATCTAGCAAGGAGCTGTGTCAATGGCCCTTGACCCCAAGAAGTCATGAAGCAGCTGCCCCAGCCATGTAAAGCTTCTTGCCCCTGGAAGCAGAGAAGGCTAACAGCACCCTGCACTTTAATACAAGGATCATAGCCAGTAGACTGAGGGAAGAAATCATAACCTTTCACATAGCGTTTTGAATAAATTAAAAAGAGATACTAAGAGATAAAGAATCTCAACAGAATAAGAAGGCTAGTAGAGAGACCACAGTTTCTACATGAAGATCTGAGATCAGATGAGGTGTGAATACTGCTTCCCCTGCTGAGACACATGACTCTTGCAAGTCATTTGTAGAAGGACTCAATGATCTATCTTCTTTAAGTTCATTCCTCCACTCTACATTTATCTGTGATAATTTGGGGTTGATGTATGTAACCTTATAAAAGTGCAAGCCAATTACTCCTCTCTCTTTGATAAAATATTATACCTCTGGAAAAAGACAATGAAGCAAAAAGACAAAACTGTATTAAAAAAGCAGATTTGTTTTTCCATGTTCCTGCTATTAAACATTAACTTTTCATTGCTTGAAAGCTTTACCCTAAAGTCTAGTAAATATAATCAAGCTCTAATTAAATGTTAATGTAGAGCCAGTGTGTTAAAAATTCATAAAGAGTGAGCAGATGCTGTGTTTTAGTCAGCATGGTCAAATCGACAGGATCAGATCCCAGCTGTGGAAATCCTCCGACTCGAGACACCAGCAGAGCAGCTCCTGTTGGCTGTACATTCTGAATCACTTCTGTGGGTGCAGGACACCAGTTTAGGACACAGAGGCAAAGGTACAGCCACCTCTGATCTACAGACTGTGTTCAGCCCACACTGGAGTAACTGGGACATGCTACTGGTAGCTGATGCGAGAGTGCAAAAAAGCAACTGACCGTCTACACTTGTGGCTAGATAGCAGAGACACACAATGCAGACGCTCGTATTGCATTTCTAAAGTCATATCTCACTTTTGCATTTTAACAGTTTTGAGTTCCAATTGTGGAAATAGAAATCTTGCACTGTACTTCTACTTGACATAATGATCACTATTTCCAATAACGTTTTTATGAAAAAATCATTTCTCATTAAAAAATTTAATTTTGAAACGGTTAATAAATAATGGCACTGGAAAAAGGTCAGATTTTCTCTTTCATAAAAAGTACTGATGAAATGCCAATAAGAGCACAAGATTAAGTTTTCACAAAAACTTTTATTGTTGTATTTGTCACTTCTAAATGAACACTAAATAAAATGAATATATTTTTCACCAGTGGAAACAGACTAAACTTCCCCTGTTACTTCCCCTGTTATTGCTCATTTACCTGTTATCTTGGTCTGATTTTAGTCCACGATTTAGGTTAGATATTTAACTGAATACCTTACTAGGCAGTGCCACCACATAATCATAACATTTCTTCTATAACATCCTTTCCCTCCTTCTCATAATTGGTACCTAGAGCTGTGCCTGACCCTTTTGTTCATGCTATAAAGTTGCAAAAAGTTTCTTTACTCCTTGCTGCGAAAAGCCTGCCCATGCACAAGAAAAAGCACAGCTCTTCTGCAGCCATCACAGCCTGAATAATTAATTATCTTGGTGGGAATAACCCTGACAACCATTTTGCTTGACTCATGACCTTGTGCTGTGTCTGCACAAACGAAAAGTGTTACAAGCAAATCTCTCTTTAAAGTTTTATGCTCTGCAACAGTGCTGAGTCAGGAAATGGTTACTATTGCAAATGTGTCCTGTGTGCCCATTTTTTCTATTGTTTTTGGTTCTGTGATATAAAGAAAGGCAAAACCCAGTAGAAATTATGAAATAGCAATGACTGTCACTATGGTTTTTCATAGAATCATGGAATACTTTGGGTTGGAAGGGACCTTTAAAGGTCACTTAGTCATTACTGATGCTGCATAGAATTGCTCAGAATGTTTCCACAATCATTATACCTGCCTAAAAAAATGCTGAAACTCATTATTTCTTTTCACAAGTGAGTCAAGCAAGAGATTATTTCCACAGATGTTTTAAAAGTGTGTTGTCTCTGAGGGAATCTTACTATATACAGCACTTTTTTAAACCTTAAGAAGCTTTTCCTGAGAAACCACTCATTATTTCTCTGAATTCCTTCTTTCCTTTATATGCATTATCTTGAATTTTAATAACACAATGTGAAATCTGTTGCAGACAGACTGCTTGGACTTTTTTTTTAAAATTCTTTTTTCTCCTATGGTTTTAATTTTGTTACAGGTAGAAATTGATTTTGCAGGTATTGCCCAATATCAATATGGTGGAAAAATGTAGAGGTTCTGGACAAGCTGGGATTTTTTGCTAATTGTATTAATTCATTAGATTAGTTTTCCTCAGTTCTGGCATTTAAGATTCCCTACATCAGTCATCATTACATGAGTGGGTGTACAGTACAGTAATGCATGTGTGTTTGGCATCTGGTGATCTTTCTCTGGAGGGTTGCTTTACTTGCCAGGGAAGAATCAGGGAGTGGGACTATATCTCCTGGGCTACCTCCAAGGGGAATATGCTGTTCTGTAAATATGTGAGCTAGAGCTAGAAAGCTGGTGGCAGAAGTAAAACACATCTATTGCAGACAGAGTGAAAAAAATAGGATTCTTTAAGCACCCAAAAATTTCACAAGAAACTGTGGGTCTTACAGAAATTCTTATTGATGTGTAGTATTGAAATGTCTCTGATGGGGTTTTCTAAAGATCTGCATTTATATGAAAATGTTTGGTTTTGCAAATATAAGTGGATATCATGGAATGTACTTTGGTTCTGTTATCCAATGCAAGCCCCTTACCTCTTAAAAAGCCCCAACAAACAAACAAACCAAACCAAGCAAACAAAAACCCCTCCCAAACCAACCAACTGAAAAAACGAAAGCAAAAGAAACCCTACTCCCCACTCCTTTCCACTGGAAGAAGATAATGTTCACTTTCTTTTTGCAACATAGATTACCTGACTGCAGGATGAATCCGTAGAAAGTTTCTGTTCCATATTCTTTAAATGTGAACACTATAAAATAGCTCATGTTCTTACTGTTTCTTTTGCTTTTCTTCTGACAGGCACTGTGCCTGCAGATCCCAGATGTAAGAAAAGTTAGCTCTAAAATCAAATTCTGATGGAAACAGAAGCCTGACTCTTCTCCAGCATCCACATTTTCCTGGGCACAGAAACATCCTTGTGTTTCTAGGCCTGATTATGGTAGGAAGCATTATTGTTGCCAAAAGAGAGAAAAAGATCTGACAAAGGCAGCCACACCTAACTTGAACTAGCTGGCCCCATTTGTGAAAGTTTTTTGAGTCTGAGACTGGTTTCTAAACAAGATGTCATCCAAATATTCAGTGAGGTGTTGAGTTCACCTTGAAACCCATATTTAGTTTCTGCAACACCAGGGCATTCCAGTCAAAATTCCTGTCCAGATGATATGCTGAGAATCTTTTATATTCTATTATCATGTCTTTTGCAAAAAAGATATCACCAATCTTATACATTTTAAAGTTATATCAGATTTATGGTTTATTTAATCATAATAGTTTACTAAATCATAATATGATTTTTGTTTTTAAATCACAATAACACCATAACACCTTTTGGGAAAAAGCATGTGCTGAAGTAGAACATGTTAGCTTGCTGGGGTTTTTTTTGACATCTACTTAAAGGATTATGTAATTAAATGTAAAAGAAAAAGGATAAAATCAAACTAGAAACAAATGTATGAGAACAACCAAATGAATAAATGAATGATGAAAATAACTTTGTAAATTAGGTTTCTGTATTCTGAGAGTAAAAATTTTGCAGTTTTAAAAAAAAATAACATTTTTGTTTCTGAAAGACATGGTAAGAACAGATAGTTTCTTTCCTGTGGTCAATTGCAGTTCAAAATCACTGAAAATGGTTGCAATCTCAGTGAAAGCTTCTTCAGTGCAGATGTGATTTAGTTAGGTTCTCTTTGTTAATGCATCTTGGATGAACAGAGGTGTATTTATAATGTAGTAGTTTCTCTGTAAGCACATTTTTACAGTCACACACATTAAATCTATGTGTGTGGTTTCCACACAGCTGACACCTTACAAACAGCTTTGCTACTTCTTTATTTTAAAACCTGAGGAGTTTTTTGTTGTTTTGGGTTCTTTTTAATAATTCTTTCAGTGCATTTCAGGGCTCATTTACATGTATACAGGCTTTCCTGTAATTTTGTAGAGCTAATTATTTACAAGCATAGGTTTATGCTACGTAGTAGGATATTAAAAGGCAGGAATGCTTTGTTTCTTGCTGTATACAATGTTGAATGAAAATTGTTGAAGTCACAGCAAAAACAAGTTAAATACAGGTTAAATAAAGTGCATTTACCATTTCCAATATTTGCTTTGGAAGTGAGTTTCCTCAGCATTTTATTTTCTGCTGTGTTACTAGCTGAAAGCAAGGAGCATCATCTCTCTGTCTCTTGTTCCCACTTTAACACTCCCCATGGGACACATCTTTTTGCAGGATCAACATAAAAAGAGCAGTTACAACTCTTCACACAGCTGGCTGCTAAAATCATTAGAATTATTGCAAGCTCGAGCAGAATCTGGTCCATGCAGTTGACTAGTCTTTCTCTTGTGCTTTACTTCAAGCACCAGGAAACAGGACTCGTGTGTTGAAAAGAGAAAAAGAGGGGAAAAGAAAATCCTACAGGGAGAGATTTCCAAAAAAAAAAAGAAGAGACAGATATGGCTGAAGTAGTTTGACATAAGTTTGAAGAGACAAAAAGTATGGAAAGCAAATTTCCATGAAGAATGTGGAATCCTGGACTGCTTGGCTGAGTCTGACTATGTGCCAGGAATCACAGGGCTGCTTATTTCTTGCAAACACACAGACCATGCAGCACAAATATCTGAGTGTGGCCTCTGACTTCTACTCCATTTCAAGATCATCAGCAAAACCCCACAAACTGATTATTTTCTTTACCAGTGGTTATCAGTTTAGTGGCAAAAAGGAATGCAAAAGCCCTGGATTTTCAAAGACTAGAGCACAGATTTGTTTGCTTTGTGATGGTGTGTTAATCCATAGCACTTCTGCTTTGATAATGATAACAAAAATGGACAAAAAAAAAAGAACATAGTAACAAACTTGGATTTATATAAAGCTTTCTGTACAAATAATGATCTTGGAACACTTTATTCAAGAGTCAGAGAAAAACAAACATTGTCTTAGCTCAGGGGGAAAAGGTATGATCCTGACATGGACTTATAATATGAAAATAATTTGCTGCACTTCATTATTTTCAAAGGGGAAGAAAACAAGCATAAACGGATGATGATTAGCAGCAAGCAATCACAGACAGGCTCCAAGGAATTTGTTGTTGCCTAAGCTGTTGTACAAAACATATTTTTGACTGTGATTATTTGCATCTATTTTACACTGGATACTCTTCTTTTTTTTATTTTTTTTTTTTATTTTTTTTTCCCCTTACCAGCTCTTCAGATTAAATTTAATTACAGTACAAAGCAGTCAGATTTGTACCTAGAGTAGAAGTCAATAGATTTGTACAGCATTAAGGAGATTAATGCCCTCTGTGAGTTAAAAGTTCAACTTTCTGAATGAAGATTTTCATGAAGTTACTTGTCGAAATTATCAGTCCAATGAATGCACAAAAACATGGCTGGGTGTGCTCCCCTCATTAAAAGCATCAGATGTTGATATGGAATCAAGAAAGAAAAGAAATTTGTTTGTTGTTCTGTCAACTTTTGGGACAAATGTGACAAAATGAACTGCTGTGACCAGCAACAGGATTAGGGTCAAAGGACACGAACTGAAACACAGGAAGTTCCATCTGAATATAGGACAATATTCTTAAAGCTTTGCTTTGCTTTGAGGGTGACAGAGCAGTGGAACAGGCTGCCCAGAGAAATTATGGGGTCTCCTTCTCTGGAGATATTGAAAACCACTTGAATGTGGCCCTGTGCAGCCCCATCTGGGTGAATTTCCTTTAGCAGAGGGTTGAACTAGAGGATCTCCAGAGGTCCCTTCCAACCCCAACCATTCTGTGATTCTGTGACCGGCTACCTTTGTTTGCATTAGTATGTTCTAGAATGCCTGTTGAATCTGTTGTAGAGAGGACAAGAAGCAATAAATGATAATTCCACTTATAACTTCTCTTGACAGAATCCATGTCTTTCCTTTTTTTCCCTCTTTTTCTACTTTTTTCCCTTCCTTGCCAGACTGCCCAAATTCTGAAGGTGATTCTGGTGAACTCACAACTTTCTAAAAGGTAGTTTTAATCTGGAACTATGTCTCAAAATAGGAAGCTAGACTGGTATGTGGGAAACTATCTTCTACCTAATATCCTGGATATCAGGAGCAGGCACTCTCTGCTGCCCAGTCTTCCTCCTTATAAATAGATTTTGTTGCAAAATTAGCTCTTTTTTGATTAGGTATAGTTTAGCTGCAAGCATACATGATATCTGAATAATAAACTGCCACAGTAAGCAATGCACTGTTTTATGGATATGTTCTCAAAATCTTGACCTATAAACCCCTCTCTAGGAACTCATTTACATCTAGAATTTGAATTTTGTAGAGTTTGCTGGTATTCATCTAATTGTAAGGTGTTTTCAGGTCTGTTTTTCTTCCACATTGTATAATACAAATTTTCCTAAAAGAATATTTTAATGTAATTTTATTTGTATTTTTCATGTCCACAGTGAATTTTCTGCTTGCTTAGATACAGGTTACTTTAGAATAGACTGCCTTTAGATTATCTATGTAAACCTAGGAGTTTCCTGGTTTAAGATATCATTACTTGTGGAAACAGTTGTATTTTTCTTAGAAATTTTAATATGAATTTTTTCTGCCTTTGGAAGGGAGAGCATTGTTTTTCATAATTAACCACTGCTGTGCATTTCTTGTTCCTCCCCATCCCACCCTCTTTAATTGTCCTTCCATAGGCGCTTGGATTCTCTAATTCCAAACTCTCAGTGCCTTTTGGTCTGTTCATCTTAATTGTCACACTGAGTATCAGAGCTTAGGCAAATTCCTCAGAATGTGAGTCAAATTCTTTGTACTTCTTTCTGAGGGTATGTTTATGTGATATCAGATGAGTGAGTTAGTTTGTTTAATGAAAATACCTCCTACTGCTGGAGATTTATGTTGCTCAGCTGAGACACTCCAACAGCATGTATATATGTTCCTTTCCTGTTGTTATGACAGGCACAGTTGATTAGCTGAGCCCAGCTACATCTTTTGTATGTAAATTCTGGGGTGGCAGGCACTCTTGTCAGCATTCTGATTTTCACATCAGGCCAGAGCTTTGCAACCTGAACCAGGGTCTTCACATGTAAGCAGTGTGTCTGGCTCACTGTGCCACCTAGCCTTCAAACAGTAAATATCTGCATGAACATCAGTCATTTGCAACCTTTGTTTTTGCATCTACTAAGTGCTTCGCTGCTTGGGGTTTGCATTCAATTATTTTTGACACAGTTGGAAAATTCATCTTCTTCCCAGACTTCACAAGCATCTACAGCATCTGTGAACTGTGGGGAGATAAATGATAGATAGGAATGGCTGCTGTTCCAACCAAATAAAGGGAAAAGGACTGGCACTGAAATCAGGCTGGGGGGAAAAGAGGGTGGAGGGTGGTGCTTTCATTTATATTTTTCTTTTTCTTTTATACAAAGTTTTTGGCAATGGAAATGTCAATTGAAACTAACTACATTAGGAAACTAATGACCATTTCTCCAAGGCGTATTTACTAAAGCATGATACAGTCAAATCTACTCAAACAGTTTTACAGTACTGTAGAATCAAGTTTTGATTTCTCACTTACATACTCTTTTTGAACTGACTTTTTTTTTATTTCAAGAAATCAAATGTAAAAATCTATTCTACTTTGCCAAAGTTTTTTTTCTCTGTTAAACTTTTCAGCACCAAATATTGAAAAATAGCCAAAAGGATACAGGTTCTAGGAATTTACATTTTAGGAACTCTAAATTAATTCTAGATTAACAACATTATTTATAATAATGTTTATTATTATAATAATTATTATTATTATAATAATTATTATAAATTTACTTAATTTATAGTTAAAAAATATCTTTTATCAGACCTTTTAAAACTAGATGTATTGAAGCAGAAGGGCTTTTTATTTATTTAACTGATAAGAAAACATAGTCTACATAAAACTTCTAGCCCTGTAAAAATCAAGATTCATCAACCAGATGAATCAAAAAATCATCTAGATGATGACTGAAACAAATGCAATCATCAGGAACTAGATTTTGGTGGTATTTGCAGTACTGTACTAGACCTACTTAAATAAATAGAATTATTCTAGACTTGTAGTTCAAAAGCAGTACAATTTGAAAGTATTTCAAAGCATAGACTTTTGTAGTTAATACAGAGGTTTTTATGGTAAATGGATTTTTATTCATAACTTTCCTTAGATGAAGCAAATTTTCCAAGTAATAGAAGATAAGGATAGCAATACTAATAGTATTATTAAAACAATCAGATGATAAAAAGCTTTAATGACCCAATTCACCTTTACCATCTGAAGTTATTGACAGATATTTTCTTATTAGTCTTTACAATAATTAGCTTAGGATACCCATACATTTTTATTATAATGTTTATCTTCTTTTGATTAGGTTTTCAGAAAAGACCAATAGTGGATGTTACAAGAGTTAACCTAAATATATCAAGTAAAGTATTTTGTGTTTGACCTTCTCTGGAGTCCATGGGAAGGTAGGAAGATCAAGTGGAAAACGTGAAATCAACCAATGCAAAATAAATCACTGACAGAACTTGTGACAGACTCTTTGGGGAAAGAGAGGATCTGAAGGAATGGGTAGCCTGGTAATGGTGTTGGACTCAGGTTCTAGAAATAGACCTGCATGAGCAGAGTTAAAAGGCTTCTAACCTAGTTGTTACTATGTTGTTGTTGTTGTTGTTGTGATGATGATGATGATGATGATATTGACAGGTTGAAAAAGGTGAAACTGTATAGCTTGGAGAAGAGAAGGATGCATGGAAACCTCATAGCAACCTTCCAATATCTGAAGGGGGGCCTACAAGGAAGCTGGAGATGGACTTCTCATAGGAGCTGTAGTGACAGGATAAGAGGCAAGGACTTCAGACTGAGACATAGTAGGTTTAGATTAGATGTTAGGGTGATGAAGCACAGGAACAGGTTGCCAAGAGGAATTCTGTATGCTCCATCCCTGGCAGGGTTCAAGGGCTGGATGGAGTGCTGGACAACGTGATCAAATGAGAGGTGTTCCTGCCCTGGACAAGTGGATTGGAAATAAATGATTTTTAAGGTGTCTTTCAACCTAACTTATCCCCCATTCTCTGATTCCATTATAATGAATTGCTGTTGTTAGTAGTAGGAGTAGTAGTAGTAACACTATCACTATCACTGTCACTATCACTGTCACTATCACTATCACTATCACTATCACTATCACTATCACTATCACTATTACTATTACTATTACTATTACTGTTACAACTGATACCACTACTAGTACTAGTACTAGTTCTACTGCTACTACTAATTTCCCAGAGGCAAATGTAATAGATATATCCTTCTAGAGACAAAATATTTGCTTTAATAAGAATTATTAAATAATAATTTTAATTCCTGTTATAAAGAATAGTAGGAGTCTCATGTATTTAGTAAAGGAGAGCAGATGTTCTTTTCCTCCCCCTTTTCAAGAGGGCAGGCAATTGCCCTCTTTTTTATTATCTCAAAAGACTGATTAAGAAACTTTCTACCTAAGTGGTTTTGGCAGTCATTGTCTTGGCTGACACAATGTCATAATTATGCTTCTATAAATCTTTATATTTCACCTATTATGTCCTAAATGAGGTGGCTATCCTGTCTTAATTTGCATCTATCCAAACTTATTTTGAAGAGGAACATAAAAAATAAACATTAATTTTACATTAAACAGAAGCATTAAATATGGTGAGAATTCATTACTCCTTTTTTTTAAAAAAAATCTATTTCTTCTTCCACTTTCACATTGCTCAATATACAATGTTTTAATCACCTTTAAATAAGCATCTATTATATTGGTAGAATAATTGCACTTAAAGCTTTTTTAATATCCCGGGTTATATGTTTTCTGCTGCCTAATAATCTTATTATGTGCCTATATTGTTATCCAACAGAAGAATGGATTGTACTAAGCTACTGCTTATGCTGTAGGGATCAAAGTCATTTCCACATACATTTTGAGGCAGTCTGATATGATCTGCTCTCGACAGCCAATATCTTCCTGCTGCAGGTCCAGCTAGAATTATTGTCCCCGAGATGGCTTATTAAAAAGGTTTATAGATGGGCCACTGAAGTTCTCAAATTTTCCCTGACAATATCTCTATCTTTGTATGATTTTATTGTTATCCCTCACTCAGGATTTCCTGGAATAAATTATTTGAGTCTCAATTAATTGCTGCAACTGAGAGTTGAAGCTATTAGCAAGCCTTTGGCAAATAGCTGGGCATTAGTATTTATTACAGACACAGATGCATGAGAGGTGCAATCAATTTTGTCTTTGTTGGATTTCAACTTCAGTGAATTGTTCATTGATTTTGGAATTTGAGAGTATTCTAGGAAACTATTAAACAAATGGGTGATTTTGGGAACCATTTTGTAACACATATAGTGACAACCTAGACAATAGATGTCAAACCATTTACACAAAGGTCCTTTTCAGCCTCACTTGGTGCACATCATCTTATACCTCATAACATATTAGTCCATGATAAATTGTGTTCTTTAGGCAATTTCTCCTTTAGGTATGAATGAGAATTAAAAACCAACATGAAAATATCTCACGTACGGATTTTGTTTGGTAAAAATTTTTCTTCCAATTTATGCGCTATTATTTTTAGATTTTGCTATTCTAGTATCATGTGATGACTTACCTGGTGCATTACAATTCCAGAAATCAAATCAGTTTTAAAATGAATTTTTCTTCCTATGTTTTGGGCATGCAGTTGTTTTCCCCTTTAAAGTATATGGAATTACTTGACAAATTTAATGGATTTACACAGTTAGTTTACCCAAGGCACATTCTCTGATGTTTGTGTTTCTCTAACAAGGTGAAGATACACGTTTTTACATCAGCTTGGATTTCCAAACCAGAAAAATCCTAGAGAAAAAGCTCCCCAAAAGAAAATTCCCAAAATGCACTGAAATAATACTTGAAATATTTAAGCATATAAACATCTTCTAGAAAATGTCTTTCAAGCACTTTGAAAATGTGACTTTGTCACATAATTATTCATCTAAGAGTTAGATTTTATTGGAGTTTATTCAATATTTGTTGTAGTGTATCATTTAGAAGAGCATTAATTTTCTCTTCTATGGATATTAACATTTTCATGGCCATGAAAGCGTGTGCATATTGCTTCATAAAAACTTTTTTGCAACAGTGTAGAGAAATAAGGAGAAATCTTTTAAAACAAGATTAATTTTTCACTCCAAGGATGTAGCATTTTTGATCCCAGACTTTATGCTATCTTCTATTGTCAGCAGTGTGTATAAGCCTATTTTAATAGTCTAATATATCTCATCAGCAAAAATTATGTCTTCAAATGCAAATCAATGCATTTCTCCCAAGATAATGGTTCTTTTTTATTACCTCTGAACTTATCTGTATAAATTTTAACATCATTTTCTTTCAAGAGTGTAGGGTTGTTTCTTTCTCAGCTATAAACTATAGGAAACAATATAATCAAACTCTTTTTTATATACTTTTTTTAAGTTTGTAACACACAAAGTTTCTTCTTATGCAACCATGATGATGATCATTTCATCATCTCATAATTTCCTCATGACAAAGTTTTTGTTTAAAAATGCATTTTTGATAGTTTTTCTTAAAACGAGCCATTGCTGCTTGAACCAATACACTGAAATACAGGAGTATAGGCTGTCATTATTCTCAGCATTTTTTTCAGATGCTGTAATGCTTCCTTATCAAACACAAAGGTTTTGTAGTCACTGCTTGTTTTTTCCCTTAGTGCTAATCCGATTACAGCATTCTCACATTTAGACCAACCATGCTTTTAGTGATTGTATGCTAGCTAAGCATTCCCTTTTCATTTAATTTTCTTACCCTGCTTCTTCTTCAGAGAAAAATGGGTGTCAGATAGTAAACTCACCATCCTTTCCTAACAATCACCCTCATGTAATTTTAATTTCCAAAAAATATGGAGATTTTTTTAATTAACAAATTTAATAGTTACATTTGTGAACCTCCTTTTTGAATATAATCATCATCATTAGATTGAAATAAGCTTATGAGCTTTTTGTACTACACAAAATATAGTAAATAAATATTTTTATTCATGATCTGTTTAAACACCACTCTAAAATAGGAATCAATTTCTCCTTTATGTATTCAGTCTTAGCTTGGCAGGAGAGAAACACTGTGGGTTAATGATTAAGGAAAAGCAAAACTATCCTGGTACATCCCTTCCTATTATACTACTAAGTAACATTACCCACAGCTACCTCTTGAGCCTGAATCTGCCTTGTTGTCAAATGTGATAAATCCTTATACCACTTTTTAATACTCTTCATAAAGCTGCTGTCGTAGATTCATGTACTGGCACTGCTTTATGTATAAAAAAAAATAAAAAAAATAAAAGTTTTAGAATTTTAAATATCCCAGAAGACATTTAATTTTTCTCTTAATTATCTTTTCTCCTTTCCATTTGCTTGCTAGTTGTCATTGCTGCCTGTGCCTTTTGCTCCTTGCAGAAGATGCCATTTAGTGTTTTCAGGTTCTGAGGCTTCTGAAGAATGACCTATTGCCAAGTCAGGAGAGATCCCGTTCTGGGTTCATTTATCTCTTTGGAACCCTCTATCTCAAAGTGTATTTTCAGGCTATCAAGAATTTTTACCTATGAACAAAGTTTTCTTTGTATCACAAAGCTATAGCTTTGTCACAAGGCTACAGGTTTTATCTTACCATCTGTATGGGAACAGCAGCAATGGATTTTATTAAATTAGCTGAGTACTTCATTGGCTACTTTTTAATGTGATGGAGGAAAAATCTTGAAAAATAACTGGTCCTTGCATTTACAATACAACCTTTCATATCCTAATGATTCTCATTAAATGGTCATCTATGTTTTCACAGCTGTGGAGGCAGGTAATATTCCTTTAAGGAAATGCTAGGTGATTTTATATAAAAAATTTCCCTTTTGTTGCAGTGTGTTTTGGGGTTTTTTTATCTCAAATATTCACTTTCCGAGAATTCTTTACTTATTTAAATTGGGATTCCCTTTAGAATTAAATTGGGATTTACCCACTGCTATCCACATGTTGCTTTTTAATAAAAACTAATATTTCTACTTCCGTCTGGTCTAATTGCTTAATGCAGGTGATTTCTACCTTTGGATTAGATCTCTTTTTTTCATTAATTCTCATGAAGCTGAGGCTCTTTTAGAGGTTTTTCAGTTTCCTCTGTGGTTTGTACATGTTTTTTCCCTTGGTCAGTTTCTTCAGAGCTCTGAGAAGTAGACCCTGGACCCATGAGGTCTGTACAGGTGAGGGAAGCATCACTATCTTAGTGTGTCTGAGAGTTTCTTTAAGTTTCTAAATGCCTCTACCTTTCTTGGTTCTTGTCAGTTCTGAGAAGATTTGCAACTTGGGTGCCATTGATCTTATTTTAGGTGCAGAATCTCTAATATCCATCTTTGTGACAGAAACTTTTTTGTTCAATGTCAAGATTTTTGTTGATGGTGTTAGTTTTTGATATTAAGATATCCCAAGGGACTGTTCCAGTTACTCCTTTCAAGGCGTATAGGAAATTCAGTTTCTTTTTTAAACCACAAGATTCTTTGTAGGAGCAACTTTCTTAAACCTGGTCTCAGAGATCTCCAGAGACTTATTCATTTGGAGTCAAAGATTTATGAAGAACTTAACTGTAGATAGGGACAGGACTCCGTCAAATATTGGACTATGTTATTCTTTCCTCCATTGCAGGGAGTGAAGAGAAAGTAGAACAGTGGACCAAGGTAATATCTCTGGGGCTTAGATCCTTTCACTGAGTGGAGCAGCCTAATTTAGCTCCAGATAAGTGAAATGACAGCTGATTCTTAAAGTAACTTTTAGTTATTGTTATATAGGCGACCATAATACAACATTGCTATTCCCATAACATCACTTGAGTCCCAAGAATTTAGTGGATTGAAGGAAGGAAAAATAATCTTTCTTCTAAAGGTAGAACTACTTCCTTGGTACTTTCCTATATCAAGTTTTTAATTATTTTCCAAGTTTCTCTGAGGAAAGTGTGTATGCTTGTTGACATTGCCTGGACTACTCTTGTTTGAGATATCTGCTTCCACAAGCCAAGGGAAACAAGAAACCATTAGTTCTGACAGGTGATGGGTCACATGCTGGTGGGAAGTCTTCCAAGGCTCACCAGCCACAATTTCAACAGCCATCCTATCTTAATTCCTGGTCCTCAGCAAAAACTGCAGGACACATCAGTGTTAAGGCCAGGGAATGCACGAAAGGAGGGCTGTTTTGCTCAGACCTCCTGTACATCAAGACAAGTTTCAGTGAGATCACTCAGGGAGAAAATGAGGACTAGTCCCTATCCACACCTAATGTTGTTAGTTAAACAAGTTTGATCATCCCTGAATGAAAGAATGAAAATTGTTTTGCTTGAGGAAAAACAATATTGAATTCAATAGTGTAATATTGCACACCAAATTGACTACAACACTCCCTACAGTTAAGTCTGTAGTTCAGTTGTATAACAGCTGTATTACATTCCAAGAAGGAGTTTAAGAAGCCTTTTAAACAAGAAAGAACATAGTGGGTTTGATATTGTTGCAGTGTTGTTATATAAAATAAAAATATCAATAAATAGAACCTGAGATTCAAAATTTATTTTGTAGTTGGCTTCCGTCAGGAAAATATAAGGTATTCCTGAGCCTGATCTAGTGCAAGTCCCTGCACTTATTGATTTTGCAACAAAGAGGGGAAAACTATCAACAATTAAATTAAATCCAGATGGTGTAACAGTAAATCAGGCTCATTCAGTCACCTAAAATTCAAAATTTATAATAATTGAATGACATAGCCAAGTGAAATAAAGCTAGAAATATACATCATGGTGTCATAAATGAATACAATAAATTTTTGAAAGTTAAAATATTTTGGTGATATAAAGAAGTATATTAAATACATCTACTGAAATTTTCTTTAATTCATTGTTAAGTAAAGAATAAAGTGAAAAGAGAATAAAAAAATTTGTCAACTAATCTGATTCAGGCTGAACTGATGAATAGAAACATGCCTCCTCATAAAGGTAATTCTACCTTGGGTCCTAATATTCATAGAGGACTGATCAGATGAGTAACTTATAGCTAAGTCACATTCTTTAGCTTTATTGACAATAATAATAAAATTATTTTTAATTTTAAAATAAACAAAATAATAATATAATAATATAATAATATTATTTTATTTATATAATTATATAATATACTTATAATACTTTTATATATATATAATATAACATTTTTTATTATAGAGTAATAGTAAAAAAAGGACTCAGAACACAGGAAGCGTGAAAATGGCAAAAAGTAATCTTTACAGTAAATTAGAAATTATATCTTGCTTTGACTTCAAATTTTAAGTCCTTTCACTTTCATCCCAGTATGAATATCTGCATCTAAATCAATTTCTGTTTCAAAATTTGGGTTTTCTTGAGGTAACTACTACTTGAAGATCTAGAAGAGACTGAATTACCCAGTTTTAAGTAAGAAGGTCCCTCCCACTTGTCTGCAGTCCCCCTGTTTTAGTCCTTTAATTCTTTCCCTCCCCTTCACTGTTCGTATCTGATCATCCTGTATTGTTAAGTAGTAATGTCCGCCTTGGAGGAAAACTCCCACAGGATTATGGAAACTGTTCCTAAAGAAGTTCAGGACCTCAGAGTATAGGATTAGCAGCAAATAGGCAATAGGCAGGGATAGGAGTCATTTGCCTGATTTAGAAGAAACTGACCTGTGCAGGGGATCACAGCCATGTGGTAATGTCAGTGTCCATGACGGAATGTGGTCTCTTTCCTCTCAACACACAGGTGAGGTCTTGGTTAGGGACTTGGCAGTAGGGGCCCCAAGGAAAGCTGTGACACATGAATGTGAAACGTAATAGTTGAAGTCCTGGTTTCTGAATAGAAAGAGATGGAAAGAAGCAGACAGAATGGATGCTTGATTGTGGTTCAAAAAGACAAAAATGTAGGGAGATATATTCAAAGATATAAGGAGATAAGGGTTTGGGAGATTAAGGTTTGTAACTGAAAACTATCCTCAGTTTGACCTTGTCACAGACAATCTGTGACTCACTAATACACTGTTTTTTTAAAAAATAAATCAAAATAACAAACACAGACCTTGTTTTTCCCCCCACCATCTACTGAACATCTTATTTTACCTTCGGAGATCTTGATGTATCACTTTTCTCTCAATACTCCTCTTTTGGGGATGTGGAAATTCTTCACTCTTCTCCAAGGCTTTTCACAGAACACATCATGAAGAAATAGATCTCTTGTTGAAGCTCTTTTTCTATTCCTAAATGCCCCAGAGGAGATTTGCAGTGGAGAAACTGAGCTTACAAAAAAGACTATGAATTAATGTCTTTCCCCAGAATGCAAGCAAAAAAAAAAAAAAAATCCTTAATAGAATTGAAAGTTATTAGAGGAACGGAGTTTCTTTCATCATTGGAAGACAACTTCCATCAAAGGATAGTTTGCCAGATTAATACTGTAGCTACTCGCCTCCTCTTTGAAATAATTATCCTTGCAGATAATTATTGAGGAAATATATTAGATATTATTCCCTCTATGGGAAGTCTGAAAGGAAGAGGTATTACAGGAAGTGTGACATTGTAGATACTTCAACCAGCCCTCTGTATTTAGAACCATGATTTCACATAGGACTCCCTGATAGTTTAACAAGACTGTTCACTCTTCCTGAAGTGGCCATCTGATAGTTTTCCTGTCGTATGCCGTATGCCAGGTGTCTGTTTTGCTTTCTATGTAAAACTCATTTTAAACCCATGTTCATTCCTACTTCTCTACTTTCAATAGTCTTCCAAGAATAGAATTTTAAAGGCTGCTTATTTTACTACTTAGAAGTTATGGGTAAATGTGAAATATATTTCATTACTTGAGTATCTTCATCTTTGCCAACTAAAGAGAACACTTTTGTTCAATAAGAAATGCTTATGATTGATTCTCAGAGGAAACATGGCTATAAAAGTGTAATGATATTTGGGCCCTTCAATATTTTGTCTACCCGTGATTTTCTCATTACATTACAAAACTAGATAGAGGCGTAATATAATGCAGGTATGACCTGTGTTCAAATGAGAAAAGCTAAACTGAGCAATTTACCGTATTCTATACCACAAACAATCTTACAAAATTAAAATATCTGCTGAGCTAATTGTAGAAAAGAACAAGACATATAAATTTTGAACATCCTAACACCTTTCCCCTCGGGATTTTTCAAGACACTTCCCCTCTTGGGATATAACACAGCAGCTATTGTGCACACAAAGGTTCCAGAGAAGAAATTAAAATTAACACAATATTCAGAAAGAAAGAAAAGCTTTCCTAAATCTAATGTAAACACTTGACAGGGTTAATACTATTTGACTAATGCTGTACTGTTGTAAAAGGCTTTATTGAGTATTTAATGGTAGCAAAACTATATTTTTATGCAAGTAACTTCCCTGTAAAAAGTAAGGAAAAACTCCTCTAACAGTGGCACATAAGCCTTGATTTCCCAGTGGTTACCCTTGCTTTTACAAAAAAGTTCTATTGAATCAGTGGTTATCTAGATGGGTAAAATTGATGCTCAAGGAAAGAATTATTTTTTTTAAAAAAATCTGAACATTTACTCAAGGGAAACATATTGCCTAAGATATTGCTTGCCAAGCTTTATTTAGTTCACCTCCTCTGCTAAAATAAAATAGCTCTCTAGGTTTTTTATAGGAAAGCAACAATTCAACTTTGCTTAGTTTTTTTAAGTTGTTAAGAATATAAACTAATGTGATCAGGCTGCAGGCACCTAGTAAATGCCATTTAGACAATTAAATGTTCATCACATTTGACATCACTTCCATAAATATTATTCTGGTACTTAGTTTTAGTTTGTTTTAATTTTAGTTCTACAAATTTAGTTTGTAGAAAATTTGCATGTCAAATTTTTTATTATTTGTATCTGTAATTACTACAATAAAGAGGTCAGACAATGTAAAGAACCTCAGGAAGTTCAGCAAAAGGAAGGGCAGAATTCTGCACTGAGGAATGAACAGCCCTATGCACAAATATATGCTGAAGGACATCTGGCTGGAAAGGATCTTAGCAGAAAAGGACCTGATATCCTGGTGGTCATCAAGTTGGATATGAAATGGCCTTTGCAGAAAAGAAGACAAATATTACCCTGGCGTGCATGAGGCAAAATATTGCCAGAGAGTCAAAGGATCTTTCACCTCTAGTCAACACTGGCAGTGTTATATCTGGGGTCCTGGGTCCAGTTTTGGGATCCCCAGTATAAGAGAGACATGGACATATTGGAGACACCCCAGAAAAGGGCCATGAAGATGCTGAAGGTGCTGGGGTATCTCTTCTGTGACAAAAGGCTAAGGGAGCTGGGACTGTTCAGCCTGGAGAAGAGTAAGCTCAAGAAGATCTTGTTAATGTGTATAAATACTTTAAAGGAGAGTGCATCCAGTGAGGATGGAGCCAGGGCCATTGCAGTGTTGCCAGTGACAAGACTAGAGCCAATGGGCACAAACTGTAACAAAGGACGTTCCCTCTGAACATCAGAATACACTTTTTTATAGAAAGGGTGACCAAGCCCTGACACAGATTGACCAGAGAAGTTGTGGAGTCACTGTCCTTGGAAATATCTAAACACAACTGGAAATGGTCCTGCTTGAGTAGAAGGTTGAACTAGGTGGCCTCCAGTGGTCCCTTCCAGCCTCAGCCATTCTGGGATTTTGTCACTGCACACATAAGGTTACATGAAGTTATATATATACTCTCTATATCTGTACAATGGGTATTTGTACTTCTGTTCAACATATATTGATGGACCCACATCATTTTTACAAAATACAGTATAATGCATTTAAACTTATAACTGGATGTAGTAACACTTACTATGACAATACAGATTGCATTATTTTAGGTGGGCATTTACTGACAATTTTTCACTTCTGTTTGAGGGGTTTTGTCTTGTGAAAATCTTATGAATTCATAACATGGCCAGTATATTCATCCAGTTTTATCTCCAAGGAATAATATCGAGATGACTGGGAAATAATGTACTGGTATGACAGAGACTGACTACCTTGATATAGAGTTTTCATTCTCTGATGCAGTGAGATAAATTACTGAGGTTTATTTCCACTTTAATACTTTTTCATGATAGCACAAAGAAGGTGACCATTGAAAAAAAAAATAATCTAGATGAAACTGGTATTGACAAACTGGTACTCCCTTTTGGCTGGATTAGATATATTTTTGTACCTTTACCTTTCTGTGCTGGCTACATTACCGTTCAGTGCATGTATTTTACATTTGGGGACGAAGAAGGAGGTGCACAAAAATGTTTCACTTGTAATGTATACAAAATTTTTAAACCCAGCATAATTTAGAAACTTTCTGCTGTGTCTTCTTGAAAGCAGGAAGAGCTTTGGCTGTCTACATTACCATTTGTGTTACTATCTCAATGTTACTATTTTCCTAAATGTTTAGCTGATTAGTGTATTAAAATCAAATGCATAATTCAAATAATTTAGCATGAAGTTTTCTGCCATTCATTATTTCTGCATCACTTCTTTGCCCTCTAACTTGTGATATAGTCATGATATCATTGAAGCTATAGTTTTGCTAGAATTTTAGTGCATTTAAGTGTAAATAGTGCATTTTAGTGTATATAAGTGAGGAGAGAAGGAAAATAAGATAAGTGAGCTTTAAAATGTAGGGCTGAAGTTAAGAAAACAAGAACTTAGAACTGGATAGAAAAGTGAATAGAAAAGTGCATTTGAAATGGGTTACAATGAAAAGCAGACCCAGAAGAGCCAGAGTTGCCAGCAGGCAGCAGCTGCATCCTCTATAGGAGACTGTGATGTGCTCTCAAGTTTGACTGCAGGAGAGCCAGCAGAGCACGTACAGACCAGAAATCATGTTCAGTGACTCCATTTTTTATGGCCCATTTGAGGAAGGATGAGCAGCATCTGAAGGCAACCACAAAGGGAACATCTTAGAGTTGTAATAGGCTGGCTTGTGCCATTTCTTCAATTTGTTACTGTCTGGCATGTGTGTAGATTAATGTAAAGTTATTTCCTGCACTTGTTGGAGTCTTTGCTATGATAATAAAGTAAGAGAATTTGAATGTCTAGCATGTCCTTGGAGTATAGGAGTGTTTGACATTTTCTAGGTTTTAGTTCCTAGCTCTGCCTTCCCCAGAAATGAGTGTGGCTATAAATGCTGATGAATGGAATGAGTAGCCAACCAAAATTAAGAACATTGTAAAGGTCAAGGTAATTCACCACTATCATTCTCAGTGTGCTGTACTCTAGCCACTAAATACTATCACAAAGTCTCCAATACAAGAACACAAAAACTTATGTATGGCGTTTTGAGTTTGGTTTTGATCTGTTGGTTGTTTTTTCTAAAAAAGATAGTGACAATAGTAACCAACAGAGGAAAAGACAATCTACTTACAAAGCATGTATACTCAATTAATGGTCTTTCCACTACAGAATAACTTCCATCTTCTCTGCATCAGAAATGACTTTTGGAAAGAGGGCACAACTGAACAAGGTCCATTGAAAACAAACTTTATAAGACACAAAACTAATAAATCAAAACTGTTCTTCATAGTGTTTCATTTTAATACTGAGTGGCTTTTCTTGGTTTTGGGGTTTTTTTTGTTGGTTTTTCTGGTTGGGTTTGGTTTTTTAATATCATTCACATCAAAATTTAAAATCAACAATCAACTGTAATGGCATCATTCTAAAGAGAAATGGAAATATGACATTTGTCAATCCAGCCCAAAATCGTTGCAAAGAATTTATGCATATTCTCATAAAACACAGCTGTGATATTGCAGTAATTTGAGCCAAAAACAAACTGTAATTTTAATGACAAAATGCTTCTGTTGTGTAAAGTTTGCACAAAAACATGGTTATGTTTAGTATTTTGATCTTATCGAACTGGAGAAAACTGCCAGTCGGCCCTGGACATATGCTTCTATTATTAAATCTAATCTATTTGCACAGCAGTTGCACTGCAAAAATATAGGCCCACATTTATTTGGAACAGATTCTGATACAAGAAGAAAAAAATTAATCCACACATTAGACTGGCAAAAGCCCTTGAGTGGAAAGCATTTCATTACAAAAAAAAAGTCCAGTGTAGAGAGGACATGTGGCACTGTTGCTGCTCCTCTGACATTTTCTTAAACGGGAATTCATGGCCACCATCTTCAGTGTGGCATGCTGTGCTATCAGATTGCACAAAGAATAGGAAAATAAAGTCAGCCTAGCTATTCTTTTAAATTAGATTTCCATGTATTTTCCAAAAACACCTGTGCAAAACTGATTTCCTAAAAGAAAAATAACCAGATTTGATGGGAATGTTAATGAAAATGGTGCCATTTTGAGTTGTGATTACAAATAGTTTAGTTGTGTTTTTTTTTTCAATCCAGAACTAAAAGCTACTTATTTTTATTAAAAAAAAAACAAACATAATTGCAGACTATATTATTCTTTTAACATAGCAAAATTCTAATGAGGATAGAGTAAGTAGCTGGATTTTGCTGATACTTGTAATTAAAAAAAAATAGATTTATTTTGGATTTTTTTTCGATCCATTTTTTAAATCATGCAGTTTCAGTTTCAACTTTTATAGAGTCTTCATAGGGTTTTTTTTTATTGAGTTATGTCAAAATTACAGAATTAAAGAATTAAAAATGTTAGTGCTGTTAAAATAGATTTTATTTTGTTGTGGTTTGTTTTGCTATAAGCAAAATGTAACTCATGTTGTCTATATAACTTCACTGTGAAAAAACAAAAAGTGTTATCAAAACAGGTAACAGTTCTGGGTGATAAACACAAAACACCTAAATCCAACTCAACAGCAGACTGCCCTACCAGTCAGACAAAAATGAAAATATATTTTTAGATACAGTGTTTAATTTTTTGCTTAATTTTTCCTATGTGCTTCTTTTCTTCCTCTGACTGAAATGTACCTTACTTTGAGGACAACTTGACATCCAGTTTAATGACATCTGATTAACTGATGTCATTTTTACCTCACATATGGTTGCTTCTGAAGGGAGACCCCACTGAACTGGTTAGTGATGAAAAAGAAGCACAAATATTATTTGTCTCATTGGTAACTCATTGATTTTAGGATCTGCAGTGCCTTTATATCTAGATTTATTTTTCATTAATTGAATATAAGTTCTTAAGTAGAAGAATATTTGGAAAAAAATAGGATGAATCCTTAAATCATCATGAAGTTTTAGGTTTATCCCATTTCCCCTTGTTGCTCTAGAATTGGCCTAGAAACATATTTGTCTAATGTCTTAATATATCCTCACACTGAAGGACTCCTTACCTTATACCATTAATATCCCTTATAATACACTGCTGGATGAGTTTCCCTGCTACAAGATCCCTCAAGTAATTTGCAGAGGTGGAAGTTTTCAAGGACGTCTTTAGATGCTTTAAGAAAAGTGGAAACACAGAAACCTGCCCTCAGCCCTTGAAATGTCCATTTGTCCCACTATCTTCTGGAAAATATCCCAGGTTTTGCCAAGAAGGTAAAGGAGACATGGAGCTAGTCTGGAATTTGTACTTCACTTAGTAATTATGTCTTAATGGCCTTCAGAATTTTGATTGACCTGTGGCCTAGTGCCCTGTAACCTGGAGAAGGAAGACGGAGTTGTTCTAGTGCTTCCTGAAGATCTTGGCCTGGAGATCCCCTAATACCACACAGCACACCTGGGTTTTTGGGCCATCAGAACTTAGCTGAGCTCAGATTTACTACTAAATCCAATAAAAAGTTCTTCACAGTGATAGTGGTCAAAAACTGGAGAGACTACATAAGAAGGCAGGGAATTTCTATCCTTGGAAATACCTAAAATTCTTGGTCAAGGCCCTGAGCAGCCTTATGCAATTTCAAAGCTCACCTTGTACTGAGCAGGAGATTAGACTTGATCATTTCCAGAGTTCATCCAAACCAAAGCAATTCTGTGAACAGGGTCCTGGAGATCCTTGAGCTCCAGAGAAATCTTAGAAGAGTATGGAGAAGAATTTACACAGAAGGAGCCAATTTTGACTCATCTGGCATTGCCTTGTGTACCAAGATGAAGTAGTATACACCTGATAAAGGCTTCAGTACCTACTGGTGCACAAGCTGCTATAAAGACATAAAAATATTAGACATAAAACTATTATTCATAACTAGCATTACCCCAGCTTTCATTACTGAGCAGTTGTCTGTTAATAATTCTTTGTTTAACCTGCTTCTTTTATGGGGGCATTAATTGAAGAACTACAAAAATTTAAGGAACTCAAGAATTTCATCTCTATCGGGATTTCAGTTAGCTTCAGAAAGAATCTCAAAGTGGAAATTCTTCTCCCTCAATACTCTTTGATAAATACTGTACTAAACTTTTTTATACAAATCTCTTTATTTGCAGTGAGCATGGAATGAATATTTTTTGTTTATGACAACACAGGACTTAACTGTAGTAGGGAAGGGGTCATATTTCTTTTTCTGAAAGGAGGACATACCATGACATGATAGATTTTTAATACATATTTTTCTTTTTACACCTTCACAGTCTGAATTAAAACTGGAAGAAAATTTAGGAATATATATTTCTGGTATTTTCATGTAGCTCAGATGTTCAAACATGGTAACTATATTTCTGAAATATGTATATATCATTTTCTGCATAGGATGCACAGAAGATCTGGGAAATAAAAATTCATAAATGGATTTATAATTTCTTTTATTTGAATTCCTGATAGTTTGGGTATTTTTGGTTGGTTTTGTTTTGGTTTGGTTTTTGGTGTTGTTTTTTTTTTTTTTTTGACAAGTTATTTGCTAATATCTTTTTGGGTGCTAAAAAAATAAAAAAGGAAATTCTAACTTTTAATATTATCCATACTTACTGAAGGTTGCCATAATCTGCAGTTTTTCTGCCTGGAATATGCTGTGCTTATCATAATAGCACAGTGATATTTAAGAATGTTATCCTTGCCAATTTGTGGTTGAGCCTAGCTAAAAATTATTTCTTTGTTTTGCTGACATCAAAGGAAAAGAGAGGAAGCTGCAAAAGTCTGGGGAAGGAATGGTTGAGTCTGGTGAGGCAGAACATGTTTCAATAACCTTTCTACCAGTTTAAGAGGACCTCCTTTGCCACTGCAATGTGTGCCCTGCAAGGAGATGGGGAGCAATCTGATCTGGATGTATTGCTGAAATTTATTTCTAAAGCAGCCTGGAAAGATTGACCACACTGGAAGAGGAGCACGCTGCACAGAGAGGAAAGGCTCTCCTTATCCTCTGAGGTGGGTGTGGGAGCTGAGGGAGAAGGGGACCCTTCCTGTTACCCTTTAACTGCTGCCCATGAAAACACCAAATCACAGTATTTGTCTTATTGGCTCTCCCCTACAAACCTAGAGGTTGAGAATAGGCGTAATTTCATCTAATTAGTTGTCTGAAAGTTCACATTTTAATAAAAATTATTACTTGCTATCCATGATTGAAAAAGCCTAGAGGAACAGAAGAGAGGGACCTCCACAGTGCAATTATTTGCATCCTCTGGAGACCAATTCAGACCACATAACACAAACATCTCTCTTAAAACAGGATGAATAGGTCTCCAGCGATGCCTTTATTTCTCTCTGCTGACTGTAAAGGAAGCAGTAGACACCTAGCACTGAATAAAGTCACTGAATGCCTAGACAGATTCAGGTAAAATGGATTTCCTTCTAATTTTCTCATATTAGTAATGCTTACAAGTTAGGGCAATGAAATTAAATTAATATATTACTTTAATTTACAAGCACAGAAGAAATATTCTTTTCAAAGCTACTATTACAGGTGAAAGTATGTACTATAAAACTGTCTATTAAAAACACAATAATAACTATAAGGTAAGAAAAACACAATTTAAAATACAACAGAGGTTTGCACTGATTTGAGTTTCATGAGAGCTAAAGTTGGTTTATTTATCTTTGTCTAAGATCCCTTTTACTTAGCATCAAGTTTTTAGCAGAAATTATATCAAAAAGACCAATAGGGATGATCAAATATTTGGAATAGCTTACATACTATGGGAGATAAGAATGACGAGTACTCTCCAACCTGAGGGAGAAATATGAGGGAGAATAAAATAATGACAAGTAAAGAAAAGTAGGAAAAGAGAAATTGCACATTGAAATATGTGTTGAAATGAAGAATAGAACAAGATCATTAGGGAAAAGGTTTGAAACAGAAAAAGGGAATCCCATTTAATATTATCTCATTTGAAACAGTAAACTTCTTTGCAGTGGGATGTTGCTGGTGACAGTAGTTTATACAGACTCAGAAAGCATTTAGTTTTATCAAAGTATATCAGATATAGTTTCTTCAATACGAAGCCCACAAATTTCATAGTCAAAAACTTTCATGATATTTCAGGCAACACATCACAGTATGCTTTTTCTATTCATGGGTACTTTCCTAGGACCTCTATGTAAAATATTTATAGAGAATTCTAGATCATCAACTGTAAAAGTCCATAAAATTTTGAGTATGCTATAATTACAAGCTTAGACTACCAGGTTAATTCACAGAAGCTGACAAAATATTTTGAAGACAAGTCTCACTCCTCTGTATGAGGCATTTGACTATGGCTCAGGGTGAAAAATTATAGCACTGCTTTCTCTATAATTTTGTTTATTTTCAAAATCATGTACTCAGAAAAGTCTTCAGTTTCTTTTAAATCAGGCAACCTAGATATATGTCCTATGAATACCTTCTCACTTGCTGTTTTGTCACAAGTGTTTGCTCTTCCTTACTGTTTTATTTTTAATAAATATTGTCAGTTCGGCTCCCTGCCAACATGCTGTTAAAAACTCAATGTGACAACTGTGCTACTAGCATGCTGGAAGCATGATAACTGGGATATATTTAATGCCTGATTATAGCCACATGACAGAAAAAGGACAATTCTTTTCCACTTCTCCAATATAGTATCAATATGGAAGGAAAATCCCAGAAGGTATTACTGCAATGGAGTTGCTCAGCTTTTGTCTTAATCTTTCTCAGGTCTCATTGAAATCAAGTTTCCTTCAGCTTCAAACTATGCATCTGTAGTTTAATTATGTATATATATATATATTTTTTTTTTTTTTTTTTTTTTTGCATGATATGTGGAAACACTAGCAATAGTAACAGTTCACAGTTGTCATCCAAAAAATTCCTTTGGAACTATGACCAATGGATTTTATGCTAATTGTTATGTTTGGGGTATTCTTCTTACCACTGTAACCACAGAAAGTTGCAATTTTCAGTTCAGCAATTCAGAAATGATTAGGTTTTTTTGTCCTGTGGTAATCCCTAAAGCCTTCAACCAATTTCTCAAGCTTCAATTTTATGTGGATGGGGCTTGAAATTTTTAACAAACTTGCTTTCATTTTAAAAGTTTCTTCTATTTTGATGCTGATGGACTTGGGGAATTTCAACTGCCCCCTCCAATTTTTTCGTGAAATTCATGTGAAAACAATATTTCCACTGATCTTTAAACTATTGAAAAATGTTGGAATATCATAGGTAACACAGCAAAATACATCAGTAAATAAAATGTGAATATCTTCTATATCAAAATCCACAGCTTGGTCTGAAATAATCATTCCAGATCCCCTTTACTGTGACTTGAGGGAAGTATTCATGCCTGAGATCAGCTAACTGGCATCTAAATAAATCAGAGTTATTGACTCTGAAGATTCTCTTACTTCTTTCTCTTTTCTCCAAAGAGACTCTCACATGGATTGGATTTTTCTTTTGCGCTCATTGATTGTCCAGGGACACAAATCTCACTTTTGAAAATGCAATAGCTAAATCAAAATAACCAAACGTTCAACTACAGGCACTGCTTTACCTGGTATGAGCATTACAGTGAGTGAGCATTTTGGTGTAGTCCCCTGAGCACTAGTTAACAGATGCTTGCTCTACAACAAATCCTTTATTTGAGAAAGTGAAAATTCATCTAGTCCTTCTTCCTAGCCTGGAACTCTCCCAAGTCCTGGGTATCATTACTAATAACACAGTTGACTTTGAAACAATCTGCTCCTTGTCTAACTTACAGCAAGCATTTTCTTCACTGACCAGAAACAGTTTTAGTGACTGAAAGGTTGATGTGTTTTGTCTCCTATCTACACAAAACCCTATAGAATCTGCTCAGTGCTTCCATAAGTTTGAAACATGAGGAGAAAACAGCAAGTTTCAGACATTTGTTGTGCTCTTTCTGGTCAGATAACTACACCTAGGAGCAAACAGACTGCTTTTGTAAGCTGCAGGTTAACCACTAAAATACTCCTGTGAACCCTTTGTCTTAACATTTTTTAGCATGGTAATAATCAAAACAAATTGATTTTGTTTTTCAGATTGCTAAAAACCTCCCAACATTTTCTTCAGCATCAGTGCTGAATAAATCATTGTAATGTTCCCCTGAAGTGAATTGAAAATTAATTTCCACAGTGAAGATGATCCTCCTAATAACAGGGTACATGGAATGGGGAAATTGGAAATCATTACCCAGCAAACATTATCTGTATTATTTTTGTAGCTGCTTTAGATTGTATTGTAATAGAAAATTAGGAGACTGGCTGTGAAGAAGTTTAAGAGGGTCCCCTGAAGAGCTTGTGCTTTAAAATTGATTCTTTAAAAAAGCATTAAACAGCTATTGGAATTGATTGCCTGCTAATATAAAGGAAAAACTCTTTGCCACCATTTGTGTTAAAAAAGAGCATCTTCATTCATGCATGTTATTAAAACTACTGGCCTGAAAGCCCCTGTAGAAAGATAAAGGATATGGATGGGATATTAAAACAGCAATCTTTACTTTATCTGGGATTTAAAGTTAATATGTTGCTTTTATTAATTCAGCGGGAGCTATTAGTTAGTATGTCAAATAAGGGATTTACAATTAAAATACTATAGAATAGAGGTATCTTTAGTACACAGTGAACCAGGAATTCTTCATTAATCTTCCAAGCATGAGGTATACCCCTGCAAAGAATAAATCCCGCATTTACACTTTTCTTTATTGCCTAGTTTTCTATGCAGAAACAATAAAAGTCAGAGCTGATAACACCCCTGATTATCTTCAGCAGCTTCCACTGCTGAGTGGTAATGGTGAATCAGATCTTAGCTAGCCACCATATCTTGTTTCCAAAGACTCAATTGAATAACCTTTGGAAGATGCTGATGTATGTAATGTGTTTGTAATATATATATATATATATATATATATAGGTATAATATTTAATATTTTAAAAATTACATGGAAATATAATTTTCTTTCTTGACTTTTAACTACTCAGCTTTTCTAACACATTTGGAACAAATTTCCCTTGTCTCTTTTAATTTGGGATAACAGGAAACATTAAGGGGCAATGAACATTGAGGAGGAAAACCTTAATAATGATCCTATTAGAAAAACAAGCAGCATGAACTTTAAAGCAGCAATTTGCATGAGTTCATTCTTCATGTTTGCTTTCATTTTAAAAGGGAAACAGAGACTGTGTTAGAAGGAAGACCATCTTGGGAACTTTGTCAAACACAGCAGTCCAGGCGAAGTCCCTTAGGTAAAGTTGCAAAGAAATGCAAGTGGATGAAATTATATTGATGAAACTATTGCAGATTCAGAGACTGAGGGAATGGGAAGACTGACAAAGCATAATAGGAGTAAATATGGAGATCAAAAGAAATAACCTGATCAGGAAAGCGACAAGCCAGACACAGCAGAACACCCAGCACAGTAACAGCAACCAGTGTGTATTTATTTTGGATTTCAAATGTCTGAAGATTAAAACAAAACATAACAAAAAAACAAAACAAAACAAAACAGAACAAAGTAGCAAAACACAGGCACAAATAAGGTTAAATAGAATTGAAGTGTGATGCAAACTGAATAAGGATATTGTCTACTACATGGACATGGTACAAGGACAGTAAATCTTTTATCTTTTTTTAACATTCTGTATTGTTATGATGGGAAGGAAGATTAGTTTTTAACTCAACCTAAGGACAAATGGAAAGGCTGTAAAGGATTAAAGGATTGAAGATTCTGTATAACAAGGCAATATTTCTATGGATCTGTCCTTCAAACTTTATGCATATCAGGTCTGGAGCCTGGAAAACAAGATGTAATACAAACCTATGGGGATGTTATCACATGACTCATAATTCAGTTGATAATTTAGATTGTTAGACAAATAGCAGGAACTTCTCTCTTCAAGAAAATTTTGGAATTTTGGTCTCTGGGTTTGCCAGTCAGTCTAAGAAGTCCTTACATTTTGTATGAAATACTACACACTGAAAATATCAGATTAATTTAATAAATTTTTATTGCAATGATTAACTCAATATGATGCATTTTACATATCACAACAAAACTGACTTTGCTGAAATGATAAATATTGATGTTAAACCAGTCAAAAATACATATGTTCTATGAATCATTTTAATTTTTCACACCATGATTTCCTGGCAGAAAGCACAACTATGCCAATAAATGTTCCACCACTTCTAGTAACTACATGAAAAAAAACTTATTTATGAAGAAGAAACATTGATTCATTAGTGGCAAAAGCTATAGTAGAAATATCCAAAATATAAACATCTAATTCTGAGTATACTTACAATACAACTCCTTAAAAGTTCACCCTTAATTGTCATTAAGTGTTCTTAACTTTTGAAATATTTACTGCTTTTACCTAGAATCAATAATCAAACTTTCACTTGTGAGCAAACACACATTACCTACAGTCTTCACCTTCTGGCATATTTGTCATTCAGAAGTTTGGTGGACGATGAGGAGGATGATAATGAAGAAAAATTATCACATGTCTTTTGAGAACAATCGAAGAGGAAAAGCCAGTTAAAAATATCCTGGGCAAATAAGATGACAACCTTAAGATGTCATGTTTCTCAAAAAATGAATCCTTAACCTTCCATATTTTACATTTTAAAGTCTGTTTAGGATTTGATAATTTCAGAGTTATGTTATGTATGTGCACTTGTTATATCTGAGTTCAAACATCCCTGCACAGAAAGACAGCTACATGCGTAAGTTTTCACATGGTAATGTAGGATGTAGATTTATAGCATTTTTGTTATTCTCTAACAGTCTGAGTGCTTGTTCTCACCCTGCAGTAAAAGTGTGACAGCTTTTTCCTCACTGAAGAAGAAAACTACCTACATTTACCATGGCATAAGTAAAGGCATTTATTGCAGAGTACCTGATATCATAAATTCAATCTATAACTTACACCTCATTAACCTGTTGAAAGGCTGGGAGTCTTGTATGATAAGCACTGTACAAACACAGAGGAAGAAGTATCCTTTGTCAGACAGAAAAAAGAAAAAAATTACTATCTGAATCATAGAAATCAGATGACTTGCTCAAGGACAAGATGTGAAGTTGCAGACCTAGGACTTGAATATTTATCTTTGAAATTTCAGCCATAAGACCATCCTTCCTAATCTTGATAGTACAAATCATCTTCTGCAAACAAAGTGCGCGTTCAAAATATACACCTATTCCTTTGATTCAGCACTTCCATAGTTCACTGAAGTCACATCCCTGCCTAGATCTGAAAAAGGAAGTGCTGGAAAAGAACCCATTCAGTGCAGTCACCACAGGGCCACTGTAGCAACCTTGAGGGATGCTCTCTTGCTGTACTGCTCAACAAGACCCAAGAGCTTCTTGCTCAGGTCCCAGATGGACAATTTACTTGAAGAACTGCTTGGGAATGGGAAATTCATCTTTTTTTAGGTTTTTTGAGGGGCAGGAATCTTAAGCTGGCCTAATGCATACATAATACAGCACAAAGTATAGTCATACTACAGCATGCTAGGAAAAAATACCTCAAGGTTTTAAAAGTACCTCAAAGTACCCAAATAATTACACCTAAGAGTGCCTACCTTTAAATATTACCTTTATGACAGAGATCTGTGATACTTTTTCTGCTATGTCATAGACTATAACAGTGATTTTACAGATTTATGCTCCCTTTCCTGTGTTGTATTAAACATATGGCTTCCTTGACATAGAGATGGATCTGGGTCTTTCAAAATTACGACAAAAAGGCATAATTCTATTTTACTCCTTTTCTGTTTAGCATGCTTACACAGCCTTCCTAATAGCAATCTCTAATTTATTGAAAACTGGCATGAAAGCCTAATTTCAGACTTGCATTGAACATTCAACAGAAACTTCACTTTGGAATTACAAGGCAAATCATCATCCCCTTGTAATTAAAATAATAACCTAGTGCTGACTCTTGGCAGTTCTTAATGGCTATCTCTATTTTTCTCATTTTTTTACATTGCAGTTACCATAGTGAAGCAATGGTCATATATACAGTACACCTGGCAGCTTCAAATGTCCAGATGCCAAGTTTATCTTTCCACTACTGGCATTAGTTTATAAATCTAAAATGATTTGAAGTGTGGATTGTGACTGGGAAATATGTTCCAAGTGGCAATTGTCAGAGAGGACATGCTGAGCAGCAATAACTCCCCTCCCATTTGAAATTTATTTTGTGTGATCACAGATATAACTAAAAGTACAAATTAATTATGGCACTAAAGGAAACTTTTTTCTGCTTGGAATTTATGAATGAAGGCTTTAATAGTTAATGCTGAACATTTAGGTAAATCTTCAACTGAGTTTTTCATACACCTCCCTTGGCAAGTGGTAAGGCCTCTGATCCCATCTCCACTGATGGTTAATAGGTAGAAGTGAGTTAAAGGCAATAAGATTTGTTTTTCTGGAGCACTAAATTCCATCTAAAAGTGCCAGAAGGTACCCTCCTGACACCTTCACAAGACAGACTGTATCATTTTCCCCCCAGTTTCCTGCAAAATAAATTGAGGATCAAAGAGGTTAAACTACTTGCCCATGGATTCATACAGAAGCCTGGGGCACAGCCAGGATTAGAATATGAACTTACTCACTCCCACGCTCTGTTTTGTCACAAGACCATTCTAACACTTGGTAAACATCAGATTTGTAACTCAGCCATGGAGAAAATACCCCAGTAAAGTGATTTGTGCTTTTCCATCTTGCAGTATGAGCAAGGAAGCTCTTGAGCCAAAGAAATGACAGTATTTTATAAGGAATGGATGCAAATCTTAAATGTTTCTGAAATTTTTCTGTGCTCTGGGACTATCAAGTACTGCTCATTTATAGATCACATAAAATTATGTATGTTGTTGATTATATACATATTATAATTGGTTGATTACATACATATGTGGTTGATCACATATATATATATATATATATATATATTTATATATGTGAGCCCAACAGTAGGGCTCACAGTGTTTAAAATGGCAATCAAAGTCTATGCCTGAATTATTGCAAAATGGAAATATTAAGTCTAAAAATATTAGTGTCTTTGCTGTATTTTTTTCCCTGGCTTACTAGCCTCTGATATTTCCCTTTAATAAGTCAAAATATTTTTTTAAATTCACTTCCTTATTTAAATTTTACGTTTTCCCCTGTAAACTTCTCTCTCCTTGTCAAGGTAGAAAGAGTTTATGCACATCCTATATGCATTTCACAAATTCAACTTATTTCCCCACTATTTTTTTGCATGTTTTATCTGAATTGCAATGAAAGCTAATCTGGATCCTAACTTTGTACCATCCCTTGACTTTTTCTTTGTGAATTCAAAGAAAAGAATGGTAATGAGACATTGAACTTTAAAATCTAAAGATGCTAATAATTAAGAAAACTCACTAAAGAAAATATAAACAAATTTTAGCAATTTCAATCTACAAATAATGTTTAATAAAGTGAAGTGCATATTACTTGTTTTCATTTTAAGTTCACCTTAAGAATCTTGGTTGTTTTCCAGTGACTTCCTTTGCCAGTGGTTATTGTGAGTGACTGCAGCTGGATGCTGTGAGAGAAGTACTAAACCACAAACTGGGAACTTGATCTAAATGCATACTCACAGGCATTCTGTTTCAATTATTCATCATTTTGGGGCATGGAGTAAAAATTATGAAGTAAAGGAGAGGATTTTTTTTTTTTTTTCAGGCAAATAATGACCTACTCATGAGCTCCCAATAATATGTAGGTATTATTGCAAGAATGGAATTAAAGGTTTTAATTCTTATTGGGGGTGCAAAATAATCAAAGGCATAAAATGTCACAAAACAAGGCAGAACCTTACCAAACAGATTATGCAAAACTGATTTGATAATTTACCTTGGAAATGCAAGGAATTTCTCTGAGATGTTCTTTTAAGCATTTCATATGCTTTGGGACAACAAATTGGCTAACATGGAGAAGTTCAGAACTTGTATAGAAGTTAGACAAAGAGTAAAGGAAAGGGAGAAAATATTTGAAGATACTGAAGGAAGCTTACCAGTAATCAGTTCTGGAAACTAGCTAATACTTCTTTCAGTGACTTTGTTGCAGAAAGATAACTTGTTTTAATGGAATTTACTGATCTCATGGATTTGGGAAAGCACCCTCAATACAAAAGAGGTTTGGAAGACCTGATGACCTTAGAGACTTGCATAATAGTAATGAGATAAAAATTCAATCAAGAAAAGGGCAATGCCATACACTTAAGTACTATCATTAAGAACCTATATTATAAGCTCAAAAGATTAGAAGAGAATCTGTGTTTACCAGTAATGCCTATGAACCATGGTGATATTCTTAAAAAGGCAAAGGTAATTCATACTTGTATCAGGCAAGGCACTTCCAGAAGGAGCCATGGCAACTGTCTTTGCACAAGTTACTGCTGGTTGCTTTTGGAGAACTATGCAATATTTAGGACCACACAGCAAAGAGCAGGGGAAGAAAATGGCTCTTGGAGTATCAGAGAACCATAAGTCTTAGAAGAAGAATAAAACCGGGTTTGTCTTGTGTAATCTAATAAAACAGAGGCTAAATGATATTGCATTACTATCTATAAATACACAGAGAGGGAAACACCAGGGCAAGATAGGATCTGCTTAGACTAAAGGACAGCATTGGCACAAAATCAAATGGATAGAAACTGTCCATAAATTATTCTAGTGTGGAAATCAGAAGAAGGTTTCTAGTCATTAGGAGAAAGATATTCTATGTAATATATTTCCAGTAGAGTTTTTCCAACCCCCACTCCATAAGTTTGTAGAAGGGATTGCAAAGAAGAAATCTCTGTAGTAGCAGAGATTGGGACCCAAAGTTTCAGATGTTTCCACACTAGGTTAAGTGCCTTTCTTTCTTACTAAATAAAGAAAATCTGCCACACATGAAATGCCATACCACAAAACAAAATACATTGAATGTCTGTCTTTGCTGGTTAATGGGTCAAACAGTGAGGTGGAGGAACTAAATAACAAACAAATCTTTAGCATAAAGGTAAAGATGCCCAGCTGCAAAATGCTTTATTAAGTTCCCTCTTAATTAAAGAGATTGTGCAGAAGGGCAAATCCTGTCATGTACCTTGTTTAAAAAATATCCAGTGATGTAAAATTCCTACATGACTCCTTTAAACTTCATTGGAGAGTTGTGCCAACCTGGAAAAGGATTCTGCCTGAACCTTTAGACCATTATTTATTTATTTGTACTTGGATTTATGTCAAAACAAGAAGGAAGAAACAGTAAACTTTTTACTGTAATGAACCTTGGCGTTTGACTTCCATTATAAACAATGTGAAATAAAAATGCCTGGAGGCACTATACCTTGTGCATCTGGCATTTATACAGCAGATTACCAGCACTCTTACTGACCTTGGCAGCTCTGCAGGGGACACACTGTATATTCATTGAGCTGAGTTGATTTAAAAAATCTCTTGTCTGTGCAGATCTGTATCAGGGTGAAGCTCAACTTCTCTCCATCATTGTGTCAGAGGGATTCATGTGAACTTCATCATGCTTTCAGCAAAGCACATTTGTGAAGGTGTGAAATCAGATGGTGAGTGTGTTTTAAAGCCCTCTGTTCCAAGCCCCTTAAGTTCTTACATGTGTGTGTAACCCACTGTGTTCAGTGCAAAAAAAAAAATCATTTGTTACAGACATTCGAGGGCCTACGTGATCAGAGGGTGTAAACATTAAGGGCCAAGTTTTCCCTAGACTGTTTGCAATTGTGTGCAATAGCTGCACACAAGAAACTTTCTACTTACGTGTTCTGTGTAAAAGTCATCTCTAGGTCTTCAAAGGAATAAAGTTTGAAAAGCAGGCCACTGCCATCAGACTTGCTGGATGGTAATCAAAGGCTGACTGACATGAAAGGTTTGGAAGAACAGATGTAGCACTCAAAAGCAAACAGAGACTGTGCTCACTTCTTCGCTCATCATTTCACTGCATCTTTAGGAATCAAGTCTCCAAATATTTCTAGCATATTAGTCACATCCAGGCCATCCGATCTCAGAAATACTTTAAAACCAGAGTCTGGATTTTCCTGCAATGCACTACATCACCTGAAATCATAACAGTGGTAGCTGTAGCTATTCCTAGTCTCAATTTCCCTCACTGTTAAGTTCTACTTATAAGAAGACTTCAAATAATAAAAATGCAAAGAATGAAAATTAATCCTTCTTTTAATCTATTTTGTTTACTTTTAGTGAAGATTTAGAATGGAAAATTAGTAGGTGCTTAAAACCCAAACCCTTTGGATTACTGTGAAGTAAAACACTTATTTCTGAGAAATAAAGGGCCAAAATTATGAATACTGTTCTAAGTAGGAATTAATTTATTTATGGACAATGCATGCTATTACATTTAGACATATTAATATGTATGTAAACCTTTAAACATATATTAACATTCAAAGCCTCTCAGCAGATATTTTTCATTACACAATAAAAGGAAACTGTGCCAATATAAGTTGTTTAGACATAATGGAGTCTGTACACTTCTTTTGAATTTACCATTCTAAAAACAGATGTGGCAACTGCACATACTGAATTTCTGAAGAGCTTTATTTCATTAACTTATAGAATAGAAGAATCTCCTTACAGAATAATCCTTTCTTTCATTGAATAAGGCAGTAGTCCAAAGTGCTTGCTAAGTCAGATATAGCTATCTAAAGTGTTTTCTAAGAAACACTTCTAAGAACAGTTAAAAGAATTATATATCCACATTTTGAAGTAGTATGCTAGCTGAAGAATGAACACATTTTCTAAGTGTTTACCAAACAATTGTTCTTACTTTTTCTATTTTTTTTCAAAATTTGTCATAGATATTTTGTCAAAACCAGAAATATCCAAACCAAATATTCTGCAGCTTTATTCTTGCAGTAGGAAAATAAAAAACTCTCTTCCAGTCCCAACAATTCTAACAAGAGAAAAAATGAGATGTTGGCTTTTCATTTACAAAATCATTTTCAGCAGTCAAAAATTGATCAAAATATTCCCTAAAACTAATTAACCAATTGAAATTAATAGCAGCCCTTAGTATTTCACTTATTTAAGCAGGCTTTGTTCATTTGACATCTTTAATTTTGGCTGCCAAGCACAAAATGAGCTTCCTAGTCATTTAATTACCTGAAATTATGAGTATCTTCCTGATAGACAATGCCATTTAGATAGTCAGGGCAGAACTTTTGGCTTTTATTCCAGAGTTTTTATGCTGCTGATGTGGCACAAAGCTGACCCACTTGCTTCAGTTCCCAGTCCTCAGCCTTTCTAAAAAACATTCTTGAGGGGAGAAACACAGGAGCAAAATGGGTTTGGAAAAGGTACAATGCCATGTGCAATGACCCATTTGGTCCTGGTCCATGAGAAGTGTGTAACATCATAAAGTAGAGTATTCTAAAAATAATCTTAAATTAGAGAGCAGATTTTCTTTACTAAGTGGGAATTATAAAATCATAGGGAAATGGCTGAGAGATACCCTCCCTCAAGACTTTTTTTCAGGTACTTTGAAAGAATTAATTCTCTGTTGGCATCAGTATAAACATTCAAAATATCAGATTTCCCACATATTTAAAAGCATGAAAAAACGAATGCCTCTTTTTACAACATTCTTTATTATTTAATGACAACAAGTGCGGGGCTGTTTGAAGAAAAGGTATATTTCAGTTCTCCCTTTGGAGTAATATTTTCTACTAAATTAACAGGTCATATAGTCTCCTATTTTTCTACTAGAACCAGGTCTGTCATGCTTACTGACATGAAGGGATTAGACACAGAGTAGGGGAGGTATTGTAGAGTATAGCAATGTCAATTAGCATGTATACTAACACTTAAAGGGCCTACAGAAAAAACGAGGCATTCTTTGCTGTACTGATGTTCTTTCTGTACTGCAACAGCTCCTTCAGGTCACACAGTGAGGCAGCACCCTATTATGAAATGCAAGGACAAACAAGGAGATGTTGTTTCCCCTCTGACTTGCTTTTTCAAATACAGTGGTAGTTCTTGGAAGTACATTTATACATTTATCTCTCCAACCTACGAAATTTCAAGAGATGCTTATTCATTTTTTCCTGCATGTTTCTGGGTTTATTCACTCTAGGTGATCTAAACTTGAACACTTTTGCAAGTTCAGAATGCCTTTCTTGTGCAATTGATATGTAATTAATCACAGTGGAATAGAATTATGTGTTTAACACTTTGTATTTTGAAAAAAATCATGCTCTCCAGAGGCTGCTCCATTTTCAGTGTAGGAATGTATATAAGGAACTTCCCATCAGCAAACATGTTTGAGCAGATATTAATTGCTTTACAGCATTTCATTGGCTTCGCAATACAGAAAGAAAATCCAGTTACAAGACAAAAAAACTCCACAAATTTGTTTCCACTAATGAAATAGAGTAACTTGCCTAATAGAAGTTTTTGAAGGGTAAAAATTAATGAATGAGTGCTAAAATATATTCATGGTTAAGCTCTGATTTAATCGAGAATGGCTCATACGTGATATACATTCACATACATAATGAAAATGTAATGAATATTAGCAGAAAAAAAATCAGCAAGTGAAACCCTTGAAGATTATTCCTTTTTTTCTGCAGAAAATCCAAGCACCAACTACTGCTCAGATGAAGCTCTGCAGCAAATCAGGGTGAAGATACCCTTCAATGCTCTGCCATAGCAGACACTCTGCATGGGATTCATCTGAACAAAAAGGCTTTTAGTCCCACAGAAAAATAGGCATTTCTGTGCTGAAAATCCTATCTTTTTGAACTAAGCAGCTACATTTGGTCAGATGAATCATGCAATAAAAATGCCTCTCTACACTGTTCTGCTCTCTCCCAGAGTTTATTCAGATGTCTGTGCTGTGCTTTCTGACGTTTCTGTGATAAGAGTCCCATCCTAGCTACCACCTCAGCATTAGTGGCTGAGTACATCTGCAGCTGCTTGCAATGCCCCCTTACTCTGGTAGCAGTCCAGATCGATATTCTTGGGCAGCTGTGCACAAAAAACTCTCTCTGATGACCAGCCTGAGCCCATGGGTACTGTAGCTGTCCCAGTCTCTGTTGTCAGGCAAATTCTGTAAAACTCAACAAGTCCATATGGGAAGAATACTTATTGACTGGATAATGGTACAACATGTCCAGCATAGAAGAATAAGAAAAATTACAAGTTAAGATCTTCAGGAAAAAAAAAAAAAAGGAATTCAGTAAAAAAATAAAACCACATCTAAAACACTCAGAAAATGCTTCAGCTCAGTCCATAGCAAATAACAGAAAATTACGGTGTAAGGTGTAAAACTATAAATAATTTTGGTGACTTTTATAAACCACAGACCTTCTCTTTCGTACTCTGAGAAGAAATCATCACAAGGCTGACATGTATACTCCTTCTATGGGTGCCCTGAGCTCTCACTAGTCACCATTTCTCTGTAGATATTAACTACACTTCTAATATTCTCCTTTGAACTCTGTGTTCAAGTGGATACTACTTGGCCTTTTTTTTTTTTAAGTATTTTTCACATACTTCACTCAATCTTCTTCCTCTCTCATTCCTCACAGCAATTGATAAAAATGATAAATTGACCTCTTTCTTTGACTCAAATATAGGAATTTCCTGATATTGCTGATGCAGCCCTTTGTCTTCTCTTGTTTTCAGTTCCACTTGCACTACGGACACTAATTGAGATGGAAGAGCACAGCTGTTCATTAAAACACAATGTGTACTGCAACTAAGTCTCCTAAAGGAGTAATTCTTTCAATCTGTTCCAATATGTATTTCTCTGTATATATTTATATTAAAAAAAAAAGCAAAAATAAACCACAAAAACAAACCACTAGTCTAAGGGCACTACATTTTGCTAGGAAATTGTATTAATTTATAATTTCCATCTGGTAATTTCTATGAAAATTACACTGGAAGGTACTCTCCTAGATAACAATGGCAGAGAGAACTATACAACAATTTCAGAGAGAAATATACAAGAAGAAAAATATTCAACAATAGCTGCAAGTAGTTTATAATCAAACATGTACTTTGCTGGACAAAAGTATCTTCTTGAGAATGTCTTGCTTTGGTAGCACCAGCTGAGTATGCTGTCTCCAGCAGCAACCCAAACCAGAGGGGCAGAGGGGGAGTAAAAGTTAGCAACCATTGTTTCTCCCAGCTGATCCCCTAGACTTCAACAGTTTTTAGCTCAGGCAATTTCCTAAATCATAGAAAGAGTTTGATTGTTTAGTAACCTACAGTAAATACTTCTTCAGATTTTCCAGTGTCCCTTGAAACCGTGCATCTGCAACATCTCTTGGTGAGGAGCTGGTCAGGTCCTCTACCTAAAAATCAGGTAACATTAAATGCACACTTTGGGAGGTAGAATTAGGACAGAAGAGTAAGGCAAAATTAACTAAAAGCCATCCATCTCTAATTCTCATAGCAAATACCCAGAAAAAAATATGGAGTCTTTTAACAAAACTGTTTTACTTTCAGGTACAACCTATTTATGAAATATTTCTTTATTCTGTAGCTGTATATAGATTGCTGAAAATTTTGTGCTTCTCTCTCCAAATGGCTCCTTTGCATTACTCTTAATGGTCATTCTGTAAAGCTTTGTCTCTTTTTGTATAGATGTAATCAACTGGTATTAGAGTCAATGTTGTTTGTCCAGGAATTTACAAGACTGCTATCACAGAGACACTTCTCAGATTGTTTGCTTGGTTTTGGCAGAATATCACAGGTGGAACTAATTTTGCTGCCTCAACCTAGTAAACTACTACCCACATCCTTTCTCAAGACTTTTCCATTGAGAGTATTTCTTTTCCTTTGAAGAGCAACCAAATTGTGTTTTAACAATTTGTAAGCTGCATGAGGGACAACCTACCAAATCAAAGTTTTAGGGCTGAACTGTACCTTTTTAGGTCAGCTTTGCTATTTGCTCTGACCTTTTATCGTTTTGAGACCTTTTTCTAGCAAGGGAATCTACAGCTTATAAATCACTCTTCAGAAATATCTACATCAGTATTGAACAGAAAAGTAGAGAGCTTTGTGTTTCAATTTTAAAAGGAATCATTTTCAGAAGGATACTATAAGAGCTAGTAGAAGAAATGATGAATCACTTAGAATTATTTTTTTAAGAAGAACAACTTAATATTTTTTTGAGAAATGTTGAAAGCATAATGCTCTAATTTCCTGAATGAGTTGTAAATTGTCAACAACTTTCACCTTAATAAATATTATTTTTCCTCACATGAAGTTTATTTTAAGTCTCAAATGCCTAGACTTCAAGGACTAACGATATAGATAGTGTGAGGAAGAACACAGAGGCAGTGTCTTTGCATCTTAATTATAGCAGCCCTATTCTTTCCAGCACTGAACCAAGCTACACCCAGAGGATGGGGAGATAAATGTGGGAGCTGTAAGCTTGACGTCTAATATCTGCTACTGAAGATTTGGGATTTGATTTAGTGCCTCTATTGGAAGGTTTGAAAAAAACAGGTCTTCCATCTTCTTTTAATAAATTCATTTTCAGACCTGCAATTTACCTTTTTGGCAGTTTTACGATTCAGAACAATGGGCCTTTTTTCAGTTGTGTAAATTTTTTGGGCTGTTTCTGTTTTCTCTCACATTCATAAACAGAAAAACAATGTTCACTAATTTGCAGAATAGGGAAGCAGGAGACATTCATAGTTCCTTAGCTGGAGAAACTTTGCCGTGATTCCTGAGTGCAAAAAGGCTGGGAGACTGTTTGACAATTTTTATCAGTGATGAAACGATACTTGCAAATTACCAGATCACTTTATATTAACTCCATATACACCTGCTATACTGGAATATCTGAAAAGTGACAAATTCTGAGGTGACATAATACAAATAACTTCTAGCAGAAGGGAAAAGAGATTTTCTCCAAGAAGGAAAAGAATACCGCAATAATACAACTTTGCTTTGCTTCCTATTCATCTCAAAATAAAGAGACATGAGGGCAGGAAGGGGGGGAGTGGGCAGGAGGTGCTTAAAAGGACATATATAAACTTGAGTCTAGTGCTCCTGATGAATCTGAGACCTGACAAATTCAGGACACCAAGGGTTAGCCAAATTAGTAGAAGGCCAACACACACATGAACAGGCTGTGTGATGACAGACCACATGGAAGAGTGTGGTTGCTGTGGGCAAAGACAACAGGATAACACCTTCACTTCCTCTTAGGGAACTTCCTCAGCTTGTACCAAGAGACCACATATGCATCTGCGTGACTTCTACTTCTGATGGCCTCACTTTTCATTTGGCCTCCACTGTGTGGCTTCCACAGGGTAACTATCAGTTTCTGTGAACTGTGTGATGAAACAAGTAAATGTGCTGTGCAAACAGCTGTCTGGTATCCACAGCAACAGCTAGATTATTTTAAAAACAAAAACTTAAGAAACAATGGCTGTTCTAATAAATCTTGGTTATGATCTGCCCCTCTGTCTCAAGAACTTCTTGGGGAAAAAGGAGGTGACAATAGCAGCCTAACCCCTCTGCATACATGCACTGCATCCTGCCTGGTGGTTGTTTTGAGTAACATATATACTGTAACTGCACATTCTTAAAGAAAGGTATGATCTAACTCAGAAAAATAAAAAGAGTGACACAGATTTTGGGTCAAACACAAAAGTTTCTTTATTGTATTGATTTTCTACAAACCTGGATGGCTTGAACACCTGGGTCAACCAGTTTTTAAATAAATTTGTAATTGATTTTAAATAATCTGTAAAGGAGGAAGAAGATAATCTGTATCCTATACAGATATAGACAGAATCATGCAATCTGTCCTCTGTCGACCAAAAGAAAATAAACTGCCCAGATAGATGCAGTGATTCACTTGCTTCATATCACCATAAAACTGAAATAGCATCCTAGTAAATCAGTCTTGCTATCTATGCTAATCAAACTAGATATTCTGTGCCCAAAGTTCCATTTATTTGGTAGGAAGCAGCCGCTGGAAATGTCCCTTAGTGAGAAACCAACTCCAGCTCCAAGATGATTTTGGTCCTTTCCTGCACATAGATCTAGGCAGGGTCCCAGGGTGTGACTGCTCCAGGTACACATACCTGCCCTGACTTCACTCTTTCTTGCCATTAGTACTGCAGAATGAGTAGGGTGATAGTATGACAGATGCTTTCAGGCTTTTTCTTTAAGGAAAATACCTTCCATGCATCAGGATGAGAGACAGGAAAAAGACTGTGGCAAGTCCTTATTCAGGTTGCTCATGGGTCAATATAAATAATGTGGTTTTAGCTATATTATGTCTTTATTTTCATTTAGGTAATTTTCTGCAGATTGTAGGAAGAATTTTGGAATAATGCTGTGTTAGGCATTTATTTAAGTAACTAAATGACAGCATTATTCATATAAAAAAACATTTGTATTCACTTGCTTTGAATTTCCTCTGAAGTTTACTACATTAAGGGAAGCACAACTGCTTTTATATTTGCATTCAACTTTGTTGATTCATAGTAAGAATCAAGGTTGTATTCTTGTTCTTTTGATTCTTGCTGTCAACATCCTTTTCAGTAAATGAAAGTCCCATAGGGCATTTTGCCCTTCCTTTTTACACATTTTTCTAAGTCTCGTAAGAATGGAAGAAACACTTACGTTTTTGAAAGAAAAGAATCGACAAAACTAAAAATGAAAAAAACCCCTAAAAACACCAAAACACCTCAGTACAAACAGCATCATTAGGACAATTAAGGATTTAGCCTCCACTCAGCATGCTTACATTACTCTGATTAACGTTATCAGGAAATACAGGCTCACAGACTGGAGAATAGGTCCCTTAGCTCAGAAGAGAGCATTACTCTTGTATTTGAATGTGTCCTTTTAAAAAAAATGACCCTTAAGTTTATCCCACAGCAACTATTTTCCCTTTTACTGCATATTTGAAACTATTTGAGTTTGAAGTGCTGTCAGGAAACTAAAATCTTGTTATAGAATTCCCCACAGAGTTTGAACCACATGTTTAAAGAAGCACTTGATATTAATTGCAAGATATGTGGAAATAAATTCTGTGATACCCATCTCACAGATGGCAAGGGCCCTATATGGATGTAACAGGGAACAGAGTCCATCCAATTTATTCTCCTTAGTGCAAAACCCTACAAGAGTGTTCTTGGAGAGAGAGAAAAAAGAAAAGGAAGAGGAATTGGAAGATCCCTTTTTTCCCCTTGTTTTTTTAACTGTCACTATGACTAATGGTCTATGGATAATTTCCAGGTCTATATTCTGCTGTAACAATAACAACAATGAAACTTCTATATGCAGATATGGGATCTTGTTAAAAAAACAAACCAAACAACCCAAACCAAACCTCATAGCTTTACAGAATCTTGCTTCTGTTCCAATTTTCCACATTGTATAAGGGAGGAAACCTATTTTAGCAAGCTATTTACTGAAAGAATCTCAAAACCTGTTTCATTAATTCATGTTCCTCATATCAGCTGACAATGAAAATATTCAAGGTTTTGCTTTCTCAGCTCTTTTGATGGACAAAATATTATACCTCCCTCACAGATGTGCCATCATGCAGAGCTGCTATCAAAGCAAGTTTAAAGAAGATGCCGGACTAGCAATTAAATTCACTCTAGCTAACAGTTACTGAACCACAGTGTCCTGTTCCATTAGAATTCAAACTTGTTTCTAACTTACTGTTATAACTAACTTGAAGGCCATCAAGTAATTTCCTCCTATGTATGCTAGAGATTTTCCATTGATTGGATACAGATGCTGTAATTCACTTGTGTATATACAGTTCAATATCTCTTTTATTCCTCTGTGTGAAGTCTCTTATCTCTTCACTAAAAAATAGATGTGTTTAATCCTGGTAGAATGTGTTTCTTCTGGAAAGTTTACTGAGAATGGAAAGTAATTAAATAATTGGTGTGTGGCCTAAGAAGGTTAATGTTCTTCATTATTCTTACAGAAAAAAAAATCTACTTAGGTCAACTGGAGTATTTAAGTTGGCTTCACAGACTTTATGGCTAAAATGAATCATTAAAGCTTCTACTCTGAATGCCTTCATATTACATTTCATCCAATTAGCTTTCCAGTGTGTTCACTAACCTGTTTTGGCTAAAGCTCATCTTTCAAAAAGGCATCCAACCTTGATTATATAACCTTAGAAGTTGAAGGACTAGTCAAATCGATACATGTGTTGTTTCAGAGACTAAACTCTGTGAGAAAATGATGTTTGCAAATTTATGCTTTTCAAGCATAAATTCCCTTGATTTATGTTTCTAGAAACTGGTTGGTTTTTTTCTTATAAATTTTAGCCTTTTACCATCCATTATCTTCCTTGGAAACTTATTAATGAAAATACATAATTTCTCAGTTCTCCTTTTAGCAAACAAAACATTTTCTCTGTCTTCATTAACCTCCAGCTAATTCTAGTTAATTAGAAACTAGCTTGAACTAGTTTTTCTAGTTTAGAATTGTATATCTGTAGAAGACACAAAATATCTAATTCTTTTTCTTACACAGTTTTTAACATAGATTTAGAAACCGTGGCAAAAGAGCAGATTGCAGCTGACAGACACATTCAGATGTAGAATTACCTAAATGTATCCTAAATATGAGTCAGTCTTTCCTAATCTATAAACCTAAAATTAATTTTGCCCTTTTAATATACCACCACACAGGGCAGTTTCTTGTCTGCTGCAGCCACCTTTCAGGATTGTTACTTTCCAGAGCTGCAGCCTCTCATTCTGTACTAATAGTGACACACTTCAGTTTTAGATATGTGATTTAGACTTATGCAAATATGATTCTAACTTATGGTACTGCTATGTCTTTCAAGTTTTTTCTGCTGATCTTCAGCTGTCTCTCTCCTTCATTTAGTAATGAACTCCTGCACAGGGTGCGAGCAATGCACTGGTACCTAACACCAGCTCCTTTTCACTCTGCACAAAGTTAAATTGAAGACAAGGGCTAGTGACTGGCACGGGTGAGTTCCAAGCTAGTAAGCCTGTACATTTGACTGAAAAGAGTAGGAAGTGCTGCAATAGAAGATATATTACATCATTCTCAAATGCAACTGTGCCAGCAACAGCAGCTGGGAAGAGTATGGGGTTCTAATTACAGATTGCATCAATCTCTGTGAACAGAAGCAAATCTCCTTCCTAAGTTTCAGGGTTGCAGCTTGCTTGGAGAGGCATAATGAGTTAGGATTAAATGTTCACTTACAATAGGATGACATTATAGGATGTAAGCAGATGTTGCATGTAAGAGCTTTAATGATGTATATTTCAGTGCACCAAAACTTCAAACTTCTAAAATTAAGTCTTTATAAACCCAACTCTAAGTGTAAGGATCCCTGCATTTATTTTGGGATGCAGAATCAGTGCTTGGAAGGATGTTCTCTGTGCATGTTAAGTAAAATTATAAACCAGCTAGAAATGTCTTAAAAGAAATATTGGGGAAAGGAGACAAGAAATATTTAAATATGAATAGAAATGATGGCATTACAATGCTAAAAGTCAAAGTTTACCAGACAATAAAGAGGAGCAAGCATGTTATCATATTATTTCTCCCATCATAAAACTAATCCCCAAAGATTTCAAATTAAGATAGCACTGTTCTAATCCCTTCCATTAGTACTGTTACTAACAATGCAATTGTAGTTTTGGGACATTAATGACATAATATTATATAAATCTGACTTCAAAGTGCAGATATTAAAGGCCAACAGTTAGTTTCAACCACATCTCCATTTTGTTTGCTTTTTATTCCTGTTACAAGCCATTACTGCTACTGGCTTTAGAAAAAATAATATATATACATTTCCTACTTTATCAGGAAGACTATTAAGCAAAAAAGAACCCACCGAAAACCCCTTTAAAAGTGTATAAATGTCAGCAATAGGTGCTAGATAGATTTTCTCTGCATCATCTATACCATGAAACCCGGTATATTGATGCACTTGTTTTCCCCTCTGCTTAAAACCCTACATCAAAACACATGACTTTTCAGGTGTGTGGAAGTCTAAGCAGAATCACAATAAATGGTGGCAAGGGAATTACTTAGAAGCAGAAGACTAGATGCCTAGGCCAAGCTTCTGCTTCAAATAAGTGGCAAACCTGAGGGATCCTTACATCAGAAAATCATTAGGGCTGACACATTTGAGCTTCCACTGATCCCCAGGTGTCAATTCTTCCAAAAACATCCTCTTCTGGGAGACACACTGCTACACAGCATCAGCCTGTGGAGGACATCTGAGACTTAGGGCTGCCTGGCACTAAGTGTGACCTTCAGAATCAGGCAGTTACAACCAGGCACTGACAAACCCTTCCTCTTATGGCAATGAAAGATCTAGTGCAAGACTATTGACAGTGTCAACTGCTTGGAAAAACATTGTTTGGATTTTCAATTGAGATGGTTTTAGAGGACAAATGAAATGCAAGGACTAGAAAGCCAAATAATTCCCTTTTTCCTGTTTGATGGAAAGAAGTTAAAAAGGTGTCATGGGGTGACTTTACCTTTAAGATGGTTTTTGGGAGCTAAGGAAGTTGAAGCTGCTGGTGGCTGATGGGAGTCTTTTCTCCTGACCAATTATCGGTCCTTCCTAAGAATTGACAGCAGTTTTAACCATTGAAAAATGAGATCAACTTGTGAACACTATCTTAAGATGTAGAACCAGAGCTCTTTTGTTTTCTTTGGTTTCCGGCTTCTGACAAGGTAACAAGGCTCTGTCTTGGCCTCCTCCCCCCGCTCCAGGCCAGACAAGGCCGCAGAAGGGGGGGGAGGAGAAGCAGAGCTGGCCAGCCTGGCTTAGTTTTCAGTTTCTGCTGCTGGACTGAAACCTGACACCATGAACTCTTGTAGCTTTTCTAAGACTTTAATTCTTTTACTACCTGGATAAAATGTACAGATTACTCCTTTTTCCCAGAGAGACAGAGAGAGAGACAATCAACATGAAGAAGACATCATAAAACCACCAAAAACAGTGAGGAAAAGAGTTAAGTCTTAGATGGGGAAGAGAGAATAAGGAGATGCTTTATAAGCTGAAATATCTTTCTGTTAAAGCTATGGAGATGGACAATAGTGTTTTGAAAATACTCCTTTAATTAATGACAGAGTATATTGGGAGGAATAGAGTGTTCAAAGTGTGGATTTTGAGCAAAAGAGAGAGTACTTGTGATACAGTGAGGTGCTGGAACAGAGTGAGGCGAAGATTTGAGGCCTTTTGAGGCAATGAGAAAACTGTTTCCAGCGAAGCTCACAGAAACAGATAAAGAAGACTTTTGCCTTTGAATAACTCATCCTTAAAATGACATCCCTAGACTCATTGACCCATACACACCTCAGTGATGTGAAATGGGAGGAGTGAACTCTGATGACAGATTTCCGGGCAGCTGGCATCAGAGAAATAGAAAACTATAACAGAAATAGTTTTCTCGTGAGAAACTCCATAGATTAGCAGAAGAAGACTTCTGTTTCTCTACAAAGACTGATGAAAAGACTCTAGCAGGAATTGGGACTGTTTTAACCACCAAAGTTCCAAAGTTTTTTTTGTCTCTATGTTGTCACGTGTACAAGGGAATGGTCAAGTGGTGGGGGATAAAAAGGGTTTTCTGGAAGTTTATTCTGGTGTTTTTATTCTTGTAGTTTTGTTAATAAACTTTATTTCCTTTTAAGTTTTAAGCCTGTTTTGCTCTTGTTCTAATCCATATCTCACAGCAAGATGTAAGTAATTTTTTTTTTGGTTACTGCTTTAAAACCATGACAGAAGGGATCTGAAACCATTTTTGTTTGATATTCCTAATCATTCCTCATAGAGCAGATATCTATGAGCAGGAAATAGCATCTTGCTTAATAAGTTTTTTCGTTGCTAACAATAAAGACAATCATGAATCTGCAAAATTTTAAAATGGCAAGTAAAGCTTTTAAAATATTCTTAATGGAACTACTTAGCTAAATGTTATGGTAAAACCCATGGTGCTCTATAGAAGCATGTCTCAAAATAAGTGAAGATAAATCATAAGCGCTATCAACAACTGCTACTTTCTTCAGCAATTACAGTGCTTCAGAACAGACTTTTGCTTCTACATTCCTCTTCTAGTGAGATAACATCCATATATTCATCCCTATGAATGAACTGCCTTGAATACCATTCATGTCAATACGGAGTTTTTAAGGAGTGTTGGTGTCAGGGAGCAGCAGGAGCTGCTCTGTGAAGAAGGATGAGCAGGATCTGAGGGGGACTTCAGGACAGACTGAGCTCATTGGCAGGCATCACCCTGGAACTAGCTGGGCAAGCCAGCAGGACAGGGCTGTCACTGCAGCGCATCCTATCAACACTCCAGTGGCAATGAGACAAACGTGAGGTGACGAGACCGGTCCGAGGTCAAGTCAGCACAGGAAATTCAGGCAACATCAGCTGGGGACAAGGCACAGACCCATCTAAACCTTAGCTCAGAAGGAACTGCAGGCTGAGCTGAAATGAGGTGTCCAGGCCCATGTGTGCAGTGTGGAAGAGGGTCCCAGAGGGTCACAGGTGAGGCTAGTCAGAAACACCATGCACCACTCGTGCCCCCGGGGTGTTGACACAGAGATTCTCTTTTCTTTTTTTTTTTTTTTTTTTAATGCTAAGTAAGTTGCTTCTGGCATGTACTTATAATTACTTTCCTTATATTTTGACAGACATGTACAGCTGTGCTCTTCAAATACTCTAAAATTCTTATTAACATGGGTTTTTTCATTTCAAAAAGAGCAATATGCAATACCTATTCATAAACAAATATGAAATTGGGTCATATTAGTCCAATGACAGCAGTTTATTTGTGCTTCAAACCTTCCTACATAAAATTAGCCAGAAAATAAGAAGGAAAAATCTCTAAGTGGCTTCCTAGGATCTGTGTACAGAATGTGGAGGGTTTCTTCAGCCATCCACAACAAAAACCAAATTACTGAACCACTCTGTCTCCAGGAACTACAAAAAGTCTAGTGCTTTCTGAGGGATCCTCTCTCCCTGCTTGCCATTTGTATGCACACACCTGCTTCCAGCAGCATGGCTCCGTCCCTACAGGCACTTCCCAGGCACAGTATGTTATTTTCATTGCTATGGCATGGAAAGCTTGAATTTAACACTGAGATTACTTTTATTTAAGCACCGCACAACTCAAGCAGTGAGAGTTTGGCTTTGACTGCAGACCAGAGCCTTGGGCTTCGAAAATAGAAGCCAGACTTTGTAGCTGCAACCCACTTCCTGGCTGAAAAATAGCAACTACTGCATGCAGAACCTGTGCAGAAGTTGTGCAGCTTCACAAGGATAGATTTTTATTGAGAAAAGTCACTGCATAGAAAAAAATCTTACTATTATTGAGGTACTGAATAAACATGGTGACAAAGAGCAAGGACAATTAGCTAAATTTAGAGCACAGATTCAAATCCCTTCACCTTACATTGCCGAATATGTCTATTTTAGGACCATAGTTGCCAACAGAGGAAGACATTTCCACAGATAAATTAGAACACTAGTGGCCTCGAGGTGCTGGGATTTTTGTCTGCTGTCCATACAAAAAGTGCAAGCAACTAAGAGGTCTATGCTAGGTGGTTTAATCAGAGCCTAGAATAGTAACTGGTAAAAATATAATTTCTGCAAATCTTTACTTTTTCTACCCATGTGTGCTGAGTTTAGAATAAGGTACTCCTTTTTTACTCATATTTCATTTGGATGAATGATTTTTCTTTCCCTCATTCAAGCTGCTCAGGTGTTTGTCATCTGACAAAACCAGGTTTCTCTATGCCTAGAAACAGTACTGGGAAGAGCTATAGCTGGTGGGATAGGGATCATTTTGTTAGCCTAGCCCTGTTGTGAACCCAATAGCATGGGTTCTGAATTGTCTTGTATTTATTCTTCATTTTATGTTTTCTCTGCATAGTAGTAACAAAACGCATAATACTGCCATGAAAGAAAATTTTATTTTTTTATTTCTTCTCATAGACATACAATTTATCTAATAAACACTACTTTTCTTTGCTCTCCCTCTTAATTAGCACTCTTGGAGTCTTAGTTCCTATTTTGTTTCACAGGCATGGCCACCTTCCTTCAATGTCTTCTGCTCTGTGGTCATACTTCTTAAAGAGCACTTTTTCCCCTGCCACCCATTTATTCTTATCTCAGCAACCAGAATATGTCCCTTTCTTTGTGTTTGCTTTGGCATGTTTGTTTTTTAGTTTTATATCTAAATGTTATTTTTCTTATTTCCTGTCTTTAAGCATTCAGTTGATGCAGAGAAAACACGAGTTTCATTATACCAGATTTCTACTTCTACTTTTGGATTACTTATGTCAGAACTTTTAAAACAGTTAATCCAATGCCCCTCAAGTCAAGTAGGCTTACTGTTCTCCTGAAGGACTGATTTTATCATCTTGTCAGTATTATAAATGTACTGCCTGGTTGCTCCGTCAGCATCTCCATTAGAAATACTATTCTTATACCCCAATCATTTTAAATTACAATTGTACCAAAAGCTATAAGTACTGGCCCACTTCCACTGCTTTATTCATTTCTGAAAAGGAAAAACAAGGAGCTTGTAAAAGCTCCTACTTTTCTGAATCTAAGGGAAAGACTGACATGGTAATGGCCAGACAAAAGCTACTGCCTATGCTGCCTTCCTTTCCCATTCCAAGTTAATATTGCTTCAAAAAACAAGTGCTGTTCTGATAACTTTATCTTTAATTTAGACTTCCCTAGAATTTGTCAGCTTAAGCCAGAGACTTAACACTATTTTTATGCAGCCTTTTTGTACTTAATGACAGACAATCCATTCTGCTGCGGAGCAGTAAACAAGCTCACTGCAAGATGCCAATTGGGAATCACAATGGGAAATAACTGATCTCCTGTGTGATATTAACTAAAACGGTGTGTCCTACAGCCAACCTTGAGTCTTGGTAAAACATTGTTTTGTGAGAGATTAACTCACACTTAATATGAGATGGAACAAACACCATACATTATCAGAAAATACAGAGGCATTTTTAAACAATTTTAGTTTGCTGAGAGCCGATTAAAGCTAGCAATCATATATATCTGTCAAGAGACATCTGTGTATTAATAGTTCATATGTGCATGTGCATGCGTGTGTATGAAGCTAAAAGGAAGTTAAAAGCAACTTGAAATCTCACCTCTACTTTTTTTGCTGCTAATACTGAAATAGTACTGAAGTTGGTCATTTTAGGCAAAAATACACAGGGTCAAATTCACCTGTTTTTCTCGGGTGTCTATGGGTGCTGTAGCTCATGCCAAAACTAAAGAACTGTAAATTTGAAATAGGTGGCAAAGGGTTGGTGGTGGTGATGTTGAGTTTCTGACTATCTTGATTTATAAAATCTAAATTTTCTAGTCTAAAAGACTAGTCTAAAGCATTTAAAGCATTTAAAAAGTGCTGATGATATTTGCAAGTAACTTTAATGAAACACTTCCATTACACAGGAAGATTGAAGAAGAGAAACTTTAGTTTTTGTTTTTGGGGTTTTTTTTGAGAGAAGTCAAGTATTTGATGGATGTAAAGAGATGTTTTTTCCTAAACAAAAACAAACAAACAAACAAACAAACAAAAACCACACACACACAAAAAAAAGAAGCCAAACCAAATCAAAAGTCCCATGTAATTAAAGCTCTGATCTAAATCTAACTGGTTCTGATTTTGTTTGGTGGTGAAAAAGTATAAGTAGAGAGCTTATTTTAAGCTTAACAGCTAACAAACTAAGGATAATGCACCATTCTTGAGCTATTTTTAGCTTATTCAGGTCATGGAGAAGGTAAAAGAAATTGTGACAAAGAGAAAATTATATAAAAGAGAACCATGACTCAGGATGCCTGAAAAATACCTTCTTCCTTTAAGCAGATTAGTTGAAGCCACATGATTCAGAGTCTAATGATTGTTCTTTTGCAAGCAGATAAGGAAAAACTTGCTGTTCTGAGTTGCTTAATGTTAAAGTTATCCCAAATGTTCCTGCACAAAGTGTGGTTGTATTCAGTGTGAAAGAATAATGTAAGGAAAACAAAGGACCTCCAATAGGGAGAAAATAAGAATTATCAACATTAGCAATCCGTGTCTCTCCCAATGTCGTATTTCACACCATCAGGATGCTGTAACTGGAGACCTATCAGCTTACACCAGTCAGCATTGTTTCATTTTCTCTTGCCACCGTCTGGCTGAGAATTTCTATCTTGTACTGTTCGAGTTGCTTTGCCACCTGTGTTATCTTGATAAGTACCTTTCCTCTCCCAGTTAAAATGCATGGTGGGTCATGCATATGAAAAACATTTCTATTTCTTGTAGGTGATCAGAGCACACATTATGTCCTAGGGTTATCAAAAAGCCCTTAAGAATACGCCCAGCTGTTCAACGGCTGAGGTGATGCTTAAAGTTGCACAGTATGGGCTTCAGTAATTGCTCTGTTAAATGTTTTCTTTGACTGGGGAAAATTTTACCAGGGAAAGCTATTATCTGCCTTACCTCCCGGACAACACCATGGAGCACAAGATTCTTTGCTGCTATTTTTATTTTTGCTGTGTTTTAGCTGCTTGCTCTTCCCTTTGTGTGTATGGAGAGCTATAGATATACATGAAGCTCCCCCATTCACTCTGCAAGTGGAAATTAACAATAGCAATTATCTCCATTTCTTACTTAATTGCCCTTAAAGCTACAAATCCCTTTTTAAATAGCATATAAACAAAATGTGCTATTTGAATACTGATAATATATATCCCCAAACTTCACTGTTACTTGAGGGGAAAAAATTATAGCAGAAGTACTATTTCCAAACAGCAAATTCATGTCCGATATTCACTCTTCTAGTCCAGTTAGTTTGGAGGCAACCAGAGGCCTACAACTCTTTGATCCTTTGTAAAAGGAGAAAACACATCCTCAAACTAAAGTCTGTTGGAAGAAGATTACGGGTCTACGTCTTATTTAAGTTAAATCAAACCAACAAACAAAAATGGAACAAAATTAAAACAAAAATCCACAACCACCAAAAATTTTTTTAATCATACATTACGTATTCATAAGGGTCAGAGCAATTGAGCTCTACCTAATTTCCATAACTTCATCAGGAGTCAAGAGTGGGTTCATTGCTATCTCTCACATCTCCTATTCTGAAAAATGGATACGCTTCAGAAGAAAGAGCCTAAGGAATTTGAGTTCTATGCTCCTAATTTTCTAGAATATTAACAGTGAAGCCTAAAGCAACTTGGATCATATGATGAACGTGTTTAAAGTTAACCCAGGGCCCTAAGTGCCACCCAGAGGGGATTCTTTGAAGTCAGAAATTCTTAGCCAAAAATGCAGACTTAGGTTGTTCAAGTCAAGCAGTGTAGCAAAATGAGGTCAAATAATATGTACTGAATTATTGGCATTCCTGTGGTTTCTCTGAGAAAGCATTGGGTAGCATAGCCTGGCTGATAATTAAAGTTTGTACATACTGTAGATCTTTGCAATATCAGTATGATTTTCTTTCAGATAACGCTTGAATCAGAAGGGTAAAGGTTGCGTCCAACTTATGTTTGAACAAATTTGTCAATGCTTGTCCATGTGCAGGTTAAAAACCTTGTAACAGTTTGCCAGGTGTGTGTGTGGGGGGGTTGTTTGTGTGTGTTTTTCTCTTCATTAACTACAAGTCACATATTTCATAGGGAAGCTGTCTAAACTAAATCTGATATCCAGCATGACTTTGGTTTATTGCTTCTACTCGATTCAAAGAATTTTCTAACCCATGTGTTGCTTTAGCACTGGGCTTACATTGTTAATATGCTAGAACTTTTAATTTTTCTGAACTCTTGGATGTGTATATGAAATACTTTGTTCTTGTTTCTCCTCATCAGCACCCTAGCTGATTTCTCTTGAACTACTAAATAAAATGACACTAAAAAGCAGAGCAGCAAAACCATGTTTGTCATCCTCAGCAGCAAGAGGTGTTATCTCTTGCAGGTAATAAAACATGAAAGTTCTTATCAGAGAAAAAATCAACAATCAAATGCCAAGAACTGAACCATAGGAAATAAAAGCCTCTAACATTTTAAGCAGTGTGGATGGAATCAAAAACCACAAAAAAATAAGACAGTGGAAAAATCCCACAAAGGAGAGAAGTCAAGGCAAGAGGTACATCCGATATGATCAGCAGCATAGTACACTCATTATCTAACCAGATATGTTTCACTGGAATCCCAAGTCATTAGATGTGCAAATATTTTGCCTTTTGAAAAACTCTGAATGATCTGATAATGGGCACATGGCAGGGTATAATTGTCTCATGCTTTATTCCTGGCTTGTTTCACTGAATAGCTCAGGACGAATCACTTTTTACCCCTCACCATCATCTAAGTGTGAATAATTATAGCTATCCTACTTCACAAAGGTGGTATTAGGAACAATTTAATTGATGCCTATGCAGTGCTTTAAGAAACTTGGGTGGGTAGATCAATGCTAAATTAGAGCAGGCAATTATATTCAGCCTGAGGGGGAGAAATCAATATCCATATGGCAAGGCAGGAGGGATACTTTCATGAGCCTCTTTTAAATCTCCCTTACCCCACACTCACATCCCTGTGTTTTGTTTACTTCCTTTGAATTAGTTCTGGACAGGACTGGAAAAGGTGAGAGCACAGTTGGAATCCACGAGTCCATATCTGTGGGGAACCACAGCCAAAATGAGAGTCTGGAAGAGAAGGGAAATGTAAAAGTGGTTAGAGCTGAGATCTTCCATATCATGCAGAGAGTACTTAGACTTCACTTTTATACTCACCCTTGGATTTTTAATCAAGTTTCATCTTTCAGGGGAGTATTGTTATTCTAGAGGAAATCAAAAAATGCTGAAATTTTTGTTTTGCATTTTTTGGCAGAATCTTTTTCTTTTCCTTCCTTTGGAACAAAGACTGAAACTTTTACATATTTACATTCCAGTCAAATTGTTTTTACATGAAATGAGATAACACCCAATTCGCTGGTTTATCTTAAGGGGTAAAGTTTCTTAAGATAATTTTTATGCCTAAATACATAAATTCAACTAATAAATATTTTCAAAATATTAGATTTATCTCAAAGCAAAGCTGAAACATGAAAACATTGAGGTATTGTTTTATAATATTTTTCTCATGTATGATATGGGTAAAAATCCCAACAAATTTTATGAAAAAGCACACTTTTTGCAAAAAAAATAGTATATAAAAATGTACATATATATATTTTTAAAAAAAAAAGTAAATTTGTTACATTCACAGAACTTTGTTCTTAATTTTGCTGTTATTTCTGCAGCACTCTAAAGGGTTCAGAGAACTCTGGTTTTCCAGGAGGTGAGAACTGTTCTGGGGAAAGGGTGAGAAATAGCAAATGCAGTGATCCATAGTTATTAGCACAATTCCTTTGGGTAAAAGGGAGGAGTTGGCAGCTGAAATTACATTAAGCTAGCCCTGAAGACTTCACTTCTCAGATTCAGCGCCAGAATTAAACAAAAAATCAGATTTGGGGCTGGATAACGCTCGATATGAATATAGGCAGATGTATTCCTGGAAAACGCATATACACATGTGTGTTGAGCTTCAAGTTCCTGGGAACCACCAGGGAGATTTTCAGTTCAAGACTGGATTATATTTGAACATTTTTATTTTATTTTTTTTCTGACTTTTGTCACTAATGAAATACATGTTTTGCAAACTTGGTGCAAAAACAAATTGAATATCCACAATATTATATGTCTGTGTCCTTCCACAAAAAAAGTGGTTTTATCTGAAATCTTTCTCTTTACTCTTGATTCTGCTGGTTTTAGGGACTTGCAATTAAAAGTTAAGTGGAAGTTTTTGTTTATTTTGCAATAGAATTCTTAAATATTTATGAAGGACCTTAAGTCTAACTCGCCTTCAGGAAATATAGATGAATTAATAATTTATGTGGTTGTTTTGCAGAAAATTAAAGGTTGGGAACAAGTGTTTAAAAATTAAATCATCCACAATATAAGAGAGCAGATGTTATTTTGTTGAAAACTTGCTAACAACAAAGTAGAATGAGGTGTTATCTTCTCCTTGGTCCAACTGAAATCTTAACGATTCATTACAATTGAGCAGATTCTAAAGCCTGAGGCTAGCTAATGTCAGAATAATGAAGAGGAACTTCAATTATGTAGCCTAGATTTTTTCATTTGTTTTTGTTTTTGTTTTCTTTTATTGCCTGCACTGAGAAAGAGTCAGTATCTCTGTATTGCATGGTGATTTGTAAGATGTTAAACTCCCACAAAAATCACTGTGTATTTCATTAGTAATCCTACAATGGAATCTCCTGAAACTAAAATGTGTGTACATCTACCTATGGAAATAATAATAATAACAGTAGTCATCATCATCATTATAATGAGATTTTAGATGGAAAAGAGATACTGAAATTGCATAGCTTAATAACATCAAGATTCTTACCCCTTTTATCCCAAATTACTTAATTTTTCTTCTTTCTTTTTTATAAATGAAAGCTGTCTCTGACTCTCACTTAGTCTGGACAGTATAGTTAGCCAATTTCTGGTCAGCATCATAAGTCATGCAGGTTCTATAATGAGTTTTCTTCTTGTCTTTGATAAGCTAAGCCCGAGCATGCAGTCTTTTAGAGCCACATTTTTATGATAAAATTCTCTTTACAAGTACATTACCTAGATCCTAAACACAGTTCAGTTGTTAGTTCCTACTTTCTGATCTGTTTACAGTGCAAGGCTTCTATAAGATCATGACAAACCCCTCAAAACAAACCAACCAACCAAACAAAAAAAGTATCAGATCAGAACTTGGACAAAGATTCATTCTATAAATGCTAATTCTAAGAGGTCTGTATCTGCAGAAATGAAAACCAGGATCTGGAAAATGCATGCATTGGTTTCTCCTCTCATTTTCTTACTGGTTTGAGTATGACTGCAACTGCATATATAAAACTGTCATTTTGGCAATGTAAAGACATAAGCACATCAATCTGTAACCACAACTGCAAATATAAAAGAGTTTTCTTTATCCTTCAAAGATCTGTACAGCAGAGCAGATGAGAGAATTTTTTTGCTTAGATTCCATCTAATAAGCACCCAAAGGATTTCACTGCTATTAAAAATGTAAGTTGAGACAACTGCAATTTAAATAAAAAGGTATGTGTAGGGAAAACATAGTCATAAACAGGTGTTCTTTCAAGATCCTCTGTGAAGATTTAGCAATGTGTTTCTTGAGATGCAAATAAAGACAGAACAGCTAAAAATTTGTACACTGCTTGGCAATATAATTCAGCTCAGGAGTTGTGTGTATTTTGCTCTGAGGAAGCCAAGTATTGGCAATTCATCTGCACTGGTGCTAAATTATCACTGGTATAGATATGTAAGACTGTAATTGCACAGTAATAATAAATGAAAAACTTTCACAAAAACTACATACATAGCAGTTCATAGACTCAGTTGGCTCCGTTTTCCATCTAAATTTTCATCTTCAATCAGTGTTGAAAAATATCACTCTTTTTCTTTCATGTTTTTATTTTTCCTGTTCTGAGTTGCCATTTATTGACTCTTCGTGGTGATTTCAGAGGAAGCTAGGTTTGCCTAACACACATATTTAAATAAAATGGCAGCACTCTGAATAAACGGAAGTATTTGAAATTAGAGTTACTTTTCTAAATATTAAATGCAAGGGACATAATGAGCAGATTGATTTGGTAGCATTACAAGTTTGCAGCTCTTGATTTTTCTAGGTGTACATTTCCATATATGTAATCTTTCCATTACCAAGTGTTCTTTCTTCTGACCAAACGAATCTCATATTCCCGCTGCTGGGGTCATTTTCATCTTTTATTGTGTTAGTATTAATCAAAACTTTTAAAACTTAAATCTAGTATCTAGTTCTTAAGGATTCAGTGCCAACCATTTTGGTCTCCCTTTGCAGACACAAAATTCTGAGGGCTTCCTGCATGATGCAGAGTATTTATGTGGCAAGTGGTAGAACTGCAAAGGTAAAATATTAAAAATGTTCAGATTTTGAAACAGCTGGCTTGACTTGCTGCTTGATATGGCTGAAACCCAGGGTTATAGCACACAAAATCATCAGTGGTCTGAAATAAGTTCTTGTTTACTGGTGGTTGAGTGGGGAAAAGCATGAAAACCTTTTGTTATTTGTCATGGAACAGAGGAAAACATCTAGCATGCCTCAGAATATCTGGCAACTCAGTAGCTAGCAGGCCTCACACATTGATGTTCAAGAGTCAAACTTCTATTCAGTTCATTACTCAAAATAATCTGAAATTAAAATCACTACCTTCCTCTTTCCTGATAAAACTTCTCTGAAGTCTTTCTATGAAATATTTTAGTTTCAATTAAACACCATCCATAACAAAGTAAAAATACTTTTGGGGAAAGATTATTAGCTGCTACGTTGTTAAGTACTGTGAAACTTTATGCCACCACACCTCCAAAACAGAGTAGATTTAAACTTATTCAAATTTCTGAAGTTCTGATGACATCAATAAAACAAACCCCCTTATGATTGATTCAATAGAAGTTCTGACCCAAAGGATGTAAGAAAACTGTCAAGTGTTAAATGAAGATAACTTATAATTGTATTTCTCAAAACCCTCTTGTTATCTAGAAACAAAAAGTAAGAAACAGAAATATTTTGAGAAGCTGATAATGTATCTGACACTTCTTCCAATTTCCAAATGATCTGGAATTCACAAACAGCTGGTTTGCATAATATCTACAAGCGTTGCAGATTAGATGCAAGCTATCACTTTCAACAGGACTAGCCAATCTGAAAGTGCATTCTCCTTTACATTTTAGCAGTCATGTCTCATTACACAGCTAATGTTCTATTACTCTGTCTAATGTAACATGACATGACTGGTAAAATTTGAGGAAGAAGACAATTTTTCATATTAGAAATCCCCTCTTCCTCTCTCTGAACTGGTTGTCGATTCCATTTTGAATGCACCACACTGTAATCTTGCTTACATCACTAATTTGAGAGAGCTGTAGATCTTAGCAGCTATCTTACCACCAGAGAAATGAAAAGCCAAGCTTGAACAGCTTGGCATGACATTAGGAAAAAAAAAAAAAATCATGACATATGATGTTTGTTTCTTTGAGTTTGCTTTGAAAGCCTGTTATGGTTGAATACAAGGTTTTTCTCTTCTGTTTATGTATTCAACTACTCACACATGAAAAATATAATCAGGTTGTACTTTTTTTAATTAAGAAAAACAACACTTAGATAGATATTAAGAAAAATATATTGCAAAGTTTGATAATTTTTTGAAAGCTGAGTACTTAGGATTGAGAGCAGATGGAAATATTTTAGTCCTGCATATGTTTTATGTATATAGTCCCCAGAAAAAAAATACAATTCCCATTAACTTTGGAGAGTGATCTCTTTCAGTAATGATTTTGTATCATAAGGAGCAAATACTTCCTTGGCACATCTACCTGGAGGATGAGAAGGGCTGTGTCCCAATTTGAATGGTAGCTACACCATAATCCTCAGGTGAACAGATTTGATTCTACCTGTTTTCTTCAGCAGAGCCAAGAAGGACACAAGATGTTATTGCAGCTTTAAGGTTTGGGACCAAGACATAGACTTCAGGCTATGGGATATCCATGTTTCCTGTGTTCTGTGTGAGGCCAGAATTTAGGAAAAAAAGCCTCAAATTTTATGTCTGAACCTAATTAATTTGTATGTGAGAAATATTTTGAGACAGTGAAATACATCATGATCTTTCTTTAAGGAATGTGGAAAAATAACCAGATTTGTGTTGACTATTGCTAATCACAACAATCATTACTTAATATCTCAGGACGTTTTCATAATCTCAGAAGTGACCAGGTCTAACTAAGTCATTGACAATAATAGAAGGATTACAGAATCAGGAATGCAAATTATGCGAGTAAGAAGTAGCAACAGGCTTACAAAACTTGGTTGTCCCAAGTTTATGGCAGTCAGGTCAGATAGATCTCAGGAATCCCATTCTCTCTAATCAGTGGCACCAACGCCTCTATTTGTACACTGCTGGAAACAAAAGCTCTTAATAATATTGTTTAACAAGGCCCTATCACAGAAAATAAAAAAGACCCTAACTAAACAAGTTTCTGCTCTACTTTGATGCCAGGTGCTTCTTTCTTTCTCTACATGTTCTATCAGTCAATGTCTTTAGAGACAAATTCCCTGTCTTGGCAGTAGTTGGGGTTGGGTATTAATTGGGCAAAGGTATTTTATATGATAGAACTCATCTGTGCCACTTCAAAGCTGCACAATCATGAAGGAGGACTGTAACAGCTGTGTCTTTTTCTACTGAGATTTTGAAAAGCTTCTGAAAATTAGAAGAGGAAACATAGCAAAGGAAATTCTTTTTATTCAATAGCTTTAGATACATATTTAGTATTTTTGATAACCATAATAATATTTTCTTAATTCAAGTATACATAAAGTATATGCAGCATATTTATACTTGGCACCAGGAAATCATAAATGGTGCTTTTTAATTAAAAATCTACCATAAAATTTAATTTTGGTGTGTAGAATTTTTATAAAGAAAGGCTATTATTCAGTTTACAAAGAGGAACATTTCATGCTATATTTTATATATATATATAATATAGCATGAAATGTTTCTCTTTGTAAACTGAATATAGTTATATAATATAATTATTATTATATTATATTATTATTAATATATTGTATTAATATAATATGTAATTATATTATGATAGAATATAATTATATTATAACATAAAATATAAAATATATAATATTTTATATATTTATATATATAATATATAAAATATTATATATATATTCTAAATCTATTGTTTTTCAATAACCAGAATATTACAAATTTTTTATAAACTGTCAAGTTAAATATTCACCAAAAATTATTACTTGCTATATTTTATTCAGGTAAAGAAAAAAAAAAAAGTGGTTTAATATGAAGACTAAATCTACATGTAAGTTGCTGGGTTTTTTCAGTTGCAGAACCATTTTGAAAGACTGACATTAAAGAATACTCTTAAGTTTTACTCCAGTGTAAATATAACAGATTTTATTGCAAGCTTTTCACTCAGGAAGAATACATCCTTAAGCTACATATGTTTTTCATACTTCAACAATAAAAAAAGATGATACAGGATTGTGACAGAACTTAGTTTTTCTTAGTCATACTGCTAATGGAAAAAAAATAAAGGAAAAGAAAGATAGATATACATTAAATATATGCCACTACAATGGATTAAACTTTCTTTACGCAACCACTTATCTGTTAAAATATTTTTGCATTTCTGATAACTGTAGACTGGAACTCATCAAAAGTATATTGGCATTCCACCTGCTTTTTCTGACCATCCTAATTTTTAGCTTCCCCAGCTTTTACTGGACATTTTTAAAAATTATTTAAATGTCCTGTTTTGTTTTTTTTTTAAAATAAAGTATTAAAATGAAATATATCTATGTCAGAATCCAACAAATAAAATATTTTAAGGCCTTTTTATTTCATTCTCAAATCATATCATTAATATGTCATGGACTTTTGTGGATAAAAAGCTGGACATGAACCAACAGTATGGTCTCACAGCTCAGAAGGCCAAACACATCCTAGATTGCATCAAAAGAGGAGTGGCCAGCAGGTGGAGGGACATGGTTCTCCTCACCCACTGTCCTCCTAAAACCCTGTCTGGGAGGCTGCATCCAGCTCTGGAGTTCCTAGCACAAGATAATGGACCTGTCAGAATCCAGAGACCACAAGGATGGTCAGAGGGCTGGAGCACCTCTCCTTTCAAGATGGGCTGAGGGAGCTGGGCTTGTTCAGCCTGGAGAAGAGAAGGCTCTGGGGAGACCTCTAGCACCTTAAGGGGGCTGATAAAAAGGAGGGAGAGGGACTTTTTATGCAAGCAGATAGTGAGAGGACAAGGGGTGATAGTTTTAAAATGAAAAAGAGCATGTTTAGATCAGGTGTTAGGAGGAAATTCAGTTCAGGTGTGAGCATGATGAGACACTGGAACAGGTGAAGCTGGGGCACCCCATCTAGAGAAGCTGGGAATGCCCCACCTCTGGCAGTGTTCAAGGCCACGTTGGAGGAGGCCCTGACCAATGTCATCTAGTGAGTACCCACAGCAAGAGGCTTGGAACTAGATAATCTTTTAGGTCCCTTCCAACCCTATCCATTCTGTGATTCCATAATATGTGCTCAGAATACAGCATTTACTGTGTAATGCATCTGTCTTCCAGAGACACTAAAACTATAGACAGGTCCTCGAGACATCCATTCTCAAAAACTTATTCTTTACAAATGGCTATAAGGTGACTTTACATAAACAGAGACATAAATATTATATTGCTTTTAAAACCAAGTATTTTTGATGAAGAGTTTTCAAGTGTTTTTGCTTAGCAGCATGATCTCATAGGGAGCTTTTAAAAAAAGGAGAAGGACTATAACAAACCATTTGATATAAGCACTATAACAAACCATATAGCTCAACTATACCTAAAGCAGGTTATATATATAACTATACCTAAAGTTAAGGTAAGCTGCACCTAAAAAATTCCCAAGAAATATTTCTCTACACACTTCTCCAAATTTCAGTGAAAGAGGTTGCCTAATCTTCACAAGAAAACTGTGTCCATATGTAACTACCATAACTGTACCCTTTCTCTTATAGGCTTTACAATGGGATAGCTCCTTGCAGAAGAGAAAAAGAAAAGGAAAATTGTCTTTTGAAAATGTGTGTTTAGAAGAATGAAAAGCAATAGCCCAAGTGTTATCTGCTCTGGATTTCATCAGGGAAAAAAAAGTACTTTCTTCTTCTGAAAGGCAGGGGTTTACAATTCAGTAAGGGAAAAATTTAATATTCTGCATTCTCCCAGAAATATTATCCTTAAAAAAGACCATGTTTTTGTTAGTCATCTCCTTCTCTGCATCTCAAATTTACTAGCTTCCTAGCTATATGTACATATGTGCATATATGTGTCTGTGTGTACATACACACACACACACACACACACATTCCAATCCCACACCTATTTTAACTCTATGAAAGAACATACTCTTGCTATCATGTCAGTGTGCCAGCTGAATTGGTATCCTTTTTTGCTTTGTTGCCAGGACTATTACAATGAAATTTTCTCCACTTTTGATCTCATATTATAAAGATTCCCAAATCTCTGACAACCCAAGGCATTATGATATACTCTTCTTACACTGTTAAAGCAGACATAGAGAGCAGAGTTCTCTGTAGAGCATAAGTAAAGATTTATAGACATGCTGAAAGAACATTTTCCCTGCTGCCTTCTTAAAATAATTATGACTTTCCATGAATCTCTTTATAAATCAAGTGTAGAATGACAAAGGCATAAGGAAGTAAGCCACAAAAATACCATTAACAATAAGCTAGAGTGGACGTATTTAAGCAGCATATCACTTCTTTGGTGAAAACTGTATATAATTATTTCAAGAAGACATACATGCCATAACACGAAAAATAAGAATTTATTGTGCCTGTCACTATGCTTCAAAAGCTCGCTTTCCGCCTTGATTTTTGTGTTACTAAAATACTTTCATATGATGGTACTAAATATTGAAGGAATGAACAGATACATACTGAGAGACACATAAAAGGACACTATATAACACAAAATAAACATAATAGATTGACGCTTTCTAACAGTCAAGAAGAAATATTATTATTTAGAATGAAAGTAAGCACCCTTGAAATTTTACTGAATTCAGGCTGCAAGAGAAAAAACTCTGATTTGTTTGATCTAGCAGCAGCAGCTCCCTGGCCTTATCAATAGGTGGGGTTAGGTATCTGCTTTGTGCTCAAGTGTACCAGTGACTTTCCACACCCCCATTTCTGCCCGAGCTTCATATATATCGCAGTAGCAATACACACTGCCGAGTTAACACCCTTCACTCTTTGTGTTAATTACACAGAATAAACCCATTACTTGTCAAGAAACGGTGGGCACAAAACCACCCTTCTGTCACACGGATGGCAAATGCAGAATTTTGCTCCCAGGTGCTCTCTGGCAGCCTCTCCTCAGCTGAGCAGCGCCTTGTCAGGCTGTAAAACCATCCTCACATCTGGCTGCTCAAGTGCCTCTGCTCACTCCCTCAGCCCTCACCATGCTGGCAGAGTGCCCTCCCAGCCTCACAAGCGCTGGACAGCACACACAACCCTCCCATAACAGGGTTTTTCCATTCAGTGAGGAGCACCCTACTCTTGTGGTGTCATCAGCAACCCTTTCAAATGAGCTGTCTTCATTCACAGTTATCCATAACTCAGCACTCACGCCTCCCTGACTGTGTGGCTCCACACAGGAATGCAGGCTGGGCTATCCCAATCTCCTTGGCTTCATAACCTCCATTTTTCTGACCTTCAAACGCTGGCTCGACCTCAGATGCTGTCTGTGGTTTCATGGCAAGAATCTGATCCCTGCATTTTAGAGGTTGCTGAAGCCATTCAGACACACTCCTGCTGTTATGTAGTAGTACATTCACTTTAATATACTCAGATTCACTAAAAATCATTAAATGTAGGCACTAAAAGATGATGTGGACACGCAAAAGAAGTGAATAAGAACAAGTCATCTGAAAGATTTGTGTTATTAAATTGCATTAAGCCAAAATATATCAATTTGTGTGATGACTTCAAATAAAGTTATAACATAAATCCAAAAGATTTATGAACTACAGAGGGTCAGCACTCAAAACACAGTTCTTATAGCAGACATGAATGACAAGGCACTTTAAATATAGGGCCCTGAACAGTAAAATAGAAAAAGGTTGCCTTCTGCAAAGTGAAATAACTGCTGGAAGAAAACAGGGGCTCTAGACCTATTAAATTACTTTATTTTTGCTAAGCCAAACCTTCTACACTCTGATAAACTTCTGTGCCAGTGGATTTTGATGGATAGTAAAGCTTTCTAACAGCTTGATTCTTTGAGAAGAGGTAATTTTATTCTATAAAATAAAGCATTTCAGGTGTTTGTGTACTTGCAAGACAGGCATCCAGGTACTACTTTAAATCCTGTGTAAGTTTGTGCATGCAGGAAGTAGAAAAAAAAAATTAAATGACACTTGGCTTGCAAGTGTTGTCATGTTAGCTTCAGTTTCATTTAAACTAACTAGTCTGTGAAGTAGTAGTGCCCTATAAACCTTACAATTATGAGGATCTTTAAACAAGACAAAGAAGAGGGAAGAAACGTAATGGAAAAGAAAATGCTTTCAGATACAAACCAGGCTGTTAGCAAGACCTGTGAACACATCTGTTTAGATTAAGGCAGCAATGAAAGTTGGGCTCTTATGTTTGTAATGTTGTCACTGCAATACAGCTGCTTCTCCCTTGTCAGTGAAGCAAAGCATAATAGCTAGAAATAAACTGAAAGGGAAAAAACTCCTGAATCTGGAGCAAAAATTCTCCATAAAAACAGTAGATTAATAATGCTTCATGCGTCCTATCCAAATTTCTCTCCATAGCAAAATGGCCTAAGAGGATTGTGGACTCAGTGGCTCTTCAGTGAGCTCACTAAGCACATGTAGGTGTGTTTCCTGAAGTCCCAGTGCCCTTTACAAAAACCTTTGCTTAGGTAAAGAAGAAAACTAACAAACCACACAAGAACCAAATTTATTTTCTTATTCCTTGAATAAGAATAAGCAAGAAAAAAAATTTGAAACATATGGAAATGCTGTCATGCAAAGGTATATAATCTGCAGATGAGAAGGGCATTTAATTTATTTGTTGGGTTTTTTTAATACTGCATTTATTTCAAAGTTCATAGAGATTTAGCTTTTTTGCATTATGTATGCTAATTTTCACTTCCAGTTGGACATAAACACAATAAAATTGTGCCATGCTTAATGAAATCAAATAAGAAAATGTTATATTTAACACTACTAATTGTGCTTTAACTATTGAAATCTTCCTTATATTTTGACTTTATTTCTACTTGGCTTGCTGATAGAAGATAGATTTCAAATAACTATAACATAGCATGGAAAAACTGTGCTTTCTTTTCCTATACTTTATTAATATGACCCTGTTTTTTTACTGAAAGAGCAATGCTAATGTCTGTCACTTTTCTTTACAAGCAACATGGCAAATTATGAAGTTTCACAGTGAGCTTCTAGACAGAAATTAAAATAAACAAGGATAAATTTGTGTCCATTTTATTTTCATTAAATTTAGTGAAGGCTTGAATTGATATATTTCACTATATGTTTCCAAATATATATGAATATTTTATTTTAAAATTGAGAACAATGAACAGTCTAGATATATTATCAATATATTCTAGGTAATAGAATATATTATTGTTAAATGATATTAGGTATGGATATTTCAGTATGCCAATCTCTAATTTTTAATGAGAGCAAAAATTCCATCCTATGGGATAGAAGAAAATCTCAAGATAAAGTCTTTATATGTTTTTTCCACCTTTTAGAAGAAAAAAATTATTTTTTCTCAATGTTTTCAAGCACCAGAGAAGCTTCTTTTAAAATGTAGGCTCCTTTAACACTTTATTCCACAGTACATTTTCTGTTGCTCTTCATATTACATTCTCAACATATGACGCATGGTTTTTGTGTAATTAAATGTGTTACTCTTGATGCTCACACAGAAAATATTCACATTTTGATGGGAAGAGCTTTGCAGATGAAAAAGAAAAGACCTATTTGCCATCATTCATTATGTCAATTCACCATAATAAATAAACAGGGAAGAAATAGTCTCCATACTTCCACAGTGCATTCTATATCTCTTCCCCTTCAGAGTGTTGAGACCAATCTTAGCATGGAAATAGTGCAGGAGTACTTAAAAGCACTTTGCAATCTGGTGTCTGAATTTTTTTCTTGTAAACTCTGTTTGGCGCTGGATTAATATCTAATTTTGCTCTGACAAGAATAAGCAAAACTTATGCCTGCTAAAAGGCTTATTTAGGCTGAATATGAGAACATTTATTTCTCTGTGGGAAAGATGTATATATATAAAGCTAAAAAAGAGAGCTTAGACTGTGGAAAAAGAAAATACTTCAAGATTTGGTAATGCTGGCAGTTCACACAGCTGTGTACAAAAGAAATTATACAAAGTTTATGAATGTTTTAATAATCCGTTTCAAACTCGATGCAATATATATGAACAGTCACAAATGAAATACAGATGTATGAATTATGTTGACAGAAAACATAATGAAAACGGGTATGAAACAACATATACCCTTTATTATATGAATAGTGTGTTCTGAGATGCATAATTAACTGGGTAAAAGATCTTATGAGAATATTGTACAATCACTTTGTGCCATAGTAATCCTGCTCACAGGACTTCAGAGAATATTTGTGATGTCACTGCATATTATAGACTAATTCTTGAATCTAATTCTATGACTTTTTTATTTTTTATTCTTTGTGTTACCGCTCCTTTAGAGCTCTTCAAAAACAAGAATCAACTGGTCTTTTTATTAAATGTCTGTGGAAATTAATCCTTTCCTGGACTACCATTCTGTCTGATGATGAGACATATTTGAATTTTGTCACTTTTTCAGTGAGTGACTTACTTATCACTGCTAATTGATTTTAATTCCAATGCAACCAGAGAGAAAATCACCCTGGGGTTTCAGTGAAAGACCTTAGGGTCACCTAACTCATTGAAAAGTTCAGCTCAGAAGGTAAGTTTTTGAGAAAGCTATAGTCATTCACAGACAGAAAACTAGAAAGGATCACCTTGACTTCATAAAATACCATATATCTTTAAGTATTTACCTATTCTAGCATCCAAATAGTAGAGTTTTGTATGAATATTTAAGCAACCACAAATAGGTTTGGTGATTTATTTGTTGGGGATTTTTCTCAAGCAGCTGAAAAAGCATTCTCATGGCAATAAAAAAAAAAATGCGACAACCATTCCTTCTCTCCTAAAGAACTATTATGATATTTTTTTTTCCTTATCTATGTATTTCTTTGGCAAAATAACTTTTTCTCCCTAGATGTTGTATTGGATTTTTCTATTAAGTCATTGACTAGATAAATTTGATATTGTACCACATGACATACCATTAATATATCTGGAAAAAGGATTACAATTAAGATAGAAATTGTAAAATTGGCAAAGACGTATTTTTCAGGGATAGCAGCATACAAAGGTTTCAGAAAATATTACCAAACTGGTTCCTAGTTGAGTTCTGCAGAATGCACTCCAGGAACTCATCTGGTTTATTGCTTTCAGTCAGGCACAGGTTTAGATCATAGTGGTAAACCATGAAGTTAGAAGGTAGGACAGAGGGGATCAGAAATGAATACCAGAAGATGTGGATGAACAGAAATAGGAGTAGATTGAAATGCAAAGTCATGCACATAGAGCTAATAATAAAAATTTCTCTGGTATGCGAGGGGCTTATCAGATAGAAATGTTTTGTAGAAATGGGATGTGACAGTCAGTTTCTCAATGAATGAACAGACAGTGTGATGCAGCATAAAAATCTGAAACAGAAACTGAAAACATGTTGCAAAAAGAGAGTCTGTCAGAGACAGGCAAACACTGGTATCATTGGTATCACTGGTTAAAACTCAACTGCAATACAGCATTGAGATTTCTAGTCAGGGAGCTAACTTTGAGAGGGAAAATGTAGAGAAAAGGTTATGGAGGAAAACAGGAGACAAGGATCAGTTTTAAGGGTGACCCTGAAACTGGCTTTCTGGTATGAAAATACATAGAAAAATGAAGCAGATAGGGAGGTGATTGAGCTCCATAAATACACCAGTGAATAAAGAACAAAGAGCTCATTAAATCATAATACTGAAACAGAGAGCATTCTAGGTGGACATAAATGTACTGAAGTGGAAATTGGAAAAGCTTCTAGCCATTACACCAAGCAAAAATTACAGTGTTTTTTTCAGTTATATTACAAAGGGAGAAAGTTTTTGAAAGGGATATTTGTAGCATCTTATAAATGGGATTATTTGGCATATGCTTGAGCAAGGGGGGAAATGGGATACATAAGACATGTCTCTTCCACTCTCACTAGCAAGATTTCAGGTGCATCAGTGCTTCTAAGTGACTCTCAAAGTGTAATATATGGTTCTGTAATACCTAAATATATCGAGACTGAACCCATATATTTATTGATGTGTGTCTCATGAAAAAAATTGAATAAAAGGAAAGATCAGATTACCAAAGACGGACCCAAAAGATTAAAATTAATCTGTACATCAGCTTCTAAATATGGAATCTAGAAGGACTTTGTCCACTTTATATGATATTGCCTGCAATACAGTTGCCACTTATCTTTCTCTAGTTTTGCCAGCTACATGTATCGTGAAATGTAAATTTACTAAGCATGTGATTATAAGTGTTTGGATTTGTTCCTAAAAAAATCTGTTTAATATGTCAGTAAATGTAAACAGTCATGCTCACAGGCAGTACTTGAAATACATTATTCAACACATACTTGTATATATTTACTTGTTTTTTTCAAAAAACTTAGAGTCTCAGTTAAAGAAATTCAGTTGTTTCCATTGTCCAAAGATTGTTGTGGATCGACAGTTCAAGGAGGAAGACACATCAGCAAGGAGAGAGTGCTGGGATGTGCATGATGGATTTTCTGAATTCTGTAGAGAAGAGCAGAGGCCTCATCTCTTCATCACCTCTCCACTGTGAATGAGATGTGTGGATTCAAGTAGGTACCTGGATCAGTCAAAGTTCATAGTAGCAGCCTGTAGTATGGCTTCAAAAGAACTGGTAACTTAAAAAGCTGCTGATCATTACAGATACAGTGAAAAAACCAGAGTTTTCAACTTTTCCTCCACAAGCCTAACTTTAACTAACCCGATTTTGGATTACAGATTAATTAGATGTTTTTTTATCTGTTAAAGCAAATCCCTGCCGAAAAGATCTTAACCAAAAAGACATCAAATCAGAGGAAATAGTCACTGGGTGATTTTCTCACACAAATAGAAGTTCCCACAATTGGGTTTTAGCAAAGAAATTAGCTAAATTTCTAAAGAAATTTGCTAAAACACACCCTCCCCGCCACCACCACCCCCACCACCCTTCCTATTGTATATCAATCAATCCTTGTTAAGGTAAAGGGACTTGGTTTTCAGGTTCCTTCAAAAATGCATATGAAAAAAACTGTAAAAATTTATGTCCCATCGATATTCCCTGAAGATATAATTTACCAAGAGAATTTTCTTATTGTGGACAATAAAGAAAGAAATGGACAATTTTACTTTTTCTTCAGTGCTTGTTCCAAACCAGAAAACAGGAAAGGTTATCCTGGCATTGCTGTTAGAAAATGTTGAAAGAGAAAGAAATCCTTCCAGCCTCCATCAATTCTAAGCAATTTCCCTCTCCTCTAGTTCTGCTTGGATCCTTTCTCCTCCTATAAGTGCAATATCTTAAGTGTTCAAAAAAATGAGATGACAGCACCAAAAGTGATGTAGACTGTCAATTTCAAAGCTAGAAGATTTACAGGCACTTCTAGACAGTAGACAAACTTTTCCAGTTTGGCTCAAAAATAAATGTTCAGCAAACTTTTCAGTTGCAGATTATTCTGGGATTTAGAGTTTGACTATGCTTGAAGAACCTACACTCAGTTATGACCTCAGTCTAAAGCATAAGTGGTTTCCAGGGTAGCTTGCACATATATTGTGAAAACATCTTTTTTTTTTTTTTTTTTTTTTTTTCTGCAGGACCTCTCATTATCACCTCTGGGAACAAAGTGGGATGAATTTTATAACAATGCTGTCATTTTCATTCTCACTGCCTTTTATTACTATTACTATTTTTAGCACATATACAGTGAAAGAAGTTTCAGTATGCATTTCAATTAATGTTGCATTCTTAAACCATTTGAATGGTAACATGAAATGTGGGATATTATCCCCTTGCAGTGCTAGAAAACTCTAGTGATAAGCTAGAAAATTCACCAAAAATTATCTGGTCACCTACTTCTCAAAATTATGAGTATTTTGGATTTGAATGCCCTTCTTCAAAGCCTGTGTCTCATTTGTAGAAGTGTTCCCCTCTCAGCTGAACTGAGCACACAATAATCTTTCAAAGAGTAAAATGAAAATTTCTAGATAATTTACATTTACACTCAGAAGTGGTGGATACTCATTTTTTAAGTGGTTATGTCTCAGTTACATCTCTGCAATGGGAACGGTGGAAACACTGTAAAGTAAATTAATAATTTGTGAGGTATGGAGATTTCATATTAACTGGTTTCAGAGAAACCTTTCTGAAAAGACAATTAATGCATTTTCTCAATAGAGTATAAATAAAAAAAAAAAGTGATTTACCCAAAAGCCAATGAAAATAAAAGAAAGCATTATACACCTGCTTAGCCATTAAGCGTGACTCATCTTTTGCAGTGATGATGTTTGTGAATCATGAAATGAGTGCTGATGAAAGAAAAAGCAGTATATGTTTTTGCAATTTTAAACTGTGCTATAATTTATATCCACAAATATGGAAGAAGTTGAGAAGAGTTAGTAAAGGCAATCTTAGTTTTAATGTTGTCTAATACATGACAACAGCATTTTACTGCAATAAGAATTAAGGGGTTCCCTTCTTCCCTTTCATTTTCCTTCTTATCGTTCTCTTCCTTTCCATTTTCTGTGTCTTTTCTACTCTTCAAAAAAGAATGAACACAAGTATCTCAAAAGTGGCCTGATACCAACAAGATACCAACAATCATTGAGATTGGGAAGTTAGACCTTCAGGGATGTTTTTGCCTGTTGAGCTACTGTCAGGCCTGACAATGGCAACAGATGGTCACCCCTTGTGTGGAGCAGCACCAGAGGAGAGTGAGGAGCACACTTTGCCAACAGGTTTCACAGATATTTATTGATAACAGTGAAATGCTGAGGCTTGGGATGGTTGGTTCATTTCCAAAATCTGCATGGCAGTATGCTCCAGTACTACAGACTTTTCTGCCTCTTTTTCTGCTTTTATGTCTTATTCCAGTTCTCTCTCTCTCTCTCTCTCCCCCACTTCTGTGACTTCATTCACATCTTCACATCTTCCCTGGCTTTTTTCCACCTGACTTTTCACTTAGCCAGCTACGGTCTTCAGTATTTTGATTTCTCTTTTTTCCTCATCAGCATATCCAAAATTATAAGCTTTTCACATAGTTTTCCCATCTGACTGCCACACAGGCAGATCCCTTGCCTCTTCCCATGCTCCTTTTCTACACCTAGCAGTTAGTCATCTGAATTCAGTCTCTTCCTTATCACTTCCTCCCAGGTCTCAGAACTTACTCCCATACTTTTTACCACTGAAGGCCCTGTCACTTCATCCTTGCCAGCTTCCCAGTCCCAGGAAACCCAGGGAAGACTTCTTGCATCCCAGCAACACTGAAACTGACTACTTCTCAGTGCATCTTGGGCTCTAAACAAGATGAAGAGCAGAGGAAAAACAGATCCTCTTGCTTAAGAGAAACAGCATTGGGAGAAACAATTCCAGGCCGCTTCTAAATGTACCTGGGTGAAGTGCAGCTAAACATATGCATTTAATTTCATAACCCCAACAAACTGCTATTTCACCTGTGCCAACTGAGCTTCCAAATGTTCATGAACTGGAAAAATGTAAATGAATTTTCATGGAGATACCAAGTCATCCTCAACTAAATCTGCCAACTGTCTCTTCTCTGAAGAGAAGAGCTACCTGAAGGTGCTAGAGTTCTTAAAAAAAAATAGGCCTTAAAAATGAATATATTAGCAAGAAATATAAAAAATATTGTCCCTCATTCTCAGGTATAGCTGAGCCATTTTGGTTGGGTATGCTAAAAACATGCAGCCCAAGACAGAACTTCAGCACACCAAATTTCAGGCCGAATCACTGAAGTTTAGCAAACTTACAGTAAGCTGAAAGAAGTATAAGTGTCAGGAAGAAAGATAGAGTGGACAGTAAAATAGTTGACAATTATTCCACTTATGTGCAAACCTCAGCTGTTTTGTCAATACTTATCTGAATGGAAAACAAGAGTCAGTAGGCCTTTTATGTTGGTTTTTAACTGAACAAAGTAGTAAAAGCATCATAAACCTCTGTGAAAATGATGGCTAGTGTGAGTGCCCAATGACCAAATAGCTCTGCACATATCCATAGATCTTCCATTAAAATTAATGTTATGTCTTTGCATATAATCTTTTTTTCTTCCTGAAGGGAATCATGCATGGACATTTGAAGGCAGAATTTGATTCTAAGCCTAGTATCTTTGAATTTTTTCCCCCAAAATGAAAGTCTCTCCTTAACATGCTAGTCACGTTCCCCTACGTTTTTAAATAAGCTGCCTCTCAGCCTATTATTGTTTAGTATGTTTTCCTATATATTCAGAAAGAGTTGTCAAAACTCTCAGGTGTTGAAGATAAGCCTGCAAAGCAGGGCTTCAACAAAATAAAGAAGGAGATTGTATAAATTCTGAAATATATCAAGGTTAGATTACCTTTGTTGCTTTGTATATCTAAGATTTGAATTGATTTTTTCTGGTATGAAAACAAAGGGGGGAAGGGACTTCTGATGTAATGCAGAAAAGTCAATAATATGCAGACAGCTCAAACATATAGTATTTACTGATTCAGTGAAGCATGTTTTTAATGGGTTAGGAAGGCAAATTCCAACCTAATAGATGTACATTGGTTATAATTTAAGGAAATATATTATTTTGCATAATCCTATAAATTTATGTAACCCTATAAGATTCTTAAACACCTTAAAATTTTTAAAAGTTTTTGAAAAGCACTTTTTTTCCCAAAAAACTGCCATAAGTTAAAAAAGGGTTGGCATATGAGACACTTCATATGGAACAGAATGCAAGTTTTAAAATTTGGGAGACAATTACATAAAACATACATTTATGACAGACAGATGCTAAAGAAGTAAAGAAACACTCTAGTCCAATTTCCAGAACTATTAGTGAAACTTGAATTTTAAACTAAAAATCTTGGTTCCATAGTGTTATATACAGAAGAGTAGACATCCTGTAGCCGTCTGTGGCACTTTTTCTGACATTTTGACTTACCTAGAAAATCTTCTTGAGTGTCAAAACCTCACTTGATTTCAAGTTGTTAATGAGATTGCAAACCAATGCAGCCATACAGCCAATGCTGCAAGTGTAATAAAGGCTGGGCCTTTAAATCTTTCAATTTTTATCTAATTTTGCAGAGAACAAGTTTTGCTTGTTATTTATTGTCAATGCCTGTTTGTAATAAATGGCTAACTTCTTCAAGTTAGAGTAGTGAAAATGAATACAATAAAGCTGTTGGATAATAGGTTTTGTAGCAGAAAAATATACAAAAGAAACAAACAGAACTTTATTAAAGAATGGAGGTCTCAGTTTTCTATTTCCTTAAAATTATGGCTACCAAATACCTGTTATTTTTATACCACATGAAAGTTGGAAATTTTGTATACACACAAATTTCACAGTTTTACATCAGCCAATGTCAATGTGATTATCCTACACAACATATGCAAAAATGGATCAGTATGTGTGATACCTTATACTTCTCCCCTGCTACAGTTGATGGCTTTAAGTAACGAGAAAATACAGGACTTGGTGTAGAGAACAGAGGAAAAAAGCAAACAGCCAAAATATATCTGTTTTTAATTGTTTGACATATTATCTACAGTAGCAACAATAATTTTAATAATTTCTTAATTTTGGGGATTTTAATGACTACTCTTGCTGCAACAGGTGGAAATATATCCTAAATTTAACACTCCAGTAAATGTAGATTTACATTTTTTCCCCATCCCTAACACCTGCTCTTGAAGCCAGGAAGTCTCACACACTCAAAACTTTATGCTAATGTAGCAGTCACTTCTTAATTTTATTACTGATCTTAATGAAAATGTGATTAAGACTACATTTTCTTGGATTAAATAGCCAGTAAAGAGCCTTGGGCTTTTCTCTCCTTGGGCTAGGATAGAATGCTGCCAGCTGAGGAGCTTGTTAAGGTGACAAAAAATACACCACTAAAACTTTCCTCAGGAGGGTCAGTTCTATGAACTTAGATCCTTTATCGATAATTTCCCAGAATCTCATGTTTGGTGTTTCTGAGAGGACTTTTCCTAAACCACAGAGAATTTAGAAACAATGTGTGGAGGTCTTGAGAGGGTGTAGGTGTTATCTTACACTCTTCATTTCTAGTGAGCAGTAGGAAGTGTTTTACAGCACAGCCTGACCATGGCAAAAGGAATAAAGGTCCTCTTTCCTGCTGCCTCCTCCACATGAGATTGCATTTGTTTACAGGCCCAGCTACCTCTGTAACATAGAAGCTTCTTGAACTCACAGCTGTCACCCAGTTAGCCCCATCCCCACCACTTTTCCCATTATTTTTCCCCAGATCCTCATGCAATCAGTCATCCCTTTTGCACATACTATCTATCCTCCACTCCCAGAGACATAGCTTGATTTAGCAGAGACAGACTCAATCCCTCTGAATGTAGACTTTCCAAAAGAAATATTTTGGCTATTAAGACCACAGCCTAATGTCTTACACAAAAGAGGAGAAACACAGAAAGCATTATATACTTCCCTTTTATTTTAACAGATGTATTTCTACTACCTAAGTTGTTTGTGTGAAAAACAAGGTGCAAGTATAACTTTCATATTCTTTCTGTATCAGTGCTTCTATGATTTCTCCTCCAAGTGGTAGCACTTTTTTATAGCACTCGGCAGGAGGTTGAGAGCTGTGTTTTTAGCTTTGCCTCTTTTTTATTCTAATTTTTAAGTGATTTTGAAATATGTTATTTTTATAATTGTTATATATAGAGCAGGTATACATGCACAAACATTTATGTATGAAGATATAGCTTCACACAGAATGTTCTTGATTAAAGGGCATATATGTGTATATATATTTATAGCACATGGAAGGGAGAAAAAGGCCTTATATATCCTCTTTTCATACTTTTATTTTGATTACATAGGGTTTTGCTTGGTTTCTCTCTGTAAAAATAACTGCAACTAAAACTTTGAATGCTAGGCAGTCTAAGTAGTATTTAATCCAGTGGTGAAAGTAAAATTATCCAAAATCCTTCTTATAAAATAGGAATTTTTATTATGCCTCTGTCCACCTTTATACATATTGCCTTAAGCATAGTACAATGTTTTTGCCCATAAAATGAATACAAAGTAGCTAAAAACTCACAGTATTATTTCTTTCTCATAATTTTTATTGTTGATACTCTATTTTTAATTGCAACATAGGAGAGGGGAGTTTACTATGAAAAGAAATTGGCTTGTCTTTAAAATGTAAGAATTTAATCGTGCGCTATTGTTGCCTGCCAACAATGAGCTAAAGAGGTTAATGGATCATAGGTCTGGCAAACAGCCACGCTGCCTCCGGCTGGATACATTTAACTGCATAATCTGGGTTAAGATTTGGTGCTATTTCTTAAATCAGGGCATGAACCGTTGATAAGTAAAAGTTAGGTTTTATCCAGGGTTTTTTTTGTTTGTTTTTTTTTTAATAATTTCCCCCCATCTCCCCCCTCAGAAAACAGACGCAGTTATCACTGATGTCGAATGTCACGGCAGGAGGAGCGAGGGGAAGCAGGCGGGGGCCTCCCGGGAGCCGGGATACGGCACAGCCCCCGTCAGCAGCATTCCCTGGCATCCCTCCGGCCGGGCATCAGCGCCTGCTGCCCCCTTCTCCCCTGGCTGCCAAACCCCAGGGCGCAAAACCCCAGAGGAGCACTTTCATGGGTCCTCTACACACACTCCTTTCCCCAGGAAACTCCACTTGGAACTCCGAAACCACCACCTGCAGCCGCCTCTCCATCAAAGGAGTGAGGTGTGCGGGGTGTGGTTGGTTCGGTTTGGTTTTTTTTCTTTAAAGAAAGAGATCACAGGAAAAGTATATAGCTCCCCCTCTCCCGTCTTGCATGTTCCTTGGGCACACTGTTGGAGGAGCGAGGCAGCAGCGGCAGCACTATAATGCAAATCACTAAGCGAGCAACTTTCAATGTTCTTGTGGCTATTTTTGATTTCTCTCCCGAGAACGGGCTTTTTTAGTGTCCGTGTTGCGTTTTTCCTCCCCTTCCCGTTTGATTCTTGTAATCATGCCCTCCCTCCCTTCTCCGCTTGCTCCCCCCTCCTCCATCCAGCAGTTATGATGCACCGTCCCCGGTCCTCTCCAGCGGGTCACTCCGCTGGGCCAGGAGGTGAGCAGCCGAGCGATGGAGCAGCGTTTGCAGGCAGGGATGCGCCGGGGCACCGCACCGCTGCCCGGCAGAGGCGGGCCCTCACCGCTGCTGCTCCATTCCTCTGCCGGAGCTTCTGGGCCCCGCCGGCAGCTCTTGGGGGCAGCCGACTTCCCCTCTGCGCCCCTCGCTTCTCCCCCTCCAGCCGCGTCCCGGCGGCGGCAGCTTCCCAGCGCCACCCCGATGCCTGGGGGAGCCCGGCAGCTCTCCCCGGAGGAGCCGGTGCCGGCGGAGGGCCCTGCCCGCTCTTCCCTCGGCCGCAGGGCGAGCCGACAGCACCTGGCCGCGTTGCCCGCCTTAGCGGACTGGGAGAGAGAGAGGGAGGGAAGCAGGGAAAAAGGGAGGGAAGAAGGGAGGGAGGGAGGTAAAGAGGGAGGCTCCTCCGTGCGCGGGGAGCGGCTCCGGCTCTCATCTGGGCGCTACCGGCAGCGGCAGCTTCTGCCGTGCTGCACCGCGGGCGGTGACGGCTCCCGGCGCGGCGGGAGCGCGCCGCGTCCGCGGGACCGCAGCTCTAGGGCGGGGGGCTCAAATCTCGGCCGGGAAGTAGAGACAGAGTTTTGCGGTTTTTTCTTTTCTTTCCTAGTGATTGGGCTTTTTTTATTACCATTATTTTTAATCCCTCCCCCGCTCCCCGCGTTCCGCCGGCGGTGCGTGTGGCAGCGGGGAGGATGCGCGCCTCCCCCAAGCCGCTCCCCGGCAGCTCCCGCCGCGGCTGCGGGGCGCTGGGGGCCGCGGGGCCGGGGGCGCGCTGGGCCGCACCTGGTGGCACCGCCATGCGCGGGCTGCGCCCCCTGATCTCCCCCGCCGCTTCCCGCCGCCCTTCCGTGCCTGAGTCTCCCTTCGCTTGTGTCCAGCATCGCGCACACACGCACACGCCGTCACGCACGGGGGCACTCACTCACTGACTCTGCCGACCTGCCCAAGCTGCCGAACAGCAGAGCGCAGCGTCGCGCAGCCCGCCCGGAGCCCCCTCCCTCCCTTCTCCCTCCCTTCTCCCTCCCTCCTTCAATCCCTCCCTCTCTCTCCTCCTCCTCCCTCGCTCCCGCCCGCCCGCCCGCCGCTCTGAAGGATGCCCGGTAAGTAGCGACGAGGACCGGCACCTCTGCCGGTGCGTGATGTGAGGGGTTAGGGACTGCTTATACTGCTGCCGCCCGCCGGGGGGGCGCAGGGCGGGGGGGCGAGGGGAGGGGAGGTGGCAGCGATCCGAGGCAGGAGGCGGCGGGGTTCGCCGTGTGCTCCTCAGAAGGACTTTTAGCTGCGCGGCCGGGGCTTGGATGTGGGCGCCGAGGGACGGGGTCTGTGCACCGCAGCGGGCACCGGCCGGGGCGGGGGCGCTTCGCCTGCGCTGCGGGCTGCTGCCTGCAGCACCGCGGTGAGTACGGGGCTCCGAGCCTCGCAGGGGTCCCCCGGGGGCGGGTAAGGTGTGGAGGGTGCCCTGCCGCGCTTGGGGCTCCCTCCTTGGCGGCTCTGCTCCGCGCCGTGCTGGGACCGGGGCACGGAGGGCACGGTGCCCCCCGTGCGCCCCGGGTACTGTCCGCTGCTGCTCCTCGGTTTTGGCCGCGTCTCCAGCGGCTGCCAGCGCGGTCCGGTGTTTCGGGCGCAGCGGTGCCAGCTATCGGACACGGGGACGGAGCTCCGCCGAGCGCCTCACCTGCGGAGCGGAGCACCCAGGTGCTGCGCACCGGGGCGCGGGGAGCGGAGCGGAGCCCCGGCCGGTGCCCCGGCACCGCAGAGAGAGGGTGCCCGAGGCTCCCCTGCCCGCTCCCCGTCCTGCATGCTCCGTCCTCCTGCGCTGCAGAGGGCTCCGGTGGGAAAACGCTTGTCCCTTAGGGAAGCGTAATGTTTGTAAAATGTTTGCTATCAATTAGTGGGTAGCTCCGCTCGGCTCGGGTTTGCGCTCTGCTAACTCGGCTCAGGCAGGGTCTCAGCCCCGGCTACCAAATGCCAGGAACACCGTGCAAGGGGCTTTTTGTTCTCCTAGACTGCCTGGTGCGATTTGCGGGAAACATATATGAAAGCTCACAATTGCTGGCGATTTTTAAGTGGATTTTGGTAAATCATTGAAATCTTTTTTCTTACTTTTACTGTGTGTACTTTGGCAATGATCTCCTCTCACTGTGTTTTTCATCCTGGGTATGATAACTCTGCCATTGAAGTCAATGGCAAAACTCCCAATTGACTTCAGAGGAAGGCAATTATGGTCAATATGGAATGAAAGGGACTGGGCAGAAGATGGAGAGATGGCAAAGTGAAAGAGATGTACAAAAGAAACTTCATCTTAGAAAGCAGCATGCTAACCGAAGAGTTTTAGCAGCGCAGTGTCAGAATTGTCTTCCAGATTTTCATTGCCACTTTGCACTGGAGAATACTAGAAAGATTTCTCGATGTGTTGAAAATCAAGTGGGCTGAATCCCATTGTTTTACCCAGATATTAAAACACATTATGTAGTAACTGATACTTTTTCCAGTATATCTTTTTTCTCACTAAAAAGTTGGAAGCAGCCGGAGACAATTATGTGGGCTCTCATTGACTTCAGTGGCCTGTGGATCAGGCCCAGAAAGGCACAACAGAGAAGTAACAAGAGAACTGTAGTACAGTTTGTAAGAAAAGGTGTTGCATAAGCATTTAACTCATGAACACCCTCCCTCTAGAGAGGAGAAAAATCTAAATGTACATTAATTTTTCATCCCATTTTATCCAACTCTTTCACAGCACAGATACAAATAAGAAAGAATGCTTCTGATTAATAATTAAAATGCCCATATTCATATGGATTACAAAGAAGATTTTATGCAAAAAAAAATTCCATTAGCAAATGGAAGTTCTAGTTCACAGAACATCCTCTGTTCAGTGCAGTATTTAGATTGGGAGCAGTCAGATATATAATGAAGCACCAAATACAAATATTGATATTCAAATGGCAAAAGCTAGACTTATTCCTGTAACCTGACTAACCACTCTCAACTGCTTGAAATGCCTTAAAGAGGAAAGTGTGATTTTTAATTTTTTTTTCCAAATCTGAGTGTTGAAAAAACACCCAAGACCCCTACCCCCCCACTGAAATTGGTCAAAAACTTATCAAGTATCAAAAATATGCCCATACTCATGAACAATGTGACTATTACATTGATAAGTGTGTTGGGGTGGCACTTGGCTGGATGCCAGGAACTCACCGAAACCATGTTGTCACTCTCCTCAACTAAACAGGGGAGAGAAATGTAACAAAAAGCTCATGGGTTGAGATAAGGACAGGAGAATCATTCAGCAGTTACTGTCACGTGTGAAACAGACTCATCTTGGAGAAATTTGTTACCAGAGTAGGAAAACAAGAAATAAAAGCTAAATGTTAAACATCCACTCTTTCCCTTCCCCTCTCATCCTCCTCTCTACCCCCTCATTCTTCTTCCCAGGCTTGTCTTGACACCCTTATTACCTACCTCCTTCCTGCCAGTGGTTCTGGGGGATGGGGAATGAGGGTTGTGGTCAGTTTATCACATGTTGTCTCTGCTGCTCCTTCCTCCCCAGGAGGAGGATTCCTCACACTCTTCCCCTGCTTTGGTGTGGTGTTCATCCCACAGAAGATGGTCCGCCATGAACTTTTCCAACAAGTCCTCCCATGGGCTGCAGTTCTTCATGAGCTGCTCTAGTGTGGGTCCCTTCCACAAGGTGCATTCCTACAGGTGCAGACTGTTCCACTGTGGGTCTCCCACAGAGGGACACTACTCCAACGTGGGGTTCTTCCTCCACAAGGCCACAGGTCCTGTCAGAAGCCTGCTCCAGCATGAACTTCCCAAGGGGTCACAGTCTCCTGGGAATATCCACCTGCTCTGGCCCAGGCTCCTCCATGGGCTACAGGTGGATCTCTGCTCTACCATGAACCTCCATGGGTTACAGAGGGACATCCTGCCTCACCATGCTCTGCGCCACAGGCTTCAGGGGAATCTCTTCTCCGGCACCTGGAGCATCTCCTCCTCCTCTTTCTCCACTGACCTTGATGTCTTCACAGCTGTTGCTCTCACACATTCTCAGTCCTCTCTGTGACTGCAGTTTCTGTTGCCCACTCTTCTCTCTGGCTGCAGTTTCTGTTTCTCAGGCCCTTTTTCTCCCTTCTTAAATCTGTTATCCCAGAGGTGCTGCCACCGCTGCTGATGGTGCTCAACCTTGGTCAGCAGTAGGTCCATCTTGGAGCTGGCTGGCATTGGTTCTGTAGGACACAGGGAAAGCTTCTGGCAGCTTCTCACAGAATGCACCCCTGTAGCCCCAACCACTAACAAAATGCAATACAAGAATTAAAAAAACGGTCTTAGTTATGGTCCAATAATGATATTTCCCTTTTAAGTACAACTTTGTGTTAATAGGCAAATATAAAAACAAAGTTTGAAGTGCTGTACCTCTCGTTCAGCTTTTTTTGCAGGCATCTGATAGAATTGCCATTGAAGTGAACTGAATGTGTCACTAATACTTAACTGTGAAAAGATTAAGATGTTCATGTTACAGCGGGAAAAAAAGCCTGCAAAATGGACAAATGCTGCACTGATTATCTCTTCTCTGCTTGCAAATCCATAGGCAAGATAGACAACTCATTCTTAAAATGTCAGATTGGAAGTTTCTTTCTAATTTTCCTGTGAAATATTTTATCTTGTGCCATATATGGAAATTAAGGGTATGTATTTTATGGGACTTTACATGGAGTAAAATTTTGTTTTGAGCTACTTTGTTAACATATTATAATGCCACAACCTTTTTTTGTTGACAATATTTCTATTTCAAGTCAAATGTGAAAAATATGTTGATTACTTCAGTATTAAGAGGTTTGTATTTTTTTAATTGGGGGGTATGGCAGGGTGTGATGATGGTACTTTTTTTTAGGATCCAAAGCAATGCTCTTTTCTTTCTTCAATGAAAAGGGTCAGCAGTTCTATAAATGAAGATACTATTTGAATAAATCTTTGGGTTCATCTGAGAGCCATTGTTTGGAATTAATGGGTTTTTTTTTTTCATTTTGATGTTTTAATACTTCTCCTAAAGATGTGTATGGATATTCAGACAGATCTTGTGGACAGCATCTCCAAAACAGAAATTTAGGTTTTTTAGGCTTACCCATAACTGAAGAGTATATAAGATCTAAGGCACAGTTGAATGAAGCCAGATAATGAACTATCAGGAAACCCCAGAACATGATTCTGAATAACCATTACTCACTTTCAGCAGCTTTATAAACCTCATCCTGTTTTGAGGAGTAAATGCTGTTCCTCTTTACTCAGATGAATATTTCAAGACTGTTTTTTCCGTCCCTTGCCTGACTCTGAAACATGTTTATGCCCTTGTAATGCTATGGTTGTTAGGTGAATGGTAGCAAGCATTTACAGGTCTCTTGGCATTTGAATCTAGTAAGCAACATTACTGGGATTCTTGAAAGTCACCTGAATTTTTTCATTTCTACACCTTTAAGAACATTTTCAAAACAAATTTTATTGTTAGTCTCAGAACACATTCATTGGATAATTTATTTAGGACTATATTCTTCTATCCAACAATTTAAGAACAAAAGCCTCCACTGTAGCTCAAATCATTCAAAATATTGGTTTTAGGTTATACATTGTACATATGGAACCTGGCATGTAAAGCAGATGGTATGTAAAATTATGCATAGCATGTCTGGAGAGCCATACAATATCTAAATGCAGTGCAACAGAACAAGGAAGGAGTGCCACGTGCAACTTAAAATACCAATCACTGGACTATGTCTAGTCTCAACTGTGCTTTGCTTTCATCTATGTGTATGTATTTGTGTGTGTGTGTTCAATTTTCTCTTACGGCAGCCAGGACATTTCCTTGATAATATGATCTTCCTTAGAAAAGCATGTAGACTGAAATGATATGCTACTGGCTAAATGAAATAAAAAGATGGATATACAAGAAAAACTAGCTTAGTTTGGTTTGGGTGCAGAATACAAATGCATGGAAATTTAAAAAAAAGAGAAAAAAAAAATCAATAACAGAAATTTCGATCTTTTAAGGCAAATGGTCAGACATCACTTACTACCAAGACTGTGTTTTTCTATGTCATTTACGCTCTTGGCTTGCCCAACACAGCAATAGCACTTAACAGTACTTCTGTCCTGTTGCTAAATACTGTGTTAGCTCCTCTCTCTCTCTCTTTCTCTCTCTCTCTCTCTCTCTCTAGTATTCCAAGTTTGTAAGCACAATTTTTTTCCTGAACAAACAAGCATTACTGTGCTTTGTTAACACACTCAAATGAAAAGGTAATTGCAGAAAGATTCACATCAGCAAAATCCTTAAATAAATATTAGTCTTTAAGCATGTGCTGACCTCAAGGGGACCTAATCACATTTTGTTGAACAAAGATGCTTTCGTGATCAATGACCATGAAAGGTAATAATTCTCCCAAGTTTATTCAAACGTGTAAATCTGGGGTAATAAAATTTTGTCAGCACCAGATAACTTTACGTTTAACTTTCTGGGGAAAATCTTTAAATATTTCTACTTTTTCTTTTAATGTTTTGTATACTTTAGAAGTACTGGAAGCAATTAACTGTTTTAAAATGGGTTGCGTAGCTGTACTCTTTCAAATTTTTATTCAAAATGAACTTTTGTAGATAAGATGTGAAGGATGACTTTTATAATGAGGGACTACTGCAAAGTGAACTTTACATATACTAATGAACTAACACTGCACAAGGTAGACTTTAATAGCCAGTTCTGTAAGATTCAGACATTTTTTCAAGGAGACAAATTGAAGGAATGTTTCCATAGTTAAGCTGTTGAATATCCCAAAACAAAAGATTTTTAAGGTACTTGATATACAAAATTTTACACTAGAAAATAAGTAAATAAATAAATAGATAATTTCTGTACTTTTTGTTCGCTAACCCTCTTAGTCCTTATGCATTTTATTTTTTGCAAGAGTGTTGCTTGAGAAAATACAGCTTTGTGTCTGGGGGACTAAAGGAATACATTTGTCCTCATACATTACAGAACAGCATCTAACAATTTATTTCCCTTTTGGAAATGAAAGAACTTTTATCCATTCAAATCACTGTAATACAATCTTGTATTATAATGGCTTGAACAATCTTGACTGCACACAGTTGCTGAAGTCTCCAAAGGACTGTCATAAATAAAGCTATTAGACTTTATTATAGCAGACACATATTCAGAGTCTACCAAGGGATGACTAGATTTAACATTACAGCAGAAAATGGTAAAAAATATCTGTGAATTACCAAAAAATATTGGTAAAAGGACTTAATAAACTGATTTATAATACATATATATGTGCTACTTTTCTTTTAAAGTATGCAAATACCACATTAATATTAATGAATTACTGTTATGTAGAATTAAGTGAAAAATGAGATGACAAATAAGGGATTTATCCTCTACAACAAGTGTTTAAAGTTGCTCAGCAGTGTATAAACTTTCTGCACTAACTGATGGACATTCAACCTACATCAAAACCTCCCTTTGCAACCTGACATTGCTGCTGTGATGACAGCCTTAGAAAACTGGCATCTCATGAGAGATAAGTCAGTTTAAATCAATGGAAATGGATTTACACTGCATCCTGGATTCTTTGCAGACAGGTTTGTTTTTATTTTTCCTCTTACTGTTATAGAAGGCATTACTTTTGCCAGGTTTGGAGACAAAAATGAGTTAGGCAAAACCCTGAATGAACTTGGAAACAAATTTGGAAATGGTGAAAACACAGCAAAATGAAGTAAAAATATATATAAGGATGCGTTATATTGTTGGGGTTTTTTTGAGGGAGAAAAGTGCACTCTTTTATGAAAGATCCCTGAGACAGAAGTAAGACATAAAAAAAGTGCAACCGAGGTTAAAAATAAAACTATGAAAGTTGAGTTACCTAATGTGTTCTGGCCATGGGAGAAGTAACTAAAGCTGACATAACGACAGGATGGGAGCCTCAAAAGAAGGCTAAAGCCAGAAAATAACCATTTCCCATGTTGGAAATCCAGATGGCCCTAACAGATTTTGTGTGCATTTGTATACACATTTATCTGTGTGTATACATGTGCATACATATATACTTTTTTTCTTTTAATATCCCAATCTGTATAATGCCCTACTTTGTTACTGACTGATTTCCTCATCCCAGCAGGGATTTGCTGGCTCTTCTTCTGTCTGACCATGAAGTTATAGAGGAAGATTTGATAACACAGTAAATAGCTAAGAGTGGTTAAATTGTTTCCTGAAGGTAAAACAGTAGAGTCGAATGGTTCTCCTGCAGAATGTTTTAAACCCAGGGCTATAAATAAGAGGCAGTGATGTTAAAGCAAAACAAACAAACAAAACTCCCCAAAAAACCCCAAGCATCCAACTAACCAAAAAACCCCGAAAAAGTAATCAAATCCTGAAAAAGGACAAAACAAAGTGAATCTTTATTTTAGAGTCTGCAGACAAGTTACATTTTGTCCTGAAAAACATGAATCTGAACAATATTTTTCCAACTACAGGCTAGTGTCATCTACAATCACAGTCAAAGTCTTCCTGTTTAGACTTGAAAAATCAACTACAGTCTTACACCAGAGAAATAAAAAATATTTTCTGTGGATGTCTTGTGGAGCTTATAGGAAAACTGAAAATGACAATGGAGCAGAGGAGTATTTAATACAATGTTTTATTTAATGCAGTAAATAAATATACCATTTTTTCATATAAAATTTTGATGCTGAAAAAACTGTTGAATGGATTGAGTGGAGTTAACTTTGGCATGATGTCAGAAGGAAGATCTGAGAAAAAAAATTTTAGATAATTTGCTGATGCATGTCCTCACCTTTGTAAGTATAAATAATATCAGAAGAGGCAGAAAATCCTTCCTCTTTATAATTTCACATTCCTGCCTCTTGTAAAAGGATTAATCTCACATCTAAAGTAAATCAGATTTGCAGCAGGAAAAAAGTCTGCCAATGTAGAATCTATCAGTATAGTCAAACAACATGTCTTTATTTGTCTTCTGTTGGAAAATTACATTCCTGAGTGGTGATGCACAATCTGTATAAAATAATCTATTATAATCTTTTTGGCAAATAATTCTGAAAATGAAAATATGGCTGATAAGCTTTTTACCAACCACAGAGTTTCACTCAGAGGTCGAAAAGATTTGAGGGGAACTAGTGAAAAATTTGTCCTGCAATTAGAACTTCTCAGTGTGCACATCAAAAAAATCTGGTTACCACTGACATTGCTAGCTGCTCTTTCAGCATGCTTCAGGTATGGCAAAAATCACGGGCTTCAAAATGTCAAACTGTGCAAAATGGAACTCAGAATATGGAACTCAGGCCTTCGTTTCGATGTGCCCAAAAACATGCTTCATTTCTCTGGTTGCTTTCCCAGCAGTTCCTTCAGGACTGCTGCCTGGCTGCCAGTGAAGTATATTTAGGTGAGCGTGAGGCAACATCTCTTTCCTCCCTTATATATTGGGCCTATAGTGCTGTGACTGCCCTTGCTTCCCTCCTGGTGGCAAACAAAAGGACTATTTATGGTGCAGATGCCTCAGAGAGGTTTTTGTATACCTCCACCTTACACAACTTAATAGCAAGAAACAACAAAGGAGGAATTTAATGACAGAAGCTTTACTTGTGAGCTTTACCCTTGAACGGAAATTATTTTCTTTAACAAAAATGGATTGAAAAGGTTTATCTGTCATTAAGATTTGTCATCTTTCTTGTGTCACGATGCAAACTAGAAACTTTTGCTTTGTTTCAGAGACAGAGAATATGTTTTTTAATGATAGTGTATAATTTTTATTATTTTTTTTTTTGTGGAAGCAGGAAAGTATTTCAATGAGAAAAAGAGGAGAAAGACAAGAAAACAATAAAAATATTTTCTAAACTTTCAAGCAATTTTTCTTTTACACAAAGAAAATGTACCTGAATAATGCCTCTTTGTTACTCATCACCTTGAAAGAATCTCTATTAAATTTAAAAAAACTAATTTTTCAAATGTCCATTCAGAATGAATAATTTTTTTTTTTAATCGTATAAGTCTTGTGTTTGAAGATATTTCAGTCAGGTCTTAAGTAAAACTTGAAGCTGGTTCAAATTTCTTTGAAATTTAGGTTTATCTGACATACAAGTTAAATTAAAATTAAGTTGTCTGTAGAAAAGACGTATTTTCATACATTTTCTGTGCACTGTGATAATATATTAATTAAAAGGTATAGTTTTCATTTTTCCTAATCTATAAGTTGATTTTCTTATGAAAATTAGAAAAAATAAAAAACTGAAAGAAGTCCCCAAAATATTGACACAAAGTTCTTGATCTGTCCCTAATACTTTATTTGCTTCCAAAACTTTGAAGACTAAAACTTTTTCAAGTTCAGAAAAAATCGTTTTAAGAGCTCCATACATTTTTCCTGATGAGGAGAATAACCCCTTCCCCATTTCCCACTAGACATGACATTGTATGTCATTAGCCTAAAATGGTTTCAGGCTAATGGATAAAATAGAAGTATTAGGAAGGTAACCTGGTGATTTCTTTGAAAGGTACTTGCTTAGTGGAGGTTGATTAATTTATTCTTGAATATATTGAAGAAGACTTTGGGTGAGAAGAGAAAGAAAGAGGAAAGGAAGTGTCTCTTTGCCATAACAGAAGACAGCAGTGAGTGCGAAATTAAGTGTGTCTTTTTAAAAACTTTTGAGAGGAAAATGCCCTACAGCTAAACAATATATAGGCTCAGGATGTATGTTTAAAATGTGGCAGCTGGGAAGAAATCTACTTTACTCAGCGTTGAGTTTGAGTACCTTAAGTTGCAGGCATGTTGTTGATGTGAGCTGACGCGTGTCAGTAAGTGGTGCTCGTGGGCGAGACAGCTGCCTCCAGACTGGGCTGTGCCTCAGCACCAGTGCGCTGGGTCAATATGGAAAGCACAGCATGGAGAGGCAGCGCAAATCCCCGGCACGCTGGGAGACCAGGAGCTGGCCACTCACGTCTGTTTATCCCCCAGGGACACAAGAGAACAGATTTGTCAGGGTTTGTCTCTTTTATTCCAGTAATTATGAGAGATTAATTGGGAATGTTTGCTGTTGGGAGACTAATTGGGAATGTTTGTTGTTTACGTGTTTGTTTGTTTTATTTTCCTATTACAGCTGCATTTCTGCTGCTTGCCTGTAATTTCTACAAATAAATTGAATGATGCAAGGCCTCCCTCTAGCCTGGAGGCCAGCTAAGCACGGCCACTTCCATATGGTTAAGCTCCCTTAGCCTCCCATGCACAAGCTTCATCTAGTCTGCCTCTTGGGAAAAGCCCCAAAGCTGGGCTAGTGCCCTAGCTGTGCCCAGGAAACCCTTGGGAGACAGCTGGTCAAGTAGCCAAGATCAAAAGAGTGTCAGGGCAGGCCCTGACATTTTATGTTCTAGGAGAAAAAATAGTTTCAGGGCATGAATTCGTGCCCTACTATTATTTAACTCATTTCCATAGATGTACTTAGTATTATTTAGGTCAGTGTGACTCCAAACACATAGATGCTGTTTATTCACTTTACTTATTAAGAATGAACTCAGTTGATTTAAGTGGTGCTACTACAGCACAGCATGATATTTTTACATATAGTGTAACAGGGGCTTAATATTTGTTTGTAGCCAGTCATTAACTGTGGAATAAATAATAATATTCTGAAAACAGGGGAAGATTTAAATGTGGTAAAATGTTTTTGAAAATGATGGCTACCCTTCTGCATACTTTCCTGCATTACTTATAGTTACATTTCTTATCAAATGCTGGGGTCATTTTGTCCAGAAATTGTTATAGGAAATTTATTATCTATTTACAGTGTATTTGTTTTTGGAAATTTATATAATGTTGAAAAATCTGTTTTTTCAGAGGTACAAAAAAGTGAGGGTACTAGAATTTCTTTTAAAAGATGCATTACTAGTTTTTGCCAAGAAAGCAAACAGACACAAAAATCCTTATTTGGTGACTATCAGTATTCTGTGTCAAGAAAACAAAAATAATGACATAACTTTTAGGGTGGGGTTTCAGAAATCAAAATCCTTTGAGCTTTAAAACATACACCTTTTAGCTAGCTGGAAGTTATGCTTACACAGGATATCTGGATACAGTTTAATATGTAGTTGAATGACAGTGGGCTAATTACATGAGAAAAATAGTATTTAATTTAATTAGTGGGGCAAAAAACCTTTCATTTCTAGTGAATCATAACAATTTTTTTATTTCTTGATTTTTAACATCACTGTGCATCTTTTGCAACATCTGCAAGTCACTCTTTCTAATCTTTCTTCATCTTTTGTTGTGAGTTCTTGTGAGGTATTATTATTCCTTCACTGATGCAGGATAGCACAACTTCAAAAACAATGAATTAGTCTGGGTGTGGATGCATTGAAATGCTGCCTAGAAGGGACTCTGCTTCTTGGCATAGACCTACAATATCAGTTTTGTGGTTCATGAGCTGCATATGTAAATTACAGTGCTCTTGGGGGAAAGTTACCTATCAGAGAGCTAATAATTGCCCATCAATGGTAAAATAATTGCCTCCAAATGCTGTGACCCCAGGTGTGTGGTAAGACTGAATCTCAGGGGGAGGGTCATGAGGTCCCAGTGCCTTCTCTGGACATTATTTCCAGTTAAGGTTTCAGCAAGCTGCATTTAATACCTCTGGAGGTTTCAAATTAGGAGAAAGAACAAATCTAAATATTTTAACCATTTCTTTCTCTAAGTGATGCTTTTAGCAGAGTTTCAAGGAGTCTGATTTAATTACTACATAAGCACACATATAATGAACTTGGTCTACCCAGCTTAAAATAAAAAAACCCTGTGTCTGAATCTGATAAATAGTCAATAGTCAGATATCAATAGCTTTATTATTCAGTAGGAGCTATTAAGCTTGACCAACAAAAAAGTGAAGACTTTTTTAGAAAATTGAAACTTAACAAAGCATACCAGGATTTTTGGCTTAGCTTAGTTTGGAAGTTGAGATGATATATAAGTCACTTTGTTTAGTAAAATCACTGAGTTCCCTAAAATTCTTCATGCTTGGAAAATTATGTGTAGCTTGAAACTGCATAAATATATTTAGAAACAGTAGTGTAGGAGCAGATACTGAAAGATCCCGTGTACAAATTTGAGAGAGGTACTGTCTGATTATTCATTCTATATATCTGAATATTGATTTCTAATTTCTACTTTAATATATATTGTACGCACTCTCACCTAAATAGAAATGATTTTTTTTCTCTTGGTATAGCATATAATGGTTAAGGAGATCTGAGAATGTTCTAAAATGCTTAAGTTATTTATCACTGATACTTAAAAAGGAATAGTTAAGTAAGTAGATCTGAAGCTGGCCTAGAGCTTCTTTGGTGTGTGTCTGAAGCATGTCTACTAACTACAACTGTAATTCATGATCTGAAGAGCATCCTGCTCCTTGCATCCTGCTGTAATGCCTCTGGTGCCTCTGCCTTTATCTCTTCCTTCCTTTCAGCTTGGTCTGCAGGGATGATAGCTCTCAGGTGACGAATACAACTCATGCAATCCAGAAAGAGAGGGATTCATACCAAGCAGTTCCAAATGAACTAGTAGTGAACTAGTAGCCAGCCTCAAACCTGAGTCAGACAAAGAATTTACAACAAGTCTGAGATTTCTTGAAGTGCCTTTCTCTCAAAATGAGGCTTTTTCCTCCAGCCTGTTTCTTGGAAAAAAGCTCCAAATTAAGATCCAGCTTTGCAAATCACTTTGCAGATCGCTTCAATATCAAAACATTGTATTTTCCTGCAATAAATTGTCTATTAAATATTTCAGTCCATTTGACAACGGTACTTTGAACAGATGTTAGGACGAAACATTCAGGGAGAAAGATCATGACACATTTGGTGACAATGTGGTACCGGTGCCAACAGCTTCCTATAAGCTGTGAAAAAAACAGATGTTACTCTGGCCAAAACTGTGCCTTCCTCCTGACTGCCTTCAGCAGGGTGCAGGCCTGACTCTGACCCCCTCTCCCTGAACTAACCTTGAAGCTGCTGTTACAGTGATGGAGACCTCTCAATTAGCCTGATCCTGCAACTGTTTGACACACGCTACAGCAAAATTGTCCTTGCCTGACTGTGGCAGCTGCCTCCTCCAAAGTGATACTGTCTGCTTATAACTCAAAGTATAACTCTGTCATACATACACTTAGTGCAGAATGGCTCTTAAAAGGCATTTTAATCTGCTGGCATTTTAGTTCTTAGGCCTCTGGGGTCAGGTTGAAAAATTACACTAATGCTGAACTTATTCTGATATTCTGGGCAGCCTTCTGAATTTAAATTACTATCCTCAAAAGGCTGCCCTTTTCAAAAATTATCTTAAAGACTGCACACAGAATTTTAAGCTCAGTTCAGTTACCACACTGATATGCAGATGGAATTTCATAAAAATATAGGGTAAGAATCTCTGAATTTATGGATACCAGCAGTTATTTTAGCTTTCATTATCAGAGTATCTGTTCCTACAGTGCTAAGTATATGAGTTCTGTGTTACAGTAATTGTTAATATTTGCATCTGAATTAACTGTTCTGCATTGCTGGTTTTGTCGCTGACTGCCTATTCAAATATGTGGGATTATTTTGAAACCTACATAGGAACCGATTCTTTTATAGTCTGGAAATAGTCAAGGCAAAGGATACAGGTCTATTTTTCCAGCCATTGGATCTTCTTAATCCATTCCCTTACATGTATGTACAGAAAATATAAGATTACCACCTCTTTGCCTTTGGAAATATTTAATATTTCAAGTATTTCATATCTTGCTCATTCAGCATTTGTTGCTTCTCCCAGTGATCTACATGGATTGTAACTGATTCTCACCATATACCCCAGCCTGTGTTATACAGCTTTTTCTTCTGCTGTGGCCTCTTCTATTGCAAAATTGATGAGTTGAGCTTGTCCAGCTCAACCCATTGGGCTCGTCTTCTGGTCTTCTACCACCTATCTCCTCTGATGTGACCCTGCCCTCAGACTCTTTCCAGAGTGCAGACTGCAGTGGGCATCCAGCCATGGAATGGGACCAGATTTTGGGCACAAAATAAACCCCACTGCTTCCAGGCAGGGACTGAAACCCGTTAGCCATCTGTTCTGCCTGATCATTAGGGATAAGGGCTACCCAGAGGTAGATTTTATCAAGGCCTCGAGCAAGTGTACCTTTCTGATTTATCTGAACCCTCTCTTGCTTGCAGCCTTGAAGACATGCTAAGTGTTCTATATTCTCAGAATTGGAATCAGATTTTGAAAAGCTGTAAACAGTTCCCATTTCATAGCACATCATCTTACTCAGCTTGACTGGAGCTGCTCTCCTTTGGGAGGAGGTCTTTCTGAGCCAGAGGGAAAGGAAGGATGAGCTCAATATATTCCTTGTTTTACCAGCTGCCACCAAACATATTCATCTTCCCTCCGAGGAACTATGAGTCCAGATCCATTCACACTGTGCACCCTGATGAGACAGAGTGACATCTTCCATGATAGGTGATGAGGCTGTGGTTTCAACCTCGAGGGGTTTTTTAGGTTGTTGGGGCTTTTTTTTGTCACATCTAATGAAGAATGCCAAAGCAGATGTGTTTCACTGACTTTCAGGAGCAGAATGAAATAAAAAGCATAGGATGGCAGCTACAGTGAACTCTTGCAGCATGCTGTATACCTGGATTGTGAGGAAAAGTAATTCTTTGGCTGTTCAGATAAGTCACAGTCTTTTCTGAGTGCTTCAGCAAGCTCTAAGAAGAAGGTTTAACAACTTCTCATCTACACTGTGTTGGAAAAGGCTTGTTCACTCAGCCATGTGTCCAGCCTTTTTCTAGTTAGCAAAGAGTTTCTAGTACGCTTCTTCAGCTCCTTTTAAGATCATGTATCTTATTTTTAGATTGACAGCAAACTGTGCCTGGCAGTGACATCTGCAAGCTATTCTTTCTGGGGCTGAATGCTGGCTTTTGTGTTAGATGTGTGATGCATAAACACACCAGTTCTGCTCTTTGAGTAGAAGGAGGGCACAGTTTGCTTCAGAGGGTTTATTTTATCCTTGTCCTAGTCTAACATCATTGCCTCCATATGAACTGGGTGACTCTGTTAGTTCAGGTAGACAATGGTTCTGAGTTCAACGGTTCTGAGTTCTGGTTCAATGGAGCCTTTTGGTACAAACACATCCCAAATAATACAAATAAAAAAGCAATGATAATGCTTCATATTATTTACAAAACAGATCAGGAGGGAAAAAAACACATTACTTTTGTAAACAAATTGTTCTCTGAATGTCTATAAGCATATAGTTTTATAGAAGATGTAAAGATGTATCACCAAATCCCTCTCTTTTGATGCTTTGCAAGACTCTTGGTTGGGGTCCTTAGGAGGACAGAGTTCTGCTGTCAAAATATTCTGCTTGATTAGTAGTTCATTTTCTCATTTTGGGCAAATCTTTGCTGAAAAATCAATCAATCAATCAAACAAACAAACAAAAAACCCCATCAAAATGTAATTTCATCACCCTTTGCTTCTTCTTGGAAATACAGTAATGCAGTTACCCTCCTTTTTGTGAACATCAACTGTGATTTTTATCCAACAGATTTAGGTCTTGAATAACGAAATACTGTATTATTTGCTTTCATAATGCTGGTGAACCATGTCAATTTTTCATTTATATGAGGAATGACCTACGCTTTCTTATTCTTTCCTCTCTCTCAGAATTTGACACAGAATTTCAATGTCACAGGTAGAAAATAACATTACATCTATGCAAAAATAATTTACTTCATCATATATCATCCTTAGCAGCATCACACTTTCACCTTTTTCAAAATTAGAAGATGAATTAATAAATTGGTGTTTGCTCCAATCATAATGGAAAACTGTGACTACTTAAACAGGCTCATGCCCTCCCTGTAATTGAAATTTGCAAATATTAATGAGATTATACCAGTGTTCTGTCAATAAATATTATCAACTGACTTCGTTTGTGTGGAGGTCTTGGGATTTCTGCAAAATGATTTTGCATTGTCACTCTAAAGGTTTCATATTAAACCTAACAGATCATGACTACCTTTTTTAATTAACTCAAGTCCTCTCAAACTTTATATAACATGTCAAGGGGTATAAAGTACACAGCTCTTGCACATGTGAGCAGACAGGAGGAATGCACCCTGATGTGACTGCTGCTTATGAAGAGTTACAACTCTTTGGAGAGGCACAGTTGCATCCCTAGCTGAAAGTAACCAAGTGACAAATAACCTAGATCTGTCCCAGGTGGCCAAAAAATATCCTGCACTGTCTCTGGGACACACAGCTCTAAGCTCCTACCTCATTCTTAGGTGGCAGCTTTGTGACAAAAATTAGTTAACTCCTTAGTTACTCGTAGGGAAAAGCTGCTGGAAGAAGTGGAATCCTTTTGCACAGGGCCTGGCATAGCCAAAGCTGAAGGCATGTACGTTCACAGAGAGTGGGACCACTGCCTGTGACAGCACCTTGGTGTCACCTGCCATACAAATATCACCACTGGGCAAGTTCTAACCACCTGAGGTATGTTTAACAACCCTGAGGAGCCAAAACATGGTTTTCAAGGGGTTATAATTTCTGAAAATGTCCCTGGACAAAAATTGCCAGGATAAGGCTACCTGGAAAGGTCAAGGAAAATAGTTTCTCTTTTTATCTCTGGGGAAAACTGAACAATCATGCAAATCATTAAAAAGAAAAATACTTGAATATTTTTAATACCTGTGAAAACTGAAATCCCAGAGCTGAAAAACTGAAAAAGATAAATCCAAAGTTGTCACACAAATATATTTTTTAAATGCATTTGTTCGTTTCAGTGACATTTGACTGAGTTCCAGCTTTTCAAAAAGTGTATAGTGAAAAGATTTTTTTTTCTAAATTTATTTATAAATGTAGCTGTCTCTATATATTTTTTTTTTTTGTAATTGGAATATCCTGAGCATTCAAAGGAATGAAAGAGATCACTTATCCTCTGTATTTGGCATGAAGGGTGTCCTAATGCACATTTCAGCTTTTCATTGAAGAAGAATGCTATCCTGTGGATTGCTTACAAAAAATGGGAGACGCTATATCTGATAGAGGCAAGCAAATGACATTGTGTAGTACACAGTCAGCATATTTCAAACTAAGAAATCTTTTTTTCTCTCGTTACCTTCAAGTTTTCCTTGAAAATGTGGCCAGATAACTGTGCAAAAATCCTACTAAAAGTACAGCTAGTAAGAGAAAACTTAAACTGTCATTGTGCAAAACTGTAAACTTAATAAAAGTAACTTATTGCAAGTATTGCCTCCCAATTTTCTGTGTTCTGTGATTTGAAAAAGGTCAGAGTGAATTATCATATTTTTTCCTTCTGACCTTAAAATCTGTGTCAGCACATTTTATTTTTTTATTGGAACCTGGCACAGCATTTCTCTGGTGATTTTCTGAATGTTCCATCTTTTATTTTTAAATAAAAGCAGAAAATCAAGGTGGGGGTGAGGGCAAGGTGGAGGGGAGAAGCATAAATCTCTAGCTGTGACCATGACAAAGAAAACTTTAAAAAAACCCTCAGAGTTAAGATTTTTCCTTTTATTTTTTCTTTTCTTTTTTTTTTTTTTTTGAGAGAAAGTGACTGGCACTTGAATTTTACTATTTGATATAGTCTAATTTTAGATGTGAATAGTCATATTACAAAGCTCTTTGTATCTACACTGGGCCTGAGTTTGCCTTTGTGCTGTGCAAGAATTCTCAGTCCATTTCTTACTGCCTGAACCCTGCCACAAAACTAAGCCACCCGTTTTTTCTCCCAGTTAATTAAGAAAAAAACTTCTGTAGGAGACTTTTTGAGGAAATATGACTGGAAGATAATTTAAATAGGGAGAGATTCCAAAAAGAATCAGTATCCCATCATTCAAATACTTTTCCTAGTGATAGAAATTCATAAAATCATGGCAAGACTTTCAGTACCATCTCTGAATTTATTTCACATGCAGGCTATTTCCCTAATATAATAATGTAATTTTCCAAAACTATATCTATGACTCCATAGTATATGAACTAAGAAACTAATACTAGAAAAATAATCTTTGTTGCATTTATTTCAGAGAAAAAAGTATGTTAATAAATATTATAATTAATTAATAAAATATATCAAAAAGTTATTGCAGATACCATTACATTTGATTAATCGGCTGTATTCCCGAACCTCCTGGTTTTTTTATAAATTTTATATTTTAGTTTAATTATTCTAAAGATTATCAAATCTTATGACAATGTTCAGTGTAAGATATGAACAGGGTGAAGTGTGAAGCTCTCCAAATTGTATGTGCACAGGGTGCTTTTCACTGTGAACTTGTAAAAATACCTCCTTTATTTTTTTTAATTGGTCACCTATTCAGAAAATTATCACATCTGAGGATTTCATAGGAGCATGTCCATTGGCTGTGCCACTGTGAACGTTCTTACATGAGATTAAATGCTTAGTATCATATTTCAGTCTTTTCCTTTCTTTATATATATAAACCAGATCATACACAGGCATATATTCCATTTCAAAAGACATAGAATTTTCAAAATATGTTGAACTATTGCTACTTTAATACTTAATATTAGTTTATATATATATATATATATGTATGTTTATTTATTTATTTATTTCTCTTTAGGCATTTCCAGTGTATAAATTAGAATAAATTTTTTTACAGTTTTTTTATCAATAAAACTGATTCTTTTTTACGTTTCTGTAGATTTCTCATTTGAGCAAATCAGGCTTTCTTATAGCTCAGTTATTGAATTTACCTTCCTTTTATATATCTGAGCATCTTCATTTTTCAAAATATGGTGACAACCATTTATAAAGAGACAAAGGATACCTAATGGGACCGAAAATGTTCAAATATTCAGTAAAAAAGGACACTACGAGTAGGACCAAGATGTCTGTACTAGAAATGGCAAAAATCTCCTGTAATTTTTAAATATGATTGAAACCACAGGCTTCTGTCTGATAAGACAGACACCATTTCATAAAACTTTCTCACCTATTAGTTCACACACCTGCCAGTTGAATATGTGACCGATAACTGAAACAAATTAATTTTATTGGAAATTATCCATAATTTAATTAAATTATAATGATTTCCAAAATAAGGAACTTGCTTTTCAGGGCATTCTTTCCCAACATGAGCTTTAAAAATATTTTTAAAAAAAACAAGGGGAAATCTCCCTAAGTTTTAGTATATCCACCATAAGGACTCTTCAGGTGTTTCCTGCATCTAAAATAAGAGAACAAGCTGTTTACCTTTTTTATTATAGTGGGTATTCCACAGTATTTGTTTGTTACAGCAAATGCTTGTTACAGGTGAATAAGAGAATACTGCAGATCCCGTTCCCAGTGTGGTAAGAGGAGCATGGTCCCATCATCAGACTGTTGCTCTCACTAAACACAGAACCTCTGCCATGCTTTAGGAGGACCTTGAGATCTAAAGACTTGATCTATCATATAAACAGTTAATTGCATCTTCTGCAGCACCCACGACAGTGATTCCATATAGAAGTTAAGGAGAAGTCTGGGGCAAGATGTATAAGCTACTTCATAAGTTTTTGGGACAATCTGGACATTTGTGGTCAGGTGGGAAGACCTGTTGTAGACACCCATGTCTGTGGCATTAATGTGAACATGTATGGTCAAAGGAAAGTGTGGCAGGGCTCTGAGGATGCCAGAAAAAGAGGCAGAGTCAACACAAAGGGAAAGCTGACACCAACTGGCTAAACCTAATTTACCAAGCAGAGTTTGGATCTGGATTGAAAGAGAGGCAGGGTAAAAGAAACCAGATCTGCAATCTGCGAGTGATAGCTGCCTCATTTTTGCTGCTTTCTCCAGAGAACCTGTGGCATAGCAGGGAGTTTTAATGTGTAACCAACAAGTGAACCCAGCTCAAGACTGTAATATCCCCTACACCAGTATGTAAGCTAACTCTGATGATGAGCCACTCTCTGACCATTGCCCCTGGTGTCTGTGATCTGAGATAGGTCCCACCTGGGGTGAAAACATGGGAAGACATCAGGCTCTCTGTGGTGACGACTCTCCTGTACTTGATCCAGTGTGTGACATGACCTGGGCTCCCAGCATGACTGCAGTGTAGGAATCCCTTTGAGATGCTCAGGTAAGACAAATTTTCAACAGCTGCCTTGGTAGCTAATTAGCCCTATCCAGGCTTTGATATTTGGTTCAGTCAGTACATGATGAAAAGACTTATTTACATATTTTCCACCTGTTGCCTGTTTTTCTGTCATCCTAGGGTTTCTGCAAATGTATTATAATGCCAAGGTTTTCTGGAGCAATAGTGTGTTTGAACCAGTACTATTTAAAGGACTCCAATTTTATACTATTAAGACCCAAACCAGATGACTCCTAATTTTTAAGTTTTTTAACTGTATTACATTTTCATCTTACTTTTTCATGAGTTTCCTTTCCTGGGAGGAATTCAGAGAAGTCCAGTGCAGTAGCAGAGGAAATAAAAGCACATCATCCTAATGGAAGTGATTTTTTTTCTTTCAATTGATATTGAATGAGGTATTCTGCCTTTGTTAAAAAAAAATAAAAAATAAAAAAGAAAGGAAAAAAAAGAAAAAAGGAAATAAAAGGACTAGGAAACTTAATATGTTTCTTATTCTTTTGGTGTCATTTATACTAGATTGTTAATCTGATTGTAACATCAGAAAAAGGTCATGATAGCCAAGAGCCCAGTTGCGTCCTTGCTTTGCAGACTTCTGTACTTAAATTTCCTTTGCATATTTATAATCCTTCTGCAATTGTACACAAGTAACTGATATTTCTGCTTAATCTTGGCAGTAGATAAATTTGCATAGTGAGTTGGTACTTGAATTTATGAAGGAAAAAATAAAAAGCAGGAAAGGACAGGAAATTGCTTTTGTGATATGTTAAAGTACTTCGAAATGATCCAAAACCAAACCATTCCCACGATGTGGAGCTTTCTTACAGTCAGCTACACACTGTGTCACTTGACATGCCAGTGGGCTGTAATTTATCACAAAAGTGTAACCTGACATGCATTAACAAATAAAAATGCATAAAATATACTTTCTTTCCTTGTCTGATTTTATTCACTCTCTGTAATAATGCTGGACTTCATTGTTTCATGTAGTGAATCTGCATACAGGGCTGATGGTTATGTCACTGGGAAGGAACTAAATCCCTGCTTGTCCCTCCAGATGAATGCTGGATCTCTTCAGTACTTTGCATGTTGCATCACAGTACATAATGTCATATGCCATTGCCTCTATGACTGACTGCAGACTGAAAAGTGACTGTCTTCATTATGTTGTTGATGTGCTCACCCTTTCTGGCATGGGCAATGGGCACTAAACTGCATTTAAGGTAGGGAAGCTGGTAATTTTTTCACCTCAGAAGCTAGTGGTAAAGGATCTCCTCTGGGCCAAATATTGAGGGCAGACATAACTGCAGGGCAGCACAGATTACCCAACCCTACAGCATGGAATAACCTATCTCCCCAACTACCAGAAGCACATCTTCAGATGGTGCCAGCAGAAACTCGCCTGCTGTGTGTCTGTAGCAGGCCAGAGCAGCCCATTTCCATGGAGCTGTTAACATCTTCTGGGTGGGAATGGCTGTGTCTGCTTGTCTGCCCTAGGAAATCCCAAACACCTCTTTTCTCTTTAGCTCTCAAGTCCTTCCCACCTGTAAGATAATGGTGTGATGAGAAATGTGTGGTTTCAAACTACAGAGCCTGGAAGCAGGTTTATCCTGCACACATCCAGGACACATCCACTGCTCCTTCTTCCACTTGTGTCTGAGCTGCAGAGTGGGTGCACCTGGGGGACGGGGGATGTTCCTGTAGATGTGCACAGAAGAGAAAGACAAGAGTGCTAATTAGCCAGAGAATCCCTAGGATGTTCCAAGTTTATGTTTGAGTTTGTTAGCCAGGAGTGGCTAATTTCTCATTAACTAGTTTTCAATTTTATTATATTATAGTAGAGCATAGTTCCCCAATAAACCCATTAGATGACCTTAAATACTTAAATATATATTTCTAATTTTTCTAGTTTCTAATTTCATTTGTCTATAGATCCTCTTAGAAACAGGCAGAAGGGTTTTTTAGACATTAAGTATTAATTTTTTAATTCACATATAACTTTCCATAATCATGTAAATGTAAGTTCTAATTAACAGTGTAGAAATCAAATTATTCTGTTAATCCATGACATACCATTAAATTTGATATTTTAACCATGATGAACTATAATTAGATGAAATATAATTAGATCAAAATAATGTCCTGAACATTTGGTATAAAAAGAAAAATATATGGCTGTGTACATATGCACCATTATGATAAATTTATTACAAAAAAATCAAAAGCTAGTTTATTCTAAGTTGGTTTAGTGGTCTTGTTCAGAACATGGCAGGAGTAATTTAAAAGAGTTCTCAGTTTTATCTACATTATACATAATGAAACTGTCAAATTGAATCATTAGTATACTAATTTTGGCTCTCTTAATAATCCTTTTTGTATTGTATACTCTTACACAATCTTACAATGATGGGGAATGTATATAATTGTTGGGTGCACTAACAGCTTGTCTATATAAAAGGAGAACAGTTTTAAAAATAACCACTGCTTTCAGATGTGCAGTTTGAGAAACCTTCTTTAGTCATCCAAAATAAGAAGAAATTAAAATCAAGGATCATGATGTCAAACCAGTAACTTGCCTTTTTACAAAGCTGTAAAGTAAGTAAGCAGCCATATAGCAAATGGCAAACTCTAAAAATTACTATGAAGTTTTTGAAACCAAGAGCTCAAATGTTAGGAAACGTCACAACCAGAGCACTGTGTTTTCAGCCCTCTTATAAGGGTGCACTATGATTCAGACTTCAATAACATGAGTGTGCAGTAGTTTTTCTGAAGGAACCTTGACTCATCTGGTATGATGATTAGAATGGGCTCTCTAGTGAGCAGTGCTTCAATTATTTATTTTTTTTCTTTTTATTGTTTACCAAGTGAGCGTGTGCCTTGTTCACTTCATGCTGTTATGGCCTTATTTTGAAGATAGAAATCCTGACTTCCTCATTGGCTTTTTTCAGTGTTCATTATTGAGATTTGCAAAAGTCACTAATGTAATTATTAATTTTCATATAGCCTGAAGAGTAAGCAGGTTATCATTAGTACATTTTTGCAGTTCAGAACTGAAGTTCAACTAAATAGTAGGACATGGACTCATTTTTGCTGCTCAGCTTGAAATTCTACTATACAGGTATGAAGACCTCAAAGGGAGAATGAAAGAATCACATGGAGAAGATGCTTGCTTTCTTTCATATATTTTAAGAAAAAATCTCCTGAAGAAATATATCAGCTGTTCAAATGTTCATTTCTAGAGTATGACTCATTCAAGGAAATTTCTCGCTTTTAAAACCAGAACCAAATAACTGATTTTCTTAAAAAAATAAAATAAATACCCCAAATGAAAAAAAAAATATTGAGAGCTGCACTTTATGAAATATGGAGTTCTGGGATGTGGGGAGTTTGTGAATGTGAGTATGTTAGGAGAGTGCAATGGTACCTCTCCAATCCGTGAGGAAGCAGCACACCCAGAAAACACATGAAAGCAGATGGGACCATGGTTGAGTGATATGCTAACACTACTAGAGTGGTGGTCTAATGTTCTTAATATAGATTGGATAATTTATTTAGGGTTTTTTGTTGTTTTTAATTTTTTAATACATTTCTATGTGCCCATAAATATATTAACAAAAAACAGATGTAGAGGTCTATCTAAGATCTATATTAAAGATCTGTTATCCCTTCAAAATGCTTGGAATCAAAATGACAGGCTTTTTTTCTCTGCATTTGAATGGTGTGTTTTATCAATAAACTGTGTGTTTGTAATGCATGTTTGCAGTCATAATTTTAATAATTTTAATAATAATGATTCTCTTGTTTCCACATATCTCATATTAGCAATAGCTACTGTATAGGGCTTTTCTCCTACCAGAAGTTCTTTGTTTGAAAAGAGCCTTTTGTTTTATTAATTACAATATCAAATTCCAATTATTCCTCAATTTGGATGCAATTAAAGAATTTCTTAAAAATGCAATATCTTGAGGTACAATTGTTTCTAGTAGTTCATCTTTGTGGTTTGGTTTGGTTTGGTGTGGTTTCCCACCACCAGCCCCAAAAAGGAACTAATGAAAGTAAGCCCCAGCATGTCAGTTTGGTTTGTATTCATATGGACGTTCTTTTACATGATACTCATCTTCTAGTGTCATAGGGAAAATATGCTTTGCTACTTTTTACAAGAGCAAGGATGTTAAACTCTGGTGTCTTGGCTATGTTCCAGTTTGACTAATTAATATTCTGCATAGTCTCTCTAAAATTTCAAATTAAAAGATTGGTTTTTAATTTAGACTAGTAGCAAATAGAGTATCATATATATATTGCCCTGCAGAAAAGGCTGCATTTCTTACTGAAATTTAGTATCACAAAGTGTCATCAACTCTGAAGAAAAATAATTGTGGAAATGTTAGTATGTTCCAAGAAACTAAGTTTGTCTATTCAGAGCAGTGCTTACCTGTTGCAGGATATCAGATCTTTGACTGTAAATTGTAACTGCATGTATAAAAACAAGTTTTAGAAGAGTCATGTGTGGTACATATGGTACAGTAACATGACAATATTAGCACAAAAAAATGAACCAATATGGATTTGAAGATTCCTGTGACCTTACTGACCCCTAGGAGGACAGAAGTAATCAGAGTCCTTGGGAACAGATGTGCCCAGGGTTGTTAAGTGGTGCTCTTGACTTGGGGGGAGATGGGGTGATGAACACACTTGCCTTCCTATTGAATGTCACAGCTGGCCTGGGAAGATCAGAGCATCTGGTGCTCCCCCTGAAACGCTGCTCTACAGTCCCCTTACCACAAGCTCTGTGTTCTGCTTGATTCCCACACCTGTCACTTGCATAATAGAACTGAGAATGACCCCAGTGCAATACAGAAACTAAATTATGCAATCTGTAGCAGCAAATTTACAGTTTCAAAATCCAGCCATATAATTGTATAAATAGAGATGGAACTAAAAATACAGTAATGCAGCTGTGTTTCATCTTGTGTTTTAGGAGACAACAAAGGATGAGTATGCCCTTAATGAACCAGCTCTCTCTTTTCCCACTCTCTTTTATCTTTCAACTATAAGCACTCAGTAATCCCACTGTAAAAGATGTTGAAGATCAATGTTTTATTTGATTATGTTCAAAGTTGTTGAGTCTTTTCCACTGGTATGTGTAGGATGAAGGAAATAGTGGAAGGACTCAAGGATCTTTATCCAAAGAAGTCTTGTGATGTGATTTTGGGAGGTGTTTCTGATACACATCAGGATTGTAAAATGCTAACCAGGCCAACCTGAGGACATACCATGTGTTTCTGAATTACAAAGTAACCCACATCAAGGTAACTACGATCAAATTGAAGTCAGATCCTGAGGAGTACTGGCTTCTGAATCCAGGATTGGCTTTGGCTGGGAGATTTCAGATGATTTCTTTAGGACATCTGGTTCCTCCACCTTACTGTATTCCATGTTTCAGAGATTACTGTAGCTTTCCTTGTCATACTTGAGCCAGAATGATCAATCATCCCAGATACATGTGAAAAATATTCCTGGCAACTTGGGCTGCCAAACCCCTGGCACCTGAATTTTCAGAGCTTTTGATACACTGATTTTATCTGAGCCGGTCTCCAAACGGCAAGGGCTAGTCTTAAATCAAAATCACATAATCCTGGGGAAACTGAGTGCCTCACCTGCTTTAGCACAACTACATGCAAGGTTCTTGTCTGTCACCTCCCTTTCAAAGAACACTGAGAAGACACTGATTTGAGGAGTGAATCTCACTGGGAGAAAGACTTTGAAAACAACCTTGTAAGAAAAAAGGATAAGAAAGACAGAAGGCCATTATGTATCTGCTCAGCACAGCTTGCCATGAGCTAACTGCTTCTCTATTTGAAAAATTAAATAAATCATAAAATAAAAATACTTGGGTAAAATAGTGCTTGTCTGGTCTTTTGAGCAGGTGTAAAAATCTGATGGCAGAGGAAAAGCAGAGGTCCTGATGCCACATTATACTGTAAGCAGACTCCTGTCCAAGCCTTCAGCAAGGCAGGATTATCAGCAGGATCAGTGAGGCCTCAAGGAGGCTCTCAAGGAGACCACTGCTCCTACACATTATCTCCCCAAACCCCAATGACTCTTGTCAGAAAGTTTTAATAGTGTCATGATTTTTGATGATACTGTGCCTTTTTTAATATCAGGGTTGTGAGACACCCAGGTGCATTACCCTATAGTTATTACCCATTGGTCACAGCTGCTGTCTGGAAGTCATCAAAGCAATGTTTAGGCTTGGAAAAGAAAAAAAAAAAAAAGTATTTACTAAAGCATGTTGTTGTTTGGAAGGGTCATTTATTGAATGCAAGTGTCACAGAACTTTATCTTTCTCTACACTCCCTCCATCAGGACAGCAAGAGAGAAAACAATATATTCTTCTTGTGTAGACATAAGTACCCTGTGTCATCAAGTCCTCCTGTTATTACTGAGCCTCTTGAAAACTCCAGCCTCTTGGCACAGGGAAGAGTCTGGTATGGATGTGTGCTGGAGCCCTGCTGCAGAACATGGAGCACAGGGAAGCTGGGATAGCGCCAGTGTGGTGGCTGCATGGGAGCCCGTCTTTTGGGTCACAGAGTCTGTGTAACTGACACCAGAAATAATCTACCAGAGCAGGGCTCTGCCACTGGAATCAGACTGTGCCAGAGTCTCTGGTGGGTCTGGAGACAGATGCACAATTTAAGGATGCTTGTCACAAGGTATAAGGTTCAAAAGGACTGCTTCCAGTGCTCTGACACAACCCACTCCTCTCCTTTTTGTTTGGGAGTATAATTATCTGGGTCATACGTTACCAGCATGTAGAGGAAACGTGCTGTGATGGTTAGATTTTTTTCTGTTATATACTAAGTATCTCACCCTATTTAGAATTTTGACCATTTTTCCTTTCATTTTTAATTCTTTTCTCTTGATCTAGAGGCTATGGTAGGTGAATGGTAATGCTATGAGTCAGGCTATCTTTTCCAGGCCAGAACAGAAAGGACAGACAATCAGTATTTTTTATGTGGCATAACCATTAGTTTATAACTGAGTACCAGTTCATTTCAAATTGCCTTTTTAAAGTTTACAGTAACAGAAATGTTTGTAAATAAACATCTACAAAGGGTGTCACTCTCTAAAAAGTTTTATGGGCTAACTTAATTCCTGTGACATCCCTTACCATTGCCCAGTTTCTAAAATACATGTAGATATGTTCATTAAAAAAAAACCAGATACACTCATTGTCAATGAGGCAAATGATCTTAAAGCAGAGAAAAAACAGATTTTCAAACCATAAGTTCCTACATAAAAGCATTTTTTTATCATAAGGAAAGTATTATGGGCTAATGTCTTATGAAAATGTAGTAAAAAATCAATAAAATGTGTCTACAGTTTTGAAAGTTTCATAAAGTAATTCACATTCTTTTTTATATTATGCTAACACTAAGAATTTTGAAAGTTACTTTAATGATAGCTGTTATCATCAAATTCCATTATATATTCAGGAACAGTAGTGGAATTTTGTGTATTTGTCTGAATAACTGAAAGCTGGAAGAGACATTTATTCAGTCCACAAATGCATTACGAAAGTACTTAATCTGAGGCAAACACAATTGTATATGCTTTTATTATGTACTCATTTAGATTTAGGTATAACAGAGTATCTTACAGAGAATTTTAAGATATTAGACAAAATTTAATGAATCACCTTAGTTCATCCTAATTTTAAGTAGTGGTGGGGTTTTTTATAAGAAGCATTGAGGTTTTCTAAAAAAATTACTGGATTTTTTTAATAGGAAAACTTTTTCCAGTGAATGCAAGAATTGTCATGAGGTGGAACATTAAGCTACAGCGTCTTTTAGCTGGTTTCTGAATGGCAATTTATTTTTTCCCTCTGAGTTTGCTTAATGTTGTTATTCATAGAGTGATAATTTGTCTCAGTGTGGGGCTGCCTGCTCCAGGGGAACTCAGCAGGGGCTGGGAACTGCTGCCTCTCTCAGGTGACTCCACTGTGAGGCAGCAGCTTGTATGCCTATGGAAACTCAGGGACATCCAAACCCTCCCCAAAGGAATATCACCCCTCCATTCCTCTTCTGTTGCTTATTTGTTTATTTTTTATTTAATACCAGGTAGCATCTCAAAACAGCACAAAATACAAAAAAAAAACAACTTCTATACTTGAATGTCTCCAGTCAAATATGGATTTTATGAGTGGAGAAAGTGTTTTCTGGCTTTTATGAATGCATTAAATAGTTTTTATGACACTTCAATGTAAATCTGTCAACAGATAACTAAAATATTAAGGAAGACGACATTTTTGTGACTAAGGTGTGTAGAGGCCCAGACGGCTGGTGCATCACAAGGTGCCAGTCCAAAAGTCAAAAGGGATTATGTTCATTATTGAACTAAGGAAGTCTGAATTTTGTCCACAAAATAAAACAAATTAATAAATACAAAGCTTGCAATATCTTTTGACATGTCTCTCCAGTGTCTGCTTTGGGTACCTGGAGGCAGTGACCACATGTATGTGACAACTTCTTGATGCTGACACAAATATTACTTGAAGTGTTACAGCCAAACACATGCCTTCACATCTACAGTTTGACTTCATTTCTCTGATTTTTAACCCTTGGAGCTTTAATTTTAGTGGCAATTATTAAAAAAAAAAAAAAAAAAAAGTGAACTATGTTTTCACTGTTTTATCATTCCTAGTTATAAAGAGATTAATAAGAGATAAGTATTTTTCTCTGACACTATAGAATAATTTGTATGTGGCTCAGTGGTTCTTCAGTGGACATTGTAATATGATCATTGATCTTTTTCGAATGATTTTGAAGAGCCCACAAACACAATACTTTGTTAGGAAGATGTCCTGGTTTTGCCTGGGATGGAGTTAATTTTCTTCTTAGTAGCTGGTAAAGTGCTGAGTTTTGGATTAAGTGTGAGAGTAATGTTGATAAAACACTGATGCTTTGGTTGTTGTCCAGTAGTGCTTATCCTAAGTCAAGTACTTTTCCCATGCTCTCTCAGTGAGAGAGGTACACAAGCAGCCAGAAGGGAGCATGGACAGGACAACTGAGTTGAACAGGCCAAAGGGATATTTCACACCATAGAACATCCTGATCAGTGTATAAACTAGAGGGAGTTGGCCAGGAGCCACTGATCACTGCTTTGGGATGAGTTGAGCTGTATTCAGTGAGTAAGAAATTACTGGTATTAATATTATTAATATATTTTACTTCTTTTCATTTATTAAACTGTTTTTGCCTCAACCCACAAGTTTTACCTTTTATTTTTTGACTCTTCTCCATATCTCACCTTGTGGCAGGGTATGAGTCACTGTGGTACTTAGCTGATGGCTGGGGTTTAACCATGACAGAGGAACTGCAATGAGGTGTGAAATGCAAAACTGAACAGCCTAACTGGGAGAAGCACAATTGTCTCTCAATGTCTTCTGCCTTGCATGGCCCTTTGAAATTTACCATCTCTGTGTATAATCCTCCTTCTTTTACTCTTGTCATCTTTAACTAAATACCTCTGTTTACCTACAACAACAACAACAAATCTTCAACAACAAAATATTGGTACATAGAAGTGCACAGCTGTCTTAACAGTAGGCTTTCATTTATTTATTTCTTTATATTACGCTTCAGCATCATTGTTCCTTTAGATTTCCTAGAGGACAGACATCCAATTTAGGTTGAAATGGCCTAGACATCCATAGATATAGAGGCAGGGGAACTGGATCATGGACAGTTTTTTGAAAGGAAGGATTTAGGAGACACCCTGGACCTATGAGTTTTCTTTCAGTTGCTCCACTAAGATGAATGGGGGACGTATAGGTTCAGTGACTTTGAAAATGAGGTTATACAATCTCTGCAGGGGTCCTTGCTTTTATTCCTGCTGTCATCCTCAGTGCCAAGCAGAAGCCACATGTGTCAAAGAGATTACAGTTTCCTCCTAATGCTTTGTGTCTTCCACCCTTTCTTATCTTGAAATCTGGTGTTCACCCATTGCCTTGGACTGGATTCTTCAGGCACCACGTTGATTATACAGTTACATTTAGACAGAAACAAAATATTTTGGGGGAGAAGAGTGACAGGGGTGTGAACTATAGCTTGTTCTGCTCAGCACTGAGCTTGTCTATAGTGTTATCCAATGCAGCACAATTTTTGGTAGAATCTCAGAAAGCTGATGTTTTTTCTTATCTTTTTATGTAAGAAACAAAATGCCAAATTACTTTATTTCTAGCATAGAATTGTCAGGAAAGGCATTTTTTCTTTCCATTTATTGGTTTAGTCAAAGGCATTTCTGCAATAATTAATAATTTAGACTCATTTTTATTTGGTACTTAAAACCAATTGTTAATTTCTCTTTATCGCAATAATTACTCAAAATAATGAAAATTTCACAATGAATCTTCAACTCATTATAGATCAAGGACATATGGACAAATGGATGCATTTGTTACATCTGGAAAATGAAATTCTTATAGAAATTATTTCAATGCAGTTGTATAAAATGAAATTTAACAGTGGTAGCCCAATAAAGATGCTTTAATAATTAAAAAAAAAACCATGTGAAGACTTAAAATCTAGAATTATCTTTTTTTCTGGTACTACTGTAGACCAGTTTAGGGAATATGGAGTGAGTTGGTCTCCATTTTCTTCCTTACCAGAATTATTTACTTAAGTTCCAGTCAATTACATCTATGTAATGTCATTGCAGGCTTTAAAAGACAGTGGGGTGGCCTGGAATTATCTTGGGGTTTAATTTTGCCTTTGGAATCTTTATTACCAGTGATGATGTGTGAAAAAGAAAGAGCACAGCTTGGCTTTCAGAAGCCGGGGTAAGTTTGTTTGGCTGATGCTTAGGAAAAATAACACGTAAAGCCTCTGTAAACTGATCATAGACCATGCGCAAATCCCTAGAAAGAAATAAAATATATTTAATACATTTTAGAAACTAACCCCACTTTAGCTTGTAGATACTGCAGAGTTTGTGCTGTGAAGTGATTCTACAATATTTATTTCCACACCTTAAGCAAAAAAAGTTTATGGCTACAAAGAGCAAGATCAAATTAAACAAAGCAACAGGCTCCAGGTATTCAGCTGTTCCTCAGGAACTCATCCTGCATTTCAAGAATTGGATCCACAATGAATAATTGCTTGTGACTGCTGGTGACAGGCTTTTTTCTAACAAAAGATGAATTAATTTCCTAAGAAAATTAGAAGTCCTTAAAATAAAGCTGAAGATTTACTCTACTGAGGTTGGATCAGTGTATTTTATGTGCACTTAAATAAATTCCTTAATCAATGAGAGGACACTGTAGTTGATAGTGATGATAGGTGTGATATAATTAGACCCTCATAAATCCTCTAAAAAGTAACAAAAAGAAGTTGGTCTACTGTCCTGAAAACAAAATGCCAAACAGCTCTCCTTTCCACCAGTCTTTGAAGAAAGATGTTAACTGCACAGTGTCATTATGATTTGTAAACATAAATATGCTAAAGCTAAATTTTCCTCTTGATATTGCTCTAAAGATTTAACAGTAGGTGTGTCCTATGGAAACTCTGAACCACAGCAGAAAAATAAGTGTCCTCTTCAAACTCTGCTGGTTTGTAAAGAATTTGCACTTGTGTCTTCTTCATGTTTTGTCCCTAAATGATGTTAGTTCTGTTAGTGAACTGCTTGATTTCTACTTTCTATTCGGGGGCTTTGTAGTCCACACATCAGATTTTTTTTGCTTGTCCCTATAGACATTGATCCCACTTTGCTTCTCATTGCTTCCCATCCTAAGTCTCAATTTTTCAACATTTGATGTGATTCCCTGTACATTACATTCCTCTTTTTCTTCCCCAAGCTTTCTTTCCCTATACTAATGCTCCCAATGTCCCTGCTATCCTCCTACCAGGATTTGTCATACCTGTTCTCATGTATCTAGAGCTTTGGGTCCCCATGGCCAACCTGAGGACTGTTTTCCTTATTTCCATGGAAGCTGCAATCTCTAAAAATGCCTGAAAGTTACCTTCTCCCCTGTGGCTCTCGACCTTCTAGTCCTTCTTTCCTTTTCTTTTAAAATGTATTTTTGCCTCTGAGAGATGTATCATTTAGAGCATTAGCCAACAAAAACTCTACTGGGAAGATGACTAGAGCCAAGGTGGAAGTTTTGCTGCAAGGTATTAATTTGTTATCAGTTCTATTCTTTGAGCTGCAGATAATTGGAAAGGTGCTTCTAGCTGCTTAGGTAAATAGATGGCAAAGACTTTAAGTTTTTTATGATTTTTTTTTTTTCTTCTGAGAAATCAATACATTTTTGCACATTGATTCTGGAATTTGAAACAGGGATCACATGGGATATGCAAAAGTGCATGGACAAATAAATGCATTAAGTTCAACCAGATTTCTTATATACATAGTTTATAAACAGTAAACAAAAGTAAATATTCCTGTTTGCCTTCCTCCATTCATGAGTAAGCGAGTAAAGAAATAGGTTGTCATTTTACTTAGTTCTTATAGGTAATTATGGTTATTCACTGAGGCTTAGTTCTTACCAATGGATTTATTTAGTTGCTCAGACTATTGCCTCACTTTCCACAACCAGATCTCTCTTTCCATTTTTTTGTTTTCTTTTATCTTGTCATGGATATATATTGCAAGATTGAAATTGATTTAACATAACTCTCAACATCTACAGTATTTCAGTTAGATGGTCTTTAGAGTTGAAGAAAAGAAAGAGGCATTTGTAGCGTATGATTCATTTGACCCTTTTCAGATATCTAGTTCAGGAATGGATGAAGCATACCAAAGAAGTACCTCCACTACAAAGAAAACCTAGATCAAATGTGAAACTCTCATTATTGTCTTTGCACTTACTTAAATTAGGAATTTCAGTTAGTGATTAGAATTGAATAATGAAATCCACTTCTGTATGGAGGTGATATACAGGTGATCTCTATCATCTAAGCCCTTAAACACATCTAGTCCAACACCCCTACCACTGGTAGGGATGTCTTTCACTAGATTAGATTGCCCAAATCTTCATCCAATCTGACTTGAACACTTTCAGGGATGGGACATCCAAAGTTTCTCTGAACAACTTGTTTCCCTGTCCCATCACCCTCATGTTCTTCCTTACAGCCAATCTAAATCTACAATTTCAATTTAAAATCATTGTGTGCTGTCACGACAGGCCTTAATGAAAAGCTTTTCTCTTTTTTTCTTATTAGCCATCTTTAAATATTGGAAGGCCATAATAAGGTCTCCCTGGAGCTTTCTCTTTTCCAGGCTGAACTCCAGCTCTCTCACTTTTGTCTTCCTAGGAGAGGTGCTCCAGCCCTCCGAACATCTTCATGGCCCTCCTCTGGACTCACTGCAGCAGGTTCACATCCTTTCTGTGTGGGGGCTCCATAGCTGGACATAGCACTCCAGATGGGGTTTCACCAGAGCAAATTAGAGGAGGAGAACCACCTCCCTCAGTCTGCTGGTCATGCTTCGTATGCAGCCCAGGAAGCAGTTAGCTTTCTTGTACAGTATTGAACATTATTCTTTGTGTCTTTTCCCACAAATGAGCTCTATTTTCAGTGATAGCACATTATTGTCTAGGGAGAAAATGTTAGAAAAAGAATGCAGGATGAAGCAGAAGGAGAGTAGTAGAAACTATCTAAAATCCAAAATATTATTTATAATGATACCTTGTAAAGAAAATCTAATACAATAAATCCAAAATAATTTCCACTGTGTCTAAATAACACAAGCAGAACTTTCTTTAAAAAAATGGTCTATGACAGTTTCTTCACTTAGACCATGTTTGCCCTTAAAACAATTTGCTGACATAGCTGGGCTAGGAAGTGAGATGTTTTTAACCATGCTGAATGACATAAGTATGATAGCAACATCCTGGATGTAGAAATGTTTCTTAAAGAGCAAAAATAGCCAATTTGCAAGTACAGCTAATTCTATTCCTGGAATGAAACTCTTTTTGCTGTTGCTCTATCTCCATGGCTAGGATTTACCAATATAAAGAAATGTTAGGATCTGTTTATTAAGAGATGCCTCTGACTGAGTTAAGGTGCAAAGGACAATATATGCCAAAATCAATAGTACAGGTTTTATTTGACAGTAAATGTGAGGTAGAGAGATCAAAATAGGAAGGGGGTGTGGAGGAGAGAGAGAGAGAGATTAAGCAAAGGTGTCACCACCACATGGATTCCAATGGTGTCCCATTGGTCCTCTTCTTCTGATCTTCCTGGTGGTGGGGGTCCTGGGTCCTTCTTCTGGAGGTATCACTGTATACAGTTCAAGCCCCAGCTATCCAAGGGGTGGTTGCAGAAGTTCCCACAATTTGGGCTGGCATGGGTGTAAACAGTAACTTCCTTTCTCACAGTTTCCCACAGCAGGAATTTTTGCCCAGATGCTAACCAAACCTTTACCTCCATTAGGCCTGGAACTAGCTCCCTCCTGCTGTGCCGTCTGCACTTGTCTAAAGTTCTGTTGTGGTGGCTTATCTTGTGAGGAGAGTGTTTTGAGACATGTAACTTTGTTCTTTAGGTCCTCACAACACACTATAATTCTTTTCCATCAAACCCTTGCAAGTCTAGTGAATACCTTCTGCTTTTCAGAACCATCAATCCTTAAATTCTTGATTTTGATAATCTTATGAATCAGCTACAATGAAAAAGCTTTTTCTTAATTGCCCACATAAAAATATCTCCATGTTATATTTGGAACGAGTTCATTTGACCTTTTGTTGAGGACCTTTTCTGCTATACAGCCAATTTATACTGGTCTCTTGAGTGGTCACTTATCAGACATGTATACTCATTCAATAAAGATGTGCTGTCTAGTTGAATGTGTGCCAAAATGTTATGACTTCCTCTCTTCATTTCTGCCAAACAGTATGAATATTACTTAGTAATCTTTGGCATATTGTGTTTTGTCACTATGTACGACCTGAATGTATCCAGACATATGTTATACAGATCCTTTATCTCTTCCTTTTCAGTGGGTGGGAGAAAGTCAATTACTTATGAAGACACTACTATGTTTAATTCTTGAGGGTATTTAGTTTGAGAAGATAGAAGAATTTGCATATTCAAGACATTCTTTTTGTGCTGTCCAGGCAACACCTGGTTCAGTAATCTTTTGAAAAGTTCACAGAAATTGTTCCTAGCATTGAGAGAGGATGGTGTGTGCTGCTTTGTGCACTTGAAAAGAGTAGGTCGGCATCCTTCACAGCAGCACCTTTCCCACATAATTTGGAATACATCAGCTTTTGCTGGAGTCAGAACACAGCTGGGCTTTTAAACAATATGGTCTTGTCATCTTAGGGAAAGCAAACTAGTATAAGCAAAGACAGAGTTTTGAATGATCCAAGTCTACAGATCTAAATCCAATTTGTAAATTATCTCATTTTAATAACTTTAAATTGTGTTGAGTCTTTTTCATTGTTGTTCAGTTTAAACAGACAATATGAAACTGCAAGAAAAATACACAGAACCATTTTTAATGAGAACATTCATATGAGGCACTATACCTATATGACTTATAAATGAAAGCATCTGTGTCCAGACAAGCCCCTTCAGACAAGGAATATTTTATAGTTTACCAAGACATCCCTCCTCTTCTGAGCTCCACTGCTGTGTTTTGGGGGGGATCCTTATTTATAGCCTGTGTCAGCATAATGCCCATTGGAGATGTGGTTACACCAGAGTTTCCTGTGCATTAAGTTGTCCCAATGACTACCTTTATCAAACCAACAAATATCTCTGCCAGTAAAATCATCTCCCTGTTTCTAACTCATTTATGGGCTGCCTGTGAAAAAGAGAAAGCCTGCTTCCAGCTGCTTGGACACTCTTCCACCAGATTATACTGTCTCTCCAGTAACTTCAGCACGAACATTTTATTATTCTTTGCATCTATAAAAATGATCCAGGCTAAAGTCAGAGCAAGGGACATAGTTTTGTGTGACAGAAACATGATGCTGTTCCATCTAAACTGAGATTTCCCTATGATTCAGCACAGCAAACTCAGTGTGATGAGAGTGCTGCCTAGTAAAAAACAAATAAGATCTCATTCAGTTGTGTCTAATAGATATTTTTATGAGAGGTCTGAGAAAATCTCATCTTCTGCCAAGCCCTTAGTAGTGTTTGCTCTTACTACTAAATATTGTAAAATTCCTTTGGGAGGTTTCTATACATAATCAACATAACATATCATACGTTATCTTGGAAAATCCTCATAACTTGCCACCCCTGTTCTTTTACCTTATTTTTTATCTCAAAGTCTTTCAATAGACAGTAGAGTATGAGGAGAAACAAATTTATTACACTTATCATGTTAGGCTATTGATGGCTGTCAAGTGCTGTGTCATTTAAGTCAAACAGTGTAATCCACATTGTTAACTGTTACAAGCCAGAGTCTGAAGAGAGAAGTTCCAGCATTTATTGAAGGTTTCTCTAGGCAATGAGAATGGCAGGACCTAGAGATATGCCATGCCACTTATGCTGATTCAAATGGAAGGTTTAATTACCTCTAATTTTGTTTCACAGTAGTACAGCAATGGAAAGAAGTATCTGTTGCTTTGCTGTTGGCTAGCAGAGCTGAGGAACTGACCAAAACAAGATAAGTTATTGCAAACAAGGTTCTGTCTGGCACCTGGGGCTATTTAATTAGCCAGAGACTGAACTCTAATGAGAACAAATCACTAGAGGAGACAGTTTTCTTATTTTTCTTGTTTCTTTCTGAGCAAGGATAAAGTGAAAAGTTAAATGAGGTAAAAGTTCAGATAAGAGCTTGTGATTTTTCCATAAGAATAGTAATAATACTTTTTCTTTCTTTCTTTTTCTGCTGTCTCTGTGGTGCTGAAACCTTTGGACCAGAAGGAAATGATATGACAGCTGGGTTCTTCCTCATGCAGGGGTGAACACTTTGCAGCACTCACTGCTCCACACTTGTCACTGCCCTGCTGAGTGGTGTGGGTGTGAGAAGTCCCTCACCAGCTTCCAGCACAGAGTGAAACAGGCTATTTAAACAGTTTAAACTGCTAGTCTGAACTAAGCTGATTTTATGGCCACTGGATTAGGAAGCAATTGTATGAACTGTGCTGTTGGCTCTGCAGGGGGATCAGACTTTTCAGCTTTTCACCAAAGTTGAAAAATCAGCAAAAAGGACCAGGATGTTTGGGTGGCCCTACAGAGCCCATCAGGTGATTTTTTCACAAGTATGCTTCAAGGCTGAGCTGTAGACTAGTTCTGTATCCTTTCACCAGTGCTTAGTAAACATGACAGATCCAAAATATATGTTAGCAGCAGAGTCAGTATGACAGGCAGACAGTTGTTTTGGGAAGTATTAAACAAAGGCTAATTTAAGGCATGAGCAAACTGATTGACAGTCAGAGGAAGAGGGAGAGCAGTCCTCCACAACTCCTCTGAGACAGATTTCTAATCTGAGTCACCAACATAGGCAATCACTTACCTAGGAATCCCAGTGAATCAGACTCTCATTCATACTGCTCTTTCTTGTGGGAGAAGATTATGGAAGGAGTGGGGCTGAAATGTCTTAGCAGCACAGATCAGACACTGATTGAGCTGGATTTAGAACTATGTTGGTTCTGAGTTTGTTCTGGCTGCTGTAAATGCTCTTCTTCTGTTTGATGGCAATCAAATGTTCACACTGACATTAATGTGTCCACTATTAGATTACTTATAATTGGCACTCACCTTTTCTGAAAAGATCCAAATGTATCACTGAATGATTGCTCTTTATAGCTGTTGTAAACATAGAAACGAAATACTTGGTGAGACTGCTGTTTCTCTATTCCTTTCTTTTCATAAAACACTAAAGTATTTGGAAAAAATTGCACATTTATTCCCCTTTCTGAATTCACTTCTTATTTGGACAGCAGTTCAAATTATCAAAAATAAGAACAAAATAGCTTGCAAAATACTGATGTAGTCATAACAGTACATTTTTCAGCCACTGTCCCAGTATAAATAATTCTATGAAATACAAAGTACGTAGGATGAGCCCTACAGGTACTCTAGCTGCACATCTACTATATACATCCCAGACACATCAGCTAGGTAAAAAAGTGCATTTTGAATAATTTCTTCTCTGATACAGACCTGCAACTTAGCTTTACAGAAGACCTCTGTGCCTGAGCCAGCATGATTTCCATATCTCTCTTTGTATAACTTTCATCTTTAAAGTAGGATTTCAGTGCCAATGGCCAAGAAGTTTCCCTCTTGGAGCATCAGAAATCACTCAGCTCAAGTTCAAGAACTTCAGACTAAGCTCACTCCCTTGGAGACAAAAAATGCTATCATTCCCTCATTGTGCTTAACTAAAAAATACATTCTCTGTGAAAAAGTTAAAAGAATGATCTGGAGTTGTGCTTCTGGGCTTGGTGTAACTGAGCAAGTTTTCCTTATGCCTTAAGAATGATTCGACCCCAAGTGATTATATACAGTTTGGCTTACTTTTCCATTTCAGAACTTTAGTCAGATGAGAAAAGTAGCCTTACTGTTAGACCTGGACTAGACCAGTTACACTGATTAATTATTTAATTAGATCTTTACAGCAAGTACTATATCTGTAATATGATTGGTTTGATAGATAAAAATCCCATAAAAGACTAATTTTTTTCTTAAATTTTTACATTATAAATACATTAGTACCAGTATTCAGACATGGAAGCTTGATCCAGCCTTTTGTGCTTGAATATCAAGTGCAAACAATATTTAGTTATTCTAGTATTTGTTTAACATTTCATTAATTAGATTTTTACATAAGGAAAAAATGCAAGAAAAGTATTTGTCTGAAACAGGACAGCCTTCTTTTCCTTGTATGTGTAATTATCAGCTGAGAATCTTTTCAGTCTGGACAGCATGCAGTGTGCTAGTTATTCACTGCTTGAGATTTGAGCTTAGTTCTGACTGAAAGCATGAATAAAATTAGCTTAATTTATTTGGGTTGTAGTAAGTATTTATCTGTATGACAAGCCAATCAAAGACCTAGGCATAATTTACAACATTTCCCAAGGTAGCACTTGTAAAACAACAAAGGTGTTGATAGACCCATTTTATGCCTTTTGGCAAGCTTTTGTGAGGAAACTTGCCATGTTGTATCTGCATTATGTTGTTCTCACACCCAGTTAACGGGTTTCCTACCACTGCAACAGGAGGCCTAAGAACTCCTTAAAAATCTCCAAAATCACTCAGAAGTCCAAATTTAAACAGAATATTTACCTGGAAATATGGAATATCAAGGAAAAAAAAACTTAGTTTTACTTTTAAAAAAACTATGGAGTAAAAATTTTAAATAAACTAGAAAAACTTATGTACAGACTCCAGTGCATTTCTTTTTTCCAAGTTTGTATTTCTTTTTTCTTTTAGTCTTAATATTATTGTGGTCTCTTATGTATTCTTTATTCTTATCATCATTATGTATTTTACTACTACAGTGAAATGTCCAGGGGAGCTGTTAAGAAACTAAGCTTCTTTTGGTAGACTGTCTAGTCTCAGTTTTCCAATTTGAATTTGAGTCATAACAAAATTTTTAACAATATCTCATATTAAAGGAATTCCACAAACTTGAGACACACAAAAATTGTCCAGCTTGAAAACAGGCTAGTTTGCCTTTGGATAGTGTGAGTCAGCACTGCATGTATTGATTCCAAACAACACAGACATTGCAGACATGTGATGACCCAGTTTTAAAATGCATATTGTTGATTAGAATAGCCATTTCATATTGGTGGTAGAATGAACAATACTGGACCATGTCCAAGCCCTTAAAACAGTTAATGGCTGTCCTTCTCCAACAGATGGCCACTGTGTTTGCTTTATGGGATGGTTTGGATCCATGCAGCTTTCTGCATCACCATCTTATTGAAACTAGTTGTGCTGCAGTTGGAAGAGCCACTTCCACAAGCAGATGACATGATGGTGTAATTTATACAAATAATTATCAGCATGCAGACAAACCACTGTAATGAAAGGATTAATTTCTAGTGAGTTGAAGAAAGTGTTGGAGTCAAAGAAGGGAGGTTATTACCAGTTGTTCCTTCACTGATGGAATAATTTGCTTTGTATTTTAATGCATTTTGTAATTTTTAATAGAAAAAAGGTAATACATACATGCCTACTCCTATTTATCTTAATAGTACTGCAACATTAGATTGCAGCATGAATGAAAAGCTGATGTGTTTCAATGCCTTGGCAGCTTGCAGTGACCTTCAGGAGAAATGAAATGCTCTGTTGGCTGAGGAAACAATTGAGCTGAAACCAGTCAGGCGCAGTAAACTCGGAGATAGTCTTTCCAAATTAAAAGCTGTTACGAGCAGCACAAAACAAGGCAAAAAGTCAGAATATAACATCTTGCTGCAAGGTGATTTTATGCTCAGATTAAAGTGGAAGGGAAAAAAAGGCAAAGTTCAGATCTAAAGGAATTCCTATTAACTTGAAAAATTTGGAGATTAGAATGAACATTAACATCCAAAGGTAGCTGATGTATGGACACACTGTAGAAGCCATAATCTGTTGAAAATCACTGAGATAAATTTAGGCTACTGACCTTTTAGTGCATTAGGGCATGAAATAAATCACTGGCTGCAAGTAGTAAATTTTCTGCAATCTAAATGCTTTCCAAGTACTTCTAGCTGTAGAATTTTGCAGTCAAGAGCACTACATATTGGGAATAACCTTTTAATATTTCAATTCAGCCTGAGTATTCCTGACCCAGTCCTGCATTGTTACATACCCCAAATTTTTGTTAATACCATTGAGTATTTCAGAGAATGAGAAAGAATAAATCAGGTTTTAAATCAGTCAGCGGTGTCCTCATAAGTTAATGGTTATTTACATACTGATAAAGAGTTCAGCTTAATCTCTAGTAAATTTCCACAGGTTTCAGCTACAGTGCTTAGAAATATATTCAGTATTAAAATTCACTTCATTGGATCCCTTTCTTTACTGGATGTGTGCTGCTTTACAGGTGGGTACCCTGAGGAGGAGAGCCCATAGTGTGGGAGCTAACTAGCTACAGCTGAACGTCCCAGTCTGTGCTTCAAACATAACAGCGTTTCAGGAACAGGTGGTGTAGTCCTGCTTATTGTGCCCTGCTGACAGAGGAGCTTTCATTTTGTCTGTTCTAGAGACACCATTGTAAGAAGTCTCCTGAACTGCAGACCTTGTTTGTCACCTTCTTTCTGTCCCTTCCAGAGCCTTCACTTTAACAGTTTTAAAGAAAAGGCTTGATGACTTATGTTTGGAGGAAAAGGTTACATTTTCTTCTCTTCTTCATTTTCCTGACTTTGATGTCACTTACACATGTTTCTCTTTGCAGAAGAAATGATAATATAATCCACACAGCACACATCCATCTGTAAATGTCAAGGTGAATTCCTCAAGGTGTCAAAGCTGCATTCTTTCCCCTGATAATTGAGTTGGGTAGAGCATTGACTGGGGATCCATGGGCTTTTTCTGAGGACCTTAGAAACCATTGTTCCCTTGAAAACTCCGGGGAGTTATTTGGGTTCAGCACATTTCGATATAAGATTTTGGAAGGCATAAAGACAAGTGCTGTCTCACTGCAGCATGACATAATGTTGGTTTTATTTTGCTAGGCCTCATTACAGTCTCTTTGTGAGGGGAACTGAAAACTGTATGGAAGGAAAAAAGTTTACTTTGTCAGCTGAAACTCCAAGCTCATTTGCTCCACCAGGTCAGCAGCAGCTCTGTGGTTCCCACCTTGGCTGGGGCAGTGAATAGTTCCTCTTCTCTTCCAACTGACAAAGATTTTAGGAGGGCAGTGATGAGCTTTTATAAAACCAATTGATTTATGGAGTGTTATTCAGGGAAGGGTCCTGAATGTCAAAGATTTCAACAAATACCACCAATTAGATAATTATCGGATAATTTTTATGTTAGATTTTTTTCTCTTTAAAATCCAATGGATCTAACCAGTCATGGCTGATTTGCTGTGTTACACATTTAGTGCATTTTCCCTTCCCTGAAATGACTATTCAAAGCATAAGCTTTTATACTGCTCAGGGGAATACTGCTCCCCAAACAGTCTGTTGTGAGACTTTCAGGGAATAGGATAGAGGAAGTTATTTCCTGCACAAATTTCTTAGCAAACCCAGAGAGCTGAAAATTCCAGGTTTCCTTCAATTCTGAGGTCATACTAGCATCTAAAGAGAGGTCAGGCATCATGTACTGGTTGCCCCTTAAAAATGCATGCATACATACATCAATATATACATAAAGCTACTCAGATTAGCAACAATAATGATAATAGGAACAGTTACATCTGCCCTGTGATCTGTCTATAATTCCTGATAATCTTACAGTTGAGATGCCATCTCCTACTATGCCTATTGTTATCCAGACCTCTTTAACTTTACACATAATGACATACAATGAAGGGTTCTTTATTCCACAATGTCAATTCAGAAAATTGAAGGAAAAGAGAAAAAACCACCTTTATGTCTCCTTTTTTTTTTTTTTGTAATTGACTTCTAGTCTGTTTTTACTTCTCAAATTTACAAAAGCTCTTAGATTTGGCCTTTCTTCAGTGTTTGGCTTACATTATGCCCACAGAAATTTGGAATCTAAAATGATAATGCACCTGCCTTCTCAGCATATTGCTGGAGTTCAGAGCTCTGTACAGCTTACTTGGCTGGCTGCATAATGTCCTGTTTGGCAAAGATATTCAGGTATCCTATTTATACGGTGTTCTCAGAGTCTGGTGAAGTACAGAGTGGGAGGATCAGGAGCATGCTATTATAATAGTTGACCTTGCTTGCAGTAATCAAGGCAACAAATAAGTTACAAGAATTGTAAGGTATGCAGAAATGGCAACACAAAAGAGTAGAGGGAAAGCTAAAAGCAGAAAGAAGTACTGAAAACCCAAAAGCTGAAGCTCATTCATGTTGACAGCAATCACCGAATATGTATATACCTTTTATTTCAAGCTAATTTTTCCAAGGGTAAAGAAGAGTCTTTTCATCTTAGCCTCCCTTATTACTGATTTCTTTTTGTTTCCAGTACTCTTCTCATCTCATATTTTGCTTTTTTATTTTTAATCTTCCTACTACTCAGCTTTTGGGGATATTTTTGAAACTATGTGTAACATAATTCTTTCATGTTTGACTGTCCAACTTGGTAAGCTGTGCAACTATCAAAACTTTATCAGAGTTTGAGATTACCAGGTATTGATTTTAGGTGAGTATAATATTACAGGAAAGGAGGGGATTTATCTGCAATTTTTCAGAAATATATGTATACTTGCCTAGCCATGAATGAGAGACAAAGGAGTGATTGTCTGTTTGGAGGTCATGTGATAATCTTACTGGGGAAAATATTTGCACTTATAAAGTCATCATAAAGAGGAGGTTTAGTAGTCAGTCTATTATTTATTGGGTAACAAATCACTACTAAGCATACAAGGTTTGCAATAGAAAAGAGGCACATCATCCTCTGCGTTATTTAGTTTCTCTTAAGCAATTTTGCAAGTATTCTTTTTAAAAACACAGGGTACAGCCAATAGAAGACCACAAGCTGTGATACAGCTCAGCACAAACTGAAAGTCCACTAAAGGTTCAAAAGAATATTTGTCCTAAAAATTGTATCAAGAATCCATATTTTTTTTCTGACACTGAAAATGTCAAAACTATGCACAGCAGCTGGAAGAGCACAACCTGAATAATGACTCTGATTTTTTTCTGTATGCCCAGCTTGACATAACCCTAAAAGTCCAAATTATGTGCAGTCCTGAACATATGCCTTTTCAAATCAATATCCCAATAGGTGCCAGTTTGGATAAAAAAAAAAATTAGGTACATAAACTACGAGGGGTTGAAAAATCTTCATGTTGCTGTTTCTGCTATGTAAAGTATGTTACAATTTATAAAGAAGAACACCACTAACAAAATCTTGAATAATTTTATAAAGAGGAGCACAACTAACACAAATGCTGATGCTGTCTTTGTTCTTGCCCACGTCCAGTAAGTGAATCATATGAAGAGTGTAGTCCACGCTCCAAGGGGACATCTAATGCATACAGTATGCCTTTAAAATACTTGCTTTATTTATTGATGAAAATGCATTATTTTTGTAACAGTGTTTATTAATTTAAATAAAAGTTCTCCCACGTATGCATTGCAAGTGTCCATTTGAAATCACAGCAGAGGCTGCATACTCCATTATTTAAACCTGCTCTACTTTTGCTTTGGACTCTTTGTTGTCTTCCATGAATTCTTTCCCCATCTATCATCTGTTGTATTCACTTTCTTTTCTGGAGGAGACTTATTCATTTGCTCTTACTGATCTGGAAATGAGGAATCAGTAGTGCAAATTCAAAAAGCTCAATTAAAATCAAGGTACTTTGTCTCACTGTGTTGACTGTACAGTGCTATTTGCTCCTCAATGTAAAGCATGGCTGGACCCATTTAACACTGAGAAGGGAAACAGGAGATTCCAGTTTTAATACAAGCCAAGGAATTATGGTGAAACAGTTGGCAGAAGTCAATCTACAAAAACTGGAGGAGCAGAAAGGTTTAATTTAGTCCTTTTGTCACTATAAAAAAAATAGTAGGATTCCAAGAAAAAAAACAGCCACCTTCAGCCAAGACCAATCTTTCATTTCAGAAGAAAAAGAAGATACTGTCTTCTTCTCTCCTGTCAACCAGAACCATTCCCAAAAACTTCACTTGTCCTTCCTGGAGTCACTCATTGCTCTCCTCAGTGAGCCTTCTTTCCCATGCTGATAGTCTTTCTAGTCACTCATTATGCTCAAGTGTGACCTTTGAAGCTCCAGCTCACGACTGCAGAGAGGTAATTTATTTATTTTTAATTTCCAGTTCTTTAAGTTCTGTCTCTGTTTTAGATGCAGTAGTTAAAAACCTACATTTCCCTGAATCCAAAATGAGCAGTAGGAAGCATCCAAAAGGGTTCTAAATATGAAAAGAAAATTGAATTCATCATTTACCTGCACTAATTAAAATTTTTTATTTGTTCAAGTGCCTTCATTGTTTATTTTAATATCAATATTTTATTAGGCATTGAGAAAAGAAACTGCAGTTCTTGGAAAAATGTAAATTCACTTTCGTTGCTTTAAATAAAAATGCAAATTCCTTCCTTCTTCCCACTTATCTCTTTAAAAAGAGAACACAGCATAAAAAAGAAGAAGAAAATTCTTTCTACCACTTGCATTTCCTTCTGTATCCTCGGCCACACAGGACAGTTGTATGGGTACAAACCAAAAGCATTAATTAAAATGACCTTTGTAAATAGGTGAAAATCTATCTGCGGATGTTGTTTTCATCTTAGCTGTGTATTTTGTGATACAGCAGAGGCCAGATTTATGAATGAATCACCCTTTCACTGATTTAAAGTGATGGACATATGAACACAGACACAGAAGTCAAGGCATAAAATAAATCACTTCACTTTAACTTAATAAAAAAAAAATCTTATATTAACCCTCATTTAAGGCAGTGTGGGTGCCCACCTCTTCATAAAGCTGCTTTATAACTCTAAAGAATTTGAAGCTCTTCAGGGAAAGGATGTCATCCCTTGTCAGAAATTAATATATTCATAGGCTTGAAGTGTAAAGGATACGTCCATAGTGCATCTACAGAGAAAATTTCAGTGTACCATGTAGGCATAGATCTAGGATTAAACTTTATAGACTACTACTAAATTGCATTGCTAATGGCAACATAAACCTTGGGACAGGGTAATTTACCCTACTTGTGTGAAGCATTTAGGCATACTCTGTTTTAATGTCTATGCAGGTGCCTATCTCAATATAACTATCAGCTTTGACATATTAGTGAGTGACCGGGTGACAATATGTTACCAGGCATCAGTGGCTCCATGATAACAGTGCATTGTGCATGCTCCATTTCCTCATGATAAATGGGAGGTAGTTGATAAGGGTTACCCTCCTTAAGGAGAATAAGCTTCTTGACATGTACGGAGGATGCTGCTGCTGCAGAGTAAGATAATGCGTAGGAACATCGGAGCAGCTGATTCCCAGGACTTCATTTTTGTGTTGAAGATTTGTGTGAGATTTAAATCCAATGTAAGTTAAATCAATGCAATTCTGCCCTGCAGGTGGAATGTTAAGATTACTGCATTAGTACACACTGAAATGTGTATTGTATGTAATCTCTGATGTAAACAGTCACCCAGTGGTAAGTGTAAGTGGGCACATATGAGTTCTGTCCCACCTGGAAAGTGAATAAGTCACAGCAGTCTAAGGCCAAATTTGCATTACAGGTTTTACTGGCATATCTATATTAGCCCAAAGCCTGACAGTGCACACTGTGGTAGACACAACTGTAGAAGTGATGGTACCTGAAAGTATGTGAAAAAGGCATTAAGAATCTTAAGATTTTGTCAGCAGTAATCTACATTCAAAGTTGTTACTCTTTGGGTCATTCTAGATATAACACCCTTGATCAAAAAAGTAAAGAAGACAAAAGTTTTAGTTAAAAAGTCAACAAAAACTATTTTGACAGTATATGTTATCCTGTTCAAGGAGCTGGCTTAAGTAGTACCTGCAAAGAAAGCTATTTTATCAGAGTGATCTATTTCTGTACTACAAATGAGTGGCTGGTGTAATTCTATCACTGCAGCTCTTATCACCAAACCTGCTAAGTGCAGCCAGGCTCTCAAGATAACTTATTTATCATAGGAAGGGGAAACGTGTTCTGGTGTAAAGTATACTCACTGGAATACAGTTTTGCTGATTGAAATTGGCTAGTCAAGAGAAGTATTTTGCTTGTCATATTCTACCACAAACAACTTTTACATTGGCCCTGACCTGAAAAAACTTTTTGCTGTGGAAGTGGTCTTATCAGGTCTTACACCAATATATCACTTTCACTAGAAAAGTTAAAGTAGCAACTGCAATGTGCAGTGTCTATGCAAAGTTCTCTTTTAAAAAAAAAAAAGTTCTAAAAAAAATGTTCTATTAAAAAAATCTGTCTAGGACAATATTTAGGCTCAAAATTTTTTTTCTTTGGAAGTTGTAACTGTTAGCTTGTTTTTATTCTTACATAACAACTTACCTTTCTGTTCTGGTTAACTTGTGATTCCATATAGGTTTGCTTTGCTGGGTTTTTTTAACTGGAACAAATAAAGATTTTATTTTGACTGTACTCAAGGTTCTAATCCCTTCTGCTGTATCTTTTTTGACTGAGGTCCATATCCATGCACCACATCCTGAGAATTCCAGAATTTTATATTCAAATTCTCTGCAACACAAGTTTCACACAGATATTGACAGATAGAGGTATAGTACAGATAAAACTTCAAAATTAGATAGGTATTTAAAGTTTTGTTTGCTTTGCTTTGGTTTGATTTGTAAGGATATTTTTAATAGCATGATCTGGAGGCGTAATTTAATTGCAACTGTTGAAGAAAATGCTCAAAGCAAACCTATCTCTTCAGACATGTTTATTTGGGGATTTTAGCAATTCCCTTTGCTATAATGTGTATTTCTTCCTTGTTTCTATACCAAATTTATCAGCTATTGCTTTCAGGATCCTCAGGACTCTTGTTCTTCACTGTTTTTGGCTTAGCTGAGGTGTTTCAGACTAAGCTAACAGTGTAATTATTCCACATAATTTTACTCAGTTTTTCTGAAAGATAAGCTTCTAGATCTCACATTTATCAAATTCAAAAGAGAGACATCCTCTGTCTTCACAGTGGGACAGAGTTGGGATCCTGTAGTTATTGTATCATGTTAAAAATGAACGTCTGATACAAAGATTCCCTGATCCTGACATTACTAATACATACCTGAAATGTATTTATAATCACCTATGTAACACTGAAGAGTTAGTATATTCTCACATACGTTCCATACCTCAGAAAACCCACACTCCAACAAAAGCATAGGCAATTTGATGCTTATCTTTGCATAACCTGTACCAAATTAGGTGTAGGTTAGAGTGTAGCTGGGATACTTTTCAGAAAGAGGGAGAACTCTGTAGTAATCATCTTTCCCTACTATAAGTTCAGATTTATGAAGATGCTGTGACTTGGCATCAACCTTTGCTAAAGTATTTGGTAATACAGATAGGCAGCATTCACATGACGCTAACAGGATCACAAGAAAAGTAAATTTAATATTTTTTATAGGTGCAGGAACTATTTGATATTCCTTAGAACTCTTCATAGGAAATAAGCATTTTTTAAATGGCTAGTCTTCATATGAGTATTCTGTTGAGTAAGCACCTTTTTCTCCTGGAGGGAAGGGTGGAAAATATGGAAAAATAAGTTCACTGACAGCTGTCCAGAATACCTCAGTTCAAGGAGAGAATCTATAGCATGCTCAAAACTTATATGAAAATTAAATGGTGTCATTTTTAATTCAGGTTCCATAGAATTAGCAGCAGCATACTTTATATGAGCACAGTTGAATGTAAAGCATAATCCCTTACCTCTTAGAAATGTTTTTAACAGCCCTGAGAGATTAATGGTATGAGTTTCCCTCGGCTATTTCGGTTCAATCAAATGCTTAACTTGTTTTTGGCCATACAAGTAAATTTTATACTAATGGCAATGTGGAGACATAAATGCCCTATAATTACAGGGCTCTATAATTTACGTATTGTAAAAAGCCAAGATGCCACTAATAGAAAGAATTTTGGCAGACTACATTAACTAAGAAAAACCCTAATTTTGTATGAAGATACTGTCTATAAGATCAGCCTCTGGTGTCCTCTTAGGCTAACACCTCCCAGTTGTGACTGAAAACGAGTCTGACAACATAGTACAACCTGTTCAGAACAAGGACAGCTTTTCGTGAATTGCAAAACTGAAGATATTGCATGGAGATCAATTATCGAATAAATAGATTTTTAGCAAAAGTTGTATACATATTACAGTCATTATTAAGGTATGCTTAATTTAAAATAATCTCTTTATAGAGAGTTCTAGTTATTGTGAGCTGCAAATTATTTGAGTAAACTAGCCAATGCAAATTGTTTCTGACCCTGCAGGCAATTTTTAATCCACCTCCCTACTCTACTGTAAAGTTCACCTTGTTCAGTGAGTTCAAGGAAGGAACTGGGGGGCAAACCAAATAGTTAATAGGCTAAAGAAGACAGTGCTTCCTCATGGGTACAACCACTCTGCTGTATGAAGCACAGAAATTAACTTGTAGATGAGTTCAAGTACACCCTCATGCTCTGAGTCTGAGCAAGCCTCGCTTGTCTCTTCCTGTAACGAGGACCTGTCACTACACTGGCGGTGCTGCTGCTGTCACACAGAAAGCTTTTGGCAGGGCAGCCTCACTCGAACTTCTCAAGAGCCACCATAATTATTGTCCCATCAATAAATTGGTTTGATTTGGTGGCTGCTTAATTTCTGATATATGCCAGTCAAAGATCCCTGTAGCTCTCCTAAAGAGTCAATCTCTTCACTACGAGTAAAAATTTTGATGGTACCACTTTGCACAGTGGCACACAATGAATCCCCATTTCTATTATCATATTTTAAAATAACTTCAATATTTAAGGTCTAGTCTGTTAGCTGGCTTTTCTTTTTGCTTAATAATACTTTCTGGAATGAAGATGATTATTTGTGGAGTCCATGGAAAACAGTGTATATTGGAAATGTGCTCTTTTGAATGGAGGAGAATGACTTAACCAGAATATAGATGCAGTTTCTTTTCAGATGCTGTTCTGACATGCAATTTATTGTCCTGTCATTAAAGTCTGAAGGAGAGAGTAGAGGCATATTTATTTAAGTTATTGCACTTTTACGAAACTGCCAACTCTGGCATTTATGCCAACAGTCACAGTGTAAAGAAACAAGGACATACAAATATACACACTCAAAACACCCTTACTGTGGGAATTGTATTCCAGGACATGCCAGAATTAAGGTGTTTATGATATCTTCATTCAGTTCCCCAGGGGGTTTATCAGGACACAGGAATCACAGAGTCACAGCCTGACTTCTATGCACTTTTCCAGGGCACAGAAGATCACCACATGCAGCTGCATGGTGTAGTTCTTTGTCCTCATGGTCCAGTGTGCCTTTGCCCAGAACTGTGTACAAGCTATTTTTATTTTAAATATAATAGTGTGCTTTTTCTTGTGGGTTTCTTTTTTCCCTACTCAGATATTCATTACTATTTTGCCTGAGTGATTTGCAAATATTAATAGTTCTTCATCACAAAGACCTCTAAAATGTGGAGTATTCCAATTTACAGGTTAAAAATTTATACACAGATTAAAATTAAAATTGTTCATTAATTTAGGAAGTCTTATTTGAGATGTTGAAAAAATAAACCTTTTGCAGTACTATACAGCAGTTTGATTAATCAAAACTCAACATTTTTTGCACCTGCTACTGTCAGAATTTCCACAAATCTGACACCAGTATAATGTGCGCATGGAAAAATGAGCAAAGATTAATCTGATTTAAACAACTCTCAGATATCCACATACAAATTCTCTGACTTAATCATATCTCCTGCATGGCATTGCCATTAAAATATGTTCTATTCCAATTCTGGAATCATTTGCCTTACCCCTAAACACCATAGGAGGTGAAACAAAAGCAGCTCTCAGACTTCTCGTCTGCATACTCCAGAGTCATTTGTAAAGCATGTCTGTCACCAAACCAGACAAGGTTATTAACTAACTTAGACAAAGTAAAATAAAAAACAGAAATAAAATTTGAAGATAATATATTGCATCCCTCAGAAATTGATCTGATGGCATCATAAAGACACTTAAGCATTCCTCAACAGACCTGAGACACTTCCTATTCTTTTCTTGCTTGGGGAAATATTTATGAGTATACAGATAGTGAGACCACTGTAGGACTGTAAGAGTTCTACAGCACTCTAGAACTTACAGCTATGATAATTACAGATCAGCATTACAGGATAAAGAAGCACAGATTGCCAGGTGATTTCACAAATCACCCCAACAGCCATTTCAGGCTATCCTCCCAAACTTCTGAATGCTATTCCTTAGATCATCTCATTCTCTTTCAAGACAACTTGTTAGTCTTTCTTGTCTTGATATATTCCCATGTCTTACCTCACTGTGGTGTGTCTTTCTCAGACCCTCTCCCATTGCAGTTTCCCCAATCACGTGCCTTTTATCTACCTCTTCACCCATCTAGTTTTTCTTTTTCTTATCTCAGTTTGCCCTTTCTCTCTTCTTCCTCAGCATCTTCAGTTTGAAGGTTGTTAAGGACACCCCATTCCAAATTCTGTAGCTTGTTCCTCCCTTAACTTAGTTTCCTGTCCCCACATCTGCTTCATGCTTGGTTTTCCATATATTCTTGTTGAATATACCTCTGAGGGCAGTTGATGCCCAGTAAATCCTAGTCATTTAATGGATCCAAATCTGAAAGCCTCTCCTCATCCAGTCTCCTACCCCTCTGGCTGAGCTGTCTTGTTGACATCCGACTGTTCCATCACCACATCATTTGTTCAGGTTCCCTCCTCACCCCCAAGACATTCAAACATCATTCCTGCTACACAGCTTCTCCTCCATCCCCACATGCTCAAGCACAGGGTGTGCCTCTCTCTTGCCTGCTTGTCACCTGAGCTCCGTGGCTTTCTCACACCAAGCTGCCTGGGATGCCAGCTCATGTCACAGGCTCAGATCAGTGCTTGGGATGAGCCACACCACAGTGTAAAGATGGCTCATGCCAAATGAGAACAAGAACATTGAGGGGGAAAAAACCCCACCAGCTAAATATCCAACCTGCTAAGTATATGAATATTGATTTTTTTTTTCCATAAAAATATTTGTTTTCATGTGAGAAAAGGTAAAATACACGTCTTTGACACTAAGTTCATGTCTGTACAATATTTGGGGATCTTGCTCCCAAACCACTGGAGACTCTAAAATGGAAAAATTTATTTGTCCCCACAGGCATTCTTTCTTTGTTTATTTCTATTTTTTTGTTTAGTGTTTATTTTGGCATTGGTGTTTCTAAAGTCTCTCTTTGAGAGGGCTGGAATTTACTGAAATGTTTCATTCTGAGACAGATACTTAGGATGAATGTTCTAAGCCCCTACTATTCAAATCTGGGGAGGTTACAAACAACAGGAGTTAAGATTTTTTGATGAAAAGTATTAGGCAACTTTACATTTTCTGATAGTGAAGCAAATTTCAGGCTATGACCTGATTAATAGCTGTAGAGTAAATAAGTATGCAGAAGACATAAAAAGAATCGATCAGCTCTCTGTGGAATCTTTTGAATGGCTTAGTAGCTTTGGCACAAATTTATAATATGCTGTTGCTTTTTAAAATGCTGTACACACAAGAGAAGAGTGGAGAAATAATCCTATTCCACTTATAATATTTTTTATCTATCCTTCCTTCCTTCCTTCCTTCCATTTTTTTTTCCTTCCCTTGGCACCTAACACCTAAAGAATATCATTCAGGCTTTTTGTCTTCATGAATCTGTTTCCTTTTGGCTTTCATTCCTTCAGTCTCCAACTTAGTACAAACTGTCTCAGTAAACAGGAACATGATACTGCAAGTGACTGTCTGTATTTTTAGGTAAAACATAAGCAATATGAAAAATAGAGCATGAAAAAGCTTGCACAGTTCTAAAATCTGGAGAGTGTTTCATCACCTAATGTATCACTAAGATCCAATTTATTTTTGAGTTTATGTTCTTACTATCTAAAAGGACATGAAATTATGCCTATTATTTATATGGATGTCATGGTTTTGAACCAGTAACTAAAAAATTACTTATTTCTTGCTGTGAGATATGGACTAGAACAAGAGCAAAACAGGCTCAAAACTTAAAAGGAATAAAGACAGTTTATTAACAAACTACAAGAACAAGAACACCAGAACAAACTTCCAGAAAACCCTTTTATCTCTCACCACTTGACCATTTCTTTGTACACATGACAACATAGAGACAAAAAACTTTAGAACTTTGGTGGTCAAAAACAGTCTCCAATTCCTGCTACAGTCTTTTCATCAGTCTTGGTAGAGAAAACCTATGGAGTTTCTCACAAGAAAACTATTTCTGTTATAGTTTTCTATTGCTGTGATGTCAGCTGCCTGGAAATCTGTCATCAGATCTTCTCCTCCCATTTCACATCACTCTGAGGTGTGTTATGGGCCATGAGTTTAGGGATGTCATTTTAAAGATAAGTCATTCAAAGGCAAAAGTCCTCTTCATCTGTCTCTGTGAGCTTTCCTGGAAAACAGTTTTCTCATCGCCTCCAAGGCTTCAAAATCTTCGCTCTACTCAGTTCCAGCACCTCACTGTATCACAAGTACTCTCTCTTTCGCTCAAAATCCACACTTTGAATACTCTACTCCTCCCAATACTCTGTCATGAATTAAAGGAGTCTTTTTAAACTACTATTGTCCATCTCCATAACTTTAACAGAAAGATATTTCAGCTGTAAAGCATCTCCTTATTCTCTCTTTCTTATTTAAAACTTAACTCTTTTCCTCACTGTTTTTGGTGGTTTTATGATGTCTTCTTCATGTTGATTGTCTCTCTTTTTCTGTCTTTCTGGGAAAAGGAGTAATCTGTACGTTTTATCCAGGCACTAAAAGAATTAAAAGCTTTAGAAAATCTGCAAGAGTTCATAGTGTCAGGTTTCAATCCAGCAGCAGAAACTGAAAACTAAACTAGGCTGGCCGGCTCTGTTTTCTTTTCCTACCCCCTCCCGCCCCCTCCCCTTCATCTTCTGCGGCCTTGTCCGGCCTGGGGGGGAAGCCACGACAGAGCCTCATTATCTTGTCAGAAGCAGGAAACAAAAGAGGACCAGAGTGCTATAACTTTACACCTTAAGGAGGTGTTGACAAGTTGATCCTACTTTCTAATGGTCAAAACTGCTGCAAATTCTCAGAAATGACTGATAATTGGTCAGGAGGAAAGACTCCCATCAGCCACCAGCAGTTTCAACTTCCTTAGCTCTCAAAGCTATCTTAAAGGTAAAGCCACCCCATGACAATGGAAAAAGTCCAAACATAAAAAGATGGCTGATTAGACATTCGTATAAATTAGACTCCTAAATACCTAGCATTTCTGAAACTGTGTTTTAACAATTCAAAGCAGCCTGAAGTGACCAGACCAAGATTTGCTTGATTAATAATCATTGAATCATAGAGTATTTCAAGTTGGAAGGGGTCCAGCTAGGATCACAGAGTCCAACTAACTGTTCCTCAAAGGACTACCTGAAACTAAACCATTTGACTAACAGCATCCTGAAGATGCTCCTTGAACCCCAACAGGCTTGTGCTGTGACTTTGCTGGGGAGCCTGTTCCAGTGACTGACCAGCCTCCCAGTGAAAAGCCTTTTTCTCACGTCCAATCTGAACATCCCCTGATGCACCATATTCTATTTCCACATGACTAAATAACTTCTGTTAATAAATAAATAAATAAATAAATAAATAAATATAATAACTAAAGATTTGGTCTCTAGGGAAAAAAAAATCTAACTGGAAAAGGTTTAACTTTTCAAACAAGGCATTCTCATCTGCTTTATAATCTCCTATATGACAGCTGTGAAAGGTGGAGTGTACATCCAAATTAACTCAAACCTCTCTAGGTGAAAAATTAAAATGTCTGACTGTCCTGTTATATGGTGTTTGTTTTGAGTATTTCAAATATGGACAAGTTTGAGTCTCCAAAGTACCTTGATTTTCAAGATCTGCCTGCCTCCACTTTGAGCCTGTAATTCAGCTCCAAACCATCTGGAATGAGCATTCAGTATCACACCTAACAGTTGCAGTGCACTTAGCTCTGTAAAGCTGCTGTTTCACAGCCTGTAGCGAATTGCCTGCTTAATTACAATGAGTTTCTACAATCCAATACTGCTGACACTGACATAAGCCAAATACACATAAATGTGGATATTCAAGTCCAAAACATTTTAGATTCTTTTGCTTTAAGATTAAATAACTCTTGCTTAATGGCTTTATTATTCCTTTGCTAAAAGGAGACTTCATGGAGATACAGGATCCATAAAAAGATGCAACATTCTAACACATTTTTGCTACTTCCAACAAAACTACATTAAGAAACCTTTTTTTAAAAAAAATTTTGAAGATATACTGAGAGTATAGATATAACCAGACATTGACAATATTTCAGAACAATCCATCAACTGGTAGAAAACAAAGCTATAGTACCCAAACTCCCAAGCTCAGATAAGCTGTGAACATCCTGACAGGCTCATGTCTAATCTGTTCTTAGAAACCTTCACCAAAGAAGACTGCACAACCTCCCTAAGCGGTCTAATCTGCCGCCTGTCTACACCATTCACAAGTCTAAACTAATGCCTGAATTAACTCTGTAGTTTCTTCATGCTCCTATTCTGTCAGGAGCATATCACGTGTAAGATGTCCCCCTCCCTCCCCACAAGAGGCCATACATTCCTGCCTCCCTTTGAGCCCTGACATTTATTTATGCCAATTCTGCAGTTTTTTGCTCTGACTATAAATCAGACTGATGAAATGGCATGTTTTTATTTAAAGACTAGGGTTGGGTTTTTTTTGAGTGCTTCATTTTGCGAGTCCAGTTTAGAGGTCAGCCATGTGAAGAGCTAAATCAGCATAACTGAGAGGAGACAAATCTCCTAGGGGGAACTGGAATGAATGGCTAAATGTAGAGAAGAAGAATTGTATTTGGGCTGTTAAAAATGGCATAGTTAATGTTAAACCACTGTCTGCAGGTTGTCATCACAGGATCAGCTCCTTCCTTGGTTTCCTGTTCCCAGTGGGTTCCTGATCAGTAGTTGAATTTAAAATAGAAAATAGTCAGGAGGTCATATTATGATGAATGAAAGGTGACAGAAAGATGATGGAGCTGAACCTGTGTAACATGTAGATATCATGAAAGGTGTGGTTCCCAAACTACCTGCTTGCTCTGTTTTCCCCCACTTTTTTTCCAGCCTCAATTACTCTTACAATTGCCCCTTTTTCCACTTGTCTTTCCCCTCCCTTGGATGAGTTCTGGTGTGCCTCCAGCCTCACAGCGCTTCTGTTTCGCTCAGTAACCTGGCAAAAATGTACTTGCCCTTTTTGCTGGGACGAAGGGCTGCCCTGGCTCAGCAAACTGTGAGATGAGCAGCAGCAGCTGACTCTGTGTCATAGGAGGGGGCAGGAGAAGGAAACTGCCCTGTCACTGTGCATAGCAGTCCCAACAGAGGGGTTTTAAAGTGCCTTACACCATAGGAAATATGAAAATGTTATTCATTCCTTGTGCTAAATAAAGCATGTGCCAAGGATTGTGCCTTATCTTCATGGCTTTTCACAAGCAAAACCAGGATTTGTAAAGCTGTGGCTGCTGGGGTTGCAGTCTAGTTCAGTCATGCTCCATTCTCATTTGTTTGACTAGACCCATTGAATTCAAGTAAACTCAGCACAATTAATAAGTAACTGTGTAAAGTAATTCACACTGGGAAAAAAGGACTCTAGAAAGGCTCATTATTTTAATCAGTAGAACGAACTTCATTTTCCCTAAGTCTAACAGAAACAAACTGATTGCAAAACAGGCAAAACACAAAACAGCTCAAGAATAAAACAGAACATAAAAAATATACAGCAGAGTTTGAAAAAAAAAAAAAAATTGTGATAAACCTTGGCTTACTTCTTTCCCTGAAGGCAGTGACAGATTTGAGTTTGAGCCCAAGTCTGTCCCTGAGATAAAGGTCAGCATACCCTCACTCTCCACCTGGGGTCTTGGTAGGTGGGTGGCCTCTCTCATCCTGTTGGACCTATTTAGAGAGAAGAGAAACAGGCCATCAGGAAAGGACAAGTGCTGAGAAGAAAACCCTAATTAGAGTGATATTAAAGCATCTTACTGTAAGAATGCTTTAGCAGGCTAGACCTGGACTTTGATGCTGGAGCTTTTATACAGTTCGTTGCACTAAAAATGGAAGTAATTTGCAGAGACCGACACTGGAAATCCTACTTTCCCCTCAATTCCATTTTTTAGTGTAAATATTAGCCTTCTTTTCTTCACTATTGCTCTAATGTTTTTTTCATGTATTCCTAAACATCTGGAACCATAATCTCTGTCCAGGTGTTTAGATTACTTAATTTTCACCAAAACAAAACAAATGCATATACCAGAGGATACACATAACTTCATGTCAGATATCATCTTGCATGAATGATTAATGAAGTGCTCCTTTCTTCTTACTATTTAGCTTCGTGTTGGCAGCCTCAACAGCAAAAGGTTATGGTCATTATTCATGTGGCTGATACTTCACATTTGTTTTCAGGCTTGGGAAAGGTGGATTGTACATTTGAAAAACAATAGCTGGCCATAGTCACTGATTTACTATTTCTCTCCTTTGAAGTTTTGGTTAAAATTAGATTGGTATCATGGTTTGCTTATCCTACACAATAACTTGTTGATCATGTAGACATTTTTTCTGAATTTTAAAAAGGGAATCTGTACTTACATTGTATTTTTCTATGGTAATACTGCATTGTGTAGTAAAAAAAAAAAGTCAGTTTCAAATCTAGTTGTATATTCTATAGTATTATTTCTAGTAGGATTTATACTGAAACACAATTTTTCTGTAGTGAAGAATTTTTCATTTAATATCCCTCTGTCAATATAAAGCTTTCAGAAAAGAAGTCCACTTTTAATTAGGTTTGTCATATTGTTTTGACTAAATTCAAAGTTTGAGTTTTACCCTTAAAGCAACTAACTGTTCCAATGAATTAATTATTATATGTCCTAAAGCATTAATCAATGCAAGAACATTCCTTCTAAGAAATGTTCTTGTTTTTAATGACTACCTATAAATTTTGAAGGTTTGTCCCTCTATGCAAGTGTATGTCACTGTCACATTTTCAAACTTCTTCATGGTATATTGGAAGAGAAAAGTTACTTTCAGTGTTGCAGAACAGTATGATCCCTTCTCCTTAGTTGCTGCAATAGGGTTGATGAAACAAGTACAGAAGTCAACTGTAGTCACTATGATTGCTTGCTAATAAAAGTGGATTCCTAGTTAATCTGCACAACCAAAGAGTACTGATATATTGTCTCTAATCTAATATTTTATACTGTAAAATACCAATCATGTGCCAGTATGAATTTCCTATATATATATATATATGTGTGTGTGTGTGTGTGTGTGTGTGTGTGTGTGTGTGCATCAGTATATAAAAGCCTGGATAAAATGTTTTTTTTCTTTATTTTGCTGTCTAATCTGATTGGGTTCTTATTAATGCAGGACCAGCTTTATGCAAAGTTCAAGGTAACAGCTATAGTTTGTAGAGTGCCTTTAGAATTATACTCTATTCCCTTAATATATTTTCTCTTAGCTGTATCTGGAAGAAATCTTTGAATTTGCCTTTTAAACTCTAATCAACTGCTAATTATTCTGAGCCTACAAAAAGAACAAAAACAAAGTATTTGTCATTTTCAACCCTCAGCATGATATACAGCAGTTATTGTTTTGGGTACAGTGAACACTTTTAAAATCTGATTCATGCAGTGTTTAGCATATCTTTTTAGACTGCTCTTTTGAATGTCAATTAGATTAAACTGGAAAATTTAACAGCAATAGCTAAGTACAAGAAAGGATTTACGTGTATTATATATCTTATGTCAACATGTCATTGCACATGCATGAAAGAGAGAAGGGAATGAAGGTTAAAGAGAAGAGTGATTTGCAATTGCCTACTGAGTTTTAGTAAGAAGTAAGAGTAAACTAGAAAGCTGCACCACCACAGCAATTGGATTCAATAATTTATGTACTCATGAAGCCTGACAAAAAGGGTGCTGTTTATAATTTTAACACAAGTTGATCCTTGCTATTTTAAACTGAAAGCCAAAAGGAGTTCTGAATAGAAAACATAAAGTAATGAAAGCAGAAGATATTGAAACTGGATTGAAAACTAGAGAAAATAACAGTAAATTTCATATTATTTATTCCATTTTAGTTTAATACTCCTTATAGTAGTACAGAAAAAAGTTGCTACTTCTGTTTTACATTACCCATTACAAGATCTGCAACGAGACTCTGCTGTGCTAGGTGAGAGAAAACCTCTTTGTGATTAAGTTCTTGGTCTGTTTCTTCTGTGTTTTTCTCAGGGAGGTGGCCTTTTCCTGGTGTCAATCACCAACAACCGCACACAGGTGTTGAGAAAGGCAGAGCAGAGTCTACTGCTCACTTTACCAGCAGTGGGGCTGGGATAAGATTCTGATATAAAGTACTCTGTAATTTGTCAGATACTCTGATTTCTGAATTTTCAAAGCTGTCTCAAGATAAAGACCCATTTAGAGAAAGATAGAATTTTTTTACAGGCAAAGAGTTTAATTTGAAGCAAATGCAGGTTTAAATTTACTTATTCAAACTGGTTGATGTCCTTGGTCTTTACAAATATTTTACAGTACAGATGAAACTAAAAAAACAAGTAAAAAAACTCCAAACTAACAAAAAAAAAAAAAGGCAAAAAAAAAAGACAGCAGTATGAAAAGTAATTAAGAGTACAAATAAGAATATCTACAGAATTAAGTTGTCTTGGAGCTTTTTCTGGTTCTGATGTTTATTAATGCCCACTCCAGAGTTTCACATATAAGTTAATATTTAATTGTCTTAAAATTTTAGGTGACACAACAAGTCTCACAGACATATTGTATCTAACATCACAAATGTACTGACAAACTAGCTTCTGAACTCAGAATTTCTCCTTCAAACCTATACAAGACTTCAGAATTTGGTCTATGCTTTATCAAAAAACCATCTTTGAAGTGGTAATTATTGCTGACATCTTGTTAGGGGATAGATAAATCACGTTAAAAATATCAAAACTTTCCAACTTTTTCTGGGAATCCTCATCATAATTTATGATGACTGTACTGCATGTGTTAGTTTTTGCATGTGCATATACTTTGGCATTTCAAATAACCAATACTAAGCCTAGTAACAGTAATTATTTTTTTATTGATGATCTGATGACTACTCAGTTGTCTTTGGATCTTCCAATAAAATGTATTGTTTGATTGTCTCAGAGTTCAGAAGACTGTGAGAATGCCAAAAAGCCACAAATATAATCAAATTTAAAGGTTATAAAATGATGTAAAAGTGGCTGAAATGGCGGTGTAGTGTGTAAAAATATGAGACCATTCCGATTATGGAGTATATTACAATCAAACCACAAGGTATTGCTTTTTATCTCGTCTCAGAAATCAAATATTGCAGCAGGGCAGAAAACTAAAATGTTTTCTGAGAAAATTTAATGGAATTAACCTGTAAGAGAAAGTGACAAGCTTCCACATTAAGAGGAATAAAAACTTAGATCTGTCGAAAATATGTGAAAGCCAATATATTATATAACAATATGTAGACACCTGCAGACTGGATGTGTCCTAGAAACAGGTGTGTGGCTGAACAGAGGATGCTACTCAGGGGACTTCCTTCTGCCTTGTCTGAGTTGAAGTCCCAAGAGCAGTGAGGCAGAAAAAGAAAAAAAAGAATGTTTTTACAAAGCTTGTGAAAAAGAGGTTTACAGGTTAAAGGACAGAGAGCCCTGTGGAATGGAAAATTAAATTAATGGAATATAAGATAAAAACAAAATGCAGAAAAGAAAAATTTAATGAGAATGCATTCATAAGAGAAGCAAGAAGGATGATAATAGCTCAGTCTACTGAAAATCAAAGATACATAAAAATATACTAGGGAAAATAATGCAGGAATCAAGAAAAATATCTAGAAGTCAAAGAACAAAATATGAAAACAATAAAATATGATGTCATTTGTTTGAGAGACATACCAATTACCTTTTACTTCAAATTACCTTTAAATTGAAATTGTATAAATATTACAATGAAAGTTTAGTTTGTCCAAGTACAGACAGTGAAAAAAGGGATATATCCTTTATCTAGTAACTCACATTTTGACTTCAGACTCAGATCCCTACATGACTGTAGACCCAATACAGACCAGATGGATAAAACCTTTTGAGAATATTCTTTATAATATGTGGCAGAATTACCCACTGGCAACTGAGAGTTTTGACTGTGGGTAGATTGTGCTGCAGGGATATGATGTCCAGCAGTTTCTAAAAATGTGTCTGTGAGAAGACTTCAGTACAAAATTTCAAGAAAATATTTGAGGGAGACATTTTTCTGGACTGATTCCAGCCAAAAAAAAATCACTGATGCTATGAGGGCTGAGGACAACATGAATGAGAATGACAGCAAATTGACAGGGTTCACAGCTTTTCAGAGAAGAGCCCAGAGAGCAGAATAACAAGCAACAAATGAGCAGGCAGTGAGCAAATGCTGAGATTTGTGAAGTAAGCTTAAGGGGAAAGGAGGTAGATGAAACAGGCAGTTTTCAACAAATAATTTTAAATGTATGGGTACAAATTGCTCCACTCTTCTGGAAATAGAGAAAGTGACCAGTATGACTAATTCCAAGGCTGTTTAATGACTGCCAGATAAGCAGAAAAATTAAGGAAAGGAAAAAATAGATTGGATTGCCACAAAAAAAATGTAGGAGCAAAATGAAGACCACAGAGACACTCTACAAAGAGCTAGGAAGAACACAAAATCCTCCCTCTCACAAAATAAGAAAAGTCATTAAGTGTATTTGCAATAAAGTTGACAAGCAAAAGCTGAACTTAAAAAGGAGAGAAAATTTTCTAGTAGATAGTCCTTGGAATGCCAAAGAGTGTAATATTGTTACAAATATATTGACGAATATGATGTCAGTCTGATAACAGAAATATAATTTATTTAATTTTGTTCTTACAGAACAGTGGGGCCTATAAAAAATGTAAATGCTTTAGTGAAGTTCATCACATGATGTTTTAAAAAATTAGGTTTTTCCTATAAAGTTACAATAAAGTTACAGAAAATATATAAGCTTGTTTAGATATTTCTGTTTGGCTTTGATTGAAGGATATAAAATAAATACTTTGGAAATATAATATTTAAAAATTAATTCTTTCTAAATTCATCTCAGATTTTTTTTAAAAATAGATAAAATTAATTTAAGTATCATTTACATAATTTTAGAAGTTGTCCATTTTAAACTGAGGGCATAGAATAAAAGTTCATTTGCTTTGTCACACATATAAGGATGTCTGTGAATATGTAACTGAAATGAATTGTGTTCCTCCAAAATACCTGAATTGGAATTGGAAACTTCTGTCTCCTTTAATCAAGCTGATTAAACATATATATTAAACATGATATCAAATAAACTAGACATACTTTGAATTGGATTTACTGCTGTAAAATTTTGTGGCGTTTGTGTATACTTGCTTAGCATTGCTGGGACAGAGTAACCCACATACTTAATTCTCTGGGGTTTTTTTAATAGTTGCAACACCACTTTTCCTGTCTACTATCAAAGATACCTGGTTCCATGTGGGACTTGTCTAAAAGAATACAGTTCCAAACTCAGATGGCCTGTAATATATTCCACAATCTCCTTTTCTTGTGAATCAGATTCACATCCCATTCTCCAGAGATGAGATGCAAATAATTCAATTCAAGATTTTTCAGACTTTAGATGCATTTTTGGACTACGTAATTAATTTGTTGTAGGTGTATCCAAAGTCCAGTGGCATCAAAATCTCAAAAAGTTCTCCCACTCCTTTTTTTCAGCATGATTTCTAAAGTCATTTCCATAATATCTTTATATCTCTGATGATGTAAAATACAAATCAGAATAATAAATTGAGACAATGTATTGGTGGCAGCAGAAAATTTCTTTCATCATCTGAAAGACAATTCTCTTTGGGATGACTCATATTTTTTTCTTAATTTTCCCTTTACATTCATTGTTCTTAGGAAATACAGGCAAGGAAACAAAATTGGAATGCCCTTTTTAAATGTATTTCTCAACTGTATACTCATTAGCCATCTGTATTTACTCTACCACTACCTGCTAATCAAACTCATAGCAAATATTAATCATGAAATTAAATGAAAATGTAAAAATTTACACTGGCATGTGAAAGACAGATTGTTCTATGTTGTGGTTATATCACAAGGACTGAAAGGGAAAAATGGAGCAGAAAAGTAAGATAAATCCCATGAGGAAATATCTGACTTTCCTCTTCACCCTATTCACTTGTTAGAACTTATTTAATTTGCTATATACAAATGAGATTTAAATTATATTACCTAAAGCCTAAAGCAATAAGCATTTGTTTTAGTTTGTAAAAAGGTAAACCATATTTTGCTGTCTGATTGGTACTGCATTATTTCATTTGTTGGCAATTATTGACTAAAGGAAGAATTCTGTCTTCTTCCATTCTTCTACAACATTCTTCTCCTCTGACAGGAACACAGATAAAAGAATATTAAACTTTTAATTATTTGTTTTTTTAAATCCACTGCATGGTCAAAATGCAGTCTGTGGTGCAGAACATACGTTTCAGTTTTCTAGTTGTATCTGGAAAATTACCCATTAGTTTGTTTGGCAAGTAATTTCTACAAGATACTTACAATTACACAAACAAAGACTTTTCTGCAATTATTGATATCCTGGATTCATGGTATAGCCATAGAAGTTATCTGGGCAGGTTCACTTCTATATGGAATACAAAGCAATAAAATAGTTATGACAAGGAATCACTAATTCTGAAGTAAATTGCATTTTTCTTCCTATGAAGGAGACTGGAGCAAATGGTGCATTGCAGAGATTGTTGTAGGCCCTTGACTTCTACAAGACAATGAACAGCAGTTGGTGCCCTCCAGGAATAGTGATCTCTATTACTCTGAGCAATTATTTTTCCTAATCATTGAAGGAACAGAAATCCAAAGTTTTTAAGCATTCTGGTTTTCATAAAGTTTTGTAATTGTAATTACTTCTAGCCACCTGTCCTCCCCCAAATCCTTCCCAAGTCCTTCTCACAGAAAGAATTTTACCCTATCTAAATACAGTTAGATTATCCAGTCACATTTAGCAGGAAAACACTGTTCAAAGTTTTTCACATTACATAATTAGCAGTTTTCAAGTATTCTGAACATGTCACTTGAAACAAATTTTGTTATATTCTACACTCCAAGAGCTGGATTTGCTAGTATGTTGAATATATATATATATATATATATATATATATATATATATATATATATATATATATATTTTGCTAGTATGTTGAATTTTATATTGAATTTTAGTGAAAATTTCACAGCTGAGGAAGGCATCAAACCAGAGAGTACTGAGTAAGGCATAAATTAAGAGGTCAAATATTACTGGTGCTGGTCTATGTCACAGTCAGTCTCTAACAGGAGAAAGCAAGTCCATATTTCATTTGAAATTATTCTTAAAGCAGCTTGAAATAATTAAAAAAGAGAAGTTTTGTATTTTAAAATGTTATTGGAAATAGTTTGCCTGCTACGTTTGCCTTTGTGCTTACTACTAAAACATCCCAAACTGTAAAATAGAATTACCAAAGCAACCAAACAAAAACACAAAGAAAAAAAGCCAAACAAAGGGGAAATGATGGGGGGAGTGGGGGAGGAAATAAGCAAAGAAACACCAAGGTCCTGGACCTTGCACAAATGAATCTCAATATACACGTATATTACTGAGGGCTCAAATATCCCCAGTATTATGAAGCCTATAGTGCCATAGACAGTGTGTTATTTTATATATTCTTATATAAAATATTCTTTTATCTGTGTGTTCAGCCTAGTCAGTTTCTGTTCTCACAGCTTCCCCTTTGCTGTTTTAAAGAAGACCATGCATGGAGTGTTTATGAACAAAACCACTAATTACTAATTTGAAGTTAAAGAACGGATCTCCCCACTATATTTTATCTTTGGCCAAATCTTGGAACATCTCAAAAATCATCTTACAAACCCATGGCCTACCCTAGAGATTATGTAATATGCATCTGTGCAAACCTTTAACAAGGTTTCAGAGTCAGGAGACTATAGAGACTGAATCAAATTTCTCTGTATTCTCCCTGGGGTCAGTGACAAATCAGCAGCTGTTTGTTTCCATCGATATTGTCCTTCTGCCACTGATGCAAAATAAAGACAAGTTTGAGCTCTTGTGACTCAGCTCAGGCGAGACAGTGGGGTGGGTGGGTGACTGGGTTTACAGATTTTACACCAGGTGTGTTGTTGTCAGATAAGCAGAATGGAAAATGCTGATGCTTAATTGCTGTGTATTTGCATTGAAAGAGATCACAGAGTAAAACGACGAACAAAAGACTTACAAGGTAAGTAATTCAGTTTAAAATTGTTGGATAATATAATAACATTGTCTTGAGATTCAAAAGTTTGTAAAATAGGCTAGATTTGTGCTTTCTTATGAAAGCTTTCTTTTAGCTACTGCACCAACTAATTTTTATACCATTTTCTGCAATGTGGTTGTATTTCTAAAAGGTGTCCAGGTAAAGACTAATGCACCAAAAAGTAAAGACTAATGCAGTAAAAATTTTCAGTGGTGATGGTAATGAGATTCATTGATATCTCCTTTTTCTTCTGTGGGAAGTGAAACAGTGGGAGCTTTCAAAAACCCAGTTATAGTCTTCCAATTCTCAAGGGCCACCTCCAGCTTTAATAATTTATATCAATGTAAAGAGCAGCTTGTTGGAGTCAAAGTACTTTACTTTCCATTCTTTTCCCTGTCCTTTGAGCAGCTGCCTGCTGGGAGCTGCCAGGAGGGGTGCTTGTTGCCTGAGACTCTTCTGTAACAGTGACCTTTATGCATGGAGAGCCCAAAGTGATTCTAGTAAAACTAAGATACTCCAACAAAGGAAATATAATATTATAAATAGTCTTCTGCTGATATTTATCATAGTTCAGATGGCTGGGACACATTAGAAAGATGATGCACACAATGCACTTCTTAAATATGCCATTTCACTTTACATGTATTTTAGTGCAAACGTTTGTTTTTTTAGAAACAACCTCCTGTATAAAGCCAGTCTAAAACCTCTTGAACTAGACAGCTTCAAAGACATGAAATAAGCTTCAATGAGCTTCAGATCAGGTTATGAATTTCACCCTGCTTTCCACTGTTGACTAACATTTGGTCTACATTTGGTCTACAAGCCATAGGCTTGTAAACATTTGTGTGCAAACCAAAGGCATTTCTGACTTGACTAGATCACTCTCATTGTCATTCAGAATCTAACAAAGTTTGAAGATTTACAAAGAAAGATCTTTTTTTAAGTAATTAAGTATTTTAAAAACTTTAGAAGGCAATTGAATAGGTCATCTCTACATTGAACAGATTGGTTTGGTAAAAACTTTTCTATGTCTGCCATAAATTATGTCTTTGATCATATTTGCACAATTTAAAGGCCTGCATAATTTTGTGGGGTAAAAAACCAAAACTGAATAGTGAGTCCAAGACTGAACCATTTTAAATACAAATGCTGCTGACATATAGCTCAGTTTTAACTGACTTACAGTGTCCTAGATCTACTCACAATTAATAGAGAAAAAGACAGTTTTCCTAGATTTAAATAATAAAGACATTAGAAGCTCAAATGTATCTCTTAAATTAACAGCCAGTCTATGTTTTGAACTGTTATAATTGTGTGTTCACATTAGGATTTTCTCCATAATAATCAGGAAATGGCATTCATAACTTGCTTTAGCTTCAAAATGATCTCACAAATACGTGATTTCACACACACTGTGTTTCGGCAGCCTTGTCTCAAGGTGACAAGGGCACAGATAACAGAAGCAGCACTTCCATCTGAAAGAAATGTTTTTATCTCACCATACGGAGTTGGAAGAACTCAATGTTACTTAGATGCTATGTGAACAATTAAGAGAAATGAAAAAATATTTTTAATTACTTAGCCTTACGTGGCATGTACAGGTGTGGTGCAATCTGTATTTACTGTTTGTTTCTTTATTAATATCAGTGCTTGCCCAAGTTCCAGTGCCTGTATAAACATGAACATGTTACTCCTGAACGTGTTATTGACAATACATTTCCTTTTCTCTGTTAAGGAACCTCATGACTCATATAGTGGATAAGAAAGCAATTTATTGCAGAATTAATAATCCATGCTTGGTTTAATGTCTAACCTTCCACATTCTTTAAAATATAGGTATATCTCAAAAGCATTTGAAGACTGATATTGTTTTTAAAAAAGCTAAAACAGGAGCTAAACAAACCAGTAATAAACATTTTTTCACCCTTCCTTTGAAGCAACAGCCCTTCCACAAGCAAAAAGTCTGACTAGAGGGCAAGCTGGAACCTGGGAAGATATTTACTCAGCCATATCTAATGAACCTGGAAGGGACATCCTAAAATTCAGTCCGTGACACTTAAAAGATTGGCCCTGGGTTATTTTTGAGGATGGTCAGCTGAGTGGTGCTTGAGTCAGTTCTGTGCTGTTACAGCAATGAAGGCTGAACTCTATTACCGAGTTATTTGCAGTCATTCAAGTAAAGTGACCATGTCCCTCATGTTGGTGCTTGTGAGACTTCATCTGGAGAAAGGTGTCCAGTTTTGGGCCTCTAGTACATGAGAGATGTTGACATAATAGAGCAAGTCCAGGGGATGGCCACCAGAATGACAAAGGGGATGAAGAAAATGAGGTGTATGGAAAGGTTGATAGAAGGAAAGGTGGAGCCAGGCTCCTCTGAAAGATGCAAAACAAAAGGGCATGAGTTATAATAATTGGTATTTCAGTTAAATACTATGAAAACAATTTTTTAATCTTATCACAGTAACAAGGGTCAAGCCCATTGAGAGACTGCCCAGGGAAGATGGGAGAGGATTCTTCTCTGATGATATTTAAAACTTGACACCATATTACCTCAGTAACATGATCTAAATTCAAAGTAAGATCTAAATCTAACAGTGGTCCTGCTTGAGCAGGGAGTTGAACCAGGTGACCTCCATAGGTCTTTTTAAATCTAAGCTATTTTATGATTCCGGTAAAAACCAGCATGCTTCCCAACTTCATAATCTTTCCCTACCAGCACACTCAAATCTTTCTTCTCTGTTGAGTTACGAAAGAGCTCTTTGCTTCCTATGCCAATAACTTGTAGCAATCAAAAGTTTTGAATTTTTTCTCTCAAAAAAAAGATCCCCAAATTACTTTCTTTACTACCTATGGATTTACTAAAATATATACAAATCTGACATTCTCAGTCATAGTGTCAATGAAAACGTCTACAAGCTATATTGAATGTGTTTCCAGATATTCTCTTTGATTCCAGACAAACCAGCTATCCAGGCTGCCTTTTTGACCTAATTATGTGTTCTAAAATCCAGAGTGCATCTTTTTCTAAAGCACACTTGATGTGGTATGGATTTATTATCTGCTCCACATACAGAACAGCAGGAAATCAATGGGCACACAACTTATTCCTCTTCCAAGAGCTGATAATAAAAAAATAAAAGTGAAACTACTGACCATACATTCATATTTACTCTCCAAAATATGGTATGTACAGTGTGGAAGATTAATAGAAGGGGGAAAAAATGAAAGTTGTTTGTGAATTTTGAAGGCAAATCATCTGCTAGTATAAATTATTGAAACGTTCTCAAAGTCAACAGAGCTATGAAACTTTACAGCAGCTACAAACCTGTCCCTTACAAGACTTAATCTTCCACATTCTAGTTAGATTTTGAATCAAAAGACTTTAACAGTCTCCTTTAGAGCTCAGCTAAAGCTCACCAAGGTCAATGAAAATGTTCAGAGCAAAGGCAAGGGAATTTTGATCACAACTGTTACAATTTAAGTTGTTTGCATTGAAATGTCCGTCTTAGTACTGTCAAAATGACTTCATTTATCTGGAGGAAAAACAGAAACTCTGCGCTATGCAGAGAGATTATTTGAATATATATTAATGAAATGCACTAATGTTAAGGTTGCTTCAAATGCCTTTGCAATCCAAGAAAGGAAACACCATTAATCAAGTTTGAAACCTTCTGGACACCGTTTTTATGAAAGATACCTCTTTTTCCACTTTTGGCTACGTTATGCCAATCTCTCATTCTTTCTCTCTCCCCTCCCCCTGTTTTTAATGTTTACACGCACACACCCTTCAATCTCAGTTTGTTCAATGAAGTTCTGATGGATATACCAGAAAATTACTGTACTGGTGGCTGAGAGGCAGTTCAAGTGTCTCACTCAAAGCAGTAGCGCTGAGAGGGATAAAATGTTCTGTTACCTAAACCAGAATATTTTGTATATGGATAATGGAAGAAACACACCATCAAAAATCTTTATCTCCTTTGTCCTGCCACAGCAGACAGATCTAAAACCTATCTCATTATTTTATTTGTTTCCTTAGAGAGTCAAACTTGAATAGCTTTCCACATAGCCGTAAGAGAAGAAAGAACTGGAGAAGAGGGAGTATTTTGGGGTTTGGGGTTTTTTTTTCCTAAGACTAATTACCCTTTTGATCATATCTTAAAATGTTAAATAATAGCACTGCCACATATGGATATGATGCCACATAGAAGCTGCTCAAGCAAACTTTTATTTGTTACTAGAACATAAACATTTGACACTAATTTCAGATTAAGTAGCTGAGTCATGAAAGAATTGGAATTAGTGCTCAATTGGTGCTGTGCTGATATGTAACTGTTAAGAGAATAATAGCCACTTAAAACAGCATGAAGGGAAACCCAACACTTATTTTAAAAAGTATTTTTGCTATCCAGTTCTGTATCATTATTCACACTATTGGCAAATTTTACATAAATGAATGCATTTTCAAAACTTCAAAAGGCAGCTTTTGAATACTCTTCCGTTAGAATGAATCTCATATGGAAGCAGCAATTTTATCCTACAATGGTTTTAGATATTGGAATGATTTCAAGGTTGTTTTTACTAAAAAAAAAAGACCTTTTTAAACATAATTCAAAAAGAACATTTGAGATTTTAAATTTCAATGGGACTGTTCTCAAGGATTAATGTCTGCGGTATGGGGGTGACTATTTATTAGTCCCTGATGTAGGGTTGTGAAAGAAGTCTTTTGACGGCTATATTTCTTCCTGCTAGTAAAATTCCGCAGCAATAGATAATAGGCATCTTTTTTATCATTATTAACATTTTTAGCTGTTTGTGTTGCCCATGTTTCTGTGATATTGCATCACATTCTTGAATTATAATACAGTCTGCAGTGAACACCTATTTTTATACATATTATTGGAGTCCTTGCTCTAGTATTGATAAGTATTTAATTTATAAAATAAATTAAAATATTAATTTAATTAAATTAATTTTTAAAGTACTCACTGAGGATATCTGTGAAAAAGAAGGAAGTAACAGCTTTAGCTTTCTAATAAGCTTTTCTTCATTTAAATTTTTCAGGTAGCACACAGATTCTTCAGGTGTAATTTCATCTAGATTTTGTTTATGGAGAATCTTGTAGGGACATTTGATCCAGTCTGTTGTCAGTATGATGCCAGTGAAAGAAAAGGTTCATTTTAACTGACTTGATCTTTTTGCTAGGAGAGTTCAATATCCTGAGTTTGTAGGGACTGAGCCATGGTTATAATGTTTTTCTTTTTCAGCAGATTAGGACAGATTTAGATAGATCCCCTTTAAAGGGCTTTAAACTCAGTTCCTCTGCTAGAAGAACAACAAAAATGGGAAGATGATGCTGAGTGACTGATGTTTCAGTGGATAATATTTTAGGTTTAAAAATGAGCAAATAAGAAAGCTCTGCATTTTCCAGTGTGGCAAAGCCTGCCTCGTGCAGGAAGAACAGAGTTACAGGTCTGATTTGTACACATTGATCCAGAGAAAGATTTGAATCCAACTATTAAAACTAATGCCAGCTGTCTGCAGCACCCCTGGGACATATATGCCAGATGGAGTTTGCCAGAACAGTATAACCACGTCCCTTCCCTGCCAATATGTTCCTTTACACCAGTGGGACTTGGAGAAAGCACTTGAGCTAACTATGACACAGGGGAACTCCTTGGCTAGGGCTTCCCGCTTTCTTTGTCCAGAAGACGCAATGGAAAAACAAGAGAGGGGAAAAAAACAACAAACAGTGACTCCATCTTATCAGTTATTGTAGCTTTTCAGAATGTTTCCTCTGTGTTGTTTGTTTTGCCATTATGGGCTCAGTACCACAGCCTGTTATTTGATTGCTGCTTAAATCCTTTATGAGTGATTTTTCTGAGGATGGTTTTCTGAATTCCAAAATGGTTGCACTTGAATTGAACTTGATTTCCAATTCATCAGGCAGTGGGTTGTATAAATCCACTGCTAAATATGACCATTCTCTACTCATTTCCACTTGCATGAACTGCATTCATTTCCTTTTAAAGGTACTGGAGCTCTCCTGCAGGCTGAGGAGCCAGGGCCATCCAAGTCTCTTTAATCTCTTAACCAGTGATGGGCTAGGACCACACTGGTGGTCATTTCATCTGATTTAATAGAGTCAGCTGTTAACACAGCCAGACCTAAATCAGTGGTTAAAATGCTTCAGACAAGCTGTTTTGTGCTCTGTCCTTCTGGGACCTTGGCTTTCCCTATTTCTAGAAGGGTTTTCCTAAGTTTCAGCTATTTAAAAAGCACAGATGTTGTTTCTTCTCTTCCCTGTCACTGGTGCATGGAAAGTAGAAATCTAACAGTGAGTTATTATGCTAAAAAATTCTGCTGTCTGCTTCTCAGGTGCACATCACAAAAAGACTAATTTTATATGGATTTTCCTGTTTGCTATCAGAGGCAAAATAAGACTCTGATATTCAGGTATATAAGTGGGTTGGGATTTTTCCTTTCCCCTTTCCCCAAGGACAAGGGGTAGTTGCAATACTTTACAGCTATCAGAAAATATATGTTATGATGCCCTGATTGTAAGCCAATAATTTAAAGAAGTCAATAAATTTGCTTTTGAATAGCTAGTTTATGTGGTTTGGGAATTAACTGTACCACAGGTGACACGATGCTTTGCACTACAATACAGAGCATCGTGTCACCTGTGGTACAGTTAACATCACTAGCCATTTTCACATCACTTAGGATATCTGTGGTGCACAGTCAAAACTATGTTTTTATACATTTCCCTTAAGTTTACTGTATTGCTGCTTCCTCACCTACTTTTTAAATATGTACACTTATAATATGTACATCTTCTGTGTTCTCCATGTTTCTTTCCATTTTCTGGGGCCATCCAAAAATTATCCCAGGAAATCAGGAGCTGTTAATATCACACCTGTGCATGTGTGAAAGCTATAGTAACAGGGCTTCTAACAGGTATGTTTTTGCAGGAGGTTAGAACAGCAAACAGCAACGAGTTTCCAACGAGTCTGTCCAACACAAGAGCTGTTGCCTGATGAGCCAGCCTTTACCCTGTGTTACTGTCAGTAGGGTTGGAAACTGTGAAGAGGGGACTCTGTGGGGAGAACACGTCCCCAGTGCTCCCTTCCTGGTGAAAACAAAACTGGGAGCTACTGGATCAGAGCAGTACATAGGCAGAGCTTCAAAGCTTCCTGGTGATCTGCAGTCACCCACTGACCTCCAAGTAGTAAGGAATGGTCATAAGTGGTGTATTTGTGTGTTTACCTGCTCCTGTGCATTTCCCTATTGGTATGAAAGGCTCTGCTGAAGTTCTACTCTCAAAATAAGCCCAGCTGCTGTTTCAAGGCAAGAGGCTGCACAACACACTCACTCCCTGCTGCAGGCTCCTTTTAGCTGATTAGTCATTACTGCAAGCACTATTCAGTTGCACAGCTAGTGTCTCTCACCCCAGCACAACGAACTTTCCTTCTTTCTTGTAAAAGAAAATGAATAATCGCAGTGTCAAATACTACAGTCTATTGTGGTAGGCAAATTTTTGCTCACTGTTGTTTTTTTTTCCCTTCCCTGCCCTCCTAGTCCCTGAATGGTAAGCTACTGGTGAGCGATGTGGACTGTCTGGCTCTCTGCAGGCTATTTCCTTTTGCTTCACTTTTCATTTTGAAAAATATGCAAACTTCCATCTGTTTCTTGAATACAATCCTTCTGAGATCTATGTATGCATGAGCTTTTTTGTGCTGAAGAGGCAGGTTTCTTAGGACTGTATCATTGTACGTGAATGCATTTTGACATTGGTTTTCTGCTTTCACATACTCATCCTACCTGCATATTGTGTTTTAGGTGCCACTCAGAGTAATCATTAAACTTCTATAGTGCTTGCAATTCAATTGGGCACCGATGTTAAGTACAAGCAATGGCAAAGCTGATCAACAGTAAAATCTCAGGTTTCTGTTTTTAGCCAGGGTGTATGTGCTTCTGCTCTACAGCAGATGTTTCTGCCTTTGAGGCAATTTCAATGCTGAGCTATTTTAAAGACAGATTATTCTACATGAACAAGTAAATTCATAATTAATTCTGCTTTCAACTTTTAAAGATTTTCTTTTTTTTGCCACTGAGTGAAAAAATTGAACTGCCTAAAATGAAAGCTCTGAGAGTTTATATAATTCTTGATCCATCAGATGGTGTTCCAGTGACAAAGGATAATTCGTTCTGACCAGGGATGGCTTTGATTCATACCTAACACTGAGAGGTAGGATGTGAGTCAGATAACTAAAGGCTGTCATTATATAACTGAAGAGATGCATGTAAACCAGACCCCATTAGAGCACATTACCTCAGAATTCTTACCTCTCTCAAAGACAGGTGATGTTGAAAGCATTATTTTTGCCTCCTGTCTTCCCATACAAACTATGTTTATTAATTAAACCTGGGACAAAAGTAATTTAGTTTGAAGACCCCAATTATGCAACCTCTCATCAGAACTGTCTGCCAACTTTACTGCAGTTTCTGGGTACCTTCTTTAGGGTAAAAGAGGTCATTTTGCTGAGTAAAAAAATAAACAATGTTAGCATTTTTTATTTATAATGTTTATTTATAATGGTTATTTATTTATAAGGTTTGTTTATTTATAATGTTTATTTATGTTTATTTATTTGTTTATTTATTGATGCACTATTGCATACATTGGTATGTTTACTGGAGGAATATTTCTATGTCTTCTTGTGATGTAAATGCAAGGTGCTGTGGTGCTATGTGATGACACTTCCTTGTCCTGATCTCCTGGAAGGGATTTGGGGGAAATCGGAATTGCAAAAGGTGTTTTCAGTGGTAAGTCTCCTTGCTGAAAAATGAGAGAGGTGTTGTTCCAAATAAAATTCTCTAGTTTTCAGGCAGCTCTATTTAGTCACCCAGATAGCAAAGGCTTAAACATCAGTAAAATTGGATGTTTCAGTGGATAATATTGTAGGATCCAGACAGACAAAAATGGATGGAAAAAGCCACAAAAGAAAGTGCAGACTGAGCTGCTCTTTCAGCAAAAACTGCTGAGACTCAGCACCAGGTGAGCTGTCTCTATGGCTCTGTTCAAGGCTGTATACCAGGAGTGGTGCAGCTGCCCTGGGATGGCACAGGGGGATGTGGGGCCAGTTTCTCTCTGCATTCTGCCTTAGTGACATATCCACATCTCTCTCCCAGAGGATGTGACCCATAGGTGTTAGCTCATGTGTCTGAGTAGAGCAAAACACTACACATACATTCCTTTGATGTGAGATGCTCTGTTCACATTCTTACAACTCTTGCAGCTTTGATTTTACCTTTTTCTTTACCTCTTCATTGGCTGTGGTTTTTGTGAATGCTTTTTGTGTGTGTGTGTGTGTTTTCAAAATGATGTTATTATATTTGTTTTCCTTTCAAGGGTTCTTGGTGTTCAGACTGCAGTGTTTTGGAAAATAATTATTATAATGTAAAAGTTATCAGAAAACATTTAATTTGAAGAATGTGATCTTGTAGATACAACTCTGAATAGGGCAAAGTAAGTTTTGGGTCTTGGAATAGCTTGTTTTTTCATCACATTGATGAAAGCCTCTGGTGCTGTACAGTGTTAGCAATCAACCCTTAGGGAAGAAAGGAAAAATCATTAATTCTGACAGCAGAAGCAGTGGTTCTGAATGGCCTTATGGATTTCAATTTCTTTTTCTCATTTTGGTGTGTATATTTATAGTGCATATTCATGAGAATTTCTGTTTTGAAGTTCATATGCAGCTTCAGACAATACAGCAACATCTTCCAAACACCTCTCTCTTGCTAAAACTTCCTTTGGTTATTATAATATTTTAATTTTTTTAAGTCTTCCAAAATTTCTGTCTTCCATAAGGGAGTCAAAGTGTGGGATTTTTGGACTTTTTTGGTTCCGGTCCTCTTTTATGCAGGTACAGGTTATTTTTTTCAAATAGATGTATCATTATCTTCCATAAATACTAAGGCAATGTTGGTCCTAACAGTCAAAAAAATTATATCAACTAATTTATGACACATCATTGGAATTTTGGTGCCACTGTTTCCCTCCTGAGTGCCATTCATCGTGTAGAACAGAAATTAACATGTGAGGGGAAGATGGGGGATGGTGGAATAAAGAAGCAGAATTGGTGTTAGAAAACAAAAACTGTGTGTCACTTGGCTAAAACAGGAAGTGACAATCAACCATATTTTATTAAATATACATGGAACAGAACAACTTGCAAATGCTGTGTTCATATAACCCCAAGCCAATGAATGACTCAGTGTCAAAGACCATTTTTCATTTAAAAAACTGGTATTTCAGACACAGGCTAAGTCCTGGAGGCACCCTTTCATGTAAATGAACTGTGTAGATCAAAATGAATGGATTTTAGTCCTTAACAGGAGAAAAAGATGAAAAAATGTGTGGAAATAGCAGGTTCCTTCACTTCCCTCCCCTTGTAAGATGCAGCTTTTGCTTTCACTTGCCTTTATTAAATTTGTGTTGAACTAAGTATACTGTCAAATCTTTCGTCCAGATTGCTCAAAACAGTATTTGGCCAAGTTGACAGCAATTACAAAAGCCTTTATTTGAGCCCAAGTTATCTTTTCATAGCTGCTCAAGTGTCTCATAGAATAGGAAACAAAACTGAATAGGTTGCATTTTTACAACTATAAATGAACCTTCTTTCTAGGTATATAAACTGTCAAAAATGGTAAAACAGTATAAAAAATCTCTTGCCTATTTAATATTTCTTAACATAGCCAGATACCATCAGTTTTTGACAATCATTCATGTTATGTCAGTTTTAATACTGTTGAACATGGTACATATTTCCCTTGGCTTTAACTGACATTTACTATTTATGTGAAGTGAGTTTTCTTTAATATAAATGACGGCTACTTTTTCCTTATATACTTTGTAGCTTTTTTTTTTCCAGATACATGCTATATTGTAACATTGATTAATTTTATTTCTTGACTTGCTCACTAATTACTTTCTAACAACTTGAATAAATTAATATGCCACTGAGTTGTGTTTTAGCTAAATAGAATCTAAATTAGCTTCTACAAAAGACGGACCAAGTCCCAATTCCAGAAAGCTCTTAGCTTTCAAGCCATAAGTCCTACTTGCCTCCTATTCTCTTCTGTGCTTTACACCAGATATCAACTTAAGTTTAGCAAAACATATAAGTATGTGCTTAATCTTTGCTGTTGAAAAATCACAATGTAAAAATAAGTCAAAACAAGCCAACACTTGCACTTGTTTTTATTTGCCTTCTGGTTTTATATCGTCTGATAATATTTTCAAAATTTAGCACAGCTATTGAGGCCAGAAATATGCCTAAAAATTATAACTCAACAATTAAATAAAAATAACAGCTAGAAGCTAGTTCTTTAAGGAAAGCACATTAGGACTCTCACAAAAAGTTATGAGCACTCTCAACATTGAGTTGTCTCAAACGAACTATCTAATGCTCAATTATGGATTACATCTAACAGCAAAATGAGTAAGCAAATTTTTTAACAGGCTACTTCTGCAGGCTAGCTTTTTCCCTAGGCTTCTTTTAGGCTGGATGTGAATCAGCTCTGCTCCAGAAACTACATAACTATGTCTGTGAGTTCCTAATTTGCTCTGCTGTGTCTCACTTACTGTCTGCCTGGTTTGGAAGGCTGGTGGGTCAGGCTTCTCTCAGAATGCCTTAATAGAAGACTTTTGTGTTTTGTGTACTTAACTGAAACTTTTTGCATTTCGTATTTCTTTCTTATTCTTTTAAAGATGTAATGTTTTTCATTACAATCTCTACCCTCTGCTGTGGTGGGTATCTTTAAAGGAGGGGCTGCTTTGAGTTGGTTTCATTTTCATTAGACAATGGGTAGCAATTGACTATTCTGAGGAGTCTCACTAACAGTTAATATTTTATAAATACTTGGCCATTATGTGTTGCAGCATGCTATTTTAAAGTCAGCTCTTTTTCTATAATTCTTATGGGAGAAAAGGGAGAATAAAAGGTAATTTTGTGATGCTTCACAAATCTGTGTTTAAAGTGGTTAAAAATTGGGATGATGCTCTCATTGTGAATCTTCTTAGTGATGGCAATTGATAATAAAAAATACACAAAGAAATTGAATTAAGTATTCCACATTCTTTTGCATATCCTGCTTTTTTCAATTGTCTAAATAAAGGCTTAGTTTTTAATTTTTTTTTTGTATTTACTTCTTTTTTTTTATTCCAGTGAATTACCTTTATATTGATCAAAGCAGCTTGTGAGTTTTGAGTTACAAGAACTAAACTAGAGAGTTTACTTCTTACAGTCCCACTTCTTCTGTGATTATGGCCTATTAATATTGCCACATACTTAAAAGTGCTTGTGAGGCTGAGGCTCACTTTGGAATAGAAGCTGTGGGAAATATTGAAAAGACTGAGCATGAACAATTAAGTTACTATACAAGCATAAGCTGTAATGTTATTGCTACTGTGTATTGCTCACAGATTTCAGGATTCTGCACATAAACTAAGTACTTAAAAGTCAGATTTTTAGAATGGGCTTCTGCCAGCTCCCTCCATCTTAGCATTGCCTGGGGGTGGGATTTGTTTGACCTAACTCCAGCTGTCAGAAAATCAGGCGTTTAAAAGTTATCAGTCACCTATTCTGGCACAAAGGAGACAGATTTACATGCACAGAGATTTATCAGCAGGCTTCATAGCTGATGGCGTATATGGGCAGTCAAAGTAGCTTTTGGGCAAAGATAAAAACAGGAGAGAGAGAAAAGGGAAAATGAAAAGTTACCCTGGTGGCCATAAAGGGGAAGAGAAGTGACAAGATCCACAGATGAGCACCCTCAGGTCCTGCTTCCATCAGCATCAGGTGTTTTACCAGCACACGTGCACACAAACTTCAGTAGTACCTGTATGGATGTCTTCAAGACACGCTCAGGCTCTCTGCTTTTATGGGCACAATGTTGCTAAGTGCTGATGGAAGCAGATTTTGGGAGCAGGTGCTGCAAACAGTTAAGCTGTCTGCATGCATGCCATTTGGTCCACTGAGTAACCATAATGTTGGGAAAGGATGGAAGAACGGTGACTCGCACAATGGTTATGGTCATTCCCACAGGAATGAGAAAATATTGTCATAAGAAAATGCAAAACCACTTCCATTGTGACTTCAGTGAGGGAATTGAGCTGCAAGTGAAAGACAGGCTGCAGAATTGCAAGTACAAAGCTCTTTGTGATAGAAAACATAAAGACATTGTGCAACACTACCTTGGGAATGGATGGATCACCCCAGGGAAATGCATGTCTCCACTGGCTGCAGAGAGATTCCCCATTGAAGTTTGTTGTTTAACTTTTTGTTAATATGAGTTGAATCCTACTCCATATACACACATCTGACAGCATGATACTTTTAATGTGAAGTTCTTTATTTGTCCTCAGGAATCCTCATAGGCCGTGCTCTTGGTAATACTATATTTTTCTTGGTTATACTTATATCTATCTTTAGCTTAGCAGCTTTTAGTCGAATACTTTTATTTATATCAAAATGACATATTCTCTAAGGAACTGACACTCTTCTAAAATGATCTGAGAAAATGGTCTCGTTCACACTCAGCAGTTGCAGCATTTCGACTGTGCTAGGAAGCCAAAAAAGTCCAGTATGCAATAACTGAAAATTATGCCTAAATATTTCAGCAGCTCATGTTGTTATGTCATCAGTTATATCTAGCTTATCCAGGCTTATTCCCATAGGGTTTAATGAACTGCATAGAGAGGTAGTACTTCAGACCCATTAGCAGCTGCAGATGTAAAACCATTTCAGTAGAAGGAATCCCTTCCATCACAGAAATAGTTACACAGGCACAATACGTCATGTAGAGCAAGGTTAAGAAACCATTGTACAATGATTTACTGACTACAGCACTGGTGTTTTATTCTCTTTTCTGCTTTCTACCACCTGCTGTATCCAGTTTTTAACTTAGATTCTTCTTTTGACAGAGCATCATTCATGCAGATCACTGTCCTGTTAAGGTTATTTTGATATATTTCCTTTGTGTGTCTCCCTCTGTGAAGATCAGGCCCTTCACCCAAGTCTACAAGGTTGAAGAACTTCCTGCTGCTCTGGCTATGATCTCAAGTTCAGGAGCAAAAGGACTAGCAGGAGTAAAACTAGTCCCCAGGTTCTTTAACACATAGTATCTCGAGTACAGTGAACTGGCTGAGCCGATCCCAGCTCATGTACTGCTCATCTGTGTTTCATTTAAAGTGGTCAGCCTCATCTTTTGATGAGTGGACTAATCTGTAGTTTATAATACCCATCACAAACCTACAAACACACAGATGCAGTTGCACCCAGGAGTTAAGCTCTGACACTCGGATTGACATAATCAGTGATCCAAATATCAGCTGTGGGATTCAGTGGCAGCTTCTCTTCCCAAGGAGTACAGATGTTATTTCTATCAACAGTGAGAGGTGTTTGATGGCCCGCAGTGAGCTTGGCTGGTTTGTCTGAAATGTGTAGATAGTACCTTCATCGGTCATGTAGCAGGGCCTTTTAAAACATTTTTGTTAAATGGTTATCAGTTTTGCAGGTATATGCATTTAACAGAGTAATAATTTCTGACAGCTTAACTAAGTTTGAAAGCGTCAAGCACTGGCACTCAGATAATGACACTGGCAGGAATGTTTTTACTGCATTAGATGCCAATTAAATTACTGATTTCATAATTATAAATCAGCATGTTACAGTGGATAATTAATGTTGTCACACTCAAGCTGAGATACTTTATATAAGCATAACCCTTTCCTCTGTTGATTTGCTTATTCAAGAAACAGAAAATATTGCATATAATTTTTTAATATTTGAATACATATCTTTTAGGATTCCTGCTCCTGCCTGCAGCCATAGCAGCATTCTGTGCTATACAATGGTTCTATTTAATGAGTGTGGACAGTGTTCAGAAGGGACACAATGACCCCCAGGATGAGAATTTAATATAAAATTTAGACTAGTTTAGTGGGCAAAAGAAGAAAAATAAAGCACTTAAAAATGTTTGCCAGGTATAACATTTTATCACTAAGAAAACCTGTAAAAAAAAAAGTTGTTTGGAAACTCACAGTAACAAGGATTTGGTGCAGAATGTTTGTTTGTTAGTGTGGAGTTGCTCTAAATTATAAACGAGGTCGTGGAGAGGTAGTACTAGAATAACATCTTCAGCTCTATAACAAAACAATATCCCCAATCTTTTAGGTTCTTTAAATTTAGTTGTGATCAAGGTGATTTATTTTAAATTAATAAGTTACAATAATAAATGTAAAGAGAACCTGACCAAAAAACACAGGACAAACTATAGATTAAAACTCTATTGTCCATCTTTGAGGGGAAATGTTTTTGGGTTTTTTTTTCAAAAATAAGAAAAACCAGTGATAGTTGACCATGTATCAGCACAATAATTCTACTTTTAGCCATGGATGTGTTCTACTGATTTGTTCTCACATCTTTAGGGAGTTTAAAATCACAGCTCCTTTCATCAGGAGAGCAAGGCAGACTACTGGGACATTTTCCAGCTCTCTGTTTCAATTGGGTCACACTGAAACCAGGAATGCAGAGGTGGTGGGACCAGAAGTACAAATACAAGACACATATTTCTTCTTTGAAATGGAATTTTACTACTGTTATTAACCAGACATGGGGTTTCAATTTCTGCTTTCAGAACTCTGTAATTCTTTTATAATTACAATTTCTTTCAGTGTGGTCATAAGAAAGGGTAACCCTGACATGGGCCTATCCTTAGATGCACATTCTCATTGCTGAGGATATCAGGCATGCATGGGAGACAAATAAAATCAGAAGTTTCTTTGGGATTGTCCTCACCATCTACAGATTCTAACACCGTCACTCTGCAGCATACCATCAATGTGCTTTCCTTTCCCAGCTCTTTGATTTCTTTCGTTTTCTTTCTTTACCAAATCACAAAATTCTCGTCATAGAGTAGAAATGCTTTCCTGACTGCTCTATAGGATGTTGTACCCTGCAAATACTAGGTTTGATTGTGCAGCCAAGAGACACGACAGTGTACATGACAGTGGAGAGTGGCACCTGCTGACCCAAACATTCATATTTACACTAAAAAGAATCAAAGGAAATACTTTATGATGTTATATATCTAAAAAGACATTATTTTCTCAGTTTATGGCTTTCTGATAAAATTGTATGAATTTAAAGAGGTAAAAAGTGAAAACTAGTCTATTTTAATCTAGTTGTTCAGTGTTAGAGAAAATGCTATATTGTTGTAAAATGTCTTTGTCTTGTAGTAAAAAGATAATTGTGATGCTTTTATGAGTAGACAAGAATGATACAATGACTGACTAATCCCAGTTTTCTACATACATAGACATTTTCTATTTTTGACATCAATACAGTTTTCAAACAGTTGCTTGAAAGAATTAGTCCTAGGTTGTGGGTTTTTTTGCCATTTTTACTTTTGTATTCCACAACTTTTAAAATTGAAAACTAAGCTTAGTTTTAATTATTGAGACAAAAGCAACTCTCTCTTTATAAATATGTATATGCACCCGAAGTTAATCAGTTCAGTGTTCTGGAATTAGCTGACTTGTTTGCCTTGGTGTGTCGCCAATTAGCAGGAACCCAGGGATACTGTCAGTTGACAGCTGGAAAGAGATCCCAAGTTCTTCAGCGTACGGTTTGCTATGTTGTACAAAACCCTGAGCTCATGGTATTAATGCTTTAATGTTGCTTATTAGAACCTTCGTCAGTAATCTGTCTGCTACTTTCTAATAAGCAAAAACTACCTCTAGAACCCTGCAAGGAGCTGATTTCCTCTACATGGTGCTCTTCTGATGTTTGAAAAAGCAGCTTTTTGCTTGGTATTACAAAAAGGAGCTGGTGAATATAAAAACAAGTAAAATCACAACAGATAAATAGAATGGGGGAAGAAGAGTGAAGGCAGTTCTTTGTCCAGGAAATTGCATAATTCCGAATTATTTCCAAACAGAACATCTTTAGAAGGTAATTAGATGTTTGCTTACAGGATCCCAGCTATAAGATAAAAATACACACTTTAAGAACTAAATGTTTATTATTCTTTAATGGGGCCAAAGAAATAGTTGGATTTAAATAGTTTTTCAATAAAACATTGTGAATGGTTGACTTTTTTCTAGCATAGAATACACACGAACAAATATAGTCTACTGACATAACAAGTACAATATAGAAAAAGTTTACTTCTTTTAAGATTTATAATAAATAATAGTTGTTTTCTGTTTATTCTTGAAAAGCTGGATAAATAAAATACAATAACACAATAGGACCAGAAATCTAAGTCCTACAGTATTGAGCAACACCAGTTATTTATTTCATGTCTTTAACTTCATTCTTCTCTGTAAAAGAATAAATTCTAGAGACTATATCCTATTTATTTAGAGACAGAGAATGCAATTCTCCTTACATTTCACATATGTAAGAGCAGTGCTGATGTTGCATACTCCTGAAGTCCCTGCCACAACTTGGGAATGAGCAGCCAGTCAGAATCTCTGGCACAGGATGTGTCTGGAGTCATAAGAGCTCTGTGAGAATTACACACAAACAAGTCAAGATTAGTATTGATCTATTTCTGCATTATTTACCGTTACCCTTGAGTCCATATGCATGGTTTTGATGGAGCTTAGCTGCATTAGGATTCAAACTAAATATCACATTAGAAGCCCCCCCAGGGAGAAAAGCTTTCTGAGCACAGTATAATGGAAAACACATATCTGCAGCGTGCTAAAGATGACTACATAGCCTCCTGTGCTGGCTGCTATAGAGATTAACACATGACTGTGCAAAGTAGTACATATTTGTTGATAAGATAGAAGTAATATATGTAGCTAAGGGACTAAAATGAAAATTTCCACATTTCCTCCTTTCCTTGGAGAAGTTTCATCAGTGAATGAAAACATCAGGAGAATGATAATAGAAATGAAGGAAACTTCTCTCCACAGAGAAATTTGAAAACAAAACTTTGACAGGAGTGAAATGATTTTGCCTGTTTAATAAGCTTAAATAGGCTCCTGCTGACAGTGCTCCTATCTTTTGAAGGGCAGATAACAATCCTGCTGTTTATGTCAGGGTTTACAATCACTGTCACGGAGCTTGTCCTGTACTGTCTGTGGGAGCAGCAGCAGGGAAAACTGCAGAGTAGAAATCGGTGTTATTGATGAAGAAAGAGATATCACTGTGAGTTACAGCATTTGAAATGTGCATATCCCTCATCTGAGTTCTGGCAGTCTGAGCAGATCTATGAGTGGATAATGCTGAGTCAGCATTATCCCTGATAAAGCTACACAAAGAGAGTCATGCAGTGTTAGGAAAAATGTATCTGTCTTATCCACATGAGCAGATACCAGCTAGTGATCCACAGAGGAAGTAGGGCTGTGTGTAGCACCAGTTTAAGGTGTTATCATTGGTGTCAGCCAATTTTGATGGGGCAACAGGAGATGTGGTGCTGGTACCAGAAGTGTACAGCTTTTTTCCTGATTTGGTCTGTTTTCCTGCATGTCAGCTGAAGGGATAGCAGTCAGCAGAACAGCCATAATAATGTTCTCCCTTACCTGGGATTATTTTCTTTCTCAAGGCTTTAGAGAGCAATATCTGTTGCCCTATCTCTAAAAGCAGTTCCAGTTTCCTCGTGAGTTTAATACCTTGAGCAATAGATACAGGAAAATGGCAAGTTCCCTACTGTGTGAGAGCGCAGGACTCTCTAGTATAGGATTCATTCATATTTTTTAATTCTTCATCAGAAGCCATAGCAATGGGACAAGGAAGAAAGAATTCACACTGAAAGAGGGAAAATGTAGCTAGGTATGCAGAATAGTGAGGTTGGTGAGACACTGGAACAGGTTGTCCAGAGAAGCTGTGGGTGGCCCATCTCTGGCAGCGCTCAAGGCCAGGTTGGATGGGGCATTTAGCAACCTGGTCAAGTAGGATGTGTCCCTGCCAATGGCAGGAGGTTTGGAACTAGATGATTTTTAAGGTCCCTCCTAAACTAAACCATTCAATGATTTTTTAATAATGATTGTTGATGAACAAATACAAATACAAATAGTAGAAAAGAGTGAAATTGATAGCTGTCATGGCTTAGGAATATTATTCTCCAATTCAGTGCTTCTGCTAAAACCACACTTCTGCTTGCTCCTTCCTGTCCCCCCAGCTGGCGGCACAAGAGGCAAACATCATGGGTTGAGATGCCCCAGAGAGCTACCACTAGGAGTTTACAGGAGTCAAAAACATCACTAGTGAAAACATAACCTCTCCATTGTTGCTTGGCCTGTTCCAATGTGGTCTTTTAAGGATTTTCTGCAAGACTCCTCATGGTATCAAAGCCCAAAGGAAATAGACTTTGTCTTTTAGGACTCACCGAGTATTTTTCTTTCCAAGTCCAAAAGAAATGATTAATAAAACTTCTTCTTAAACAAAAATTATGTGTCAGTTTCTGAGAAGTGCTATATTACTGAGATACACTGGTGGAAGAAAAAAGAACTCCATTAAACATAAGGGCTCAAGAAAAATAGAGTTTCATTCTAAATAAGCTTGTCAAAAAAAAAATAAAATTGTCCATTTTTAAAATTACCTAACTCCTCATAATGTTTTGTCACATTTTGTGAGGTTTCAGTGTTCTCTGACCTGCAAATCTTCAGTTCTTCACCTTCAAAGACATTGGATGTCATTTCATCCAGGACTTGGGTAGCAAGAGTTCTGGGGGAAAAGTGTGCCTGGTGTCTATACTCCTGGAGGGAGGAAGGAAAGGAGAACCACGATAGGAAAGACAGTGGAAAAATAAGAGTCTACCCTTTTCTTTGATGAATTCTGATCCCAGGTGCCTAAGACTGTAGTGAAGGACAGTGAAGGAGAAAAAAGCTGTAGAATTTCTATGTGATGGTAATTGCCTTGACTTGAGATGATGCATTCATTTTCAACACTTTGGAGGACATGAGGCAGAACAGCACCTTTGTGCCTAAACAAATAGGTTCTGCTGAGAAAGCCTGAGAACATGGCCAGGGTTATGCTGCTCCTTCAGCTCAAATGTTTCTACGTTGTGTTGCCCAACACATACAGTTCCAAAATTCTCTTCAGACAGAAAATAAAGCAAAGGAGATTTCTGTCTGTACCATCTGCTTAGACCAGTCCCTTTCTGCAGACTTCCTGCAGGTTTTCCTTCCTGGAAGTCACATCAGGGTCTTGCTGGTTGCTCTTGAAGAGATATGACAACAGAATCAGTTAAAAATCCTTAGAACTTCACAGAAAGATGATGAAAGATTAATCAAGTTAACCATTACCAGCACTGCCTGTTTAAGCCAGGAGAGTTGAGAGTGCTTTCTGCTGACCTGACTGTTCTGCAAGGCAGTAAAGTCTGTCAGATTTCACAGACTGGCCCTCGTCCACCTCCCAGAGCACATGTTCACCATCAGCATTCATTTCTGTATGCATTCCCTGAAAGTGATGTGAAACCTCAGTTGGAGTTCAGCCTTCCCTCACTAAGCAGAGCAGTCACATTGCTGAGAATTCAGAAGGGTCTAGCTGGACGTGGTGGAAAAATGTATCTCACAGATATAGGAGAACCAAGAAAACTGCTTGTAAGAGCTGATGCAGTAAAGAGTTAATTTGAGTGCAAAATTCTGCTATAAGTTTTGTGGAAATTACTGTAAAATCAATTTTAACAACCTAGCCTATGCAGATATCAGTTTCATTTTCTGTTTGGTTTTCTGATCTCAGTTCATTTTCCAAGACTCTTTTGCTTCATCACACCTTGTTGAGGTTTTTTCCCCCTTCTTCCTCAGTGCTCACTTGTGGGTTCATTGTAGTTTATTCTTCATATGGCTGAGCTTTGCACACATCTGTGCCCAGTGCAGGAGTTTCTTGATATGGTTGTTGGCCAAAGACTGAATTCACACAGTTAAATCTTTGAATCTAAACAGTTTTTCATCAGTGGGGAGTGCTAAAGATCTAAACTATCTTTTTCTGTTTAATCCTTGGAGCTTTGTTAAGAATTATTTCACATATTCTTAAAATGGATGTCACAGATTTCAGTGATATTGGGAGAACTCATAGCTACTATTCAATAGTAAAGAGTATTTTTTGTATTGAAACTAATTTACAATTACACACATGTACAGAAACAGTATAAATTTTTAGTAAGTGGCATTTTTTTCCTAGGAATAGGTCAGAGATGCAAAACATGCAAAAAGTGTACTTGCACCCCTTCAGAGCTGGCTTTCTACACTGTATTTATTGTTTTCTAAATATGCAACAACACTTGCCAAGTATTGCATAAGAAGACATGAGGGATGCTAAGGATGTGTCAAAACCATCTTTCACTGAAGTATTTTTTTAAATTAATCTTTAAGTTCTAAGCTTAAAGCTTGGTAAGGCAGCTCAGTTCAAGGAGGTGCCTTATTTAGGAAATGGACTCCCTTGTGTTAGATGATTAACTGTCATCATAGATTTTGAGGTTTTACACTTATCATGTTTCAAGCTTCATAGAAATTCTTTGAAGAATTCATCTTAATATGTGTTCAGATTGCATTGAAAACCTATAATATTGTCTTCTGTTTTTAAAAGCCATTGGGTTATGGATTCTTTTCTATGAATTTTTGATAAAGTGGTCCAGAACAAGGAAAAGAAGTATTTATTTGTCAACTAATCTCATGAAATTTGTATTGGCTGTTTAAATGCTAGCTTTGTAGAGCTAACCAAGATCATGCAAAAACTCCCAGCAGATCCATGAATAAGAAGTAGTTTTGTCTTATATCTTATTTACTGCTGCAAAGCTTCTATGCTTTTTATGAGAAAACAGATCCCAGTTTATTCAAAGAAAAATTCAATAATGGAAAAAATTTCACTGCTTAGTTTCATCGTTCAGTTCTGTCCCTGATGTGATTGTCATATTAGAAAAACCAAACTTGCAAAGCTGAATGTTTGTAGCAGTTGCTCTTGGAACTGAGGTTTCCCTTGGGACAGAGGGGAAGAAATCCTTGGTGTCCCACACACAGCTACAGATGCACCTGCTAAATCAGCTGTGCTCCAACAATTGCATGTTTGTGCCAACATGGAGCTCTGTTTCATGCCACCCAGCCTCTTTGGAACCTCATCTCCTTTCTAAAATAAGAAAGGTGTTTGTGTTTGGTGCAGCCTGAGTGCTGGCAAAGCAGAAGACTGCGTAAGGGTACAGAGCATTTGTCTGATTTATCTACACCAGTGCCATCTCCCTTCGCCATGGAAGCTTGATGTGCTGTAGCCTACCTATCCCACAAAAAAGTGTCTGTTTTCTTCCTGATGACAAAAGCTGAAATAACTAGAGTACCCTTTCCCTACTACTTATCCCCCTTCTGAAGATATGGAAACATGTTATGAAAAAAAATAACAAAAAGTTAGATAAAATGCAAGTGATACTATGAAACTACCACCAAAAAAAAAAAAAAATAGAAACAATTCAGTGGATGCTAATCTTTCAATCAATCAAAATGCTGGGGTGTTTTTAGTCTTGATATTTTCTCATATATTCATAGCTACCTTAAAGAAAAAGAGAACCATTCTATTTCTTTTGAGGGCATGTACAATAGGGCACTAGAATGTGAAAATTAGTTTTCTGTGTTGTGTAATATCATTCTGATAGGGGAAAAAAAAGATAAAAGAAGTTAAATGGTTTGGGGTTTAGTTTTGGGATTTTTTTAAACCTATGATTCACTAAAGAATATCTTACGAATTCTTGTATTACTTATTACAGCAGTTTTTTATGATGATTCATAGCTGTGACAATTCAGCCTATTGATATCAAAACCACTTTGTGCAAGTGCTCTCTGCTCCTTTGTTCCACTGACAATATGCAAAATCCTTCTTATATCATTTGGGATGTTCCACTATTTGAAATCTCTAACTTCAGTCAACAGTTTAATCAATATATTTTATAAAACAACAAAATTTAAAGACTGTTTTGTGCTGTTCCAGTCATCACTAGCATAAGGAATGACAGTGGTTTTCTAGGTTTAAGTTTAAAACAGTGGTTTTACCAGCTGTTGGGGAAAACTGCAATTACATTTCTTTTGTGTTTACTTTCTGGATATGTTACAAAATTACTGTAATTATGTAGAATAGAACGTGATGATTATATGGTTGGCTTTTTGCATTTCAAAACTATAAAGATATTATAATAACATTACATGTCTGAGTTGCTCTCAGAGGAAAGTGAAGGGTACAAGTTTCCTTTGGCCTTAAATCAAGCTGTTTGTGGTATATTTCAGGTCAACCTGTGCAGGTTGTAACCACAGCAGTAAGCCCTCCAGAACAGCTTTAGAATATGTCATGTCTGAATAAAAGGTATTCAGTTTGAAAACAACCTTTGAAACACCAAAAAGAGGGTGAATCTGTTTATCTGGCCTGGCAACCAACATCTCATTCCCAGCTAGATTTAGATCACTGAAAAATTCAAACAAGGACCTTCTTTGTACTACTGATCAAGAAAAGCATGTGAGCAAAATGGAAATGTTTTTAACTGTTGCCTGGATAGCTAAATTATTTTTCTTGCATAAATTACTTCTATTTGTAACTTTCTTAGACAACAAGAGTTTTGTATCTGTGACACTGTTGAAAGAATATTTTTAATGAAAGAACTCAATGACCTGACCATGATGTGGGTTCTATCAAGGTGCGAGGATAAAATGGTTTCTTTAAATAATCATAGCCCTGACTCTCATCTTTGGTATATTCCCAGCTTCTAAACCAAACAAAGCGAGTACTTCTGACAAGTGGCAGGAAAGTACATTGAGTGCCTGGGGCTTTGCTCTCTGGGGAGAATAAGTGTCCTACTTAAAATTGCTGCAACCTAAGGAGCCTCACTGTGCATAACTGTTGAGTTCTAGATGGGGATAGCATCGAATAAGTCATCCAACAAGTGCTTTTGGTGGAGGAGGGGTGAGGGGGGTGAGGGGAGGATGGAATGGAACCCAAAAAGAAATTTCAGAAACGAGTATCTTTAAAAGGCTTTTGTGGTTTTTTTAATGGAACTCTTATTTGAAACCTTTTTTCTTCTCTCTTATCAGCTTAGCTTTCTCTGTAAATGTGGAGTCCAAAACTTAACTGGGAAAATACAGTAAAGCCTCTTTACTAATGTCAAGATAATCTTTTAAACATAAAACCCAGAGGATAAGAGTATGAATGCTACCTCTAAAACTGGGTCACTCATCACTCTTCTTAAGAAAAGTTATACTTCCGTTCTTACATTTTATCAGAGAAAACATAGTACTTTGATAAGACTAAAATATACTGCTAAACCAGGAGGATATATTTTAAGTTATTTTTATTATTCCAATCTATCTTGTTTCTCAGAAGTTTTCTTCTTTAAAATTTTTTGAGGGATTACCCAACTGAACTCTTCTATTCTTTCTTCCTAAGTGCTTTACTTGTATCTGGAGTCCTAAAACTACCTAAACCTAACTTGTTTCCCAAGTGCTGGCACAGTTTTTCTAGACATCTCAAAACTTTTCCAGAACAACCTCTGTGATGCTTTTTCTTCATCTCTATGACAGTGATTATCTCAATCTATATACTAAGACTGAGACACAGTGGTGAATTCCTTATGCCCTCCTTGTGCTTACAGTGTGCTTGGCTCTGGGTGAGGATGCTGAATGTATGTAATGCTAATTCAGCACTCCTGCTCCCCTGGAGAAAAGATAAATAAAGTTTGAAAGTGGGAGGGAAAAAAGCATTTCCTAGGTGAATTAATGCAGTATTATTTTTGGTCAAACCCTCATTAGTGGAAATCAATGTATCATCATTGACTTCCGTGGAGGTATGGCAGATGACATCAGCTCAGAGCCTATAACCAGTGATGATCTTTGCATTTGTTGAAACTTTGAACGAGATCTATAAAGCTTTCATATGGAACAGATTTGTTGCACTGGGAGTTCTTAAGACTTTCTCTTTGGAGTGTTTGGAATTTGCTGGTTTTCAGACTTCTGACAGCACTATGAGGTATCATATTTCTTGTTTTGCTGGGATTTCCTAATTAGCAATGCTGAGCAGGAATTGTTTGAAATGCAGTGTGAATTGCTGCATCTCTGTCCATATTGCACATTTTAAAATTAATCTGTTTCATCAGAAATGTGTCTGTAGAAATTAAATGATCACAGCTGCTACACCTGGGTTCTTGAACCTGAAAGTTTGTCTATGCAAGTTCTCATTTGAGAGATACAGTTCATTTGCATATACATATTTGCAAATAGGATTAATCTTTTGACTTTCAGCAAAGCTAGTCTGAAAAGTTTAAATTTTTTTCCCCGAAACAGGAAGATAAAATTTTGTGTAATTTTCTTTTTTTTTTTTTTTTTTTTGTCTATGTTTAATCTTAAGCTTATTTGATGACAAATAAACATTGCCCATACAAGTCACCACAGGACCTAGAACTAGTGGGCAAGCTCAGCTTCAGGAAAAGAGAAGCAGAGGTCATATGCATGCTGTGACAGCAATAAGCCCAAGGGCAAAGCCTTCTGTTCTGGAGAAATGAGGGTTAGGTCCTTTGAGCCATCTGTCTCATAGGTCTCCAGAGAAGAGCATGAAAAAAGTAGTAAGCACTTACTGGACACAGATCTTCTCAGATATTGATTGAAGAATGATTCTTTCTTTGTAGTCCTGAAAATAGTCCTTCAAAATGGAATAAACTTTGGTAGATTAAACCTCTTCCTCAGATATGAATCTGTCCCTACCTGTACTGAAATCATACCTGTTTAGGGCAGGGTGTAGAGAACATGGCTGAAAATATGTCTGTGTGTTTAATTCAACTCTGCCTGGTGCCATTTTCATTGCCTTCATGTTGATCCCTTAAGAAAACCAGAGGTAGAAGGGGGAGATTTATGAACATCAGAAGTCACTTCAGCCCGAGCACATGGAGGTGTAAGGTGCTGAGCTGACATCAGCGTTTTAGTGACCCACACAACTATTTCCATTTTCTGGCATCCAGCTGCCTCTGACATCCATCTCAGTCTCTGCTGCTGTATGCAGAGAGCATCTTAGATTTCAGAGCATGGCTACTGATGGTCTTTTTGGGTCACAGGCTGTGCCAGATCCACCCAGTCTGCCACTTAACCATAGCTGTTATGCAAAATTAACTTAAGGGGGAATTTTAAGACAGCAAGAGAGCTCCCTCTCCATAAACACCTGCTTTGAAAAGGTGGTGTTTTCTGGTGAGTATTTTGTTTTGTGTTTTTTTTCGGCATTGGCAGTGTTCTTTAAGCACAATGATCTTTTGTTGCAGTTTTGTAAAGTCCAGTGTCAAGGGGGCACATAAGAACCTCAGTTTTCATTGAGAAATGAATTAAAATAGACCTAAAACCTAGAATGCATGCCCTAATTGCACATGGAAGATCACAAAAAAAAAAAAAAATAGAAAATTATGGCTGTGTTATCAGAGGAAGAGGGAAATCCTCTATTTAGATTTTAATTTAAAAGAGATTTTTCAGCTGCAAAAGATTTTTGTGTTACAGCACAGTGAGAACTCCTAAGAAAATTTTTATTCTGCATGTCTTTAAAGCTCATGGATTGAGTAATACAAACGTGGAGATGATTCAATGCTCTTCATGTCCAGTTTGTTATGTCAAGATGAAGAGCTAACAGAGCCTCTGCTTAACTTTTTGAACCCCATTTGTAATCTCTTTATGCAAAGTACTCATATTAATGTTAGTGAAATGTTAGGGAAAGGCCTAGGATTTTGCCTTTAAGGCTTCTTGGCTGCATGGAGTAACTGATAGTTTCATAGATTAATTAGGATATGCTGGGGCTGCAAACTAGTGCTGAAAGAGAAGATGTATTGGCCAAGAGTTGTGGCTAAGCAAACTTTCTGTCCATCCACAGAAGCGCTGTCACTCTTCCCCATAGCCTGTTGAAACATTATCACAAGTAGAATTATATCAATATGTTTACATATTGAGCAGTTTCTACTTATTTCAAGGTCTTGTATTATTCTTACCACTCTGGGGCCTGAGCACACTGAGGATGTACACTTAATTTCCAAAACTGATATGCATGAGAAGTAAAGTGGTTATTCAGTAATGCTAATTGACTTCTAAAAAGCCAATAAATTTTTCAGATAGCACTAATCTTGATAAGTTAAATAGAAATAGTGGAAGATATTCACCAATGTGAAAAGAAAGTCTTTTGAAGCATTCATCTTCTTGCCTCAGTGAAGCAGCTTCTGTCACTTGCTTGCCTATCCTTGACAATCTTCATCTATCAAATGCCTCTTTTTTTAGTTATTTTCCCCAGCCTTCCTTTTTGCTTAGTTGATAGAACTCCGCAAGCCAAAGACAACAATTCTTGGTGGTGCCTTCTAAAGGATCTGCTGGTTTTTGCCAAAGCTGGCAAATACTTGTGCATAAAAATAACATGAGCTTAAATTATTTTCATTTCAGTTGCTTTCTCAATTTTTAATGAGAGCTGCCTCCCTTTTTTGAGGAAAGTTTTTTTCAGTCCTGATTATTTCTTAAGCAGTACTGGATAAAGAATATTGTGAGTACATGTAAAACCAAACATCAGAGATATTTTGCTGGATTGATACTGTTCTCATTCTCTCATTCTTCCAGATAATCACAAAAAGCAGCAGCTCACCTTAGAGCAGGCTGTAATTATACTTTTCTTTTTTTTTTTTTTTTTTCTTGTGAGAAAGGATGGTATACTGAAACTGTCTGAGCAATACTTTTTTTTTTGGTAGTCTTAAGTAAAGTAAATATGACCATGGGGAGGAACTATCTTATCCCAGTAGACATGATGCTGATCTCTTTTGTGCCAAAGTAAATCAAGAATAATTTTACCCATGTCAGTACAGCCACATCACTGCAATTCTAGTGGGAATATGGAATATGGCACAGTATCTCTGTAAAGAATAATGAAAGATTGCAATGGGAATTGTTGTGCCTGTGTATCTCTGCAGGAAATCAGTGGAATTTGGTATTCTAGAAGGTTGAATAAAAGAAACTTCTAGTTTAAATTAATCAGGTCTGAGTTAATTAATCTGACATGTGACAGGAGAACACTGAAACTTTAACCATGTCATCTGAGACTGGACTGGATATCTCTGCTCTGTAAAGGAAAAAAGTATTTCAAATCTGCTGTTAATATGATAATGGTTGACAGGATTTGGGCAAGATGGGAACTGACATAAAAGCAAATTGGAAATAAAGACTGCTGCTCTATCTCAAATGTGGCTGTTACATGGTGCAGAGCAACTCTTTCTGTGTGTGTTTATGATGGAAACCAGGAAACAGGAAGATAATTTTGTTAGCACAGGCAAGTTTTTTGATTCTTCATGGCTGGCAGAGTCTTCAGTCAAACTACAGACCAAATTTCTGAAAAAGTGGCCATTTGCACTGCTTAAACAACTGACTGGGTAGCAATAGGCTGCTTTTTTAGCCTGTACAGACAGATACACAATGAATGCATACCCAGAGTGCTACCTCATGCACCTGGCAGCTGTTCCACTGCATGCCTGTGGAAAACTCCCACTTCCCCACCAGCTGCAGGTGTCACATGAGGCTGCAGCCAGGAGAGAAAAGGGGTCCAGAAGCAAGGGACTGAGATCAAAGGATGCTGCCTTTGAGGAGGGGGTTGAACCAAATACCAGGAGATTCAGTGCAGCATTACACTGTTTACTCCGCCTGCCTAGAAACATGTTAAAACCCTTCACATTGAGAAGATGTGAACCTCCTATAAACACAGATTAAATAAATAAACTTTCCAGTCAGAGAAATTAGAACTGAAAAGTATTAATTCATGTAATTTGTATGCTCATCAGTTTTGGGAGCAAAAGTGATCAAGAGGACACATTTAACTGATTTTTCAATTGGCCTGTACTTCATTCCCAAAAGAACTTAGTTTAATGGGCAAACATGCTGAAAAGATAAACCATAGTGATATTTGCTTTCAGATTATATTTGCTGCTCTCTACAATCTGTGCATCTTCACAGCTCAGGTCTGTGAAGTTATGTTTGTGTGGGACAGTACTTCCTCTGGAAAGCTGACTAGGCTGAGACTCTTTGGGTCTCGTGCTTAAAATCTGATTTGAGATTTGGAGTAGATGGCAGTGCAGATTTCACTCAGAAAGATAAGGTCTTTCCTCTGAGAAATGCCTAGCATTTTTGTGGGAAGCAGCATTTGATCTGTCAGGGGAGCCAGGACTCCTGCTCAGCAGAGTCACCTGGGGACAAGAGGCCTCAGGGCGCCTCAAGTCCAACCTGTCACTGAAAACAGGCCAGTCACATAGCAGGTACCTCAACCTCATCCCAGTGCTTCTCATCCTCCCACTGTGGACCTTTGAGGAGACTCTTTTTGGAAGTGTTTCCATCTCCTCCACACCCACCTCTCAGGTAGCTGCAGACCACAGCCAGGTCTCTCATTAGCCTTCCTTTCTTAGGCTGAGCAAACCCACTTCCCTCATCTTCTCCTTGTATCTGATAGGCTGCAGTAATGGGTATTCCTGTGGGGTTTCTTGCCTCTGTTTAAAATTCTGGATAACTGGAATATTTGGAAGCTGCAGATGAGAAGGCAGGAAACAGGACCAAAAATATAGCTGTCCTCCCACTGCCTAACCCTAAAACGAAGAAGAATTCGCCTGTGAACTCATGGATTAGAAAAGACAGTACCCATGACATAGAAGAGAAGAATCCCTTATGATGGTTTTTCACCTTTTCACTTTCAGATTTTATCAGGCATTGCATGGTAAGATGTAGTAAGTAGCTGTGAAGAGATGAAGCAGCTGATATTAAAACACACACAGATTTGGAAAGTAAAAAAATCCATGGCACTTACCATAATATATGCTGACTTTACCCACTTCCATTTGCCCAAAAATAATTGGAATACATGTATTTAAATATATTAGAACATAAAAATACATATATTACGAGACATAAATTCATAACAAATGTCTTCTTTTTAGATATGAGTACCTTACCCGCATCCATGAAATCTTTGGACAGGGCTGTCAGTTTGCAATGTGCTGATGAGCATGTGTGAGTCCCACTGGCCCTTGTCATTTTCTCACTGTCACACAAAGCTGTTGAGGGTCACTATGTGTTGTAGCCTTCCCTTGCCAGTGAGCACGGTATACCCCTGCTGCCAGGGCTGTGATGTGAGTGCTGTCACAGCTCCATCCTCTCCTTGTACCCTTGTGCACTGTGCCTCATGTAAGTGTGATGAAAGGCATCTCTCCGCACCCAGACAGGGATGCTGGGCCACTGGCTCTTCCTTTTCCTCACTCTCAGAGAAAACAGGTTTTCTGCTAAGAAAATTCACATTAGCCTCGTGTCTTCAAAGGGATCTCTCCCCAAGTGGAAGTTCATTCTTTATTTCCTCCAAGAACAAGTGATTTCCTCATAAAGCTGACCTATTTCTGTAGATCATGAGACAGAGTTTTTGCTGCTGTAGCTGTCTGTACAGTTGTGCTAATGTGCTGGATTTACATCAGTAAAGCAGCTACTCTTGTCACAGGTAGCGATTTGTACTGAATAATTGTTGCAGAGCTCATGCACAAGCACTCACATAAAGTGAAATATGGTGGTTATAAGAAAACGTATGTCCTTTTGTGTTACTTAGAACAGTACTCAGGTATAAATGACATTTTGTGGGCTATACTCTAGTTCTAAGGTACTTTGAGAATATTTGTTCATGATTATTTTATTCTTGTTTTTCTTATTAAATATTCATTACAACACAGCCTTGTTATTTAAGACTACCGCCTCAAGAGATTTACTGCACATTTCACACATTTTTTTTAATGTAATTTTATTCTGATAATTTTTTTGACTTGTTATAAATTTCTTAGTGTAAACTCACTGCACTAGGTTTACACCATAGTAACACATTACTAGTGTGGAATGCTGATCTCACCTTTTGCCTGACAGTTAAATAGAGGAAAAAGAGGAGATTTGTGCTATTTTGAAATGTGGACACACTATGTTTACCAACTTTTATTACCTTGATGTAAATATTCCCAGCCATATTTTTTCACACTGAAATTTGGGTTCAAAAGAAAAAATATATCTTTTTTAAAATGCAAGTTGCTAGTATTCAGCTTTTCAGTGGCAAATCATTGAGCTGCTTGAAATTCATTCTATCATGCAACCAAAACTGGAACTAGTTTGGAACTGAAAAACTGATGACGAACACAGTGATGTGGTGGCCATTGCGACTTGCCATGGCTTCAGACATCTTCAAAACATTTTGAATAACAGCTGAAAAGGTAATATGTGGCATGTCAAAATTTGCAAGAATGTAGGGTTGTTTCCCTGAGGGTAAGTATGCTTCATATTTATGCACCAGGTGGAAAAAGCAATATGTAGAAATTCTTCCCAGATTCCATCAAGAGCTCCTGGACTATGTGTGATCATCTCTGAAGGACTGTTCTGAAGGGTTTCCCTGTGCTACTGCCCCAGGGCTGTCTGTCAGAAAGATTTATCCCAGAGACACAAACACTGGAAGCTCTGGCTTCCTAGAAGTTGGACCAGTCTGATTAGCAGGGTTGGACAGATGCCATAGGCTCAGAAATTTGGGAGTTTTCTGGAAATTATTTTTATGGAGCAGAGGGAAGTCAGGGGAAGCCTGAAAATGAAAATATGTGTAAGTGACTGATAATTGTTTTTATTTTCTTTTTCTTTGTCCCCAGTAACACAATTATGGCTCTCTGTATCTATTTTCATGACATTATTGCAAATTCATTATTTTTGTAGGTAACAAAATCTGATGGTGATTGGAACCTTCCAGAGTAGCCTTTACACTTTGAGAGCTAATGCCTTCTGTCTAACTTTGTAGAAGTGTTAAGTATGATTCATCTCTCTTAGTTTAATCAAACTCATTTTATTTTTCATGGAAATGGACATGGTGTGGGCACATGACCAGATTTTGTGTATTATTTGAGGAAGTGTAACTTTCATGTGTATAAAGAGAAGGTCACTTATGACGTCCAAGTGTTTAACTGTTCGTTGTTTTCTAGACAACTAGAAAACTAGGAAAAGAAATCATTAAAAAAAAAACAAAACGAAAGAATTGAAAATTCATTTCGAAACTCTGTCTTTACAAGAACAGGAGATTCTTGTCTTGTTATCTGTTTTTATAATATTTCTTGCAGGGTGCTTTCTTGTTCTTGAGCTTCACAAAAACCCCCTGAAGCTAACAGATTCAGAAAAGGAAACCTGTAAACCAACTCAAGTCCATTATTTAAAATAAGCAAGCATATCTTCAGCAACTCTTACTTTTTGGTGGGAAAAAAAGACTGTAGTCTTAGGTAGAGTGGATAAACACATACTGAAAATGTATAGTCACTAAACAAGATGCTCTAGTGTTCTTATTAGCACAGTCACAAACAGTTAAATTAGAAATCAAATCAGAAAAAAATTGTTATGTTGCTCCATTTAATTTGATTTTTCACTTCATATGTATTTGTTTGCACTGTTTACAATAAATAAATTGATGATATTTGTGATCATGTATATATAATTACATATATTGATGTTCACATATATTCCACATTGAATTATGGCTTTTATTGGTACATCTGTCATTTCTGAAACTTATTGTATATAATTAATGAATTTTCATCAAATAATAGAAGATAGATTCCATCTAAGTTTGAAAACAATCTATTCTTTGTAGAACAAATGTGTTCATTTAAACTGAACAGTATCCATTTTGTAAATAAGTCTACACACTGTCAATGTATTATTGACCAGTGTCCCTAAACCTGATGGAAAACCAGTCCTTTCTGCAAATACAGAATGCCCGTCAAACAGTAGGACTTTTAACAACTTTACTCTTAGGGAGCTTAACTACTGCCCTGGAAAATATTAAGTCATTTAATTCAGGATTAATTAGGAAATAGGGAAAATATTTATATGCAGCTTTTCTCCAAGAGTGTTTTCAAATCTCCCTTCTTTTTTCTGAAACCTCGAAGGTGGTTGATGATGGCCATGGCACAGCCCTTAGAATGCATTTTACTTTCCTTGTGAACGACTCAGCTGAAAATCCTGTAACTCAGAGCAGGACTTATTCATGATAAATTAGGAGCCCTCAAGAGCTCCCTCTTAAGGGATTTATCACATTTTCTTCCCTCATGGTCTGTGTTGCACATATAAGTGATGACAAACACTGTTTGGATCTAATGCTACAATCTATATCTCTAAGTATCACTGCCATCAAAGAATCAGACCGTTATGATTTTCAAAGTCTCATTCACACGACTAAGAGACAAGTTCATTGTCTTCTCCATGTGGCTATTAATCTCCCCCCAGGGAGAGCTTGTAGGTTCACAGAGGCGTTTTCTAGGGTTTGTGTGCTTGTTTGCTTTCCAGAGCCAACTTATTAGCTCTCAAAGATACTGTACATGATACTGGCATGATTTCTCAGAGCAGTAGTTGAGATGTTTTATTAGTTATTTCAGCTGAACATTTACTCTCTGAAACTGAGCTATCGAAAGAGGGCTTTTGGGACACTATCAATTCAGTCTAATGTATGAGCTCAAATTATTGTATCATTATAATATGATGCTTGGTGTCTTTTGCCATTGATTTGTCTACATTTTTTAAATTGCTCAATCAGAAGCCGTTTATCTGATAAATTATTAATGAATAAATGTTTGTGATGGAAAAACAAAATACTCAGCATTGCAAATCATGTATCCTACAGGCAACAGCAGTCAGAAGTAAACTGCTCTTGAGCCAAGTAAGTGGTTTATGTAATGTAGATGGAAATTATGTGTTGAAATAAACACTTCATTGCAAAGAAAAGATGGCTGCTACTCTCCTAGACTTTTACAAGATTCTTGTACATTTCTATGTTCTTTCAGTTGTGCAAAATTTAGTTTCAAGTGTGCAAAGACATCTATACTTTTTTAGGCTCCAGCCATACAGCAAAGGTGTTCAAACTGGTCATTCTTTGCAATATTTTTGTAGAAACCTTTTGATTTAATGTTGCTCCTCCACTCCCAAATATTTTTTCCCAGCTAACAGAAGAATTACACAGTTAATGTCTTTTGGCAGGTCACATTGGCATTGATGACTTTGAGGGCTTAACTGTATTCCAAATTCCTTGAGACTTGATTTACTTTGAATGAAAGTAGATATGTTCATGCCTGGAGCTAGAAATTGTAGTACGGGGTTTGCAATTAAATACCATATTCACGTTTGTCTCTTTGACCCACTTCTTCAATATGGAGGCATAGTCAGATTATTAAAAAAAAAAGCCTTAAAAACCCACAGAAAATAGGAAAAAGATAAGATCAGCTAAACAATTCTCACCAAATGTTGTTACCATTTTCTCCAGATGTGTCTGGCAATTGTTCTAAGTATAAAAGTAGTTTTTCCTGTGATTTACAAAATGGCTGTAAAATATATTTCTGGCCAATGTCAAGGGTGAAATGTAGCAGAGTAGCAGCAGCATGTGCAATATATTACCTCTTTCCAGTAAATATCTAACATTCTTTTTCCTGTAGCCCACTTAAAATAAGTGTAATTAGCCATTTTCTGTCATTAGGAATGAGTTTTGTTTGGGGCTTAGTACTGTGAAATGCATTTGTTGTAATTTTCCTTCCCCCTTCCCCTTACTCTCTAACCTGTGCTCCAGATTCCAGACTGCCAATGTTTACAAGATACTGACACACTACTTCCAGAAACATGAGCTGACATGTACTACCTCTGGGGCCCTACTGCAAAATATTTCTTTTCATTCTTATACAGGGAAACTGAGGTTTTGGGTTCTTTCAGTTCTTTGGTTTGGCTTGTTGGGTTGTTTTGTTTTTTTTTTAAATATGCAGCAAGTGTTTTCTCTTTTTGTGCAGGCACAGTGAGGTGTACACCATTGCAGCAGAGATGTCTGATCTTTCCATCTGCATACCTGGAGTTGCTTTATTCCCTGAGTGGTCTTTTCAGTGACCACTAAAGTCTTCTTGGGACTGAACACTGGAACAGATGAGTTAAATCCTTCTGGAATGTTCTTCATCAAATGTAGATGTACTGGACTTTCTGGATGTGCCTAAGGACACAAAGGTTAGTGTCTTCCTTAAAAGCTTCAGGTTTCAGGACTGTTTCATTTAATCTTTAGCACCAGGGACTATGTTTCAATTTGTTGCTTGAACAGGGACACAGATGAATAAAATGGTGATTAACACAGCATATATATATAGCTGAGATCATGCTTTCAACTGCCTCGTAATAAATGTGCTTAGTGAGCTCGGGCAACCTAAAACCTACTAAATTACTAGCTGGCCACCAAGAGAATGCTCTACCCATGCTCTGAATTTGACTGCCATTCTATAGTTGTGTTTAGTGCATTTCAATCACTCTCACTCTTTTCCAGTTGATTTACAACTGGAAAAAAGGGGACAGTATTCTACTTTGTTCATGAGATGGTTTTTGTTTAGAGTCAGTGGGGATCAGAGTGTTTGTTCAAATGTGTGCTTGATTGTTCTAGATGGCGTGTAGGCTTAAGGAGAATGACAAAGACATTCATAGCATGTTGGAAAAAAATAATTTCTTCTTAATGGCAGCTATTAATTTTCTGGAAACTGATATTTTGATAAATTGCTTTTTCTACACTTCGGTTTCTCTTAAAATATTATATATAATCTGCTGATATTATTCTGACACTACTTTGCCACTTCAGGAGATCAACCTTGACCAGAATATTTCATTGACATAATTTTTTTTATGGTATGATTGAAAGCATAGAAAAAATAATTTTGTAAGCAGATATATGCTCAGAAAGGTGGTAGAATGTGTGTGGGCATATGTGCTCATCAAGTCATGTCTCAGACACTTAACTGACAAGGAAAGTAGCAAGATCATAAAGATACATCAGGATTTTCAGCACTAATCATAACATTATAAAAAAACACTATGTTTATAATGATGTGGATAATGCTATGAGCAGGAGAGAAGAAAAGTGAACAATCATGTAACCTTGATTTTATTCTATGATTGCCATCTGTTTTTCATCTTCTGCAGAGTATTTTTCAGGATTAAGGCTCTATCTGGGTTTGGGGGAAGAGGGGGAAAGGTTATTTTCAGTTTCATTCTGTCAACTTCATCTTATTTCATATGGACATTTTAAAAAAAATAGCTAGTTTTACAAATACTACATTTTCTTATTAAGCATCTCCTATTAAATCTATTAAAATCTGTTAAAATAATTTCAGGAAACCTATTGGCTAAAGTAGATGGAGCTCAGATTTGATGTAATTAGAAGTATAAGAACTCTGTTCTGCTTTTTCTTTTTTATGGAGGGATTCTAGTGCCATCATCTGAATAACAGCTTTCTAATCAATCGTCTTCTGTCTGCTACTCTAGCTAGCATTTGAATTTATATTCTAAACACCAACTCCCTGAATAAAATAAATAAAAAAAAAAGATAAAAATATCATCCCTCATCAAAAAGAATTGTTTGCCCATTGGCACCAAATATCTACTCCAGATAGGAGGAGAAAAAAATCCAAAACAAACAAATAAAAAAATGAATGGAGTTTTATTTTATCTAAGTTCTATTGAAGTTACAGAGAATCTTTGTAATAGACTTCAGTAGGAACAAGGACATGAGTATAAAAATACACACTCCATTTAAAAGCAGAAGGTTAGAGGAGTTGCAAGATTGTGCAAAGTTTTCTGTGTGGAGGAGAGCTGTGTTAGTTCTGTGAAGTGCCCTCAATGTGATACCTAAATATTTTCCAAGAAAGTAAAATTCATATAAAAGCGTATGTTGTAGCTTTAATATGTGGACTTTTTAGATAATATTACATCTTTTATACCTCTGAGTGTGGATGTTATAGTTTTATACCTATATAGTTTTATACCTGTGAGGTAGATGAATATCTCAGTTGCAGAGTTAAAATGTCAAACGTGTTGTAATCCTCTGGCACTGAGTGTATGTTTGTACTTGGGAGGTTTGTGTAATATGTCTGTGTGTGCACTGATAAATAAACATAAAGGATAGGATTATGGGTTTGGCTATCTCAGCATAGCTATTGATAAAACCTTGCCATTTTAGGATAGATAATTCTGGAAGATTGGATTGTAGAATGGTTTAGGTTAGAAGGGATCTTATAGATCATCTAGTTACACCCTGCTGCCATGGCAGGGACATCTTCCACTAAACCAGGTTGCCAAAGCCTCATCCAGCCTGGCCTTAAACATTGCCAGGGCATCCACAACTTCTCTGGGCAACCTCTGCCACTACCCCCCCACTCTCTGAAAAAAAGATTTCTTCCCAACATCTAATCAAAACCTACCCTCTTTCACATTAGATCCATTCCCCTTTGTCCTCTCCTTGTATATTTGCCAATATAAAATGTCCATCTTCCTCCTTTTTATAAACCCTCTCAAGATACTGGAAGGCTTCTATAAGGTCTTTCAGAAGCCTTCTCTTCTCCAGGCTGAAAATGATGAGTTCTCTTAGCCTATCTTCACGGGGGAAGTGCTCCATCCCTCTAATCGCCTTTGTGGCTCTCCTCTGGACCTACTCCAACAAGTCCATATCATTCTTGTGCTGAGGACTCTGGACCTGGATGCAGCACTCAGGTGGGGCCTCACGAGAGATGAGGAGAGCCACCTCCCTTTACCTGCTGGACATTTCTCTTTCGAAGCATTCCAGGATGTGTTTGGCCTTTTGGGCAGTAAGAGCACACTGTTGGCTCATGTCCAGTTTTTCCTCCATGAGAACCCCCAAATCCTTCCCCACAAGGATGGTCTCAATGAGTTTGTCTCCTAGTACTCTCCAGAATTGCCCCAGTTTATGTAAAATTTGCTCTTGGACTTGTACTTCGTGAGGTTAAGTATCCTCCACATCTTTCACTTTTCTTACAGTATTGCTAATAAAGCATGCATTCATTAATACCAATATATAAATTTGGACGTAAAATGGTGTAAAAAATCTTGCTTTATTTTTCATTTTTGTGGATTTCATGGTTAATGCTACAAAAAATGTTACAAACGTTGTTTGATAGATTGGAGAACAAACTGTCTTTGACAGGTAATAGACATGTTCATTTAAACAGTGCAAATCAAAATGAGTAAGCTAAATTATCTGACTGGCTGCAAAACCAGTGGAGCTCCACCTGTCCAAATTTTCCATGGTTAATTTTTGTTACTGGCTGAATTTGATCAAACATGTGCAGATAGATTTAAACCCAAAGCCTGCAGCAGTTTAAGTAACAAAGGTAAAAAATTACCCTGATGTAAGTGAATAAATGATGGTTATACTGAATTGAGTACCTACATTGTGCATTTAATAAAGGGGGAAAAATTAAGAACAAAAAAGGATTGTGAACTGGGAACATTTGGCATAACCTGAGATATAAAACTGATCCTGGAGATTTTGTGCTAAGCCTACAACATACAGACTATATCCTGGAGGCTACAACTTCCTCCCAGAGGTTGGGAGGAGAGTCCTCTGACACAGGAAAGACTGAATTCTGCCCTTCCACGTCCTAGGAGGTTGAATTAATGTGTGGAAACAAAAATGTCTTCTGTCAAATGTATTTTGTGGCAAAAATACCCCAGAAGTGGTCTGTCCACCATTTCAGAAGTAGGTCAGAGCTGTGAATCCTAATCTAAAGCAACAAGACTGAAACTCAGCATAAGGTCCCTTAAGCTTCAGAAAAACAGGTTGTGTTTAAGATATGTCTATACCCTTGTCATCATCTCTGCCTGTCTCGTTGGTCCTCCTGAGAACCACCTTTCACATGAGAGTGACCTCATCTTCCTCTCAACCACTACTTCTTATCAGAATACATAAAGCCACAAACATCTATCTATAACAGCAAAACAAGGCTTAGGCACCAGTTTGATTCCTGGATCCTGCTTATCCATCCCATCTATTCCTGTATTGCCTTGGTTTTGCCCCAAGTCCCATTCAATGCACAGTATTGATTTCAATTGATATCAGTTTCAGGAAGCAGGTAGGGAAGGAACAGTTTCCAAGAAGCAGCTAAGAATACAGACAACATCTTTGGGGTAGAGAGACAGAGTCATCCACACTCTGGGCAAGAGAATTTGTCCTGGTTTGTTCAACTTAGAAACACACACACTGCCAAGTGTTGCAAAGTTCCAGTGGGAGCACAGACAACTTTTACTATAAATGTTTTCACAGGTTGCCATTTAAAGGACTGAGAATTTCAGGAGGATAAGATGAGACACCTCCTCTCCCATTCTGAACTCTTAGAGAGGACGTAATGAAAAGTATTTACAGTAGGTATTGCTTTCACACAGTAGAAAACCATTGCTCAAACAACTACAGAGGCCTCTAATCCTTATCCCCAGGGCTTTTTTCTTTTTTTTTTTTTTTTCTTGTGTCATTTCTAGCTTTAATGAGATAAAGAACTCACATGAATGAAGTTATGTTTACCATGCTATTCTTGTGGCAGAAGTTTATACCCTCTGCCTTCTTGTAAACCCATGGGCTTTTGCTCTCTTTTGTAGTCTTTTCAGGAAACTTTCAATATGAATTTACCTTAATGGTAAGTTAGACATCACATCTATTAGCTGATTCATACAATTTTCCCCTGTACAAATTAAAAATCTTGTAAACATGGATTTTTTTTCAGTAAAAAAATGATGGGAGAGACATGATGATAAGCTTTAAAAATATAATAATTAAATTATTAAAACATAAAGCCATAAATTCTAGACCTTTTTCCCTTATATTATAAATGTGAATATCAAACAGTTTTTACAAGACGTAGAAAAGGATTTATGACTCTTCCGCTCTCGATAATTTAATTCATCTAAGATTTAAAAAATATTTGATTTAAGAAAATGTGGGCATTTTTACTTACTTGGAAAAAAAGGCATTTTAAACAGCAGGATGTAATTTCAGACTATTTACAGTCAAGAGGCCTCTGCTGAGCAAAATACTCATTCAATTTAGAAATGCAGATTATAATAATTTTCCTATCTCCCTCACAGCAGGATTCCTGCCATCGTTTTGCAAACCCACAGGTTGCAGGATTGAATGACTAGCTAACTTCAGTTTCAGGTAACACATGCTTTAAAACGCATTCTCATTAGCTCAACTTAGTTATAATGCAAAGCTGCTTAGTTTCACCAAGTGAAATGGGATACACCTAAATTGCCTCATCTAATATAATACTCCTTAATACATGCAAAGTGGTTTATGATGGCAAAGCTTGTAGAGCATGAAAATCAGCAGGGAAAGTAAGGTTTTCTGGCTAAAATTGTCAAAAAGAGTCCTATTTTATATAATTTCTTTTTAAAGAGGTTAAGAACAAGGAAAGACAGATTGGAGTAAGAAATAATCAGTCTAGGAAAATGTAAATTTAGCACATTAACCTCTTCATATATCAGCTCTACCAAATAAGAAAAGCATCAACTAAAGCCGTTCTTTCAGTAATATCCTTTGCACTGTAAAATTAAATGTAAAACACACAATATCCAAAATGTATTACAGTAACAAACAATATTCTTCATTCTATCTATTTTATGCAGGGAGTTTTATACTGTGCACCATGTTTCCATTTGCTAGTATTACAGCAATATCCAGCTTGGTGTGCTGTATTAATTTGCAAGGACTTTTTAATTTCAGACAGGGCCAAGGAATTATTTATCTCTCTTCCTCCTTTAAATGTTAAGTGAATATACCCCAATCTTGTATACCTTGCAGACACAAAGTCTGGTTTCAATAGGACCTCAGAAAACTGGTAACATCGTTTGCTTTTTTTCCCAATACCCTGCACCTGCAGTCTGACCATAGGACTATAAATCCTTTCCCACATCCCTTCCCAATACTCCCAAAATACTCCAGAGAGGGGCTAAGCAAGCTTTGCAGATGACACCCAAGTGTGTATCTCATTTTCTACAGATGTAACCAGAGCCATCATAAAGATGTTGCACTGCCTAGAGGAAAATGGCTCCTGGAGAAGAGCATCTGGCTGAGAATGAATTTGGGTGAGATCCAGACAACACTGGTTGAAAGACAGAAATGATCCAGACAGCCAGTTGAGCAAGATTCCTATGTTCATGCCTTAAGCATTAGCTTGCAATGAGGCTGTTCATATCCTTGGAAAAAGGCAGGATAAGCACATTGCTCAGCTGTGGCCCCAGAGAACGAACAAAGAACTCTTCACAGTCCACTTAAAAGCATCTGCAACACGGGTTTTTTCAGCCTGTTAGTTTTCCCTTTGCTTACAATATGAGGCAGCAAAACCAACAAAATCTAGAAAATACTCGTGTGCCTCCGAGAAAAAGGCCCAGCCACAAAGATCTCTGCTTCACAGTAAGAGAACATTGCTCCCTCAGTGCAGTGTCTCCAAGGCTCTTATTTGTATCAGGAGAGAAAGCACAATAAACTTTGTTCTCAAAGGTACAGCTGCTTTGGATCTTTTGATATTGACAACTGCTTTTTCATTTTCTGCAAATGGACAACTTCTACAAGAAATAATCTGAAACCTACTGAGCAAAGAGGGTTCCTGAGGCTTAATTATTCTCTTCTGCTTATGCAGTGATCTTTTAGGGTCTGTACATACTGCAGAGGCCTTTCAGCAAAGAATTTGACTTCCAGAGGTTCTGTATGTCTGCTAAAATTAAGACTTCTACTCTTCATGGGAAAAAGGTTAAAAATGGGTGATTTAAACTCTGGGAGGTCATACAAATGTCCTTCATCAGGGATGTTTTAGGATACAACAGCTCCTAAAGTAACAAATAACTGGCAAGTAGAGGTGAAAACATACATGAAAACTGTAAACAAGTAACATCCCATGAAAATAACAATTGGAGAAGCCACACACACTCTTGGGGAAGCTGGAATCCAGTTTCAGGATGGAACAGGTCTTTGAACTTGGTCCCAAACTGATGAAAAGTTATGAGTATCTTTATGAAGGAGAAGTAACTAAAACTGTTGGTATTCACTGTAAAAATCTTGAATTTTCTGCCTGGAAGCATTATCTTTCCTTTTACTGCACTTCCTCAACAGACAGCAGAAAAAGGCATCCTGGGGTCTTTTTCCTGAGGCATTTGTTGGTATAAGCAGTCACCTACAGTTTAGTCACCTAGATTTTCTGAGGTCACAGCATGACCAAGTAAGATGTGCTCCTCTAAATATTTCACTTGTATTTCTTCCAGTTCACATTCAGGAGTAAGCAAAAGTAAAATAACTGTACAGCTCTTCAGCTTTTTTCTTTTCTTACTGGTGATTGCACAGTATTGGTTTTTGGGGGATATTTGTTCTCAAATTTCTGTCTCAACAGCAAAGATGTATTCAGAGTGTATTCAAGTCATCCTGTTAATTTTCCATGTATGTTTTGCATACATGAACTGGAGCATTGGTCTTGATTGGTTAATCTGTGGGCCTCATAAGGACAATAAATTCCTACAACATTTTCCTCCTGTTGATGCCTTCCTTGTAGTCTCTTGTTGGCTCACCAGCTGTGCTGCTTATCACAGCTTCATTTACTTTATGAAAACTCTTTAAAATGTTCTCCATTAAAAGCTGTGTAGAAAACTCAGTGTATGCCTGTGAGACGCTTGTAGGAACATGTAGTTATTGGGAGGAATAAAATAAAAAGATGCAAAGCTACTATTCAATTGGTATGTGCACAGCCATGCTGTACTTACTGCCATCATGAATAAAGCATTTGTTTTGCTAAATTGTATGTATATTTCTAGAGGGGTACTTAAAAGACAGGGCTTGTTAGAGATGGCATGGAAATGCAGAATTTCTCCTGTTTCAGTGTTCAGATCATAAGGTATAATCATAAATCCTGACTGCAGTCTGACAAGCTAAAAGGGTGCACGGGACTCCACTAGAAATCTGGGAATTTCTTTTCAATGACCATTTGTATAACCCAGCTCCTCTAAGGAATGAACAGCCAGCCAATCCATGTCACGGTATAGTGGTGTCGTCCCTCCCAAAATGCCCTGTCACTGCAAGAAGTCCCAGCAGAGACAGGACAGTGAACACTCCAAAACACTTTCTTGATCAGCCTCTGCCTCCTGGAGCCTTTGCAAATCAGAAGATGCAGTGTGAACATTTTGCTCTCAAGGGGATATAATGAAAGCTGACATGCTTTGATCTGCTAGGAGACTCCCAGGAAATACTGCCATAAAAATGCTGGGTTCCCTGGGGACTTCATGCTTATTGATTTGGTTGGTGCTTCTTTCTATATTTTGAACTGTTACTTGAAAGCTTAAATCCTTCTTCCTTCCCTAAAAGAGAGTTACCAACCCAATTGCAAGATGTCTACACCAAAGCTTGCCAAATGCTTTCTGTGTCCTTCCCTGTTGTTCTGATAGAGGGTGGCATTTTCTTTCCTTTATTAGTATGCTGGTATCTTGATGGAGATCAAGAAAACTACTGTCTTAATGGGCTTGACAAAGTGATTCCTGCTTTAACAGCTTTTGCTTCAAACGCTGTTTACAAAAATTTAATCACAAGTTTCTTTTAACTCCCTAATGCAAAAGGGAAAGGAAAACCTAAGTGCCTTTCTTTTCCGTGTCGTTTTTGATTTACCGTTCTAGCTAACTTTTATGTTTTGTAGCATAAATATTATTTTCTGTTTTTTCCTCCTTGCAGGTTAATGTGCATCAAAATTAGGTAGTAATGGTAATTTCTTTCCATAAAGCCAGTCCTTTTACAGCTGTATAAATTGTGTGATTCTATCACATGGTAATATATACATATTTCTATGTGAATATCTGTTGAACCTTCTTTGAAAGCATCAGCTACACGTTCATGAAGTCAAAAGGCTTATCATCAACAAAGATTTGATGTTTTATATTTTAACATCTTATGGAGGTAGCATTCTAAAACTATGCAAACTCATGCAACGGATAGAACTTCCTGATGTAATTTTGTTGTCCGGTGTTTTGTGACACTAAGCTATTCCTAAATTATCTCCTTGAGAACAAAAGTCAATGTTCTCAGATATGCTTCAGGATTATTGGCATGGTCCTAGAAGGATGTAAATACCTGAAATATAGTACAAGCAGAATCTGAATAGATAAACCCACCATTTGAAGATTCACAAGAGTCTTAGCTTGCAAGAAAGCTTGTCACTTCAAATCCTGTCATCACCCAGCCCAGAAGCATTGCTGTATTTACTGTGCTGTGTATCCAGCTAATTCTTGCATTCCACAGGCAGTTCACGTTTCACAAGACAGGTATCTCCAAAAACTTTTGTTCTGCATTGTTTGGGCAGTGACAGTTTCCTAGTAATCTTGTGATTCTCATCTGAGAGCATGGACAAGTTTTTCTTGGTTTCAGTACTTAGGCTTTCATTAGGAAAATTTGAACGGAGACTGAATTCTAAAATTTATGTCTCATTTTCTGAGGTAATCCACACCCAAGTCTGCTTTCCAAGACCAAGTCAGCAGAGATTGTGAATCCATAGGATAATATATAGAAAGTGTATTCACTAAAATACTTCAATTTTCACTGACTTGTGCTCATGCATTTGCATTCTTATATTATTATGGATAGAAATGTTGTTCAGTGGTAAATGGAAGAAAGACATGGAAAATAAATGAGCCATTTACCTTATCCACTGCTACTTACTGTTCCATATCAAAAATGCTTATTTAATATTTCAGATCCCTGAATATCTTAAATCTGTGGATGTTTAGAAAAAAGGCTTTTCTACTTTTGCAAAATTTGAAATGTCACAGGAAAATCACCCCATTTGTGACTCAGACTAAAAGATTTGGTACTTTTCAATTTCATGTTCTAAAAATGGCATGGATCTGAAGTTTATTTTCTTCATATCTTTTCTTAAAAAAAAAACCCTAAACAACTGGAAAAATTGCTCGACCTAAATAGCTGTTCCTTTCCTCACATATATCAGAGATTTTAAGTCATTTTCAGAAGTTATTATAGCTTCCTCCAATCCTCTTATTCTCTGTAACTCTTGGAACCTGGCAGCTCAATCAGGTGTGAAAAATAATCTAGTTTTCATAAGTACACTAAATATGTTGGAACTTGGGTTTTCAGTAAATAGATGACATCAAATATTCTTTTTTTTTTTTTTTTTAATGTTCATTCCAAGATAGTTGCACTACCTACAAATGGCAGTGAACTAACATAGAGGACTGGAGCATGCATTTTTGTGCTCATACAAACCATGCTGGAGACTTGAAGACATGCATTTGGAATCTTTGTCCCTGTTTCTGAATATCATGACTCTTTATTTAGAATATGACTATATCTCAAACTAAAAATAAAATAAGGAAACATTTTCCTATCTTTTTTTCTCTTTCCCTCACAAACTGCATAGATCTCACAGGCACAAACTTGAATTGTACAATCTGTTCCTTGGCCTCATTGGAGGGACTGAGGAGTTTTCCTGCCTACAAGCATAAGCATATAGCAGAAGTCTCTAAATTGAGAACTTGCTCATTTTAAGCTGATTCTGTAATCAGAAGCCCAGATCTGAATCACATTCTGGAAACATTTGTCTCTTGGCACTGATTACAGGGAGAGTTTAAGGTGACTTCAGCTCCCAATTTAGGCATTTAGCTGACAAAGTCATCACGATGGAGAGTGAATCCAGACCCTAACGCTGCCATATTCCCAGTCCAGATAACACATGAAACCTGGTTGTAGCCAAAGGGGATGGGAGCTGTGTATTTGACTCCAAGCACATAGATACTCTCCTCAGACCCTTATTCAAAACTTACCAGAATGTTTAACCTTGGAAAATAAGGGCATACAGAAATATTGACACAACCTTGAAAGCTGTAGCTCAAACATGTCTGCAGTAAAATGTATTAAGCTTGTAGCTTTGACACGAGAATGGGATGATGCATAACTCAATGAATACAAGAGGTCTTTTCCTTTGAAACTCCAGACAGCAATGCTCGATCTCTGCAAATCTTAACAATATTTAAATAGCTCTTTGTCACTTTCATGAATGCTTGTTTACAAACCACTCAATCCCACTGAGTGCAAATAAAAATTGACAGGTAACACTGTAATTGAAGGTGCATGTGTATATGCTGCAGTGTTTTTTTTTTTGTGCGATGTTGTGTTGGGCTGTGCCAAACACAATGGAAAAAATTGAACCATTGCAGTCATTTTAACAAGTCATTTGGCTGCATGCATGATGTAATCTACTTCTGGGTCTCGTGAATGCATTCAACTTTACTTGTTAACCAGCAAAACATTATTTATTAATGACTTCTTCATGCTTTATTAAGCCTAATGTCAAAACACCTCTGTGGGACTCTAGGCATGTTCTCTCTTTGTATTAAACCCGACTAAAGAAAATGAAAAATTATGCATCAAAGCTGCAGATAAAACCCAGTAGATATCCATTCAATTTCTCTTGATCCTGTCAGATGATGTTTCTGAATATTTGCGAAAGCACAGAACTTGATTGTATGCTGGCTTAAATTGAAGCATTCTGCAATTTCAGATGTGTGTAATTAGGGTGCCTTAGAAACCTAACAAGGCTACTGCAGTCTCCAAAGCTGAGCAAGTGCTCAGATGGCAAAAACTGACAAGTTCACTGTAGAATTCTTGCTTTTTTCTCTGAGCTGAAGTTCCATATCACAGGGAAAGGCTACTTCATGGGAGCATTAAAATTAAGCAAAGTAGGAACAGGTTGAATTACCTGTGACTCCTGCGGTTTGAGATGGCTGGTATGGCTCAGGAAACTAATACTGCAGTTTATTCTAGCACTGACATGAGAGTCTAACCCAGCAGGTCTTAACCCACAAGAACATCCTGGGACATACTTCATGGCTCTTCTACATGCATTGGTATTCAACATTGATTAAGCAACACCAGCTGTTAGACCATAGAAATATAGACAGACTGGAATAAACTCGTGATTTTATGTAGTTGAACAAATGGTAATTTCAAGAAAGTCAGCATGTTCATAAATTTTTACATGAAAGAGAAGCCTTCAGATAAAGCTTCTAGTTCTCATCTTACATTTGAAAATGAACCTTTTATACATGTAATTTTAAAAAAATATTTTGGTTAACAGACTTAATAATGTTCAATCAGAATTGCCTGAGTTATAAAAATAAGCAGAAGTCATATTAAAAAACTTTAAAAGTAAGAACTTTTAAGACTTAGAGGTCAGTTGCTTTAATGAAACCACAATATTTAACACCTGAAATGACAACACAACAGTTTAGCTGTTAAAATATAAAGTTTTTCACAGTAGAAATGCTGTTTTGTTTTTACTGAAGACAGAGGTTCATCATAGGTTTTCTTGGAGAGCAGAAATAAGGTGTAGAGCCTTAATTTTACTCTTAACTAACCCTGGCCTATGTCAGATAAACAAGGTACAAAATTTGACCAAAGACATAGGCCAAAAAATATTGGGTCACTTTCCAACCCCAGCAACAGAAATCTATGGAGAAAAATTCCTGGAGGGTGTTGTAGATGTTTTGGACACTGCATAATCACTACTGCTTTATTTCCTACTTTCTGTTTGCAATTACTACCAGTTATGAATATTTAATGTGAGCTTGTTTTGCGCTTTTCCTTTTTCTTTCATCTTGCTACTTTCATCATCTTTCAAAACATCTGAGAGATCAATGTAAGGCAATGGGATGGTTGGGGAATGTACCATATCGTTACCATATCACAGCAAACATAAATAATTGGGAGGACAGATCCTCAGCTGGTGCCTGTGAACAGAGCTGACCCAATTTTGGTAGAAGCTGTCCAGTTACAGGCTGTCATGCAGAGACCTCCTGGCATAGAGGTTTCAGTAACATAAATTGAAGAGTGCCAGGCTTCCCTGCTGGAGTGCTTTGTCCCATTTTCTGCCAAGTAAACACTGGAGCCTGGTTTGTCTCTTTCCAAGTGGGTGCCTCATCATCAGAGAAAGAGTCCTGCCTGTCTGGTGCATGGTTTTTGTCTGGCACTAGCTATAAAGCTGTGAAATTAGCCAGGGGTAGTAGAATAGGGCTCTGTTCTTTTTCTTCTGGTTATCTTTTGTGATAAATAATTGATCTTGCTGGAGATGTTAGCAAGTAAATCCCAATGGGAAGGAAGCACCCCTGATGGCCCAGAAAAAAATTCTGAAATGACATAGAAGCAGGATCAAAATAAAAGTCACATCCTTTCCATTGGTGGTTCTTAATATTTAGCTTGGTTAACTGCAGAGAGATTTTCTTTCAGGGTGTGGGTTTTGTTCCCCCACATTATTCAGCCACCGTAGTTATTACAGCTTTTCCTCTTCCCAGCCTTCCACATGCATTGCCTATGCTACATACAGAATACAGTGTGTAGATGATGGAGGGGTGTGAAGTGTGGCATTGTAGTGCTGTGCCCAGCTGTCTGCTCTAGATCCAGCTCAAGGAGACTTGCACTGCCTAAAGGCCAGAGAAAAGAGGTAATCTGCCTTTCTAAGAAGTGTAAGGCAATGCAGGCTGGTCACCGATACCATGGCACTCGGGCACGCTGCAGGTATCGACCCAATGGCTGCTATTTGCTGCTTTTTCACTGCTGTTAGTGTATGCTCAGAGATTTGTGCTGATAAGAAAGCGGAACTAGAAGATGTCACATTGGGCCCTTTATGTATTTGGTTACCTTTTCTTTTAGTATAAAAAATATGTCAATAAAATTGCATTTGTTTTAGAACCAGGTAAACATTGTTCACCACTAAGACTAATAGAGCCCAGAAACTCAGCAGTAACTCATTTTAGACCAAAGGGAAACTGTCGAGAGCTTGTCAGATCCCTCTAGATTACAAGGGAAGCAAGCAAGTCTGTACTGTACAGATTTCCCAGGAGTACACAATTAAAAATCATCCTGTTCAAGAGCTACTTTATATGCTTTTGTTTTTAATAAAGCCCTTTGAGACCAGCAGTGGTGTAATATTCATACTGCTTTTGGTCTGTGTATGGTCTCCATGCTGCTCGTTGTCAATCTACCACACTCGCTTCTCAACCGTTTGCCGTTTAATGAGAAACCCAGGATTAGATGGAAGGTCACCCACTCCTTTACACAGATTCAGTAAAAGCTCAGTTTCATTTATTTGATTTCCAGAAATGCAATTTCAGATGATTGCTGTGATGTGGTGATATTACCATTCCTGCGAACGCACCGTTTCTTCAGAACACAAGTTGTCTGTTTACACTTACACTGGTTCTCACTGCGGCATCCACCCCTCCCTGAGGAGAGCAGAGCTGTGACAAGCTTCACCCACGAGCTGACTTTGGTACACAGCATCACTGACATTGATGCCTGGTGCACTGTCACATCACCTGAGCGGTGCGTGTGGCAGAGCTCACAGGCAACAGTGTGGCACGTTTCCACCTGAGGTGTTGCTCAGAGGAACTCTCTATGGATGGAACCATCAGCTGTGACAGGACTCTGGTGAAATTTGGGTTACCCCTGTGAACCCATGAAGCCAAGGACACAAAAATCCTCATGTCTTAAATCGGTGCAGATACTGGCAGGTTTGCTCTGGAAAACAACAAGAGGGCAAATATGCTCAAAGAGCTGGGTTCTGTGCATTGTCGTCATGGAGATTTCACTTAGTCATGTAATTTTTACCCTTTGTTGTACGCATGTGCCTCCTATCATTCTATATCACACAGTGAAATATAACCTACTGCATATGAAGTAATGAGAAGGGAGAATCATGTAAAATTAATGTTTTAGTGATCGGACTTTTGCTTTGCTTTGCTTATGACTGGAGGAAAAGCATATGTGGAAAGCTCTTCTATACCCTCAATTACTGCTGCTCCAGGCTATTTCTGCTGTTGTAGCAGTTCTGATAAACATACAGAAGAAAATCACTTTTCTGTTGACAGCACATTTGCTGGTATTTCTGCAGCAGTTCAGTAATGTCTTTGTTGTGTAATTTTGTATTTTAATAGTCAATTAAAATTCCCATTGAATTGGAAAAATGGACCTAAGACTTTCTGAAGATTATTCGGCTAAAAGTACACATGAGACTTTCTGAAAATCACTGCTGTGACACTATCCAAACTTACTCAAAAGCCTCACCTTATCACAACAGGAAAAGTAGTGAGGCAAGAGAAAACATAAGTACATTCCTTCATAAAGGAGTCTGCTGTTTAAATGATTCTCATTTCTCTGTCATGACCATGTCTCCTTTGTTTTTTCTCTGACATCACCAGCAACATCATGTCTCTTCTCTTCTGCCTTTGTTAATTTTTCCAACTCCTTTCTGTGTTGTCTCTTTCTCTTTTTTTGTTGTTTTTGTTTTTTTCCTCTTGTCCTCATGTTCTCTACTAACAACAAAAAATGCAATGCCTTTGTGATGAGGATAGGAAGGTTATGAATAGTCCAATAGTCAAATTTCAGAAGTTTCAGACAGGGTTTGTGTGAATTATTTTTGTTTTGTTTTGTTTTGTTTACAATTTTCATAATAAATGTGTTTACAGCCTGCACGTTAAAAGGAATGAAAGTAGCAAAGAATACCTAAGAAAAGCTCTGTATAAGTACACCATTAACAGGTGGCAAGGCATGCAAACACAAGTCATTCCCACTCACTTCTGCCATCCCCACAATGTTATCTTCAGTCCCATGACACTTGATGGGTTTCTTAACACCTCAGCTGCTGGAGTGACTTAGTGCATGAAGAACTATTCTTCCATTCAGCATTTCTCAGTTTCTCCCAGTTTCATTACAGGATATTTTTTTTCCAGACATCATCAGAATATGATGATCATCAAAAAAATATCAGTAGATATTCTTTTGACCCTTTTAAGATGATTTCCTCAGGATCTTACTCCATACAAAGAGGTAACAAGCTTATGTAATGCAGTGCACTGCCAGATGTGTTGTGGGATCGTGTTCATAATATTTAGCAACTCTTGCAATTGCTCCACAGAGGAAGCTTGTTTCAGCTTCCACTGTAAAACACTGCAAGCAAGGCAAATGACAAGATTTGGGAAAAGCCATAAATAGGAAGTTCACAATTCAAGATACAAGCAAATCCATAGCATTATTGTTTGAGAGAATAATAATAATAATTTTAGCCCTTTGGAAAGACAAGGACAGACAACAACAACATTTTTCTGCAAACAACATTTCAGTATTCCTCATTCTATTGCTTCTGGACTTTTGGTTTTCTACTATGGTGTGCAAATAAAAGTGAATTGGCACTTTCAAATGTACTTCTGTGACTCTTCAGATCTGTTATTAATGTGGATTTTTTAAGGCACAAAAGGACTGTGATTAAATGATATGAAAAAAAATACAGTGGGCATCTGCTTGCAGGTCATTCTTCCTATTGTTTACTGCAGATGGTGAAGAATCATTCTGAACAAAGATGAACATTTGTTGAGCACACAAATAAGCTTTTACAAGGAATAAAATCTGGGCATGATGGGCTGGGGACAGTGAAAAGGGTAGATTTTAAAAATTGCAAAAGTAGTAAGGCCCATGGGAATTGTGAGTGAGTCAAGGGCTTGCTGGAGGCAGGTGTATGGGTCAGTAGCAGAAGGACAATCAGCAAGAACTAAAAGTGGCATTATTTTATTTCAGCATTTCTTTGTGCTTGAAACATTCATCCCACCTACAGAAATATTTGCTTCTTCCCTGGTGGGACCTTCACAAAGGTCTGGTGCACAGTCTGGTTTCAGCTGCAGGTATTGAGCAAGGAGAAAAGACTGATGCCACATGGATACCTGGTCCTTGTCTGCAGTGGCCTAGAGATGCTGCTGTGTGCTCCCAGGCACCTCTCAGCACTCCCACACAGAGGGCAGAACACTATAGCATGTTTTTTACCTACAAGCTTGAGCTCTCTGCCATGAAAAGAGAGGGTGCATAGAGAAGTGACAGATTTTTGTCCTGAAATGCAGCCAAGGTAAGCACCCAGGGACTAGAGTTGCCTATATAAGCATTTGTTTCTCTTATTTGTCTGTGTTATGTCACAGTATTTAGTTCATTATTACATATAGGATTTTTCAGACCTCTGCTTCATTCACTGCACAAGGAGGGAATAGGGACTGAGAACAAACCAGCAATACAGAGAAGAAAGATGGTAATCTCTGTAAGATGCCTGTCTTGTGTAGTAAGAATGGGAATTAGGTCAGTTAAGGCAGAAAAATGCAGAAAGAAAAAAAGTAAAACACCTGAGACTTCAAAAGTGGATATAGCAATTTTAGCAGTTACTGCCCACCAGCTGTTCAGTACTGTGCTTTAGCTGAAGGTTTCTGCCTTCACAGCTGAGTTGTACTCACAGTTAACAACTTAAAGCAAGCCCACTGGCTTTATGCTGCAGCTGACTCAATCTCTTGGCAAGGGCATTAAAACAAGGTGGCTGTGGACGTTGTAACAGCAAGGGAGGGCAACTCCTTAAATTGCTTCAACTCTATCCCAAAGAAGACATACCTAGAGAGAAAACTCTCTTGACCTCTGCCACAGGCTTCCTGGTAATGCTGGGCAGGTGACTAAAATTTTTTCACAGTTGTCCCCTAAGTGCATTTTACTCCCAATTCATTCCTTTTGGCTAAGCAAAAGGAAATATTTGGGGCCTATTGGCAGAAACAGTGAATAACTCTCAACTGCAGTTGAAGGCCCTGGGTAGCCCCCACCACCCCCAAGCATGCCATCGGAAAGGGGTCAGGTTAAAGGTTTCTCAGACTGGTTTTTGAGTTCATTGTTATATTTGACAATTCATCTTGAACACCTGTGGTCAGTTCTCTGTCTTGTGGGGTGACACTAGTGATGCTCTCATCCCACACAGGCCTTGTTAACATAAATTTTTTTGAGCTTTGAAAAGAACGTCACTAGAGAAAGACTTCATTTAAGGAAGCTGTCATTCCTATTAGAGGTAGAAAGTGAAATTCAGCCCATCTGTTGTGTACCGCTGTCCGATTTCAGCTTTTTCTCTCATACTTGTAAAATTCTTGAATGTGACAAAAATATGACAATTTTTTTTTTTTTTTGAAGTTGCTCTTCAGAGCATGTGGCAAATGATTCTTGGATATCCTTTTCACACTTTCAATGTGTGAGTGAAAGGATGTATGAAGAGACTTGTCTGCCTTTTCTTTCCTTTTCTTTTTCTTCATTCGAGCGTGTAATGTCTCCTTTCCCAATATTACCCAGCGCCTTTCTGCATGTGCCCTGTTGTCTGCATTGGTTAGCTTTATTCTGTCAACTCAAAGCAGTGTTGATTAGGAAGCTGATATGGTTGCTAACAAGCTGTATCTAATGTGTTGATTTCAGTCCACAAGACAAGTTTTCTTGGTACTATTTAAGTACTTAGTGTAATAATGGTTGATTTATTTTTTGGAAATTTGCCTTACATCATCACTAGATGTAAGAATTGTTTGCATTCCTATGATGCAATCATCAAACAATGAACCAAGCAAGACCCACCAGCTCCGTTATCTTCTTGGGTGCTGCTTAATAGTGACACTGCATTTGTGATGAAGAAATAGCAGTTTGAAATATCCCCTATTGATAGTGCCAGAAGAAAGCTGGAAAATCTCCAAAACTCTCTCATTTTAAAAACACTGCTGAATTTCTTTGCGAATGTATGAATATACATATCTTGCTTGTTTGAGCAATGAGAATTTTTTTCTCACTTGACTGTATTTTCTATTTGTGGTACATATTGGTTCAGAAAGAGATTAAAGCTTACCTCATGTATCAAGGAGGCTGAGAGGTGGGAATTTCAGTGTTATGTGTATTAAAATTAGGAATTTATATTTTTTTGTCTATAATCCATTTTGAAAATCAGGGGGAAGTTGGAGAAAAGCATACACTACATGTTAAGCACAACTGAATTTTCATGTAATGGAATTGTTCCAGAATTGAAGGATACTGCTTAGAAACATCAGGACACTGATTAGAAAACATATTAACAAGTCAGTAAAGGCCTGATTTCTACAAGAATTTCAGCCCCTTTTGTGTGAATAGAAACAAGAACAAATTAGGAAACATTCTTTTTTATGCAGTCACATGTGAAGGAATGACTATACCCTTCTTTATTTTAGGTGACATTCTGTATATTTTCTTCTAATGTTGGTGGGCAAACCACAGAGATGCCTCAGGCTTAGGGAAGGAAATATTTGCCTCCCAGATCCTGCTGCCACCTTCCAACCAGCACCCAGGGAGGCAGGTACCCCCCAGAGCAGTGTCTGACCCAGCCTTACCCCTGCCAGTGACTTCTTTTCAACCTTTGTCACTGCTCAGGAAGGACAACCATAACCAAAATTACAGAAGGACATAGAAGGAAATAAGTTTGAAGGCAATGATGAACTCATGGATGGGTGAATGGAGAAAGGCTTCTTCTTTTTCCTTCACTGCTGAGCTGTCAGTCAGCCGAAACAAATTAGAAAGTGTAAGTTGCAGCCCATGCAAAGCCAAGAGAAGGCAGTACATCAGAAAAGACCCCTGACTGCAAACCCAGGCGAACAGGATGCAAATTTAACTATGCTATTATTGCTCAATGGGGAGGATTTCTTGGGGAAAAAAGGCAATAAGCACAGAAATATCCTTGGGCAAGTGTTAGTCTCTAGTGTGACCTGAGCAAACTGTTTGATTGTGAGCCATGGAGCTGAGCCCATGACTTGTAATAGCAATAAAAAAGCAATTTATGCAAAATGGGGGCAATCCTCATCACATAGTATCTAGAGAATATGCAATTCTATAGGTGATTATTTAAAAAAAAAAAAAAAAAAAGGACAAAAGAAAAAGGGGTTTGCATAAGTTATTTAAAAGATTTTTAGTACGCTGTGACTAGGAAAGTATTAAGAAAACTAGAAAGGGTATGGCACTTGAAGAAAAGGCCATTCCATTGTTGGAATATGGTGTGATAAAAAGCAGGATTCATTTATATAATTATTACAGAGACTCTGTAGTCATAGAGTAGTTTAAAATTATGCCATGATTCTCCAAAATAAACCTCTCTTCATGAAGTCTTTACCTTTCCTACTTGGTGCTTTTATTGAAACCACAACAAATCTAAAAATATGAAGAGATTAATAACTATTTCTAAAATACTGTAACACTGTCCTGGGTTTGTTTTATCTTGGGTTTATTTTAATCTTTTTTTTTAACTCATAACATCTTCAAATGATTTAATGTAGGCATTGTAAGCATAGCCACTCTGAACAGAATTGCATACTGGTACCTTCATGTATATTAATCAAAATTGAAAGACATATAGCTTTACACTTTGGAAAGCAGTCAGTAATTCACACTGAGTGGTCCATTTGATATGCATAGAAAGAAAACACAAAGTATTAAATCAACATTTAATATCAGATTTCTTTAAGTGTGTAAACTTACATACCTGACATCATTAATCAAATTTGGTATATTAGTTCATAAATATTTACATTACTTTTTAAAGTAATAAACAGCTACATTTGCTGTTACTATGTAAAATATTAATTATGGTAGAGACTTTCAAAAGAACTAAAGCAAAATGGACACCCTGAGTTAAATCAGCCTAGTTATGAAAGTTAGAAACAATAAAGGGTTTTGAATGGATTTCAGAAAGTAGTCAAGGAGACTTTTACACCAGTGGTTTGTTTTTTTTTAAATGGACGTCCACATTCTTATCGCCACTTCTGGGGTGCTGAGTGCTTTAATCACTTGTCGTTTATTTCAGTTTTTAAAATTCTGTATCCACTTCTTACATTTCTGCAGAGGCACCAAAGGATTTTGGTCTAAAGGAATTTAAAAATTTCCTCTTATCAGGAAGAACAACCAAACATTACTATTACTTTGCTGTAGCCACAATACAATCAGCAGACTCTTAAAAACATTAAAGTTAGGAAAGACAACATTTAGATCTGAAATAAAGCAGTATTTTTAAAACTTTTTAGCAAGATCAGGCCTAATTGATACCCACTGGTTATTGATAGGGACCTTATTAACTCTGAATAGTTTTATTAGCTTTTGTTTCTCAGTCCCAGGATCATGGAGGTACTTCTCCATCCCAATCCAGGGTTGTGTCTGAGATTTTGCACCTACCCCATATGCTTGGTGTTTCCTTTTGTTTTGCTCAAGCAAAAGTGGTACCAAGTGTGTGGTAGGAAGGGGAGAGGAAAAGGATGTGAGAAAGACTTGCAGGTATCGCGGCAAAAGTCTGCTGTCCTCAGCTCCACATTGGCATGTGGAAGCTGCTTTGGCCCCAGTAAAAGTAGTGACTGGAGGATCATTCCAGCATATATTTCAGCACTGAGAAAACAACCACCATATTTTAACTAATCCCTCAGATTGATGCCTGATTAGCAAGACATTGCTGATGATTAAATGCTTTCAGAATATATATGTAATCAACTTTTCACACAAATTTTATAGTTTGCAGAGAAAGTGGTAATTGGATAATGTTAAGCATGTTCCTTCGAAACACTGCTATCATGAATTAAATAGTAGCTTATTTAAATAGTTGCTCCTGTTTAAAGGCCTTTTTTTTCAGTCTAAAATATTTATTCCAGATTTCAGTTTCAGAACAAGAGCAAATTATTTCTGCAACTAAGTAGTTTATAGTTTCCTTTAATTTATTCCATTTCTGTCATTATATTGTCCTTGAAACTATTTTCTGTCACTGTCAAACATGATAGCCTCAGGACAGAAATGGAAGTGAGATAATGTATCTCTATGAGCTTTTCTGGTGAAATGTTTTTAAAAGTTTTCAAAAGCAGCCATTTGGATTTAAGCAGAAGATGAAAGAACAATGAAACTAGAAGATTAAAGGAACAAAAGCATTTATTTTAAATGTTATTATTCTAACATTCCAATATTAATCCTTGAACACCGTTATAATTGTACCAAATGATTTACATAAGTAACAGAAAAAAAATTTTATGCTACTTCTTCTATTCCTCTGTGAAGAATAATGTCTTCTATCAGTATCTTTTTTCATAATTAGGATTCCCAAAGATGTGTCACTGTGACATTTTTCTAAATATGATCTTAAATAAATCTTATAAATATGATCTATAAATAAGAGGTTTAACTTTTATGTTTCATAAGATTATCCAACCAATTCCTAAAAACATATAATACATTCTCAGCAATAATTGTAAGTTCAATGTGTGCTGTTTTTCCATTACATAGATAACCTAAATAAAACAAGAAAATCCAAAAAGTAAGACTTTAATTTTGCAATAGTGTGGAAGGAAGAGTGAGGGGCAGAGATTAGAAGACTTATACTTTCCCTGTATTATTTCAGTGTGTCTGTTATAGGATTTATCATTTATTTCTCATATGCTAGCATTTTAAGTTTTTTTTTTATTTTTTATTTCTCTTTTTAACCACTATTACATTTTCTAGACTGGACTGCTTGTCATTTAAGTTTTGAATTTTCACAGACTGACGTCCTTAGAGGATGATTGACTGGCTGACTCAAGGAAGCCATGTCTTGATTTCAGGAAATGTGATTCAGGCATCCTTGCATTGGTCTGAATGTTGCAGTGTTTTCTTTACACAAAATTACTCTTACATGTTTGTTTGCCTTTTTATTTTCTGCTTCCTTAGAACTAACTCCTTCATCAATACCTTGCAAAAATGCAAATAAGCATATTTTCTCCTTCAAAGAGACACAAAGAAGGACTGGTTCAATAAAATCAGTGAGGATAGTCAGAAGTCTTACTGCTTTAACTCACCTCAAGTTAGCTATGGCCTTTCTTCATCCCTGTTTTGATAGCATTGCTGATGAGCCAGAAATTAATCTGTGATAAAATGGTTCATATAAGATTGGCACATTTGTGTATAGGAGCTGAGAGCACAAGTCCTCATCTGCACCCCTGATGACACAAAATGACACAGCAGTCATTTTGTGCAAACAGGATGGAAGCCCCGTTTATTTTGTTGATCTTGCCACACTACATATTCCTCATCCAATGCAAAGTTTGCTGCGCAGTGCTTCTCTTAAACTACCACTTCAGCCACTTAACAATTTCCCTACCAGTGATTACTTCATTACAGAACAAGAACTCTGCTGGGTTTTAATCTTTTCCTGAAGAATACTGGTTGGGTAATATGAAACAGAAGAAAGCAGTTCAGTTTACCTGCTCCTCCACAGGACAAGCACAAAGGGATATTATATGAGTGTGTGTGCATGCATGTAGGTATGCTCATCCCTTTAAAGATGAGGAAATTCCAATGTTGCTCAAAATTTTTCAGCCATAGCTGTTTAACTTGCCTTACAGAAACACATGGACACACAAACATCCACACCTATGTTTATATAATTAAGTTCATTTCCATATCCATGCGCAGACATGTATTTTTTAACATATTCACAAAAAAATGTAACTGCAAGTGCATATGGTTAAAATTGCAAATAACTGCCATACTAATAAAGTGACTGAAAAGACCCAAAATATAGGAGTTACATGCAGTTTTACATCATGTGGGCGTGCCCTTTTCAACTTTTCTTTACTGTCAAAAGAGTTTTATAAATCATAAAATCATAGAATGGTTTGGGTTGGGTTGGATTGGAGGGACTGTTAGATACCTCCTAGTTCCAAGTGCCCTGCCATAAGCAGGGACACTGGCATGAATCCTAAACATTTTCTTATCAAAACCCCACACAGGGGGATGTATGTCTGATGCCAAATCACATGGAAATAAAATATTACTCAGAAATGCTAACTAGTATTTCTTAAAATGCTTTTCCTAGTAAAACGAGAAATAGCTATTCTGGCATTATTAAAAAACATGCTTCAAAAAGAAAAAAAAAAATCAGACAAATAATTCTTTTTGGAAATGCTTAGTAAATACGGTTAGTTCAGTATCTGGGCATCTATCTGGGGCGATGCTGCCTTTTAGGGACACGGGTGACCTTGTGCCTGACCTCAGCAGTACTGGGGATGCTTTGTGTCACTGGAAGGGACAAGGGAGAGGATGGAAACAGGAATGCACTTAGAAGAGGTTTTGAAAGTGCCAGCAGATGGCATGCACGAGTCCTCAGCAGTGGGGTTTGCGTGGGGAGGGGAGGAGGGTTTTGAAACAACAAAACTTCCATGAGTGCCCTAGATGACTTGCTGTGAACAGCTTTTGAACATGACTCTAAATATCAAGATCTCTGACAAGGTTATGCTAGGTAAGGAAAAAGTAAAAGAACCCCAAACTAATGAATATATTTAGGAAAGGATTTGTCTGAGTCATTAAAAAAATATATCTCTGTAATTCTAAGAAAGCTCAGTTCCTATTACAGATACAGATTAAGGATTCTATTTGTATGCACTTTTTGATCTGCACACTTGTCTTTGTTGAAGTTTTTTAAAAACACATTAAAAACATCAGCATTGCAAAAAAGGTTTAAAAGGAACTTGTCTTCTGAAAGATGTTTGTTTCATTGATGTTTGAGTTTGCACAGAAGTAGTTATAAAAACTGCACCTCTGATCACCAGAAAATGGATTCTTGTCAAAGGCACCAACTGCCCTGACAGTGTGATGTGATGTCTTGCTCTCTCTCACTGCCAGACTCAGCTACAGAAATAGCATAATTATATGAGTAGCAACAATTCCCCTTATCTAATATGAACACTTGCTAGTTAGCTGTATTTCAATGTGCTAAAGAAGAAATAGAGAATTAAAACTTATGCTGAGGTTGTTTGGTCCAAGGGAGGTGGTTTTCCTATTGGGTTTGTGATGGATTGTTTTGTTCATTTGGGTTGTTTGGTTTTTTTTTTTTTAATTCTACACATTTGAAAATATGCCTTCTGGCCTCCTCTGGGCACTCTTTTCCCTGAAAGCAAAATTTCTGTTCTGCCTGACTCCTCGTGCCACTGCATTACCATGACCTTCTGACTGTGACATTTGAGAACTAATTTTTTCAAATAAATTCAGTAGATAATTCTCCATTTCTATCTTTCATTCTCCTATAAGAAGATTTCCCACGTGTAAACATTACCAACAGATCAGTCCAGATATCCTCATGCTAATCATAAAGACAACCAACTAACACTCCAAAATTCCTGATCTAAAGATTATTATCATCAAGGAAGGTTCTTCTAGAGAAAACTCTGAATGGTATATGAGGCAACCAGGATAATCATTTTCTAAATGATCAAACTCATGAAACTATTTGGATATTTAAGTCACAAAAATGAAATAGATATAATGATATTAGGAATTAGAGAGCCTTTGATATTAAAATATCTAGCTGGTTCAGTATGACTACAGTTATTTCCAAAGCATCTCACAGAATCCTAGAAACAACAAAGACATCTGGAGAAGACAAAAAAATAAATGTACTTGATTAGAGTAGGGGCAACTGGAGAAAATACAGGTAAGAATGATGAATCAAAATTTGTTGTACATTGAACAACCTAGTTAAAGTGATTATGGTTTTTGTCATTGCAGAGTTGATGAATATTTTCTGGAGCAAATGGAAATTTCCATCCCACAGTCATTGTAGCTGTCTAATATTGCTAGTATCTTAGAGGACCATGATAGTATCAAATATAAACAGATTACTGTAGACAATCACCAGCCAAAAACAACAAAGAGGCCAGATTACATCTAGGCCGTTTGATCATCAAAGCTTTAATATGCTTTATAAGCTGTTTCATTAATTATGAATGTGAAATGGTTGTGGCAATAAGATCAAGGCTTACATATTGTTGTAGTAATTATTTCAAAATTAAATATAAGTAAACATATTTAAAATTAATGTATTTATTATATATAATGCCCAATGAGCCAAACACAAAGAAATATCTAAGAGGAGATTTATCATCTGTAGGTCACTTGTATCCTTTTTGTAATGATTTCTTTCTTGCACTAAAGAGAAAAGCTAAAACAATTTCATAAAAGTGTCATCTAGTAAAAGATAACCCTTTCTTTGGAGTTATTTCTGATTTGTTGCAGAACTTCAGAAGGAAATATGACAGCACCAGGATTTATTTTTTCCCTTTTTGTTTCACACATGCTGATTTACATATTTTGCTGGTGTTGTTGAAATAGTGTACCATCTTCTGTGAACTGAAGAGACTTCATTAGCAGCAATAATACCAGCAGTTCAAATTAGAATACATAAAATTCCTTATTATTTCACATTATCACAAAATAGGCATCTTTGTCTCTATAAGTAAGTAAAAAGCATCAAAGTTTGAACACATTATCAATACCTGGACTTTTAAAGAAAATAGGAAAATAGAGATCAATTTTTAATGCCCTGCCAAAGAAATTCAGGTAAAGATTCAATGAAGTTAATCATAATTTCCACAATAATGAGGAATTAATACTCAAATCATCTACATTTGATACACTTTATATTCAGCAATGTCATTTAAATGTTAAAACAGCAAGATTTATGGGACCTCTCAAGATAATATTGATCTAATGGCTTCAGCTCAATGACAGTGTCAATTACTTTATGTATATATATATAATATGGGAAATACTAATTGTGTTAGAAAATGTACAAGACAGATAGGTCCTCCTTCCAAAACTGGAAAAAAGAAAAAAATTCCAGATTACTTTTCCTTGTAGCTGAATCAGGTTTTAATGGAAAACATTTACAGGCTTTCATTACAGAAAGTTAAGGAGCAGCTTACCTGTGCAAGCTTTAGACTATTTAAGAAAATTGGTTTAAGTGTTATTTAAAAATCCACTACAATTTTCTTTCTATTTTTATGGTTGGAACTATCATTCCCTTCCCAGTTTCCTTTTTTAGGATATTGTAACTTATTTATCGCCAGCAGTCCAATATCTGCATCATTCCATCCAAATTCATCCCCTGAAAATGCATGCTTGTTATTCCTTCTCTCAGTCCTTGCAGAAAAGTGAAAGAAACCTGGTGTTCTGCTCATTGTCTGCACTGTGTCATTTTTTTTCTCTTCATTAAATATGTCCTTGCCATTTTATGTCAGGCCTTTGCCAAACAAAATTACCTTTGGGTGTAGATCACATCCCAGCTTATCAGAGGGTGGTGTTAGGGAATAGTCAGGCAGTGGTCCATTAAACTCACACAGAGCAGTTCAGCTGCCTACATCTAAAACTACACTATGCAGACTCTTGATGAAACCTGGGTCAGTGAAGCACAGGTAAAAGATGTTCCAAATGTCTGCCCAGGCATCCCACTACTGCTTGGAGGCACTTGTCTCCTTTCTCAGCACCTTCCTGAATGCTCCACAAGGCAGGTCAATTATTGCTCAGAAAATGCCCAGCCTATTATGGGTACCAGAAGAAAATCTGTAGCAGAGCAGCTACAGAAAAAGGAGGTTTAATTTCAAGATGTTCATTGCAACAAAGCAAAAACATGTTGATTGACCCCAGCCTGTTCCATTGGGGCTAAGAAAGTTCTGAAGATTTTCTTGTCAACAAACACTCTGAGGGTAGTGTCTAAAACAAGTCCTCTGAGCTGCAGCTACTTTAAATTGATTACACATTTATTAGTAAAATACTTCTAATAGTAATGTCAAGCCTGAATGGAAGGACTGTTCAGCAGAAATCTTTCCTACAAATGCAAATTGAAACTCAATCTTTGTCAACAAAAATCAGAACCGAAACAAAAATATTTTCTTATTGGAATGTGACAAATTTTTCACTGTGAAGGTCTGAAGACTTTTCCATTGTGGGAGTGGTTGGTGCTGTCGAGATGCACCTCCATAACTCTCTGATGCTCTGGGAGATCCGTGGGGATTTCTTATAGTAGTTCACAGGGTACCCTAACTATTACTCCCAGTGGCCCTTTATATCAATTTCTGACTTCTTCTGTTAAGTTTCAGTGTGCCCTGGGAGTGATTCCAGAGCTGATGTGTCCGCACCTTGGCTAAAATATCTTCCTTCATGCCTGTCATTTGGTTCCTTCAGGTTTAAAATGTTACATTTTTTTATGGGAACCACTGAAGGACAACACCCAGCCTGTCTTCACATCCCAGAAAACGGTGATTGAAAGGAAACCACACGTACATCACAGTCTCTGAGATACTTGTGGACATTTAAAGATGTTATGCACAGAAATGTGGGTCCCTTTTGAGGTGAGGGGATATGCTGTCTCTTCCACCTCGGGTATGGGAACATGCTGGATCTGTCTGACAACAGGATGAAAGAAGGTGGCTGGTCCTTGCTGCCTGTTCACTAGCAATATGAGAAAGATATGGAACTGGCTTTGTATTTCTGCTGTCACTGACTTTCCTGTATGCAGACATGCATATTTCTTTTAAAACTCCATAGCTCTTGTCTCCCTGTGGTATATTACCCTCTATTTCACCAGTACAGGGAAGAACAGTTCTAACCAAAATGGAAATGTTCAGGCACTGAGAAATGTCACAAATAAGAGACCTTCCTCTACAGGACACATTCTAAAATTTGTTCCTGAAACATACCAGGGGAACAAGAAGAGAAGATGCCTCACAAAATACAGTAAAGCAGACCATACATGTGATGACACCTTTAAAAGGACAATTTAGCTACTTAAATATTGAAGTCCTTAAAATCTCAGATAATAGGTATTGCTGCAAGCATCTAACTCTGTGTATTCCTACTAAGACCCACAGCAATATCTTCTACTGCCATTTGCTAGTCAACCTGACAAGTTGTCTCTCAGCTTCCCCTCTCTCTCTTCTTGTATGGGTTAGAAAACAAGCATTACTGCAGCTGGTCTTTGCTTCCAGTTTTCTAATGAGCTTTTAGTTCCTTTGAAAGACACCTGCTGCATATGTTCCAATGTTATGTTGAGATTCATAATTATGTCTTCCTACTGGAAAAAAAAATCACAAGTAAATATGGTAAATGCTGAATTAATTTAATGTGTTAAAAAAAGCACTACAAAAATGATCTCCTGGGAGATTCCTCTGTGAAGAAAAACTATCCTGAGAGATGTGATACAACACTAAGCATTACTGGAGGAACCTAACAGCTCTTATGCAAGAGATTAAGAGTTAAGTCTTCATTAAGGACTGAGGAAACCTGCCTATATTGAAAATTGTGTTTGTTACCTTGAAGAAAATAATATCATTGTAATCACTGCAGGTGGGGGAATGGACTTACTTGGACATAAACTTTTCTCTAGCTGATGACTCAAATGATAACTTGTAGATTTGTTGATGACTAACAAGAACCTTCCCTGAAATCAGAGAGTAAGGTACAATTAATAAATTATTTGATCCTATCCTTCATTGTTATGTTGAGCTCAATCCCATGCAACAAGGATCAGGTTTATTTTATCTAATTAAGGAAGGATTTAATGGATTTCTTTTCTTTCTAGGTTGTTACAGAAGTCTGTGTTTTAAAGCAAATATTTCATTAATATCAATTTATTTATTTATTGGGTTGTACATAAGAGAAACTTTTGTCCTGGGGCTCATAGTGAGAAGTGCCTCCTGAAAGCAATGTCTTGGGTACTGAGTAGTAACTACTCTGTGCACCAGGGATTCGGCAGCAAAGTCATCACTTGTCTTAAAAATTATTGTAAGAGGGTTCCATGCTTCTCAGAATCCAGGATCTAGAGAATAAGTGATAATCCAATGCAATCTAAAGCGGTTGTTCATCTATAATATAAAACCCAAAGAAACTGATGCTGTCTTTTGTTACACAAATGTGTAGGCTTGACAAAATTACAAAGAGGATGTTGTAACCACCAAAGACAACCTGCATACTCATTTTGATTTTTATTTATTTCATACAGACCAAGCCAAAATAGTGAAGGACAGGATGGCAATAATGATTTATAATTCTAGTGGTCTTGGTACCGTATCTTTCACATATAAAATTAAGTCACATGTATTTGTTCTTTACAAATAACTCAGACCCCACTGCTGTGGCAGACAAAGTATTTTTCATGGCAAACCATCAATCTTACTTTCTGCTAGCATGTGTAAGTCAGTATCTCCTCAGCTAAATTTTTATTTTTTAGCTGAGTGAGTTATACATGAGGTATTTAAAGTGCAGCAAGTGCTACTGAATCTGTAGTGATAGTCTGTGACAGTGATAGTGTCTTCTGTAATACATTATTTAAAAATCTGCCCTAATCTATGGAATGTATATTTGTGCTCCTTTATTGTGTTGTTTTGCTTACTATGTCTTAGTAGAAATAGAACACATAAATCCATCTCTGACATTATTTGTTTAATGAGTATATGATCTAGACACACTCAGAAATGGATTTATAATCCTCATTTTCCTTAAGTAAAGCCTCACAGATGAGTAACCAGGGTTACCACTTCAGCTTCTTCATAGAAAGTGTGGGTGAGTCTTTTGAAGAGTAACACCAAGTGTAATGTTCCTGACCAAATGTATGTTATACATGCCATTTTCTGTGGAAGGATGTGGCTGCTCAGTCAAAGCTTAACACAGTTCACCTCCTTTTGCAGCAAGTTTTTCCTCTTGCCGTTGTATGAGTGCTGAAAGGTCTTGTCTAGCCAGTCTCAGTTTCATTGATTTTATTTCAAAGTTCTGCCCAATCTTCATTTGCATGCCATATCCTACCTAACACTTTGTGTGCTCCTTGCCATAGACTGACCTTTATTTCAAATCTTGCTTTTCCACTGGGGATACTACAGTGTTCCAGACTCAGATTTTTGTTAGCACTTGTGTCAAACAATGCTGAGAATTTACTGCTTCATTGATAGTCTGTTCTTTTCATGTATCTTGCACATTAGCTCACTAATTCATGGGTATCAGAAACACATACATCATCCATGCAGGAAGTTTTGGGTTCTCCCAAACAGTATGTTGCCCCATATCCTTCTCCTCATACCATTAAGTGTGTTGAATTTCTTTTAAGCCTGAAAGCTCCTTACAGCTAAATCAGCTGGTTAAAAAAATATCTTATGCTCCCTAAAAGCCTCCTCTAGTCTTTAATCACCAATGCTAACTTTTCCAGGGACTGTTTGGATGAAACTTTCAAATTTAAAAGCTTTGGGAAGACATATGTACCAAACTTATTTAAATAGGTCCTACGTTATCACAGTTTACAAGTTGTGTGTCTTTCCCTCCCCCTGAGACTAGCATTTTTCCTCCTATTTTTAGTGATAATTTTGGAGAAGGAAGAGCCTTCAAAATGTCCATAACATTTTAACTTCTTCCTGTAGTCACAGTAATGAGTGCTGAGAGAGATAAATTATAGAAGAAATGATCATTTTTATCAGTGGTGCAATTTCATCTCTCCTACACACATTGGATTTTGTTTTCCTGGAATCTTCTCACTGTCTTTTAATGTCCCATTATCTTCTACCAGGAATTCCATGTTTTTTCAGTGTAATATATTAAGTGCTGCAGAAAGAAAAAAATATATATTCCATTATATTACAAATTCATCCCCTTTCACTCTCAGGGAATGTCATTTTCATAACATTTCAACACTTTCAACCTACAAGTATGCTAAGTGTATTTTGTTTGGGAGGTTTCATATATATTTATTTATTTTTTAGATAAAAAAAAAAATTATAAAAAGAGGAGAGAAGGAAATGCTGCTTCATGCAATATGGCCTGTGAAGCTGAACTGTTATCATAGCTGGTATCTCATTTTAACTTTGCGGGTCTTGATGAAAAAGGATCTGAGTTCAGGCAGTTATTGAGCGTATGCTCCAGTGACTGCCAGATTGATGCTTCTGTCATACAAGAATGTGACAATAGTTGCTATGGGTTTCCTGATTCGGTTAATTAGATTTTTCCCTGTATAATTAGCACATCTTTAGACTGAACTTCAAGCTATGTCACCAATTTATTTTAAAACTAGAGAAAGTGTTGGAGAGGATTTTATTCCTCTCATTTCTTGTAAATGTCTGTGCTAAGACCCACTAGGAATATCACAGAGCAAAATTGTTAAGAGGTCAGTATGTGATGTGGAAACGGGCTGTTTGACCTAGTTTTGGCTGTGGCTCAGACATCTGAGCTCGCTGAAGAGCGGCTGTGAGGAGAATCTCTCTTTGTTTCATTTCTCAGGATTGAGGTGAAGCTAGTGGGAAAGAGTGGGTTAGCTTTGCAATTATATGAAACAGCTATTCAGTTCCAGAGGTCATAGCAGACACAAAAGTACTACCACAGCACAAGGACGACTGGCTCACTGTACAGGGAGGGAAGGAGGAAAGCAGCACTGCAGAGCAAAGAAAGATACATACACGGTATGAAACTTTCTAAGTCATCTAATTCATATGGGTAACCACAGGAGTTCAAAAGCCTTTGCTTTGTTCAATAAAGTTTCTATCCTTTCATGGGCTCTTACAGAACTATTGTAAAACTATCAAAAGTTTAATTTAAAGAAGCACTGTGTTCACACTACACAATATGACACAGTTACGACAGGAATGCTGTTGGGAATATTTGGCTAAGGTGGCATAGTTAAGCTGGAGTTCACTCCACAAATCCTCAAACCTTTATTCCTAATTATTTTTAACATAAGGTCTGTTGCTGCTTTAAGGTTAAAGAGTATAACGTATGCAAAGAGAAATTTCTCATTTTGGGAGGTTTCTGAAAAACATGTCAGCAGTTTGCATTAGCTGAAGCTTTGCTCTGTGCACTGCAGCAGCTCCTGAAAGATTTCCGATAGGCTGCAGCACGCCAATAAGGAACCGTTTGAAAGCATATTAGCATGAGGATACATTTCAGTGAGGTAGAAAGGGGACAGTGTGAAGGGTATAATGGGATTGTGACATCTGCATGCATGCTAGGAACCAAAACACATCGAGAGTTGAAGCATCCTTCATGTGCTGGAGCATGTCTGGAGAAAGGCAATGAAACTGATGAAGGGTCGGGAGCACAAGTCTTATGAGGAGCAGCTGAGGGAACAAGGATTGTTCAGTCTGGAGAAAAGGAGGCTCAGGGGAGACCTATCTTCCTGAAAAGAAGTTGGGGTGGGATCAGCCTCTTCTGCCAGGTAACCAGGAACAGGACAGAGGAAATGACCTCAAGTTGCACCAGAGAAGGTTTTGGTTGGATATTAGGAGCCATTACTTCACCAAAAGGGTGGTCAGTCATTGGAAGAGGTTTTCTAAGGAAGTGGTGGAATAACCCTCCCTGGAAATGTTCATAAGTTGTGTGGATGTGGCACTTGGACGTATGGTTTAGTGGGAAATTTGGCAGTGCTGGGTTGGTTAATGGTTGGACTCAGCAATCCTAGAGGTTTTCCAACCTAAACAATTTTACAATTCTATGATCCTTGATGCTCCCTCTGGCACCATGGGCTTGTTGGTGTCCTTGCAGCAGGTGTTATCTGCACTGTGCCACTCATTGAGCCTTCTCACACTCTCCTGCTTTCCCTGCCTTTCCAAAAACACAGGACATTGAGCCTGACTCCTCTGCCTTTATAGCATTAGAAGTTCAACTAAGCAGCATTGAACATAGCGCTCCATAACACACCATCAGTCCAGATTTTCCAGTGGGAAGTGACAGGGAGCTCTGCTTAAATCCAGCTCATAAATCTTGTCTACACTTTGTTTTAATGTGAATTAATGTTAGTTACCGTTGGGACACAGCTTCCATATTGTCATCCAAAGGGATGGCAATAAAGACAATAAAGAACTTCCTGTCATTTCAGGACATCATATTGTTTATAACTGTTCCTTCTCTCTCAGAGAAAAAAGGACTGAAATCACTTTTGTAGCACAGTTTTATGCCACTAGTGTCTGCTTTTACAAACCTTACTGACTAAACTTTAATTAATCCAAAATTATGACTTCAAAGCAAAAACACTAGAACTAACAATGCTTATGTAAACACAGATGGTCTTGAGAAAAAAATGACAAGAGATTTTGTGAAAGGCAAAAGGTAAAGAAGTTGACAGACTTAGGATGTCTTCTTTTCCTTTAAGAAGTTGTTTTGCATGTGTGCCTTGAAACATATTGATATCTTAAATTCTCATGTTATTAATTTAGCTTCATTGCGCATACTGCTCTGTAATGGGGAGAAACTTGTGTTAGCCCTTAATCCCGTGAACTACAACTTCCAATTATGTTCTTCTGCTGTTTAGTTCCCAAGAATATCTTCCAAATTTGATAATAATTTATGTTTTATGTCTATTAAGTCACTTTTATAGGATCCAACATAACCAGCACCTGCTTACGTGAAGCCTGAAGACTACTTTGGGTTTCTGTGAAGGCCATTTGATATCTGCCTTCTTTTATGGTTGACCTTGAAGGGGAGTTCAGTTTGGTAATTTATGGCAAACAGCATCCAGGAAGACCCATTTGCAAGATTCACTGTCACTTAGTGCTAAACGATAGCTCCTGACTCTGAAGACAATCTGAGTCTCTGACAGGGCAATCCCATAAAAAATATTGCTTGGCCACCCAGGTGTCTTTTCCAATTATCTGGAGTAGAAATTAATACTTTTAAAAGCTGCTAGTTTTTGAAAGGTTATACCAATTTATTCCAGTAGTTTCTTTTACACATTATGATAAATTGGTTTATTACACCGTTATTTTCAATGTCAGCTTTTTAGAAGATTGAATCATAATGTTGAAACATTGGAGTGAATGGCAAACATATTATTTCACAGCTGAATAATATATTCTCTCTAAAAAAATTTTGGTCTGTTTTTAATAACAGGTAATTTTGGGATTGTATTGCTTAATGCTGTTTCCCCACAATATTTATTTCAGTGTTCTAAGGACTGGAGGACTTTCTCTCCAGCTGTCAGTGACAGTTTGGACAGGACACAAAATCTATGGAAGCACAATAATCCAAATTGCAAGCTGTGCTTTTAAGTATAAGAATTCATGATTTCTCAGTATTAGTTTAATATATGGAGCAGCTCCAGGGAGAATAAATGGTTAGGCTCACTTTAGTGGGCTTCTAAATTTAGAAGCAAGTTTTTTTAATGTCATGTTTTCTTCTTTGATTTTTTTTTTTTTCTTTCGGTGATAATCTCTGGGTGCTATTTTTGTTCCCCAAATCCTCTCCAACGGATCTATAAAAGGACTGTAATTAGCATTTTAATGGGAATAGTTGAATCTCACTGTTTCCCTACAACGAGCATATTCCTATTTATGTAGAGCTCAGCAATACTCAAAGACATAAGAAATTCATCGTTTCTTTTTTTCTTTATTTTTTTTTTTGTTTTGGAAGCTGGGAGAGGAGGAGGTGGGGTGGGGGAGGAGAATAAACAATGCTCAAACCCTCGTCCTTTTCAACACTGTATCTGCTTGTAGAACAGTTTCTTTTTCCAGCATGAATTACAAATTTTTTGGCTCTCTATCATCAGTTCTGCAGGTGGCTGAATACTTTGAACTCCTATTGACTTCTTTCACAGCACAATAAAGTTTCCATCCTGAGGTGCACAGCAATGCCCCATGTATTTTTTAATTGGAACAATTATCTCAGAATGGTTCAGTACAAAGTACTATTTCAAAAAGACAATTTCCTGTAGGTAAATGGTGTCAATTTCAAAAGTAGTAGGTTATTGCTAATGAGTGTCTGACACTATTTTTCAAGCAGGCACATGTACTGATAAAGATTTGGATCTCAGCCCAAATATTTAGAGAGTAAGACACCTACAGCTCAAATAGTCAGATAATGGCATCTGAAATAATCTTCCCTCAAACCCAGAACTTCTTCCCCTTCACAACTAGAAATTTCTGTTGGCTGTAAGTAGGGAAACCTACCACAGAACCAGACCACCTCCATTTCCACAGGCTGAATTCCATGGCAGAGTGGAAGGTAAAGATGAATTTATCTTCTGTGATGAGGAGAAATAATTTCAGTCTATAATGTGTAATGTTTGGATTCCTGCATCACATATTAGCCACAGGTACTATATAAGCAATAGTTTACAAATTGAATGGTTTCATGGACAAGAAACAGGTTATATTGCAGGAGAACAGGCCTGGTTCCTGTTGTATCTGGGACAAGTTGGTGGCACTGTTTGCATGAAATTGTGGATCCTAAGTGCCACATAAGGAGGTGTGTGCCCCAGCTTGGTCCAGGAACTCACAGGTGTGCTGCTCTCTCCACCCCAACAAGATTCACACACAGCCTTTGTGAATACTCTCAGGAGGCTGCTGAACAGGGCTGAGCTGTGTCTGCATTTCAAGGTTCTCAGCTTTAGCAGACCACAAATCAGTAAATCTGCAGCTATTGTTGACTAGTCTGCTCATTCTTAGTAGAAATTTTCTGGCTCTATTCCCTAGAAATGCTGGTGGACAAGGGTTAGGAAAGATGTTTTTCCCCAGCCCTATCAATATTTTTTCCCACTTTATCATATTAACATCAATGAAAAGGTCATATACCTGAAACTCAAATCCATGAAGGAGTGGTTTCCAGATATGTCTGGTTAGAACACCAGTAATAAATAACAGTATATACATAGCAGCCTCTTGTTTTCCTGAATAATGAGATTTATCTCCCATTGCGATAAATATTGAAGCTGGCTTTAAATTGGTCAGAAATAATCTTTCTGATCAATAAATCTTGATATTTCCCTCCACAGAGATCAATGCCTGTTTAATATATCAGGTAATTGAATGAGATTAACAAATGTAGGTCTGCATGAAGACTCTCATAAATGGTGAACAGTCCAAGTTTAGGAAACTTCACAAAGCCTCACAACATACTATATGGACTATTTCAGTTGAATGTTAAGAAACTGCTGAACTGTGCATTAAATAAATTACTGTATTGCTCAGAGAGTTACAGTAAGGTCTATTAAGTACTTATTTAAAGACTTGGCAACAGTGAACAACAATAAATAATTCAAGTAGCACCTCTAATCTTGTTTTCTTTCTTCTTAATTGGTTTTACAGCATTGTTTTGACATTTACCCTTGAATTTAAAAAAAAAAATACTCAGAAAGAAGAAAATGCATGCTGTGCACTAATCCAGCTGCCAATTGAGTACTTACATATTGATGCATCAGGACAGCACAGGAGCTCCACTCTGTCTTCAGAGCTGGCAAAACCCATTATTGGTGTGCAGTCATATGGGTTTCTGGGCTTGCAGAAAACTGAATTTAAGAACTGTGTGTTTGTACAAATGTGAATGTATAAACATAAAATTGTTTTAAAAATATAGTAGTATTGCATCACCATTTCAGGGAGACTCCAGATGCATAAGAAACCATGTCAGATCTATCACCTAGGGAGGCATGCCAAATATTTGCCAAGGACAGATGGATCCAGAAGAGCTCAACAGCTGGAAAACTCAAGAACTAAAGGACAGCCAACACTTCTGCTGCTCAGATTTTCCCAGCCTGTTGAGAACTCTGGAGTGATTCTAGACTTCGAGTTTTAAGTCCAAAATGACTGTCAGGTCATATTCCAACTTACTTTTTAGAACTGGAGAAATTGTTGTTGGTTTTAATTTTAATTAAGTTTACAGGATATAGGACATAGTTTGGTTTCTGCAAAATTTTTCAAAATTTTTTATCTGAAGTATTTTATATTGGCTGGCTATTTTATTCAAAATTATTAAGTTTATAGACAGGAGTTGTTTGTTGTTTTTTTTCTGAAGAGAAAAGGGAATAGGAAAATAAAATCCACATGTTCTCTTTTTCATGAGTTTTAATTTTACTACATAATTTTCTTTGATGATATATAAGTTTGTAAGTCTGAGTACAGGTAAATAAAAACAAATATAGACATATGAGAAATGAGATTATACTGTCCTTTTTTGAGAAATGTATGAATCTATTCAAAGGATACATTTAGTGAACCCTGAATTGGTAAAAATATGGCACATACTGCATTTAGATATCATATTGACACCTCTTGGAACTTCAGATGGAAGTATTAACACTTTTGTCATGTACATATCACCTCCATGCATATTCATATTGAAACTTCTATGCATAGTAAAATATTTTTTTTTCATTTACAGACACAGTAGGGGTTTGTATGTGCATCCACTGTTTAAAAAATTACATTTTTCAACACATCCTTCTCTTTCTTTTTTTCTAAAAAAATAGAGATTTCTGAAAACATTTCTTAATATGTACTAAAATATAGAAATCAAAGAAACCATAAATCAATGTAAAACTGAAGAATATATTTTTCTTACTCAGACAAATGTAAAATTACTCTACTCATTTATACTTATCTCACTTATTTTAATAGGATGTAATTAAAGAAAAACAAGTTTTCTTCATTGTGATATGTGGTTGAGGTGACTTTTATTGACACCTCCCTAGTAAGTCCAGACAATAAAGGTAAATCCCACTGCTCTTATTTCCCATTCAATTTCCTACATTTGTCTATAGTAAACATCTTTGTAAATTTTAATGTTAATTCATTCACCTATGTCTGTTATAGTTAATATTTGACTAACCATGAAACATATCTAATTAGCTTCCTCTCTGTTTTGAGCCAGGTTACTAAGCATTTATTATTAGGATAAAGCAACTTTTATATATCTTATTTAGTCGTTCTCAAGCAAAGACTGTATTTCTAGCCCTGCTGATAGCTTATCAAGTAGGCTGGGTTAAGTCACTTCAGTCCCCTTAGTTCATTCCCACATCAAAAAAGAGAAACATTTCACATTAAGTCCTTAGACCTTGTTGTGAGCTCAGGGAACAAAACCCCATTACATCATTAGCATTTGCTTTGTGGTAGTGTAATTGTCCCCCTACAGGACTGACCTCTCTTGGAGCTGGCTGAAGAAGAACTGGGAGTCAAGCCTGAATTATCCATTAAAATAATCTCTCTACAGAGAAAGACAACCTTCCACAGGTGGCAGGTGTGACCTATGTGAAAATGATGCCACAGGCTGAGATGAGCTGCCTTTGGAACACACCTGTTACTCTCCATTGAGAGAGCCCTTACAGCTTACTTACACCTGAAACCTAGGGAAGTAATCAAATACCTAAATATATGTTCTTAGTGCAGTTTGTGGTGCCCCAGAGTATTGCAGCTCTGTGAGGTGGGAGTTGTCTGTCATTCCTGTGTCAAAGCTGTTAGCATCACAAATGTGTCTTGAATTGCCATGGAGCATCTCAATTGGTACTAAATGTCTATGCTAGGTACACGCAGTGCTCTTCACATTTTAGGGTACTGAAGTGGAAGGAATTTCTTTCTCCTCCCCACTCAGCATACAGTGAATTTCATGCAGAAGTCCTTGGATGAGAGATGTCTTGAGAACATACTTACATGTACAAAACAACACTTCCTGGAAATTGAAAATATTGTTCTTTCAAATAATACATTTTTAACAGATGATTATATGTTATCTATGCTAGTACATCACTGGTATTTCATTTGTCTTAAGTAACAAACTTATTCATGTTAGTATGACTGAAGTAACTTTGTAGGTTGCACTCTTAAAATAATTATTCTGGTCTGGTTCTATTTTCTTTATTTTTAAAGGATGTATTCTGTCTGTAAATACATGATTTGTTTTCTAAAAGAGTTCTTTCTCTAAAAGTAAAGGAAACCAAATAATATTGATTTAATTGTGTACTTACTAATGAGTGTCTCAGGAAAGCAAATAATTTGGGAAAAAGGAGGTGACATTTTTGTAGTTTGGCCATATCTATTATCATCTTAATTTCATAAAACTATAGGCTGACCTTGAATTGCCTGTGCATTTTACAAGCTCAGATGAGCAGTCAGGCAAACAGATAAGCTACCACTCCAGAGAGTAAAATCAGTCAGCTGACCAGTCACTTAAATTCAAGAATAGATCAATCATAAACTTAGAGATTTTGCATACAGTTGTAAAATAAATCCCTACAGTGGTCTCTCTTTGCATCTGAAGTCCACATGCTCCATGGTTTGGGCAACTGTGGTTGTCTTTGAATTTTCATTTACCAGTCTAAGGAGTTTAGTTTTCACACCCTTAGCAAAACATGGGATTGGGAGGTTCATTCTCTCAGACAGCCTAATTCAGCTGCCATTAAAATCAATGAAATTACCCAGTTGGCTTAAGTGAAATCTGAGTTGTATACTACACACAGAACAGCTGTGCGGGATCAGCTCAAAAGTGCATTTACTCCAGCATCCCATTTCTGACAAGAATAAATAAAGTGTGCTTATGGAAGAAGTCATGGAAACAGGGCAAAGACAGAATGATACTTTAACTTGTACCCTTGCTACTCCCAGCAATTTGCATTTCAGAGACATTGTGAGCTGTAAGTTGTAATCACTTCACTGTGTTTAATAGCTTTTGATGGATTTTTCATTGAAAGTCTTCAATCTGCCTTTGAATCCACTTATACTTTTGACATTCACAAAGAGTTCCACAACTGAATTATGCCTTATTTGAAAAAGTACTTCCTTTTGTTTATTTTAAACTGTCTAATAATAATCTCATTTGGATCTTCCTTGTTCTAATATCTTGAAAAATAATGAATAATCAGTCTCATGTTAAGCATCTACATGCAATTCGCAATTATATAGACTTAAATCATATTTTCCTTCTACCAATATTCCTTTATCAACCTGAGGAGTTCCAGTTTATGTAATTACCTCTCACAGGAAAGGCATTGCCCAGTATCTTTGAAAAACTTGTAATTCTACTTGGTCTTGTTTGAACTGACACAGCAAGAACTATATGCAGAATTTAAGATGTAGATGTATCAGGAATACACCGAGCAGCACAGTTTTCTCTGTTATTATCCCTTTTTCCCTGCCATTTCTTTGCTATTTCAACTGCCCTGAGCACGAAGATAATGCTGACATTTGTCACAAAGCTGTTTGCATCCATTTCTCTTGTTGAGCAAGAGCTGATTTTCATGACTAGGCTTTAGTGTAAACTACACACATACTTAAACGTATTAGTTTGCCTTTTTAAGCACTGAATTTTGCTGCCATCTCATTTTCCTCTTATTTGGTACCATTAAATACATAAATCATAGAATCATAGAATGGTTTGGAAGGTACCTTAAAGACCACCTGGTTCCAACACCCCTGCCATGGGCATGTACACCTTCCATTATATTAGCTTAATCAAAAATTCCTTCTACAACCCTTCTTAATCGAGGGGTTTTTGGACTAATGTGAAATTTTTGTGATACCAGCAGTTTCACTCTTCAACCTCACAATTCAACACAGTTTCTAAATCAATTTTGTCTGTGTGTAATGACAAATCAGAATAGACTCCTCAGAGAGACTGATTGTTTATTAAACCTCTTTAGAAAGAAATGGAATTTTGATGTAGTAATTGAGCTGCGGTTTTACTGTGTTCTATCTTCTCACCTGTCTGTGATGGGTTTCTGTGTGAATTCCAAATCCTCAAAGTTTCCTTTCTCTGACACATCCTCACCTGTTCCCTCACCCCAGGCAGGTGATATGCTTCACATTATTAATTTGGGATTGAACCAGTGTTAATTTATTTCACTGGCAATTGTGGGCATTGAGGGTTGATGCCCATCAGTCACTCCAGCCAGCCTTGTGTCAATCCTTCCAAGTGGCCACAGTCCCACTCTCCAGTGAAGCTGGACTCTGTTGCAGTCATCATGAAAATTTTAGTGCCTCTGAGACCCCTGTCAGTACTGCCAGCAAAGCTTGTCTGAGCAAGGCATTTGACACATCCTGGATGGGGTGGTGCATTTTGGGGGTTGTACAAAACTGTTTCTAGTAACCCATTTGGACAAAAATAGAAAAATATATATGAAAAAACTGCAGCAAGAGAGTTAGTGTACCGTATAGAGAACTTGGTGAAAAAGCACAGCTGTATTAGGGGAATCCCTGTGGGGATCTGTGACAACAACAAAACCCTTGAAGTTAAAACACTATCTAACACACTTTAATCAAAAGCCATGTGGACTTTTTGGATTCTCTCTTCCACCGTTGCTGTGATTAGCATCATCTGTTCTTTCTGGCAAGCAAATAAATAAACATGGTCAGATACTCTTGCCTGAAATGTGACAAATATGCCTTGCCAGCAGATGAGAAACACCTCTTTCTTAGGGATCCAGCAAACTCAAAAACCTGTGAGGTATTTTTCAGTTTATTTGGCATGTGAAATTTGAAAGGTACATTTCTTCAGTAAAAAGCTGTCCTGTACCTGCATATGTCTCCTGAATAAGAACTGATACCAAACACAACAGGCTATGTGAGCTCTTAAGATAAATGAAATCTGCTTTTAATCCTTTCCTTTCTGAAGACAAGGTGATTTACTTAAATATGCTGTCCATATTTATCTGTCAGGCTCTTATGCCTTCCTATTAATTTCTGAAACCCTTAACCAAACTAGACAGAAGGTAGAGGAGTCAGTGATAGCTGCAAAGGGAAAATAATTTGGGTATAGAAAGTGACTATTTTTATTATTAATATATTTGCTTCTACTATGAGGAAAGGTTGTGCATCTGAGCCAAAATGGAAAGTGTTAGAAGTCATATTTAGGCTTAAATATCAAAGCATTATTGAATTTTGTTACCTTATTTACAAAGATACTTAGAGTGATGTGTTAAAAAAACAAACAAAAAAAAACTATGAATGAGCAAAATGAATGCTGCTTTTTTTTTTTTTTTCCAAACACATCTGTCTGTATCTAGAAGTGAACATGGAAAGCACAGTAAAGATTGACCTTATTCAATTTCTGTGAAATTTTTACATCTAAAGAACAGCCTTTTGTCCCAGGTGTGTTGTATCATGTCCTCTGGGTCAGTTTATCCTTCTCTCCAAGAAATCACAAGATTCTACTGCGTACACCACCTTGTAGGTGCAAGCAGCCACATCTACAAAAATAATGAAAGGAAAAATGTTTCAAGCTCTTTAAAATTGTAATGGACCTTACATTTAGGAGCAGCCTTTATTAAAGACTTCCACATATTTTTTCCTGTTAGAAATACTGAACTGCTGAAAACTGTATTTTTTCATGTATTTTTTAACGTAAAATATGAAAGACAACCAACAATAGATGCCAATGAAAAGAGCTGTCATTTTCTTGATATCAGGAACCACGATATGTGTTAGTTTGTATTTTAAAAAGTAATACTTTTTTTCAAGAGGCTTTTATATTTAAAAATGTGTACATTAAGATATCCTCCCAAATAAATATTGGTTGTTCACATGCTGACTGTCATTCCAAAAAAAAGAGGTCACAGTTCTCATCCAGTTTGTTTTACTGGATCTGTCTAGATCTCAGACATCTACTTTCCATGGAAGAAAAGTTACATAAAGATTGTAGATTATCTAATACCTTTTGCTGGCAATGAATTACATAGACCTCTGATTTAATCTACCTTGGCAATTTCTATGACCCTGTGTTTCTTCTAATCTCTTCAATGTACCTTCATATCAATAGAAATCCTGAGAGTGGTGTCAAGAAAAGCAAATTTATATATGTAGGCTGTCTAGATAACATAGAAACAATGAAAGGTGAAGGAAAAGAGTTTCTTATTTTAGGTATGTCGATGTGCTGCCCACAATGAGAACACATTAACAGCATAGTTAACAATCCTTACTTAATTACTCTGCTTTTGCAAGTGTTTTCACAGGTGCTTTCACAGCAATTCTTCCAGATATCCTTTCAGATAACCTTCCTCCTTATAAAAAGATTTTTCTCCGAAGCAAATATTTGGATAATTTTCTTTCTCAGAAATCCTACATTGAGTGAAATGACTTTGCTCAATGCCATGAGGGATTAAAAAATAAAAAAATAGTCTGATTCATTCTAAGAGAAAGGACTTTGTGCTAAGGGGTAGGTCATGAAAATACTCCAATGTAAGTAAAATATGATGAACATAAACAAGAGGAATTTCCTCTGTAATGAGGGAAGGGACTCAGCTTTCTCTACCCATACAAGTACAAAGACATTAATATGTAGAGAACATATAAAATATAATAGTAAAGCAATTTTAAGAGAAAATACTAATCTAAAAAATACTATTGACAGTTGTCAAGATTATATTGTGGAGCAAAATATGGCAAGAGCTTTCAGATTACAATTTTGAGCTTAATAATTGAGAAAATGGCAAACAAAAAAAACTAACATCAGAGTTTTTTCAGTCAGAAAAAAAGAAATTTATCTCCTTCAGTACTTCTACAACAGAATTTTTCAATCTTCCATATGATTGTTCCCTTTTTTCCAAATCCTGTAGGTGGCCTGCATATTAGTATTGTACCCAAGATGCCTGAAGTCATGTTAAAACCAGTTTGCACACTGGTAACGACTTTTGCTTTCAAAAAGCAGGTAGCCATTTTCATTTAAACAGACTTAAAAAAATGAATATATTTAGAGCAGAGGTGTGTTTTACTAGCAAAATAAATAATTATTTAATATTCCCTCAAACACAATCAGGAAGAGGTGATGATGAGACAATGCTCTTTTATTGCCTATCTCTTTGTGTCTGCAAGTCACCTTGCATGAGTTTGATAAAAGACTGCATGGAATGACTCCTAGACATACACTAGAAAACCGGCAACACAATTTATTTTCACTTTATGAGCATGCTAGCACTCAATTCAAATCCTCTGCTCTGTATCTGGGCATACATATTTCTTTCATTCTCACTTTTCCACTTACCCTCCCTGCTGGCTCCTATATTTCTACCTATCTCTTTGTATCATAACTTCCCCATACTTTTTCCAATTTTATTCCATTTTGAGACTCAGTTCAATACTGGTTCTCATTTTCTGAAATAGCTGAATTATTTTGATCATGAAATTTCCATGCCTAAAAGTGAGACTAAGAAAGACACCAGACAGAAATCTCAAGCCTGCTTATTCAAAACCTAGGAGAGTTTGAAGCCACAAAAAATATCCTCTGCTGTTAGGAAATATTAGGAAATTTTTAGTTGGATCAGCAATTTCTACCTCACCTCGAAGTCCTTCCTTTCTACTGGAGCAGGGGATGTGCCTAAAGAGGCAAGAACAGAGAAGGATCCTGTTCAGGTGGTAAAATTATGCATCGATTGGACAAAAGACCCAATAACAACCCATTCATTTAATTGCCTGAAATATGCCAGGATTTCACTCAAAATCATCTCAGGCTTGTGATGCTAAATTATTTTTATTCATAACGAGTTCAAAGGGAGCTAATGACTCTCAGCCCCTTTTACAAGTGAACATTAACAAAGAAGATGGCCGGGCAGAGACAGGACCAAGGGAGAAATCCCTATGGACAAGAGGTCTGGCTCCCTGAAGATAAAAGGTTTGTTTCCAGGTTGGCACCCTGGAAAACAGCTGCTAGGGAAAGCTGAAAACTCCTTTGTCTGCACATTTGGCAACAGGCTGGCTGTGCAACTTAAGGTAGATTTACCTTCAGCTGTCCCAGCTGCTGAGGGCTGACTTCAGGTCCTTTGGCTCCTGCTGCACAGCACACCAGTTCCAAAAACAGAAGAAAGGACAAAAACAATCCAGCCTCTTATCCCTGACACCGCCTTAGACCATTTACTATGAAAACCCGCATCAGCAGGCAGGTGGGGAGCAGGCCAGGTCCCTTGTCCTGAGCTGGGCAGTGTTTTCTCAGAAGACATCCCAGGTCTGTGCTAGAGCACCATCACCTCATCCCCTTCCACAGCACAGCCACCTGCAACAGACCTTCTAGGTGACATCTGGGGTGGTGCTCTGCAGGTTTGTGTGACATGGCATGGGCAAACACACCAGGCTTCACTCTTGGGTGTTGTGAGAGAGAGCAGTTTCACAGGTATGACATTTTGTGCCAATAAAATTTGCTGGATTAATTTCTCTGATTAATTCAGATCTTTTTTTTTCCTGTTAACTATCTGAAGATGTTCTGGCAAACACCAAATCACTTTCTTTTGGCAAATTAAAAAAACCCTCAGATGATGTATTTTAGATTTGCATGTTTTCCATAAGCTAAAATTTTGAAAAATATTTAGAGGCTTAAATCCCCAGATGATCTGTCTTTTCACTCCACTGTAAAAGGCAGTTTGAAACAGAGTTTCATATATTATTTAAAGCCTTGTAGATTTGTTATTTCCTGACGGCCATTCTAATTTCATGAAGTGGCTCTGCGTGCTAGAATTTTCTCAGCAAAGCTGTCTTGAAGATTTAGGTTAAAAATAACAAACATAGCATGGAAATAGTAAAAATGTCAAAAATTGATAAAGGAAATCCGGAGAAGTTTTGAATGTTAAAAACAATATGGAGGACTGGTGCAGTAAAGCACAGACATTTTAATTTTCAGTGTCTTCAAAAGTGGTTTTCACTAGTTTGGGTTACTGGTAACATTCTTAAACGAGTGCCACGACTATCAAGTGTTATTTTTTAAATCTTCCTTAGGTAGACCAGTAAAATTGTCCTTTAAATCTCCACACAACCTCTTTTTGCAAGGACTCTAATAAGAAACATCGCAGTTATAGTCCAGATTTCAATGACTACAACAGCTTTTCTTTCTTTTTTTTCTGTTAACAAAGAATCTGGGAGCCCTCAGAAGAATTCTGCAGAAGTGGAGGCAGGTTCCCCTGGGGCTTGCAGCACCACAGCACTCTGTGGGACGGCTCCCACACTTCACTGCTGCACCAAGGCAGTCCCTGACCATGACGAGTGGTGCCTTGCAGGAAACGATGCAGATAGCCACAGCTACAGGTTGCTCTGCCCAGTGTTGTTTCTTGTCTGAGATTCTGGTCCAGTATACAGGGAATTTGTTTCATGGAAAGTCCCATGCTAGAGTTTTTATAGGAGCTAGGCTTGTCTTGTGTGAATGAAAAGAATATGTCCCTCCTTTATAAGAAGGGCATCATATATCCTCAAGTAAAAATTACAGAATTACCAGAGCCAGGGAAGGAATCTAGAAATCATGCAGCCTAATGTACTTCAACCTCAGGCTTAAAAAGAAATTTTAAATTTAATAAAAATGCACAAGAAATTTACCTTGGTGCAAGACAAGCGAAGGGTAGTACCCCTCAGGCCACAGCTGGCCACAAGTGTCCATGTCTTGGAAAAACAGAGGTGCAACCAGTGCCGCTACAATCCCCTCTGACACACAAGCGCAGCCAAGGACTCCCTGCAGAGACCGGGAGCAGCCAGTGATGTAAAGGGGAGCTTCCCAGCATGAGTTCCTGCAGCTGCTCACTATGCCAGTGCTCTTCCTTCCTTCAAAGCCTTTCTTTCTGGTCTATATATAGAAGAAATGCAGATGTGTGCTGTGAGGGGGTGGAAGGCACTGTGGAATAGCTGCTTTCCAAAGCTACAGAAGTTAAGGCACTGCAATAATGCATTTGACTCATCCTGTACTTGGCACTGAGTCAGCATCTTAGAGCAAAGGAAGGATTGCATGCTGCAAGGTCACACACAACTAGGGACAATCAGCCCTACAGGAATGAGAAGCAAGAGCAGCTTATTCCAGTCACTTTAGTAAAATCGTTATAGAGAACAGTTACCCAGGACTAAAGGGATTCTAAACTCTGCTCCATAACTGAATTGATGTCATGCAGCAGGAAGAGGCTGAAAGCTGGCATGTGCCCCTCCACATTGTGCCTGACTCATCACTGACATGACTTGCTTGAATGAAGCGATCAATGCTGTCCTGTGGATGCCATCCAGAGCTTCACCAGACAGATCCATATTGGTGGATCCATATAATATCAGATGGTATCAGCTGCCTGTGTGTCAATGCAGGAGAGAAAGGCATCTCTTACCGCTTGTTGCCAAGGTGCTACTCTCAGTCTTGCCTTGGTGAGGATGTTATGGTGTGGATGGGAGAAGTCTTATGGGGCAGCCCATTCCTGCCGTGGACTGAATGGAAAGCAAGGACACAAATTTTGTTTGCACACATCTTGATTTTCTGTAAACCTGTTGTTGATTTTCATAATTTATAGCTCTTAGAATTTTTCTGCCTTTGGGATTGAGCTTGATTTTTCTTGAAAAGTGGTCTCCCTCTCCATCTATTACCTGGGGGGTTGCAGGTGAGGAGGATTTATAGAAATGCCATTAAAGAAAGATTACTATGCATTTGCATAGTATTTGCATTTCCTTTTTCGCTCATACCCATACCTGAACATTTCTTTCTCTTGATGCCATACACTGGAAGAATTTTTAAAATGGCTGCCACTATTGAAGAATTTCATATATTAACCCCCAAGCTGATATATTAGTACACAGCAGACATCCAAGATAGTTTTATGCAAGGCAACTTGAGTTCCGCAGAAGAGTTTCACCAGCCTACAGGGAGAATCAGGCAGTCAACATTATATTCAGTTTGCTGGAAATTTTTCAACTGAAAAGATTTTCAATATAAACCAGGGGCATTATTGATGAAAATGTTATTATAAACTACATTATGAACTGCCTCTTGATATGATTGTTTATTTGATTTTGCTGGTACCTGTCCAGCTGGCTAGAGAGAAATAATTGTCTTCCAGGTTTTCTTTCTACATATTTTTAGTCAGTCTTCTGATGGAAAATGTTGAGAGGGAAAATGGCAACAATGCAAAACAAAACAGCATTTTTCAAAATACTGTTTGTTTAGAAAAAAAGTCCATTTTTCACTTCTTGAAATTTTAACAGCTCCAGTTCTTATGTATACATAAAAGGAAGAGAAGAATTGTTCCACTAACTTGTCCCCTTAAGCAGAAAAGCTTGCCCATATGTTTTGCCTGCCTGTGGCTGCTAGCCATTTTTCATCATATTTTTCCCATTTTCATTCTTTCTCCACCCCTTCCATAGCCCCATGCCATTTGCAGAACACTTGCAGGTGCTGTTTTTTCCCTGGCATTCCCTGGGCTGCTCCTGCACCGGGGTGACTGTTTAATGCAGCGTGTTGGCAGAGCTCCATGCGGAGCACTCGCCAAGATTTCCCCTCTCTCCCCCTTGGTGGATGAATGAGTGCAAAATAAACTCAGCAGAAATTTGCATTCAGGCTTACATGGACTGAGCACAGAGTTTTGATGGAGTGACCAAACTTATCAGAACTTTTCACTTTTCTTCCAGTCACAGGGAGAAGGGTTGTCACATCTTCAGTTTACTCTGTGTATGAAAAGAGCTGCACACAGTTAATGAAAGTCACAGGAGCAGCTCAACTGTGCTGTTAGGTCCAGAGCATGAGAGATCATATATCACTGTAACCTACCTAACCTTCTCTGTACTAAATGACAAACTGCTGCAAATAGCCTTTGGGTCAGGTCTCGCGTTCACTAAAATACTCGTCCTTCAGCTGAGGACTCCCTTAAACTCATATATCACACAGCATCTTAAATCACACAGACTTGCATAAATGCTAAATACTAATTAAGATTGAAAAAATTAGTGAAAGATAAAGTCCATGAAACAGGTCAAATCAAGGCTTAATTATATTTAGAATGTATCTTTTTAGATGACCTCAGAAAGATAGAAGACGGCAATTTTCTATGTGTTTATTAAGTTGTTACTGTACATGAAACAACTCCTATCACCCTCAGAAACCATTCAGACTACAGCTCATGCTCAGCCAGAAGAGGATTTCGTGTTGGACACTTCAAGAGGCAGGCAGCTTCAATGTGGCAGCCTTGTTGAGCTCATAGGGGCTTGGCTGGTGCTAAGCTTTCAAATTGTCTTTGCATAGGTCATGTCTGCTTATTAATGGACCCTAACAAGCAGTCCTTAAAAGGTTTTATTTGAAAGATTTTATTTCATTGTTTGTTGGGAAAATGTTGTTATTTGAAACCTTTCAAGGGCTGATCTAAAAAACACATTTTGGAATAAAACAGGAGCTATAAACGTTGGCTTTGTACAGCCACACAATGTAGTGATCATTACTTAAGCACTTCTCCATGCATGCTAAATGCTTTCTGAGCAGTGTTTCTGCCCTGAGGAACAAGCATGTTAAGAAGAAACAGCTAAATAGTCAGCAGACACTGAAGAAAGGGAAAATGACAGACAATTTATATTTCAAATCAGTCAATTCCTAGAAAGTACCAGGGCAGTAATGCTGGGGTGTTTTATGTGACAGAAGGCAGGAAGGTAGCAGATATGCTTAGGGAGGTCAGTCAGTGAATATAGAGCTTTTAGGTGATGGAGAAGCTGACAAACTGGCTGATTTGATGTGAATTGAATTGCACTGAGGTTTTCAGAACCGAGTAGCACGACTTTGTGTAGGGCACAAGGTATAAATAATGAAAAAGAGGAGACATCGTACAGAGTCATATGTTTTAAGATAAGATATGAGTTGCTGGCAGGGACATGCAGGACCTATTCTGAGCACAGCTGCAGAGGAGAGGATCAGAAGAGAGAGGTGACAAGGGAAGAGAGAAGGAGATACAGTGCAGGAGGTCTGGAGGAGTCACACACATGTGACAAGCACTTGTCTTCTGCATTTCAAGATATGATGTTAGCACAGTAACCATATTTGATAATAACAGTATAAACAAGTTTGTTCCAGCCCTCTGTCCATTCCTAGAAATCAGACACAAAGAGTGACATAGCACTACCTCGATTTACAGTCTATCATTTTCCCTTTGCACCTGGGCTGTTGCAAGTGTGTTATTACTGCTGGCATCTCTCTCAGCAGCCCTGGACGCAGACGTGTGATCCCCTTCAGCAGCTGAGCCATGGCCTGTGCTCTGCTGCCTGCAGTTCTGGGTTAGTCCCTAGAAAACTGTTACCAGCTGGTGGAATTTAAAAAAGGTCCAAAGCTGCTTTGAATTATACCCCAGCTGTGATTAGTGTGGGAATGTAGTGGGAACTGAGCTTCTGTGAAAACTGCATGGCAATGTTGTGCAAGGCAAGGAAGGAAAGAGCCCAGAATATTTGTTTAAAAAGTCACAATATAACTGCAGCTTTTAAAATGAGCATTTAGAAAGAATTCAGACAAAATTGTGATTGTTAGGTGTTTGATACATCTTCTGAACAGTCTTTGTTGGAATTATCTCTACTGCAGAATAATTATCTGTACGCAATTCCCTGAATTAGCATTATAACCTAATCACATCTCTGTAGCTTTCTGAATGACTTTTTTTAATTGGTTCTGTAATAGCCTCAGTGTAAAAAAACAGTAACCTGAAGTGATTAGTCATTCATTATTTCCCCTGTCCCTGACTCAAAAGAAAAAATATGAGCTAATCAAATCCATACCACTAAACAGTCTTTTCAAGAAGTAGATAGAAGTACCTGAAGCTGCTTTTAGGGGGCAGAAAATCATTTCAGTTCTTTCCCCAAATGACTGCACAAAGTTCGATGTGGAGTTCTTACAGTATCTTCCTTGAAACCACTCTGGGTTTATTTACATCAGAGAATTTTTGTAATTGTGTGTAAGTCAAAGACTTATGTAATAAAAAGGAGAAACATATTTTTTTTATATCCAACACTATCTTATTGACAGAAAAATTTCAAGTAGATTAATAAATTTTAGAAAGCAAAATACAATTCTAATCAAATGTGATAGATAAACCATACATATGTAACTTCTACCATATGTAGAAGTTATAACTTGCAGCTAACTATTCTGGTTTACAGTCTAGAATGAGATTAACTGGCACTGTCTTATAAATCTTAAAAGCATAGACAGCTAGCTTTGCAACTTGAGACAGAAAAAAAGAGGTTGTATATAAGGTGTATTGTTTCATATTTTTATTTAATATGCAATTCTATACATATATATATAAAATATGTAGTTATATACCAAAGATTATAAACATTGTAACAAAAGTAAACAAAAAAAAAGTATACTATACATCTTTATGACAATGCTTCATCTTAGATATGATTTCTGTATATTCTGACAATATAGTTTTATGTTAAGCATTATCTAAAGACTTAAATAAGGTCTGCAAATGAGACCACTATTAGAAGAACACAAACCCTGTGAGGAATGGCTGAGGGAGCTGGGATTGTTTAGCCTGGAAAAAAGGAGTACCAGGGGTGACCTTATCACGCTCTACAACTCCCTGAACTGTGGTTGTAGTCAGGTGGGGTTGGTCTCTTTCTCCAGGCAGGAACTGACAGAATGAGAGGACAGTCTTAAACTGTTCCAAGGGAAATTTAGATTGGATATTAGGAAAGAGTTTTTTACAGAAAGGATGATAAAATACTGGAATGGTCTGCCCAGGGAGGTGGTGGAGTCACCATCCCTGGATGTGTTTAAAAAAAGACTGGATGTGGCACTTGGTGCCATGGTTTAGTTGAGGTGTTAGGGCTGGGTTGGACTCGATGATCTTGAAGGTCTCTTCCAACTTAGTTATTCTGTGATTTTGTGAAGATAATATTATAAAAATATAGATAAAAGATATAGATGTCTCTATTTAATTTACTAGTGCATTTGCAGCCAACTCACTCAGTACAACACATCTTTTCATGTTAATCACTGTACATGAAAAGTAGTACACCTAGTACATGTACACCTAGAGAAAGCCCCCAACTTGAACAGTTTGAATCTAGTTAGATGAAATTAAGAAAGAACATATTTTAAGACATGGAGCTGGGACACAGATACTCTTAAACACTTTGCTGTCAACAAATAGTTGTTGTAGTTGATAGCCTGAAATGTATCTTTTCCCATCTTTTAGTTGTAATTCCCCCCCAGCTTCTCTTTCTCCTGTTTACCTGGCGTCAAGTTACCATGGTTACTGAAGTTTCTCTCCTCAGCCCCACGGCGAGAGGCCGGGTAGAGTAAAGAGAGGACCCCGCTGGCATTTCCAGCTGCTTGAAGTTTCTTTAGCCCAGGAAAGCACGGGGTTGGGAGAAGAGAACTCTTCTTTCCTACACGGAAGTTTGTAACTTTTTCCTGTCCCAGAATGCCTCTAAACTATGGAAGCTGAGAGGGCATGCTTACCTTGCCTTCCCTTTCTTTCCCCTCTGTGTTGCCAGGAAACCAGGCCCCCCCTCTCTCCCCTCTGCCCCTCTGTGGAGAATACTCCCACACCTTTGTGGGCATTTGAAGAAGTTAGTGTCTGTTATTTTTTATCTTGGCGTGTGTAACCTTGATTTGTAGAAAGTTTGCAAGATGTACTAACTGAGAAAAATAATTGGTTCCCTCTCTGATGTTCCCTCCCTCCGAGAAACCCTGTTAAAAGAGACCCCCCCAAACCCCAAATCCTTGGTCTCTCATCCTTTGGATTCCCCTTCACAGAAATAAACTGTGGAATGCAAACCAGAGAGTCCCCCCCGATTTCTTTACTTGCTCTATAGACTTGGATTCTTGAAGAAAATCAGTGAACCCCACAAACATATGCTGGCTCGAAACTCGAGTGAAGAGAAACCTCATCACTGAGCTAGCCGGGCCACACTCGAGAAGATCGAGTCAAATAGTCATTAGTCAAAAGGGAAACTCATTTGGACATTCTGAGTCCTAATGAAGTATCCTAAATTCAGTGACCATCCTTCTCTGCTAATGTCCATCCAATTCTGTTATTCCCCTTTTTATCTTATTTTATCCTGCTCTGTACTTCATTTCTTTATTTAGCCAGAGTATATAATGGTCAAAGATAATACCAGAGGTGCCAGAGGATAAGAACTTGCATTAACAAGCTGATGATGTCAGATGCTGTTACTAATTTATGTACTTAAAACTGCAGGTCTGGCAGAAGAAAACTAAGAGGGAACTTATATTTCCCTGAGTCATCCTCCAAAGATGTAACAACAAGCCCAGAGCACCAAGCTGACTGGTGTTGCACGAAGGCTAAAGTGCTGTTGCTCAGCATTGTCATGACCCCAGTGCTCTGCAGGTTTGTATTTTATGGGATGTCTTCCAATGATCTGCTCTATCTCCCATCCTGCAGTCTCAGACGTGCACTGGGGAGGTAACCTTGGGCACCAGCACCAAGGAAGAAGATTTAAAGCAGCACCACAAGTCCTACCCTGCTCAAGAGCAGCCTCCTGACACTGGATTTGATTGGACTTAGCATGGTCAGCCAGAATATCTAGTTAGGTCACAAAAAGCATCATTTGCTAAAGAATATTGAAAAAAAATTGGCTTTCTATCAAATTTGAGCTTATCTTTTGGACAACACATCAATACTATTTGCAAGCTGTTCTCCATGGCCATAAAAGCTGGTCAATTGGCTGCTGATACATTAAGTAGTGTGAGGTTTTTTCCAGTCTGTTTCTCCTCTTTAATCACATGGATCCACAAAATTAGGATTTCTAAAAGAAATTAGTCACTGAATATGCACTATAAAAAGATGAAGGTAGGAGAGAGAAAAATCAGCTCTTACTGAGACAAACAGCAATTTTATGCTTGTATGGCCAGCAGGTGTAATTCAAATGGAGCTGAAACTTGAGGAGTATTTTTTATGCTAAATTTTTGAGAGATGGACCTTATATGTCATCTATGTATCCAAATACTCTGTTTCTCCCAAATGGTCACAGTTCTACCAGATCAGAACAAGGTTTTCTTGTCCTATAATTAAAACACCTTATTTTTCTCTCTTGTCTGCACATCAATTGTCATTTTAAGTAGTGACACCTTACATTTTTTGAAGGTAGAGCCTACAGCATGTTAATTTTTCACCATGATTTAGATATTCAATTACTCTAAGCACATGTTGTATCAGGAAGTACAGGGCAAAACAATTACTAGAGGAGGGCAGAAGATAAAAGATAAGCAGTGAGTATTTCATGACTGATAGGAGAATAAAAAATACCTGTCTTTTAATTCTGTTAACAGAAGTTAACACTGTGATTTTATTTTCTAATTTTATTTTTTTTTTCTTTTTCTTTTTTTTAATGGTTAACCATTTTAAACTACATGAAAGATTAAGAGGAAAATAACACATGTGAAGTATTTGAGCAGAAATTCAGCAGAAATTTTCACATAAACCCAAATATAGGAGTTTTTTCTTACGTTCCTAAGTACTGCTACCTGCTAAAATGTCATATATCCACATTGAATGACACTTTTGCAACAGATCTTAATAGGAAATTGGAATAAGGTGTCTCCAGAATCCAACAGAAGCAGATATAATTTTTCAAGCAAATTTTATGAAAATATATATAGACCTTTCTTCATATAAGTGTGTATATATGTACATGTATGATGTCCTCTGTGGCCTCCAAACTTTTCACAGAGAAGAATTTGGGAATTTGATGCATTACAAATCCTAATGTCACCCTCCCACCACTCACTAATTTATTAAAACGTTTTTCCTAGAAAATGGCTGTCTTCCAAAAAATTCAAAGCTATGAGCTGCATTCTGTCAGTGTATTTCAGGTTCCTTTAAGGTGGGCTGCAAGGCAAGCACAGCCTGGGACTCACTGAGATCCTGGCAATAGCAGGATGGGGGAATCATTTGCTCTCATGGAGAGTGACAGCACCTTCAAGAAAGGACAGTAGAAACTGCACACCTGATTTCTTCAGAGCAAGCTTCCAAATTCTGACACTAGTTTCAGGAGCTTGGTGGGAAAACAGAAATTTCATGCATTTTTATACAAAAACAGCATGGTAAACCTACTTGGAGAAGTTGTCCTTGTGGCAGCAAAAGAAAGGAGGACCCTTGTGGAGCAAGGGAAAAGCAAAGTAAGAAAGTACAGGGCACAGGGGGCTGCTGGTGGAGCTACTTTTGCTGCCTCCAGTACCCACGTTCTGCTTGAGAGAAAGGGGGATTCCTGCTGTGGCAGTGCTGGCAGCTAGAGCACTTGTGGGCACCCATGCAACCAGCCTTCACTCTGCAGCCTCTGCAGCAGCTCGTCCTGACACCCCCAGTCCCTTCTACATATGGTAGTCTGGTAACTTCAGCATGATAAGATCAGCTTGCAAGGTTCACTGACAATGTGGAAGGAATGATCTTATATCATTCTACAGACAAGGAAAACACCTTGTTAGGACAAGAGAAAATGACCTCAGGTTGTGCCAGGGGAGGTTTAGATTGTATATTATGGAAAATCCTTTGTGGAAAAGGCTGTCAGGCATTGGAATGGGCTCCCCAGAGAACTGGCAGAGTCAGTTGCTAAAAGATGTGTAGAGGTGGCACATAGGGACATGGCATAGTGGTGGACTTGGCAGTGCTGCACTGACAGCTGGACTCCATGATCTTAAGTCTCTTCTGACATAAATTGTTCGGTAGCTCAGTGATTCATTGATTCTATGTTCTCTACAACAAGGCTACGCTCACACAACTCTGTAAATAGCTAACCAAAATATTGATGACAAAAAAAATCTTTGCCTGAAATGATCAGTAGCTGCATGAACAGTGACAATGGCAGATACAACAGAAATTGTACAAGAACTAGGGTATACCTAGTAAAACAACTGTTTTCCATAGATCTTACTTTAAAAAATTATCCATCTCTGGATTGAGACAGCAGCAAGAACTGAACAACAACAGGTAATTCTTACACAAATGCACCTTCCTCTGGAACAGCTGGGCAAATCTCCCAATCAGAGATTTTTGAAACTAAATTGGACATTTCATCAAAAAGCAATTGTTAGAATAAAGTCTGCATGGAAAAAACACAAGATAACATGTCACTTTAATCTTTCCCTCCTAGAGTATGACTCAATTGAATTAAAATTTTCCTGGACTTTTGCAAATCTATTTCCTATAGGAATGTATTTGATGGTCCTCAGCAATTTGGTTCCTAGGCCTGCTAAAGACAGGAGAAATTTATTTCAGTTTCGCAGTAGTACTGCAAAATCATAGCCTTGTTTTTTTCCAAAAGGACCTGTTTTAAATATATTAATGTTTATATGATGAATAAAAATACCTGATGCCAATAAACCAAGCAATCATCTGTATAAAAGTTAGTGTCAGGCAACACAAGATGAATCTTTCACTAAATCCATTTCAAAAAATGATAGAAGTGTTGTAGTACCTGGTAATCATTATGTAACTTCTCGAGGCAAGAAATTAGCGGAGATTTTGATGAAGAGCCCATTTATTTTTCTTACTTCCATCTGTCCCATCCCCTAGATAATCTGATCTCAGTACAGGTCCAAGGTGTTTAGCCCATTTTTAATCCTCTCTCAGGATCATGAGTCCCAAGGGCTGCATCCACACTGGTAAGACAGTGCCAGGATAGAGGCTGAAACACTGTCCTGGGTTATTCACTAACAGAGAGCATTCTTCTTGACGTGCACTTGGGTTCATGCCACCTAGAATTCCCTAACCCAATGTTACAGCGTCATTCAGGAGGCTGTAAGTGAAATAGCTGTGCTCACCCTGTTTTAAAGGGTATTTAGCCTTTGGGTTGCAAACTTCTTTTAAGGCCAAAGAGCAGGATATAGAACAGGCTATGGACTTCTTAATTTACCAGTCCCAATGTAGTGTTGGATACTGCAATAGCAATGCCGCTTCATGGCTTTAACACCTCTTGAAACCAAGTGCATTCTTCCTTGTAGTGTTACCACATGATGGAATATTAGTTTTTAGCTTGAAGAAATTGTGCCTCCAGTGACACATCTGGTTGTGTGTGTGACTACTCTGGGTATATACTGGGAGAAATGCTTATGTAAAACAAGCAAGCATGTGCACCTTTTAGTGGAAAATCCATCTCTCTTAAATTGTTTCTCCAGAGGGCTATTTAAAATGGTTTTTAGCAGCATAAAGATGCAATACTGTGCTCAGTAATTCTTACTACTCTTTGTGGCAGGAAAATTGTTCTCCTAATCTCATACTCCTGAGTAACATAAAAAAAATAAAGCTATTGATATTAGTTCCTGGACTCTGAAGAGATGCCACTGCAATTTTCTCTCTATACTATCGAAACTTGTTCATCAGCATTAGACTTTTAATTGTTGCAAACCAATACAGAATTCAGTTAATTGTGTCTTTTAAAAACTCTTTTTCTGCATAAAAGTAGGTTTAAATATTACCCCAATATGTTTCCCTTATAGATGTTTACATTTCTGGGTGTGTATGCTGGGATGTTTGTTATCCTTATTTTGCTTTTTAAGTTTTACTTGAGATCAAAGGACTTAGATATCACAACAGACACAGGATGTGCAACATTCATTGGTACCTTTGCATGTCCTTACCAATTGATGTCCCTGCCTGTAACACTCATGGCCCTGCTCACCACTGTGTGCCTGGGCCAGGATTACAAATATAAATAGGCAGGCACTTGCACACTGGTGCTGTGCCAGCCTGGCTGGGGAGGAACAAGTGGCAGACACCAGTGATGAGAACCAGACACCCAGGTCACAAAACTGTCCAATGTCCAACGTTGCCTAAAGTGCCTGTGGCTTCACACAGAGCATTCCAGTTTTTTACACCAATGTAACACAAAATTTGAACGATGACATTCATTTAATGACAGCAAAGAATGGAAAAGAGGACGTTCTCCAAATACTTTTCTTCTAGCTGTATCTTGACTGCCCTTGAATTCCATGGTCTCAGGATCAGAGTTGTTGCAATTCTGAACTTCAGACAAAGCCAAAGCAGAGAATGAGTCATGAGCAGAATTTTGTCCTGGGTTCTCTGATGTTCCCATTGAGGCCAGAATTTCTCAGCCCTATGGAGGTTTCATTTCAATCCACATCCACGTTTGTGCTGTTGTGTGGAATTAGTCTGGTTGAGGCAGGGGAATGCTTTTTCATTGCATTTCACCATTAATGAATACAAAACCTGATCTGATTAATAACCAGTGTGTTGCAAGCCCCAGCCGACTCAGGAATAAATGATTAGCCAATGGATCTTGCTGTCAAAAGAAATGATTGAGGACACAAACTGAATAGGATTAAATTTGACACCAGAATTTTAAATAATGAAAGCAGAAAAGTACCATATCCTGAGCACAACCCAATCACTGACTGAGAGGGTCAGGAACTAATTTCTCCATTAAGCATGCTCATTAACAAATGAACATTTTGATCATACTTCACCACATTGTTTCTTAATAATTTTGTGCCATTCAATTGCAAGGAGAGGGAGAAGTAGGGAGAAGAAAAGAGCTGGCAGACTATTCTCTCCCATGGAAACTGCTAGGAATAATTTGCTCAGGTTCTCTCAGCATAGAGGTAAAGAACAGTCATGAGAAAGGGGGTCTGACCCTGTGTGCCAGAGGCAGCAGAGTTAGCACTCGGTCAGGCACACCTTATGAAGGGACAATGGCATCAGGGAAAAGGAAGCACCAGGGACAGGTTTTATTGGGCACTTTGGACACTGGTCCAAACTTGGGCTGAATTTTCCAACCTGCCCAGAGAACAGCTCTACCCTGACCACAGAAAGACAATCACTACCTAGGCACGCTGTCAGTTTGGCTTAGTCTGATAATATCTCTCTTCTTAATGACAATTTCTGGGATTTTTAACAATGTAATTTTGATAATCCCAATTCATGTACACCTAAAGAGATTTGCTGCTTAACAGCTATGGAACTTTTGTGTATGTAAACAGGTGTAAAAAAACCTCAGAAAACCAATTGATTATATTTTTTGTGTGTCATATCAGCCTTTAATCTCTGATTTCAGAAAATGTGATATGAAACAATTGGACAACCTGTAGTGGAGTATTGTATTGGAAATCAGCCTAAGTATGGAATTGGGACTGGTCTTTTGCAACTATTGGACCAAATACATTGTTGCAAATGTTTTACACCAATTAGCAATTCATTCGAAGAGTTGTGTCACGGACAGAAATCATTTGCCTCCATGAATGATCATAAGGTGTTAAAAAAATTTAATATTTGAATCCTGGAAGTAAATCCTGGAGTTTCATCCCCAAAAGAGAATTATCTTTTGCAGATTGCATGCCAAGCTTTTTCTGCGTTATTATCACAGATGGTGAAAAATTCCCATGGCCTTATAGTCATGTTCTTTTTCATCCCAAATGGAGTCCTTTGTGAAATACCAGCATGACTGCATATGTTTGAACTCTGACTGTCCACTTAAACGTATGCTGCACTTCAGTGGTGTGGTCTCTTGGAGGGAGTGCTAAGCTCTTTTACAGGAGGTTTAGAACAATTTGTTTTCACCCCAAGGCCACTGAAACCCTGCCTAGCATTATCTGTGCCAGACTATACTGCTGAACTGGAACAGTCAGAGCTGAAACACAGTCTGTGCTGCTCTTCTTAATCTAATAGAGCTGCAAGATTCACAAAAGCAAGTCTACTCTATCCTCTACACCCAGATCCGTGTATCCATCACTTCCCTCAGCTCTCCCCAGTGACCTTTCAGCTCCAGAGTTAGGGATTTTCTCACAGGTCTTGTGGAAAATGAGGCATGGCTGGCTCTGTGATCTCTTGGTTATTGGTCTGATGAAGGAACTCAGACAAGATGCTTCAACTCCATCTCCCTTCCACGTGTGCCTCTATACAATGGGGAAATGATAATGGTGAGGTTCTCTATCTTGGTGTAAAATCTTCAGTGGTATTCTCAGTAATTAGGATGAGCCTATTTAATTGACAGGAAAATCAGATTTAAGGTTATCCAAGTGACCTTTCCTCTTAGACCTCAGATTTTCTTATGATTATATGAACTGCTATATAGTGCCCATTTTTACTTGGTGTAGTAGGTATTCAGAATAAATTTTGAAAGTACAGAGTATCAGAGATCTACAAAAGAAATCAGGAGCTGCAAGTACTCTTATGGTGGGTGTGAAATTTTATATCTGCTGCAAGTTTGGGGATGAAAGTACTGCTCATGTTTTGTAGCTAAGTAGTCGGTGAATTTTAGAAGAGGTGTAGGGGCAGCTGGGCAGCCTGACTGGTGTCAACACTGTTTGTCATCTGATAGGGACAGAGCTGACTTCCCAGCAGTCCTGCCCTCATCCTTCACCCTTCTGCTGTTCCATGGACATAGCCGCTGTGGCTGTGCACCGCCTACGTTCATAGCTTCTGGGCAACAGCCCATCACACCATACAGGGTAATTTACCTCACTTCCCACTGGTGGAGAAGTATAGATCAGCTGGAGCATGCCTGTGGACTTGGCATTTAATGGGCTTTTTGGTGAGTAGTAATACAAGCCTTATGTATCTGGTACTGGTACATGGAGTACAAACCATAATAAAATGGATCCGTTCCACAAGAAATACAATTTTATGCTTCCTAATTGAGCAATTAATTTCGTTTTGCCTACTATTTCACAAATGTCAGGGAAGGAAGTTGAGAGCAAGTGGTTGCTGTATTTGCATCAGGAACTGAGGGCTGAAGAGTTGTGCAAAATTGGTAGTATACAGAATTGATTTCCAGATTAATGTTTGGCTGGATTTGAATAGAGAGTTAATTTTACTTTTTCGTTTTCTGATTTGATTGAATCCCCTCCCAAAAGAATAGGAATACAGATTTAAAGTCTTGTCTTGTTTGACTGATCTCTGTGAGTGTCCTTGAAAGTCCTTCTTTATTCTATGATTGAAAGTCCTTCTTTATTCTATGACTGTACTCTTTTCCACTGGGCAATACTTATTGTCCTGTAACTCTAAACTAGTAAGAGACAAATGTCAAGAAAACTTGGATGTTTAGATCAAAATTGATTTGCATGTCTAAGACAACAACTATTTCATACAGGTGTGGGCCAGTCTATGGAAATTTTGAAAAGTTAATAAAAAGAAAAATCTGTCTAAAATATTCACAGTGTGTTTCATCCAAGTAATACTAATTTTATCCACCTGAAACCATGGCAAATGTCTAGTAGTCCTTTATTCTATATTATTTTAATACTACATGTATCTGTGTATAGAAAATTAGAGATCTAATCCAGGAAAGCTCAGAGAAGAAGAGACAACATTTTGCTTGGTGTTACATCAGTTCCACACTACTGAGGATTCCATTTTATTTAGGGAAAATCCCCATGGAAGCAATGAAGGCAGTCAACGAGTTGCTTTACACAAGTGGGAAGACTCTGATCATGCGTGTCTAAAATGTGCCATAGAAAAGACATGATTGCCCATTTTATGGCATGTTGGACTTCACAGAGTCTGCTTCTAGCAAAGAACATTTCTAAGGAATCACATCCAATAAATGAATCCTCCAGGCTCTTGTTTTCAATGTTGTGTGCACTTCTTTGGTGTGAAAAATTCTGTCGAGGCTTCGTGAGCTAAAAATTCTCTGAGGTGGTGTGCTGAAACAAAACTGATAATGTTCTACCTCCAGGGCATCTGTACTCCCTCTCTTCTATATTCAAAAATCAATATGTTATGATGTGGTTTTAGAAGGCCCACTGTAAGCAAGTGGCTATTAAAATGGCATTAATGGTGCCTGAGGCAAATTGGTATTTGTTAAGCGAATGGATAGTATTATTTGCATGACATATGCCTGGCATCTGAGTAACAGCCATCAGTATCTGTGAGGCAGAAGGTGCCTACTTCATGGGTCACTTCTCTGGTGAAATATATAGAGAGTTAAATTGAAACTAAATAATTGCTGAACCCAGTGCAGTTTGGAGAAACTACTTGGTTCCTACACCTTCGTGTAACCCTGAGACTGAAAGAAAAGTTGCATTTAGCTGAGGGGGCCTAGTGAACAAAAGGTAATGAGGGTGCCTTCATCACGCAAATAAAAACATGAGACAGCATCGCACCTGTGGTGTGATAAAGTGCCCGGTATGTGTGTGTCAGTGGCTCCACAGGCTGTGTTCTGTGTGTTTTGAAATTAAATCTTTCTTCCTCCTATTGACTTCTTGCCCTCTGGTACATTGAGTTGGCTGCTTGAGACGCTTTCACTAAGTACAAAGTCAATTGACTGTAAGTAGGGATGAAGAAAATGTTGTGTGATTAATATTACAGTTCAAGCTCCTCTGATCAGTCACAGAAAGAGCAGTCAAATAAACTCAACTTCATCTCAGAGAATCACACACTCTTAATGGTGGAGAGTCTGCCTGGAGCCCAAAAGGGAAAAACAAGCCACTTGAGGCAAATCTCTCTTCTTTTACATAGAACAAACCAGTTGAGCAGTGTTAAAAGCTGCTTATTGATTTGTGCCCAGTCTGAAAGCAATGCAGTGATGTAAATGAAAACGTGTCAAGAGTCAATATTGATTTTTTTTCTTTTTCTTCTTCTCTTTTTTTGAAGCAAGGCCACCCCACTTGGGAAATGCTGTTACCTATACCACTAGGCTTGTCAGTAAGTGAAGTAAGATCCTTTTCCACAAGACTACATATGTCCAGACATCAAATTTACTTCTTTTTCTGAGGTAATATGGACAGCATGCTGAGAGCAGCTATGTTGACAGAACTTGTTTTCTTGCGAAAATTGTTAGGTGGAGAAGAAGAAATGACAGAGAAGAAATCAAATCTTAGAGAAGATAAATTTGCTGGGCTGAGCTTGCAGTCTAATACTTGCATAGTAGACCAATTTTTTTGGTTTTAAATCTTTGCTTGCAATAGATTTGTGTAGCAATATAAATTATACTAAGTGAGAGCCAAGGACAAGGAAAGGGTAGAAAGGGAATCCTGTTGTCCCTAGAGGGGTGTGCCCTCAGCTGGAGGAAACCTGGAAAGAGTTTCCCTTTAGAAAGAGGGCGTTTGCAGATAGTCTCTCTTTCAGGTGAAGGCTATCAGAAGAGAAATGGGTGATCCCTGAAGGATAGTCCACATACATTATTTGTTAACTTCACACCATGCTTAGTGAGGTATATACAAAGCAGTTTAAGAAAATACAGCCAACAGTTGCCTATGTTTTCTCCCCTGAAGAGTCAGATGCAAACTGTAATAACTGATGTGCTCAAAATGAGTGCTATAGCTTTTTCTATATTAGATTAAAATCTGAAATCAGGCTCTTTCAAGTAAGATTTCTACCTTGTTAACTCTTAGCAAATAATATTCTTCCAGGTCTTTGATAAAAGCTCCTTCTCTGTAGCCAAGATAATCTTTTTTCAATCTGTGCCACAGAATCTGGCAACTAATTGCTTACACCTCAATTAGAGGTGACAAGAGGACGTGGCAGACAGCCCATTGCAGCTCTGATCTTCTAAGAACGAACAGCTATCCACAAGGGAGGGTCATATTTAGTGTGGAGACAGGCTTGTGAGATTTTTTTTACTTTATTGGCACTTTTAAGGGTTTTGGATACTTCCTCAGCTCCTAGCTTTTCTTCCTGGGCAGAAGAAACATGCTTCGTTTATGACAGTGGCTCTCTTCATTCATCATCTCTGCTTGCCTCTTTCCATGAAAAAGAAATATTTCTCCTGTCTCTAGATAAACCCACAAGAAATCATCACCTCAACTATCGTCTTCCTGGGGTGACAAAAGAACTATTTCAAACTTAAAATAAATAGAGAAATTAAATTCTAACTTGGAGAAGAAACCAGATTAAGTATCATAGATGTAAAATGGCAGTCTTCCATCTACTGGCAGAAAAAGGTGCCCAAAACTAACTGGTGGCAAATCAAAAGTGCAACTTCTAACATATTGTGTGGAAATGATCTTATCAATTTCATGTTGCTGAGGTTCAGGTGATTAAAATAGAAGTTCGCTTTTAAGACTCCAACAAATTGAATTAGGGCTTCTATTAAAGGCTGCAACTGTTATAAATGTTATAATAGGATGTCTGGGCAGATGAACTGAAAGTTGTTTAGTGAGAGATGTACACATGGCTCACACTTTATTTTTCATCATCTCAGACAGGTTTTTGATCCTTTTATTTGCTTTTTCCTTTTCTTTTTTTTAACATTTTGTTGCCAAACAGAATAAGAACCATCATGCAGTCATTTTTTTGTTTGTTTTTTGAAGAAACACAAGGGTAATAACATCTTCTTTATAAACTAGATGTAATTTGTCACACATCTGGAAAGTAAGGCAATACTGATGTTGCTCATGCATTCTGCCTGCTTTGTCAGGCAGCTTGCTTTCAGTTTTGTGTTATAACCATTCAGATTTATTATTATTAAAATTCAGGCAGAGGGAGACAGACTGAAGAAGACATAAAAGTATTCCACTGTTCTGCTATGTTCTGTACATAATGTGCAGAGATAGTCACTCAGTGGAATTCCAAAACAGAAGAAACTAATAAGAAATATGAAAGGCAAAAGACTTAAAAAGTGGATGCATTCTATCAATCTGTTTTAAAAATGTATGAATGAGAGTGATCTGGCAGTAACTACTTTCTAAACATTTCTCTTGTTTTACGATAATGTTGTTAAAATGATTTTATTTTGTCAACACCACAATTTCCAGTGCTGTCTCACACTTTTCTGTTCTGGGCACAACAACTGAATATGAGTGTCTTTGGCCAGCTTTGGAAACACCTACTTCTGTAAATTTTAAGAAATAAACAGGGGAGAGGCTGTAAGTTAAACCCTCCTAGGAGCTCTGGCATTTGAAAGATATGTTCTGAAATAAAGAGGATTTAGCTATCATCTCCTGGACTCCCAGCTCCCTGGTGTGGTGCCCCACCTTGGAATTGTGTAGGAAGCACACAGACTAATAAGTAATGAAATGAATGGGAAAGAAGCGTCTGCCTCTGGCCAGACAAATATCTCCTTTCTCTTGATATCCTTGACTGCAAACCCTGCCTTACAGATTGATGCCAAGCCCTCTTTCTATATTTTATGAATCAAACATAACGTTATTTCACATTTTTCCTTGATATTTCTTTCATTCTTTCATTCACCCAGTGTGAACAGAGGTTTGTGATTAATTGTTTGTTCTGGAGTAAGGACTTGAATCTTGCTAACCTAGCTGAGTGACCTACTTGTTGGCAGCAATAAACCACATGTTCTGAAGGCACCTCTCGAACCAGCATGACTAGAAAAATGGTAGAGTTCTGGCATCTCCTCCAACCCCTGGGAAGAGAAACCAGTCTAACACCAGTACAGCATAAAAGCAACAGTTGTAGCTGTGTTCGGCCTGAGCTTTCTGAGATGCTAAATGGCTTTTTGGGGTATTTGTCAAGACAGTGACCTGATCACACGATGACCTAACAGACACTCAGTACCAGAAGCTGCCCCAACGCAGACACAAGCTGCAGCAAACAAGGGAAGATCTCTTTTCCTGGGAGTCCTGCTGGTTCACCTAACCAGTCACCTGGAAGGTGAGGGCTCACACGCTTCACCAGGCAGGGCAGAGGGAAAAACTCACAGCAATCACTGGTTTAAATAGAAAGTAGTCTTTGAAGCAAAGAGCAGAAAACAGTCCTCTTTCCCAGCTGAGCGCCCAAATTGCTGCCCTATGGTTGTGCTCTGTCCTGCTCTCTGGTCCAAAAAATCCTTAATTATTTAATGTAAAGCAAAAGCACTTTCTCAGGAGCAGCACAAAGTGCTCTGTCCATCTCTCTGTCTCTGAGTACTGGCATATGCATGTGCATACATAAAGGCGCCGGCACACAGATGAAGAGGTTGCAATTCTCTTGGGAGGTAAGATATGTGAGTTTGAATCCTCTTAGGCTGGAGGGCAAGGGAGGATTAATTTTGTTTTGTTCATAGTCTTATACAAGAGGAGGATTTCAAAGGGGTTCTTGAAGGAGGGTTAGTAGAGTGACCTTGGGAGTGCTCTATTCTGGTAGTATTTTGTTAAACGCTAAATTGTTTAATGGGATACAGGGTGATAAATAGGGGAAAAGAGGAAAATCAATTTATCTCAAAACTATATTGGTTAAATTAATCATTTAAATGATCCCATCTAGGGGCTTTATAAGATGCACGCTTTTATGTGTAAGTCACTCGTCTTTTTTACAGATTAAATTATTTGAACATAACTATATGTTCCATTTCTCAACACAGGACACAGAGGGTAGACATGATAATAGCTTATCTGTTTTTTTTTTGGATGAATCTTTTTGAAATATCTTCAGTATGCAAAAAAAAGAGGAAATAATAGTATGGATGAAATAGTAGCTGTCCATTTTCTCTGAGAAATCTCTGTGACAAACAATATAAATAAATCTGCTGTTTATTTTCTTTGTTTCTTCAGGTGAGACATTCAGGGGTACATTCAGAGTGTAAAACAGTCTTTACATGAGTTTCAGAAAATACCATAATATGTGAATCACATTTTGGAGAAAAGAGAAAGAGGGGAAAAAACATTACTCATTTTCCTCTCTCTAACCCAACACTTTAACTTTCTTTAACAATTTCAAGGAGATGCTTCTGTCCTCTTGAATTCAACACACACTCCTTAGTCATGTACCTGGAAGAGGGAAGAATCTAAGTCCCATTCCTTCAGGAGTGTGACAGAGTGGGAAGAGGGAAAAGAAAGTCTCGTGTTTTGTTTAGAAGAAAAGGAGACAGATATATAGAAGTAAATATTGTGTGAATAGGAATATAGATCACACATTCAAAAGCCTTTCGAAATCCAGCCCTCCTTCCTTTTCCATCTACCCACCCCATGAAATTATTCTGGCTTTGATCCTGTCTCTCTCCCTCTCTGTTCAGGGGCACAGAAGTATGTAAGGGCACAGACCCTTAAAGGTATCAATTGACATTTCCTTTACTGCTTAACTCAGATCAGGAGAAGGATCTGTTTGAAAAATAATGGTTATGAAATGTATTTTTAATGTAACTCAGTACTTTTTGTGAGCGTTCATGACAAAAGAATTTAACCTACCTGATTACTTAGAAACAAGAGCAAATAAATGTAGGCTGGAAACAAGATAAAATGTGATTTCTAATTTATTGTAGTGCTTAGGAGGATATTTTAACTCAATTTGCCACACTCTCCATGATTACTGTAGACTTGTCAGTGAGAAAAACTCTTTGCAGTGAAATATCTGGATCCTTGCCCTTAAATGAAACAGTATTTTTTATGTCTTCTAATCAAGGATATTGTTTACAGGGCAGATAACTGTTAAGTCTTCTTTCCATTATTGACTACAGTACTTGTTTCCTTTTGTAACTGCATTTAGATGTGCTAAAACCTCTCTTGGCTGTTTCTCAGCTTCTCAGTGCCTTGTTCCAGTATGTGATTTCAGCTCAGTTATAGCAGAAGAGCTGAGTGTGGAGCTCAAGCTACTGGTCACCTATTCCAAATAGCTGTGGCAATTGCTTCTGCTGTTTGTTTTCTGCTCTGCAACAGAGCATCTAAACACACTTAGGGAATAGTGTATTATTGGATACGGGTATAAAGACTTCATCAGCCTAATGGAACAATTAACACAACTATTCGGCTGCTCTTGATCTGCATAATTTTGCCTCAAGATTAGAGTGATAAGGTGAAGATTAACACCTCTGGGTCAGTGGGGCTGATGAGACATGATTTATTAATCCTCAAAGAAAACCTTAATTGGACACTGGAGCACTCTCTTCTTCATTGTTAAACTCTGCCAATTCCCTGGATAGTTACAGGAGATGGTGAGGATGATAGACTTACTGTAATTAGATGCACCAAAACTAAAGTAATGATTTTTACCCCTGGGAACACCATGTGTTATTTTCTCCAAATAAATCAGTGCTGATATTTATGAACACCTGAGAAACATCCCCTACACATGGTCATTGACTATCCAAACATAACTTATAGAAGGGAGCTGCAGAACAGGATTCATAAGAACCCTTTGATTTAGAGGAACTGTCTTAAATCCTGGCCTTCAGAGTACAGAGAATTTACTGTGTGAGCAGGTTAATGATCAGGTTGATTTATCCTTATTTTTTTACCTACCATTGTTCATTCTTTCATCATGTTCTTTCCATTAAGAGGCACTGATTTATAGGAAGAAGCACTCCTCTAAGGAGTTTGGTAGCTTTTGAAACTAAGTCTCCGAAATACTTTTTTTTTTCCCAAAGAAATGTCTTTTTGCAGGCAGTATAATAAATAGGTTCATTATAATGCAGCACGCAGCTAAAAAGAGAAAAGTCCATAGGCATACAATTCTAGCTGCTGTACCTCAGGCTCTGGAAACGGAGCTTTGTGACTTGAGGATTCATTAAGACGCTTGGTGTAGTGCAACCCTGATGAAATAAGTTAGCAGTCTCATTAGGGGGTTGGAGCAATCATTTGGAAAAAAGCCTCCTTTGCTACATTTGTTTACTGTGTCACAGGAAGCATGTCCTCAGTCAACTGGGATAATCATTGTCAGCGTTTTACATAGTTACAAAGCAAGCTAATAAGCCAGATTGTCAAATTATGTCAATCATGTCTAAACATCAACAAACAAATTGCTCTATGCAGATGGGAAATTTGTGAGAAAGCTTAAATATTCAATTCAATGGGAACAGTGCACGCTGCGAGGTCATGGTTTAAGACTAATATCTGGAGGAAAGTGACTTTCCAGAATGTGGCTCTGAATCAAGATTTCTGTCTCTATGAAACTGTTTGGTGAGGCTTTTGACATTTAGGGCACTGACTGAGGAGGTACTTGTATCATTAAGCACTGCATCCTGCTTTTCCTACCCTGACACTCTACTCACCACACTATCACACTGGTATATTAGCTGTCTTACTCTTGCCTCTGCTGAAGTCCCCAGGTTTTATTGCAGCTTCACACCCAGACTGACTTCCCAAGGCTCTAGCCAAAGTAGAGATGAGAGCTAAGGAGTCAGAATTTTTTCTGCTATAAAAAGAAGAAAATTTTATGTATTGCTATTCATCCCTGTTGGCATGTGGAGTCAACTTTTAGCCCAGCAATCCTGATGTCAGCTTTCTGAGTGACAAGTGCTTTTGACACTTGTCATCTTCGCACCAGACACCACTCTAGGGGGGAAGGGCCCTGTTTGTGACTGGTAGTTGATGAGTGCTTGTGTGATTTCACCCCTGCCCAGGGTGATACCTAAGGGACAAAAGAATGAAGAGTTTAAAAATGCTATAAAGATTTCAGAGTGCTTAAATAGACTGAAGTGAAGATTGCACAAAAAAAAAAAAAAATAAGATAAAAAGTAAGATGTTAATCTGCAGAAAGAGCAAAAGATCTATTAAATTAATCAATAGGTCTTTTACAGTGGCAAATATGACTTAGTTAAAGAAAACAGAGTGAGTGCAAGAAGAATATAATGAGTTTTCCCCTTCTCCTAAAAGCAAGGAATGAGAAGAGCAGTTATTGACTGACAGGTATGTTTTTCAGAGAGGAAAATCACATTCTGGAGGGTGGGTCTTCTCGGAGCTGCACTGAAGTTACAGAGTGTCTGTGCCGTTGTGTCCCTCAGGAGCACGGCCTTCAACTCACAGCAGAGAGAGGTCACCTGGTTAAGAACACTGGAACATAACACACCAAAGCCAGTTTCTATCCTTCCTCCTATTTAGAAGGAAATAGCAAGAAGGACATATACATTGATTCTCTAGCAACTTTAACTGTGCTTTGGCAACGTAAAGAATAATGACAGGAAAATATAATGTAGATTGTAGACAGGGAGATCTATCCAGGGTCCCAAGTAATGTGACCTCTCTGTTATTGTACATACCAGTGTAAGACACTCTTTCCATTAGCTAACTCCCAAAGGGTTTGATATTGGTTCTGCCCAAGACATAAATTTGATTTTTCAGTCTCAATGAAATGTAGACATGTTTGTTTGGGGCTTCTTTACTAATATAAAGTGTCTTTAACTAAAATCTTTGTGTTCTGATATTGAAGCCCATGATTTTTATGGTTATTCCATATTGTTGAATGATTGGTTCAATGTTGACCTGTTTTTCCAAAGGCTCAGTCAGTGACATGCTTACCTGCATCACTGTTGTACGTCATATGGTATCTACTTCCTCTGATCCATGATCATTATCATTTGGGATTCCTTCATTCATCCTTCATAATACAGAGTGCTTAGTCCACATTTTATTTTTTCCTTACTAACCTTTTTTTGAAATACAGTCGTAATCTACCCAGAGTCCAGGAATTTGGAGGCTTAGGCTTTTGTAATAGCTTTCTTCTGCAGCATCAAAGATTTAACTCCAATATCATTAATTATACTATTGTAACTTCCCAAGAGTTTAATTGTCACAGTCTGAATCAAGGTGCTCCATAGACTGCCCCTCCTCCTAATTCTGAATGTTCATGGCCAATTGCAGTTAACTGCTATTCAACAACAATTCCCTGGAAGCTCAGCAAGAGGAAAGCCAGAAGCACTAAATTAACTCATATAACACACAGAAGGGATGGGGGTGAACAAACTCAACTGTATCATGCCCCATTTGGCTGGAGTGCTGATGTTATTGGTTTAAAACTTCACCAACCCTCTTGGCTCTTTAGCACCCATAAATGTTATGTTGGAGCCTGATTCTCCAAGAGAGGGAACCAGGGAAAACTTAATCTACCATTATGGAGAGGTGATGATATTTTCTTTTTCTTTCTTTTCTCGGTGTGAAGCAGCCTTGGCTGAGCAGGAATTTAGGAGGCCCACGGGGTCTGTATGTGCTAGCAGGCACAGAGGTTCATTTTAACTTCTGGCCTTTTGGGAGAGAACAAATACATAGAGCATCTTTCTTTCCACATAGCTTCATAATAAACTTCCAGAGGAACATGAGCTTGACAAATCTCACTGTAAAATTTTAATTAAAATAGATCTTCCATTTAGAAAGTCAATTCCACTTTGGAAAAAAAAGAAACCTTCTCAGTCCTGCTTGAATCTCAGTCCCCCTGCAAGCATCAGTAAGCTGTTGAGTCTTGTGAAAAAAACATACACAACCCAACTGATTGATTTTAAAATGCAATCAATTCGAAATCACAGCTGACTTTTTTATTGGAACTTAATTTGATCTGGAATGGGTTTGTGTCCTTGCCTACTATTAATTAGCAGTAATAATAGTCCTGTTCTATGGGAATTTGAAGCAGATCACCCTTCCTATAAGGCAGATGGTTGGTACAGCTCAAAGCTGTGACTCTGAGTCACAGCAGAGGTCTCAGCTCCATTACTCCTGTTAGCTGGCAAGGGAAGACTTTGGTGGAAGAAAATGGTTATCCTGAACAAAGGAAGAAGTTGTCTGTTCAAAGTTGCAACCTGAGAGACATTTCCAAGCAGGACAGGCTGCAGCATTCTCACAGTATCGCAGCTATCAAGGTTTGGATGCTGGGGCATTGCTGGGAAAAGTGTAGGAATGCAGCAAGATAGCGGCTAGAGCCTGCTCTAGAATTCCAGGTGTTAAACTGGTGTCGACCATGTGAACCACATTTCTATCTAAAGCATTAAGCCAGACCTTCCCTGGCCAAAAGCAAACTCAATTGCATTATCTTCTGTTCATTCAAGGGATAAGCCCTGCAGCTGTTCTTGTTGTGTAACATTTATATCTTTACAGAGTCTGCAATAACAGATATAACATTTGCAGAGCCTCTGTGTGCCAGGGCTGGCCCCTTCAGTGACCTTGGAAGGAGCAGGATGCACAGCCCTGTGCAGAGCCATCTCTCACTGACTGGAGACAGCTGGAGGGATGGCTTAATTTTCTTTCTTTTACACTTACACTGCAGACTAAATGCTAGTCATTTTATAGTAGTTCATTAATATTCAGCTTACAGACTTAATTTCAAAGCAAGTATTTGTTATTTTCATAGATTGACAAAAAACTGTTAACATTCCTAGAGATAAAAGAGATTGTTTTTCTTTTTTTTTTGTGCATCAAAGGGTATAAACACATTCGTACATTGGTTTCTCCAATAGACCTAGCTGTGTGTATTTAGGATAAGGATAAGGAGTGTGAATGTGCAGGGAGTGCTGGTGTCTTTTTAGTCAGCCCTGTTATTCACACAACAGTGTGAATAAAGCCTGAAGCTGGGCACTGTGTAAATTGATGTGGAATGGCACCTTTTGGGTTAAGTTAGGCAGAATGAGGCTTAGTGCCAGTTTTTATGTAGTACTAGCCTAAGGGTTCATACAGAAATCCATGACCTGCAGGCATAAATAGCACAGGGCCCTAGGGATCTCAAGGTGGGAAGGTGCAGGAAAACACCCTCTCGTGGGTCATACCGCTATGGTATATACCTGTATGGCTTGTCCCTGGAGGCCAAGGAGTGTGGCAGCAGTCTCACATCTTCTCAATAGGACAGGCTTCCTAGCAGGAAACTGGGGAGAAGCAGAGAGTAGCAGGGAGCAGTCACCTCATAGCACGGATCAGGACACCTGTACTTGCCTAAACACCTTGCTCCAGGAGTCACAGCAGGACCATGGGAATGGTTCCTCTGATACAGGGTGGTTTGATAAATCTGCTGCTGTTGATGTTATTTTAGCCTGTTTTCTGCAGGTAGGTTTAGCTGGTGAGGGCACTGAAACAGCACCTGTCAGAGAAAAAAAAAGAAAAAATACTTCTACAAACACAAAGAGGAAGGACAACATGGAAAGCAAGGTTTTCTGCATAGATTAAATTTCACCTCCATGGTACCTTTTCTTACTTACTACATACATCTGTTTTATAAAACAGAATTTAGTAACTTCCTTACCTCACCTAATACAACATCAAGACATCTACAACACACTCTGTTAGGCAACTATTAAATAAAAAGCATTAGAACTTGGAGGTAAGAGGTGTTTTATCTCATTGTGCACTCTCCAGAAGTCTGGTTGTATTGATAATAACAGCATGGACACTGACGTCATCACACCTCCATTTATTCTTAACTGCGATCTGTACCACACAGCTACTAAATATGTTAAATTTAATCAAAAATAGAAAAGTGCCTGCCATTCTCAAGAATGAGAATTGCTCAAGAAAGTAATACAGGACATTGGTATATTAATGCACACAAACCCCACAAATATAGTTAGAATAAATAAGATAGTTAGCAGCAGGAGTGATCATAGAGTTATGAGAGAAGCATCTTCAAAGACTGAAGGATTAAAGTGAACCTGCAGATAGGACAGAAATTTGAAAGACATCAGTGACTTAATCCATAGCTGACATTAGCAAAATAGAGCTAGGTAATACTACAATATTGTTTCCTTATTCTAGTCTGTGATCTTGTATTTGCAGAAAATGGGGCCCATTGCAGAGATGCCAGGAGGCAAATTGTTTGCATGAGTGGCAGTCAGCACAGGGGAAGGAGTTGTGGCACTGCCATCCATCCTCCATCCTGACAGGGGCCTCAGGTGGCAATGTGCCACTGCCCTGAAGCACAGGCAGCTCCATGACAGTGTCTCCCAGCCAGATGTTCAGTATGGTTACCACCTCACAGACTGTGCCTACTGACCAGATATCAGCAGGCCTTTTTGCATAAGGTGAACCACAGCTGGACACAAAACAACCATGAACCCACTCCCACTAGAATACCCTCCTTTTTTGCAAGAAGGCTTCAGCCAAGGAGCCCTGAGGAGGGGCAGGAAAGGGACACACTGCAGTGGAGCTTTCCAGCAGAGGTAAAATTATTTTGTAATTGAGTCTGTTCTTGTATCAAACAGTGAGGATAAAGTTTTCCACCAGGCTAAGCTATGATCTGGCTACAGTGCATTATCACGTTCTTTTGCATGTGAAGCTACCTATATAAATTGTTAAATGGAAATCTTCCAGGTAGCCTGGTAGCCTGCTACCTGGTAATTATATCAGCAGGGCAGGGTGAGAGATGGCAGGAAAGAATGTAAGTGTGTTATGGGAGTAACAAAGGAGGAAGTCAATTATAACAAACGTTTGCTTAAAAACAGATTGTACATTTGGGTGTGGAAAAGGACTAGTCTGTTTTACACATGGTAAGGAGAAGTAATTGAGAAGGTGTTCCATTGAGATATTATTGCAATTGGGAAGTTATGAGACAGCTTCAAAAATTAACTTGAAGGTTACAGATTTAAAATATATAATAAAAGATCCTTCTCTGAATTTAACCAGCAAAGCACATATAAGCTCTGATGGTAAATTTATGATGTTGAAGAATTTATTTCCAACTCCTTCCTCCATGAGAGAGAGACAGAGACAGACAGAGAAGAAAATAGAAATATTTCTCAAATTAATTTATTTGCATCCTCCTGTGAAATGGTGGGATGAAAACAATAATTAGGATTCAAGGTCAAAATGAAATTTTGTTCACATCTCAGTCCTTCTCACATCATTTTACAGAATGAGAGCTGAACAGAGGAAGAATGAACTGATTTCTTTTAAGTTTAGTCATTGCAAATGCAAAATGAATATCATTCCGCAGATATGGTGCCAGAGGACAACACAAGCTAACAAAATAATGGTAGTCCAAATAAATAATTTATGCACCATATCAAAAACTGAATGAGATAAAGACACAGAGAGCACATTTGAAAATTTGGAAATTGCTCAAAGCTTTTCCTCCAGTGTCTCCCAAGAGAATGAGCATGGAGCACTAATAAATTCTGTGACTGTGTATAATTCATAAACTTTCCCTCATTTTTTGATTTTCAGTGCTTGCAGTTTATAGCTAACAAAGGAACAGAGTGGAAAAATCCTGGTGAGAGTTGAGAGGAGAACATAAACCAGCTGATTCCTCCACTTAGTCTATTCATAAAGGGCATCTGTTCTCATCCCAAACTGCACATATATCTGCTATTAAACTTAGTACATTGAGAACAGAAAAAAAGCCTTCTACTCATATCCTTATGTCTACTTTATATTTATATTTTTATGACAGTGATTGCAATGTGAGATTATAACACAAAAAGCCATTTCCAGGTGATTTGTATTAAAATTATTCTGTTGTGGCTGTTGGTTAATGTTCAGACTGGATTTCTTAGGGATTCATTCAATGGCAGCAGAGCAAAATGAGAGCAAACTAGTGAATGCTATCAGAAGGCAGTGGGGTGTTTCTGGATGAATTACATGGAATGAAACCTCCCCCATACACAGCCACATTGGAAAGACATTTCTAAGCTAAAGAAATCTAAAAATTACATTCAGATAAAATTTGCCTTGAAATTATTTTGATGGTCACAGCCATGTGAAGATGCATTCTGAAGAGACATGGTGGGCAAAAGGGCTGTTTTCAGCTCTGCATGTCAGCAATTTGTAACATAATTTCTGTCACAGCACAATTCAGTTGTGCAAAAAAATATTTTTTTCTATAAAATTCTTTAGAGTTTTAATTTTTTAACTAAAAACAGAGGACAGTGTCCTGTGGCTCCCTGAGGGAAACCCTCTGTCTCCTGCCCCGGGTGCACAAGCAGAGCCCAGCACATTTCTCAGCTTCACGATAAGTTTCAAGCTGCTGGGAGGCTGAGAGGGCCCCCAGCCTCTGCTGCCATATGTCAGAGCAAGCAGAGTCTGGTCTGAGCTGTTACAGCAGAAGCCAGTGGAACACCAGAGCAGGAATTTCCACATGGCTTCCCACCACCCCAAACACGTAAAGAAACCACACAGTGCTCTCAGGGCATCGCTGCAGATCTGTTGTCCTGGGTGGGTAAATGAAAAAGGTCACGACCATCAGCAAGCTACAGAAGTGACTGAGGGGCAGCTGCCCTTTGGTGATCCCCTGTGCTCTGAGCCCGACAAAAGAGATCCATTCCCCCAGTTCCTCCCTGCCCTGTCTCTGAGAGCCTGTTGAGTGTTATGTGAATATTGTTTACTTCATTAATTTCCTCCTGCCATCAATTGATGGATAAATTATTCATAAGTAAATTTATAAATTATTCTACCACTTCTATTGATGATTGAATAATATTGACCAAATGAATTATTCACTCTTCTTTTGCCCCACCAAGTGACAAATAAATTATTTGTGAGTATTGTTTTCTTCATTATTAGATCAACTCTTCCATCTGTTGAGACATTCATAAGATGTCACTCACTCTGATAGCGATACAATTTGTAAGCAGGACCCTTTAAGAACTATGTTTTCATGGACAAACAGAACTAGTTTAACTTTATGGTATATTTATGTAACAGTTGGTTTAAATACAGGGTCCTTTAGAGCATGAGGAAATGTTTTGTATGTTTCACAGCCAAATAAACAAAATGCTGAGATATTCTTCCATTGATTTTCACCCAACCAAGATATTTTTTAATTGTGCAGTTTATTTTACAGTTTTCCATATTTGGACTTAATAGTCAGGGTTGAGGCTGCAGCCATCCCTTGATCCCAAAAGGTATCAGGTTGTAGGTTCTGTAAATGAGCATCAGGAGCAAAGCCAAACCAGAAATACCTTGTAATTACCATTACAAATGTGAACTGCATAGGTCAGTTATTTCAAGCTCCTGGATAAAGTACATGAGTTTTCCATCTAGTTAAATCCATGCCTTCTGTCTCTTTCACTGATTCACCAGTAACTGTGTGGCAAACAAGTGTCAGCCTCTTCTAGTGGCAGCATTTCTAGCATATTTTACTACGTAGGCAAAATATGTCTATATCTAAAAATACAGACAGTCCATGTGGTTATGATGGGTAAGGGGAAAAAATTAAATTAATTTTAAAAAATATATTTCTAGGAAAGTGATAGTAAGTCACAAGCATCCACAAAGAAAGGATTGGTTCCTCTTTAATCCATGAAGCCCAAGTAAGATTAAGTTCACCAAGATAGTCAAGCTGCACAAGCATGAAATCAATATAAGGATCAAGTGGCTCAGAAAAGACAGAGAGGGAAGTCATCTCATGCCAGCAGAAGAGCAGCCCTTTAATAATTTTCCAGGCATGAGTACCAGTGAAGACCAGAAGCACAAACCTCTGTGCTGGCATTTGCTTTACTCCAAGACCTACCAGTAAAGTATGTGCAAAGATGTTTCAGTTGACTTTAGTATGTTCTGTTTTTTAGAATTTAAAACCATGAAGCAGACATATTTGCCAGGCTGAGTACATGTAGGACAGTGAACAGAGACCCAAACTACAGCTCAGGCTTCCCTTGGGGAGGAAGATGAATGAATGGGCTGTGCCAGAACAAGAGGACTGAAGAGTGACCAGAGAGCTCATTTATGGAGAGCTCTCCAGCAGCTCTGTAACACTGGAGAACGTTAATACCTGTGTCTTCTTGTTTCCCCTTTCTTTTCTGTCTGAAAATTTGGTCTGTCTGCCCAAATCTGATCTGTCACTCAGATCACTACAGCAGTGTACAGCAGTTGGCCCTTAGAACACATGCACAGCAGAAAATCCCAGCTCTCTCATTTTCAGAGAAAGCTGTTAATAGGCCTGCCTCTCTCACTGAGGTACACTAACAAGTTCTTGTCTAAACTGTCATTAATGTTTTTCACTTAGATTTCCACATTAAAATTGACAGCACTTCTAAGGGAAGTGTTGTGGTCAGGACTTAGAGGGGAAGCACTGAGACCTTGCATTCTGAAAGATAACAATCTCTGGGGTCAAGTCTTTAAAGTTTCTCCCTGTTCTCCCAGCAAAAGTCCCATGGGCTATCCAGACATAGAAATATACAGAAAGGTATGACAGAGGAAATGGGAAGGTGTTGTTTGCAGAGAGCTGGAGTGGAAGAATGCCCTTTACAGCTCTGTTCAGAATGGATGTGAGTGAAGCACGGTTACATTGTTCAAGGACAGAGAAAAGACCACTGCAGTAGTTGGGATGAAATGGTGCAGGGAACACACAGGAAAAACTTAGACTTATATAGGTGTGCAACTGACTGAATCTTTGGGACATTTATGATAAAGGTATTAAATTTAACCTGAATATGAGAGCAGTTTGAGCTGATCATGTTTCAGATTAAGGGTCTGAGTAAAAGACAGAGATGCTACTGATCATAGCAAATGTAGGTGCTCCATATTAGACAGTGTGAAGTCTATTCATCAGCAATAGGATAGTTCAGAATATGAGTTTGGATAAGAGAAAAGAGATGAGTAAGTGTACTATATAAAGATATGAGCTGCACAGAGGCATGGGGGGTACTCTCATACAATGGCATTTTTTTTCTCAGTGGCGGGGTAAAAGCCACGAGCAAAAATCTACTGAGATGGATTTACTGTAAATGCAGTGTCCCATCAAAATATATTTGCAGCTCAGTTAAGTTTTTGCTGTTAGTTTTCCCATCAATGCTTTTGACTCCTAACAATGTTCTGAATTTAGTTCAGTTTCGCTATATTTCTGAAGGGAAGCCACCAGAAAACAGAGCTGCAAGAAGCTGCAGGAAGCCACATAGATTTTGCCTTATATCTAAGTGAAATTTTATTTAAATTATCTGCCAATTTCAATTAATTAAGGAATGTTTAAACAGCCTTTCATACGTCTTTTTTCAGATGTGATATTATTTGGGAAAGGGTAATTTTTCCAAGGAGAAAAAAAAGGAGTGATAGTCTGTGGACATGATTCTAGGTAGTGGAAAAGAACATTTCAAAATTACTAGTATGTGACAAAAGGTAATTTTATTTCACACTAAATCATATTAAACAATACCTCTCTGCCTTTTTATCCTGCTCAATGCAGTGAAACTGTCCATAATGAAGACTGGACCCTAAATGAAGGACAAAATAAGAAAGCTCTGGATATCTACCTGCTTACCTTTTTCTCAGAAGACTCATAATCTTCTCTGTCTTTCCCAGAGCTGAAAAGCAAACTGCTCATTCCTAACGTGACACTACTATTGGCCGCCATTTATGATTTCTCTTTTGACTTTTGCAGTCATTGCTTCCCTCTTCCATGTCACTGAATTTTATTCCTCAAGTTCCTTTTTTCTGTATTACTGTAATTTTTGGTTGCAGTTGTTTTAGTGCCAGCTTGAAGAAACCACCTTGGTATTGTGTTTTAAGGACTGTGAAGTTAGTATCTATTATAGTCTCTCTATAACCATAACTGAATTCCCACAGGTTTTCTCTCTTAGTATCATCAGCTCCACTATTCCTGAGAAATGGAGCAGACAAGGTGATCATTTCAGGAAGATGATCATTTCAGAAGAAAAGGAGGGAAGTAGCTGGGGAAGTACCGCAGAAAAGGGCCAACCTTTTCAGATTAATCAGATTAATCTCATGCTGTACAAAGAGCAATGCAGGGTAATATACTCAGGATGCTGGCAAGGAGACAGGCATCTGTATTTTGGACTAATGAAGTCCTATTAAGATCTATGTGCTTGGAAATGTTCCTGGAGCACTGTAGCTAAGCGTGGATCATGGCAACCCAGCCATCATTCAGCAGAACGCAGCCGCCTGCCTCGCCTGCCTCGCCGGCTCAAACGCAATAAGGCAGTTTTCCTAAGCAGATGTGCCTGAGACCTCAAGGGCATCAAAGCGCCTGAGATTCCTAACTACTCTGACAATCTGGCAGCAGATCTGCTTGGCACTAGGCACCAGAAAGTCAGTAGCAAGCTTTTGAGTTGTTTCTCTCTTCCCAACACCATATTGCTCAGTGTCTTTCAGTGAGATTTAAAAAAAAATTAAAGAAAAATAGGAAGGGTCAGGCTGAGAATGGAATGTGATAAAGAGACGGTTATGGCCTTCTGTACTGTTGTCACTTGACACAGCAGCTTCCTAGAGATAGCACAGTTATGGGCAGATGAGTCTTCAGTGTGTCTGGAGTGAACCGTCCTGTGGACAGTGGACTAAATAAATTGTCATTACCACTCTATTATAGACTCGAGAGAGCACAGATATCTGGCTATACCACCCAAGCCAGCCCCTGTTGGGGATTATGAGTCACAAATACTCTTTCAGCACTGATAGTGTGCTAACTTCTGAGAAATGAACATATGTTTTTTTATCTAGTATCCACGTACAGATGCTGATTTTGTGGGTGGTCTCAGAGTCTAGCAGCTTTTCTGGAGAAAGTCTTTTACCACTTCTTTACACAAAAAAACTGACTTCAAGGGCAGCTTAAAGACAGTCCTAAATCTCAAAACTCTACAATAGCAGATAAAAAAAAAAGGTTATTGTCACAGATGTGCCATAACATTATAGGAAATCTTTATGTTGGAATTTATCTGCATTATTTATTGTTTTCCGTCAGCTTTGCTGACATTTTCTTCTCCACTCTTTCAGTCAATATGAGTCATGAGGAGAAAAGGACAAGTCTACTACTACACAAGGACTCTTATCTGTGAATTTCTTACGTATTATATTTCCTTCTTTTCTTCCTTTGAAACCTGAATAGAGAAAATGTGAATTAATCTTACTTCATCCCATCTCAGTCTTATGCTAGAGAGAGAAAAAAATGAAAACTGTAATTACTCATGAGAATTAAATTTCTTTTTTGTATTGAAATATGACCTTTTAAAGGAAGAATTTTCAAAAAAATATCCAAGTTCCTTTCCTGCAGGGTCAGCACTTTATCATTCCCTAAAAAATATGGTATTTTCAAATCTTTCTGTTCCTATTATCCATTTCATTTTACTTTGTCAAAAAAGGGAAGAATTTTGTCTCTTCTTAGACCATTCAATGCTATTAGGAATGAAAAATCCTCTTCCTAATGAAAAATCATGTCCTGCTTTATCATGATCATTCTAGTTCTTTAATACTGTTCACATGGTGCAATAGTCCTGTTGCAATTAAGGAAGTCACCAAAGTGCAGACTACTGGGGAGAAAGTACAGCAGCAATGCATCTTTTCCTTGCCACTAGCCCAGACCTTCCTCAGCAGTGAGACAGAAAAAAGGGAGTGGGGAAGACCTGGAGGAGAAGCAGGAGCAATAATATGACTGGCTATTCCAGGCAGGCTATGACTACGATCATGAGCTGATGAGAATGCACACAATTTGAGGCATAAATTCCCTCCTTTCCCAAACACCATGTGATTTCATACCCCAGAAAAAGTCTAGGTGCTTGATTTTTATGAAGTTTAGTGGCAGTAAAAAAATGCAAGAAACCGTAGTTAACATTCAAGAGACATAATGCAAATATGCCCAGTGATAAGTTCCCTAACTTGTTTCCTATCTCTGTATTTAAGCCCTGTATAAACTCAAAGATCTTTCTGCAGTGTATAACAAATATTTGTTGGTCAACAGATGACCCCTGCTGGTGTGAAAAATATAAAAAAAGAGACAAACCAAACAATAAATTCTAATAAAAACCACCTCTTATTTATTATTTTTCCAGCCTCCTTTGTACATGTTTGCCTCTGATTTGTACTTAATTTTGACTAATCACATAACTCTATCAGGACTGTATCTCTTCAGCCCATTTCCCAAAAGAAAGGATGTTGTTGTTTCTTATACTTCCATCCATAATCAACCACACGCTATTCATTTATCTATAGCATCTTCTCATCTCTGCTCTATGCGTCCAAAAATTTCCCTTTGATCATTTGCAAACAAGTTCCTGGTGATCTTCTTGTTTCATTGTCTGTTTATTTGGAATAAGTGATTATAGCATCAGAGTCTCTTTTCTGTGCTTCTGCACAATTCAGATATTTATCATTAATGCCATCATTATTAGTATGCTTCTTTACCTGTTTTCTCCTACTCATTTGACTTTGACCTGACTTGAACCAAAACTTTCAATATTGTGAACAATAGTTCACAAAAAATTTACATTTTTTTGTCTGGCATACCCACTATCTACCTTTATCCATGATCCCTTCGTCTTGTCAGGAATAGTCAATCTATTTTTCAGTTGGTATTGTCAGCAGAGTTCCACATACTGGAACGTGTACTGTCTTCTCTTGGCAATTCACTCAATAATCCTAGTCTTTTCACCAGCAAAATGGGAATGTAGAGGAAGGGGTTAAATGAGGCATTCACATCAACACAGTGGTAAGGCTACTTTCTCATGTTTCTTTATTGAACTGGACCATGTCAGTGTAACAATTCAGATCAGATGTACATCTGAAATCACAAAGCACATTTTGCTTTTAATTTACACATTATTTACAAATCACATTTTTAAATATATGTGATGTTGCACACTTTACTAGAAATTCTGCATTCAGTAATTTGTGTTGCTCTTTGTGCATTATGATTCTCTCAGCCAGGAATGAACTTTCTTGTATGCATATTTAACTAAATTATCCAAGACAGATATTTCTAATGTAAGCCCACTGGAGCTGTGCAACAGTGTGCTGTCATCTCTTTGGGTGGGAGGTTCCACATTCAGCATTCAGCTACTGGGAAAGTTCTGCCTGCAGCTTTCACCCAATCCTCCTCCCACTGGTCAGCAGATTTTGTGACAGTTCAGCTCTTGCCCCTAAAAGAGAGCAAAATTGTTTTAAAACACCCTTATTTGCCTCAAATAATTGCTAAAAAATCCTGTCACTTTGGATTACATTTTATCTTGCCTTCCAGCTTCTTGTAAAGTTTAAAAGTATGCATTCCTTACAGAAAACTTTGTGCACCTGATAATACATCCCAGAATTTAAATTTCTTTTCATTTCTTCTTTCCATTTCATTTAAGTGTTGCCATGTTTGTCTTCAGTAATATTTCCACCTTAGGGACCTTTGCCTTAATCACATTCTGGTTGTTTTAACTCTGTATCTCAAATAGAAATGTTTTTACAGTCCTCTCCTCTGGCACAGAGAACTGTCCATTGCATCCATTGCAAGGTGTAGCCTTTTCTGGAATCAAGATAGTATTTTGCTATGTTTTTTCGCAGGATAAAAATAACATCTAGGGAAAGTTTTACTGAGACCACGTCTCTGGAATAAAGTTATTTCCATGTTTTTTAAATCAGATGCTAAAAGTGAAAATAAAAATGAAACAAATAAAAAAATAATGTTATCTTTACATTTCTAATGTGTGCTTAATATTTGTCATTCTGTGGAAAAGTTTTCTGTACATAGGTACATGCAAACATAAAAATGGAACTGGTTTGTGTTTGGTTGCTTGATTTGCTTGATTTGCTTTGTGTTTGTTTTGTGGTTTGGTTGGTGGGTTGGCTTTTGGTATTTTTGTATTGACTCTTACTTCAAATATTAATATTGAGATCATGACGCCTTGTGGAATCTGTTTCAGGAAACAGCTTGTCATTAGTTTGATTTCGTTGTGGCCTGATGACCTCCATAGCCTCACGAGTGCTTGCAGGCAGAAATTGGAGTCCAAGAGCCTGTATAAAGGAGAACACATGGAAAGCACTTTAGTTTAATGAAAAGAGGGCTGCATATGTATATGTTTTCTGATAGACAAAGTTCAGAACCAATTGTTGTAGCACTCAAGTGAAACTTTCATTTAGTGGGAACAGTACTGAAAGATTTAAAACCTGGTACCTATGAAAATTCATCCTCTTCTTCACATCCTTCTCTTTCATCTTTTTTAATTAAACAGTTCAAAACGTGATTAGCAGTAAAATATCAACACAGAGATGTAACCTCTGTGCATTTTTCTTAATAGTTCAGCTTTGGCTACGTATTTTCTGCTTTGTTCAAAGTATAGGATTCCTCATTCATACATGATTTTTATGGGAAAAAAATTTATATTACAAAAAGGCAAAAGTTTACCATGCAGTTAAAGCACTAGAAAGGAATTATTTCAGACTGAATCTTGCTGGTGCTACAGGTTTTCTCTGTGACCTTGAGCAAATCACTTAATCTCTCTGTACCTCTACTCCTCATTTATTTTTTAAAGGATGATAATACTTCTTCTATCTCTATATTTACATTGCAAACTCCTTTTACTCTATGTTTTATATTATTCTTATTGCAATAAAGACCTTATCTAGGAATTCTTATTATAGAGTTGCTTTTATCTACATAAAAAGCAATATATTCTGTATGATTAGTTATCCTGTATGATAGGTTATCCTGAGCTGTGACCTAGCTGTATAAGGAGTTATTATTACAATTATTATTGTACCGGAAGTATTTTAGAGACCAAGTCAGACTCAGACCTTCAGCGTTGCATGGCTCTTTTATCAAGAGATGGTGGGCTGAAATTAGAAAGCTTTCTCTATAGCTGTAAAATAAATGTGCTTCAGAATGGCTATTCAACCACACTTGAAGAAAACCAGTTTAGAATGACCTGCCTCTGCACCTTTAAACCCAGCCAGCACTGGGGCAGGCAGGCTACATGACTGCTGCCTGCTGGGAATAGTTTCCAGCTTGTATTATCTCCCTGACTGAATCCTGGATTCTTAACAGAGCTTTCTGGGCCAAAAATTTAACATCATGGGCAGGACAAAGAAATGTTTTCAGGCTGTGTTTAGCAGTGGTCAGTCAAACCTTGCACTCTGACCAGCAGTTCTGCCTCTGTATATAGTTTCATGCTTACAGTAATCTATCCCAGTCTTGCTTTATATAAATCCTGAAACTGGAAAAGAAGAAAATGTGCTGCAAAATAAGCATTGCTGTAGTAAAACTTAAGAAACCTGACATCAAAAATTGCTCAAAATAAGTCTAGCCAAAATTTGGAAAAAAATGTTTCTGTTCAAATTACTCCATAATACAGTAAACATTCCCTGATAGAGGGAGTGAGACTTTAGATTAATATTTCAGGTGATTACAGTTTATATTTATGATTTTTGTATCAAAAAGATCCATTTGGTGATGAAATTATTCTTTTAGGTAGGTAGGTAGACGGTATGGCTTTACCCCTCCTGAGCCAGAAAAAGGATTGGAACTTAATTCTCCTGTGTATCTATAAGAAAGCTCAGAACTGGTATAAAATGAAGAACCATGTCATCTTTGACTGTGCTCTGAAAGGAGGAGCTGATCTTTCTCCTCAGTTCATGTAATAATGTAGTAGGAATCCAGGTCTGACTGTCCTAAAGAGGTCTGCAGCCCAGAACACAAATGTAGTGCTTGAGGGAGAGTAAAACTAGAGACAAACAGCTTTACTCAGCGCTTCTTTCTACCTTGCCTAGGAACCTCCTGGTTAACTCATGGCATAATGTGATGTCTTTTTACTCTTGACTGCCTCATAACTATAGTATTTGAAGCAATGCTCAACTATGGGAATTAGATGGTCTCTGGAGCACATCAGAAAAAGAAATTTAAATATATTTTTTGGTATTTCTAAAAACTGAGGATGTAGGCATGTTTCAAGGGTTACAGTTTGTGTCCCATCAGGTGTTGAGGTGACAGTCAAGACTGGTGTCATACAAGTGAGGAGCTTAAGTGTCTCAACACAGACCTGTCTGATGCCCAGCACAGACACAGCTGATAGAATACACTGATGCTGAAAAATCATTATTGTGCTCACCCCAGCTACCTGCTTCACAGGTCTGTCATAAATGACTTACTGGCATGGATCAGGACATCTTTTTTAGATTTTTCTCTCAACACTCTAAAAATCATAGACACAGAGTAAACGTGCCTCCATAAACTGTACAGAGGACCTGCAATCCTAACTCCTAAGGTTATTGCAGCCTTACTTGACATCAGGGCATTTAAATCTCTGTTGAAATCTATCAGATTCTGAAAGGCTTAAAATCTAAACATATTTACCTAGCAAGATATCCTATTACAAAGTGAGCTTCTACACTCAAGACCAACATTGTGGCTATCCCACAGCCCTAGTAATGGTGGATGCAGTTGAACTGTCACTTCCAGGGTTATCATCATACCCCAAATATGTTGCCATGTGGGACTGAAAAACAGTAGCAAACTGTTATATATAACAAATAACTACTTATTTTGCAGTTTTGCAAAGATTTTGCAAGTGTGGCTTAATCAGCTGCAATACCTGACTAAACATCACCCTGTATATTGCTTTCTGATGAGGGTTTTATGTGTTCTTGTCTCTGCAGACTGAAGAAGTCCTGAAGATTGATGGAGGGCCATGCTATTCAAACAGCAGGCGTTGCTGAGACAGAAGCTCTTTGTGCTAGGCAGCCTTGCTATTGGAAGTCTCCTATATCTAGTTGCCAGAGTTGGGAGTTTGGATAGGTAAGTCATTAAGTAGCTGCTCTTTTATTTAGAATGGGCTAAGATTGTCTGAGCTTTTGCTTCAAGGGTCTGATTTCTTTCATTCTTCATTTTTTGAGGTTTTTTTTTTTTGAGAGTCTACTCATATAGGAAGACAGAAAGACTGGCTATTTTAATATTGGTTTTCATTATTTATTCCTACCGTTTAGAGAAGAGAGTAGGAAAATAGTCACAGTCATCCCTGTCAAAGTTTTTCTGTCTGTCCATTTGTATTCTGAGCACACTGACACTTGTTTTCAGAGAAGTAAACCATCACCTAGTAAAAATGTCATTACAGTAGCTCATTTTGCCTGTGTACATCTGTGTGTTGACCTCTAGTTTCAGCAAAACAGTTACGATGTATTTATACATCTCCTTTTCTAAATTTGTGAGCAAGCAATTAATGTGCTACAGTGGTAGTTAAAATTAAGTATGAGCCCGCAGAGCAGCTCGTCAAGTTTTGAATACTATTTCATTTGAAAGATTGCTTCAGGGTTTGAGAATTTTAACTATGTTAATTAGCTGGTATTTTCTGTAGCTGAATGTGCTAAATAAGTGGTTTTTCTCTGCAAATGATTTCCTGGAGAGTAGTAGAAAACACAGCAGAGAAAATCAAAGAGTGTTTGGCACTTCTGACCAGGCTGAGTTTTGACTGGTTTTTGACAGTGCAGGAGTAGTGCTACCTGCACTGACACTGCTGTTCCTGTCAGCTTTGAAATGGCCTGGCATTCCTGGGGTAGGTGCCACACAAAGGCACAACACATTTGGGGGGGGGGGGGGGGGGGTGGGGAAAGAAAAATCTAAGAAAAGAAAAAAAAGCTGTTTCAAAAGAATGAATGAAAAAACTACAAGATTTTCAGAGGCTGGTAGACACTTTGCAAGTGTTAATGCTATATTATTGTCCTTCTTCTAAATGATGCAACGTATTAGTTGGTTTCAAAATTGTCACACAATACTGCATGACCACACAGTGCTTGGAAAGCAAAAACATAGGTACTTACTGTCCATTGCTAGGTAATGGTGGGATCCATTGGTGGTCACTGGATGTCTTCTTCAGCTCCTCAAATCCACTCCAGAAGGAGACCATGTACTCAGCTAAGACCAAGTGCATTGCAAATTAAGCCCTGGAACTTATCTCTTCTTTCCACTAGTGGTTAAACCATCTCTGATGCTCCAGGAGTAGAAACTTCACTGAGACTAATGTGATTCTGTAAATGGAGGCAGAAATCCTTACTGGTCCCTGCAAAAGTATATTTTATGCTCGGAGGCATGAAATCTAATTAACCTTCCCCTATTATCTATGCTTGCACATCTACAGAATTTACTGATGGCTATAAAATTATCTCGCCACAGTATTTGACTCACTGACCTCCTGCAGCAATGAATTCCGCTGGCTTCATACATAGTGTTGCCAATGGCAGTGAAATTTAGTTTTGTTCTCTTGCTTTACCCAGTGTGAAGCACACCACACTGCTAAAACACAGTCCTGTGTATGGACTTTTTATGAAATAAAGAACATAATGAAATGTTTATGAAATAAAGGACATAGATGAATTAACTAGAAATATTCTTCTGCCTCATCATTGTTGAATCTCTCAAAAAAGGATGCTGAGTGGCTTCAACAGACTTTGCAATAACTAATTGCTCAGGAAGAAATCCAGATTCATTTATGCTTAATTTATGCTGATCTAATTTGAACAAGAGAGCTGGGGATGGCTCATGTTTAATAGCTTCAGATTAGGCTCTCCAATGGCAGTGTCTTGAGTTTCCTTAGGCCCAAAGGGAAATTACCACGAGTTTATCTGACTCATTAAGTCACAAAATCTGATGAGCATTTCCCTCCAGGGGAGGCCACCTTCCTTCAATTCCTGAGTGCATGGATCTGCTTCATATGTGGAAGTTCAAATAGATTATGTGGCAATTTTTGAGACTCTCTGGATTAGTCCTTGAGTTACCTGACTCCCTGGCTGGCAGTACCACAGCCTCCACACCTGATTTCCACGCTACGCTATTGGAACCAGGCTTATAATCTTTTGCTGCTCCTCCTCTTGCTGTGACACCTCCATTGGAAGAAAATTAGCAAGTATTCTGGATCAGTTGAGACAGCTCATTAAGATTGTCCAGACCTACTTCAGCTGTTTTGAAACTTTTCTGATATAGAGTTCCTGGAGATTAATTGGTTTATGGAGGGTGTTTTCAAGAAGAATAATTGTGGAGTTTTACTGTAGCAGCTTGAAAAATTGCCTGTTTTGGGAGAGCAACTCAATGATATAAAAAGTGCCATATACTCTTAGTGAAGAACTGTTATTTAATGGGAAAATGACTCAGAAAATCAAGTTTATCATGTTGCAACATAAGAGTAAATAGTTACATCTTGGATTAAAGTATGAGGATCTGCCCTTTACTCACCACTACCAAAATCTTTTAAAAGTTAATTTTTTATTGTTTAGAGAGAGTAGAATAAGGGGGAAAGAGTAAAAAAAACCCTGAAATATAAAGGCTGAGGAAGTGCTTCTAACAATATCCAATGTTTTCCCTTAGGCTAGAGGATATCTTAAGTATTTATTTATTTTCAAAGGAAACCACCCTGTTTGACAAGCTGTTGTGTTACACTGAAGGCAGTGCTAGCTGTCTTTTTGAGCAAGAGATAAAATTAGTTGAGATGGGTCTGGAACTGCTGTTGTGGAATCATCTTTGCTTGAAAACAAATAACAAATACACAGAAGGGTAGGGAAGAGAACAGAGACAGCAATTGCAGCTTCTGTTTCTTATGATTTTAACTGCCACCTTGCTGATGCATTATGACTCTCACCAGCCACACCTCAGTCTGACCAAACTGTAGCATTGTTAAGACATTCCTTCCCTTTTTTTTTTTTCCAATATGGGCAGGTTTGCATCAGCACTTCAATGATTCAGTCTTTGCACCATGTCAGGCTTTTTCAGTAGATGGCAGAGAGCAAAGGGATAGAAGAAGCTAGAAACCTGAGAAAAGAGCTAACAGGAACGCAATTTTCATCACACTTTCTAATTAATCTGTGGGACTTAGCTAGAGCTCATGTGAACCCAGCAATGTCATATGGATTGTTTCTTCAGCTCTGTCTGGACAGTCTATATCTCTCAGCATCTGGATAATCAAGGAAACAGCTAACAGGTCAGCCAGGGGGATCAAACTTATTTTGTCCCAACCATTCATTGTCCTAGAATCAGTGTCAAATTAGAGACCCCAACAAGCAGTGATGGATGGAAAACCTGCAAAAAAATAAATAATTATGTCCTGAAAGCAGGGTTTGAATAATATATAGTAAATGAGTGAAGGACCACATGCTGAGAAACTAGAATAAATACTGAATACCTAAACAGCTATTAATGAGCATTGCCCATCTGGTATACTGGCTAAGGCAGGGGTCCTGTGAAAAATAATAGCATGCAGCTGTGTAATTTAAGAACTGTATCATAATATATGTGCACAGCAAGCTCACACTAAAATTGCCTAGGCAACCTTTGTTCTTACATATCCTTAATTTTGGAGAGCCTGGCTCCACAAAATTAGTAATAATATTTTTTATAGGACCTTGGAAGCTCTCTGTACTCACCAATTTCATCTTCAGTGAAATATTGACCTGTATAATGTCCAAAGTGCTGATTTGAGAGTGAAGATGAGAGTTTATTCAAGGTTCTGTAGAAGTAAAGTTTTAACATTTTTCTTACCAAACCACTTCTTGGATCCAGTGGTATCAGATGCAAGAATGAAGAATTAGAAAGTGGAAAAGAGGGGAAATAATTGTAGCTGAATATGAAAGAATAGTACAAAAATGCAGTTGCAAAAGAAGAAATAATAAAACACAAAATAAGATTCAGAGGGAGGATACAAGGGTGATTATAAGAAAATTGTTGGTGTAACAATGCAATAAATGCATTTTTAAAAACCCTTTTTTCCATTCCTTTTGTACCTTGCTAATCTTATCTGAATCAGAACCTTGGACTTTCTGACTGGCAGAAAAACACTGAGCATATTGTAAAGAGGAGGAGAAATACTGAAAGGTGATGCTTAGAAAGCTGGTTTTCATCCCTTTTCCTCCTCTTCACTAAAAAGCCATCTCTGGATCAACAGAATGGAAAGCACAGGAAAGACGTCAGACTAGAATAAGAAAAGTGTGGGAAAGAGAATACTTAAATGAGTTGGATTTTCAGATCAAAATGACCAAATATAATTCATCTTAGAATGCTTTAAAAACTACTAAACCCATCACAAAATAATGAGGAATGTGGAAGGTTCAATAAGCCCCAAAAACAGTAATCATAGTTCCTATGCTGGTAAAGGGCAGACAGATCGTGAAATTTCCCAGCTAAATCAGAGTAAAAAAAACCAGATTAAATAATTTAAAAATTGCAAATTATTTAACCACTGGCAGAATAAAATTAAAGTTGGAAGATGGGCACATTGCATTACATTTGAAAATGTTCCCAAGAGCAGGATTCCCTCATAGATGAAACTTTTCTTGAGAGATGTCCTCCTTTTACAAGTACCTCTTATTTTACTTTCAGACTGCAGCCCCTCTGCCCCATTGATGGTCGTTTTGGACCCCATGGCCAGGACGAAATCCCGTTGCGAGCCCTGCAGTTCAAGCGAGGTCTGCTCCATGAATTTCGAAAGGGCAATGCCACCAAGGAACAAATTCGACTGCACAATCTGGTTCAGCAGCTTCCCAAGGCCATTATCATTGGGGTGCGGAAAGGAGGCACCCGAGCACTACTGGAGATGCTGAACCTTCACCCTGCAGTGGTCAAAGCTTCTCAAGAGATTCACTTCTTTGACAATGATGAAAATTATGCCAAGGGAATCGAGTGGTATCGGAAAAAAATGCCTTTTTCTTACCCTCATCAAATAACAATTGAGAAAAGCCCCGCGTATTTTATCACTGAGGAAGTACCTGAAAGGATTTACAAAATGAACTCATCTATCAAATTATTGATCATTGTCAGGGAACCTACCACCAGAGCTATTTCTGATTACACTCAGGTGCTGGAAGGCAAGGAAAGAAAGAACAAAACTTACTACAAATTTGAGAAGCTGGCTATTGATCCTAATACCTGCGAAGTGAACACTAAGTATAAGGCAGTGAGAACCAGCATCTACACAAAACATCTGGAAAGGTGGTTAAAATACTTCCCAATCGAGCAATTTCACATCGTGGACGGAGACCGGCTCATCACGGAGCCACTGCCAGAGCTCCAGCTGGTTGAGAAGTTCCTAAATCTTCCTCCGAGGATAAGTCAGTACAATTTATACTTCAATGCCACCAGAGGGTTTTACTGCTTGCGATTTAACATTGTCTTTAACAAGTGCCTGGCGGGTAGCAAGGGACGCATCCATCCAGAGGTGGATACCTCTGTCATAACCAAATTGCGCAAGTTCTTCCATCCTTTTAATCAAAAATTTTACCAGATCACGGGGAGGACATTTAACTGGCCCTAAACTAAACTTCATACAACACTTTCTGTTGCACCTGAGGCATGCAATAGGATGCCTCTGCTGAAATATGCACTTTTCATTGATACGGCTAGCAAAGTAACTTTTTTCATGCATATGTGTACATAATGCAGTGTGTGACCAAATATATGGTGGGATTGATTTTTTCTACAGAGTAGTAACTAACATAAATCTACTGTCAATATAGTTGCATCTTTTAAGATATAATAATAAAGGGAAAGGAAGTATTTAGGGAAACAGTCAGACAGTGTTAAAAGGGTCAGTGTTCCTCTTGCTTAGTGAGGTGTTTATGTGACATACTTATTGATCTAAGCAGAACATTAGTTTATGCCATAAAAATTCTTGTCAAAAGTCTGTAAAGCTGTGAGAAAACATAATCTTGAAGCTATGTTTGGTATGTGTATTGCTAAAGGAATACTGACACTTTAAACACAGTGCTGCATTTTTACAACAAGAGTGAATAGTACTATTTTCTTATTATTTTAAATGAATATCTTATCTCATACAAACTACTTTGTTTTAGAGTTCCTGTGGTGAGTTTGCACTATTGTTTTATTGTATGGACCATAGTGTCACTTGTAGCATGTCAATCATGTGTCAAGAAAAGGTAAAATAATTTTTTCTTCTATACTTGTGTGTTGACAAAGCTAAACATGGTGTACATAGTGTACAATGTTTGTAAATACTGGTTTCACACTAAGTAATTCTATTTTGTAAACTGAATATGGCTATTTAATTTATTGTGAAAATTAAATTTATTGTGGTATTTAAAAATTGAATGGATTAAAATTACCTATATGTGCAATGGCTTTTCACTTTTGCTTGATCTATGTCAGTGTGGTCCCTTAGCTTAGACAGATCATATGTATGTGTGAGAGAGATTTGCTCAGGTAAGCTTGGTTTATAGACAGTTGAAAAAGCTGATACATGTGGCAAAGCAGGGTTTATTAAAAAGCTCATCCTTCTAGGAAACTGGTGTAATGCTCACCCCAAAGACATTGCTGTTCCATTGTGGCACTTTGCTAAAATCAGTTTCCCATGAGGCTAAAGCATGACTGCAAAAGCCTACTGTAACCAGGTGTCCTGGGGTATATTGAAAAAGCAGAGTCCTCATTAAAACCAAAAAAAAAACCCAGACAGATCAACAAAATTAGAAGAAAAATTTTGGCGATTTCATCACCAAAAGGTGGTGATGCTTCAGAAGTCACAGAAGACAGTTGTGATACCTTTGCTTTCATCTGGTAATGCATGCGTGTGCTCTGAAGAAAACAACCACAGTATTGTTATTACTGGTATAAACATATAGTTCGTACTTCCATTCAATAAGGTAAAAGAAATTAGTTCAGGAAATTAATATTTTTGTGCATTATATGTTGTATAGTTCTTAAAGATTCATAAGTAAAAACAATTAAAGCAAATAAAAAAAGTATTTTAAAACAAGAAGAAAAAAAAAAGAGAGAAGTGAAGTTAAAAAAAAAGTCCCAACCACTTTAAATCCACTATCTAGAGATTGATGGAGAGAGAAATTTTGGAAGGTATCCAGAACATCTGAATATTCTGGGCTATGGCAGCAGAGTGGCTGGTAGTTCAGATTATAATAAGATCAAGCATTCCCCATGGGCTGTTTATTTTGTTCAGTGATTTGGAAGCACTGGTTTTACTAAATAAGTGGTTTTAAAAAGTCTTCTAAGAGACTGCTTCTTGTCTTGCTGTATCTTTAATCATATGTGCTAACACTGTGAGCAATGTGCCCTTGCTTCATGCTGCATCGGAGTCGTGCCAGCACAACACGGCAGAGCATATGTGAAATTCTCTGCAGTAGCTACAATACAACTCACTGTTTTCCTGTATAAGAGCCATTTATCTTGCCTACTTCCAGACAAAAAGACAGATATTTAACTTGTCTAATAGTGTTCCACAAAGAGTTTTGTCCAATTTAACTTTTTCATGGTTTTCATATGGGCAGACAAATTCCAGGCAGCTTTGGGTGATACTTCATATAGTCCTGGCCACAAACTGACTGAAGGCTGAGATGTATTTTCAATGAAAGGGACAAATTACCTATATCAAAGCTACCTCCGAGCACAAAATATGCATTTGGAATTAATATCTCTCTGCATTGATCAGATAAGCCACAGAGACTGTGATCTACCAGGCACATTCCTGTTAAAGTCAGCTGGCTTAACTCCAGCTTATCATTTGCAATTTTGGAGAGATGTGGATAAATTTAGGCTATATCTTAGACAAATCTGGTTCAAAAATGCATGGAAGCATAGTCAGGAACAGGAGGGGAGGAAAGAGGGTTCAAAGGCATTACAAATTATATTAAGAGGACTAAAAGAGCAGGAGACTGATTCACTAAGCCTTCACTGCAATGTTGTCAGGTCTATTTGACATAACCCATTGAAGAGAAAATTTCAAAACTGATTCATAATACATAGATACAACACATCACCCAAAGCATTCTCCTAGGTTAATGGTCAGTGCTCATAACCATTTTGTGAAGTCCTGACCTTATGGTATTTTCCTCTTCAGGAACAATTTCTGAATAATTCACTTCAACCGCTTTTCTTTGCTTCCCAAATTCCGAGTGAATCATTTCTATTCAAACTGGTCATGAGTGCTCAGACTGGGAAGAACATTCTTATCTTGAGATTATGATTTCAGAGTGATGCACAGCTATATGAAGTTGCAGCTGTTTATTTATGGCATTTAAGTTCTCTAAAGATACTGCATCTTTCCTATTTTCTGTACTCTAAAAATTACAGGCTCACAGCTCTGGTAAATGTTTGGATTAAAACAGTTAATATTTCTCTGTATTTTTATCAGATTGTGGCAGCTGCTATTTAAGATACATAGGACAATTTGAAGTATAAAGGATCGTCAGAGATTAATTTGAAATTGTATGTTCAGAAATTAGTACATAGGTAAATAAAGGACTGATATTTGGAGATCAGAGATTCATTTACCATTAACCCACTATACTGCACTTTCTTCAGGAAAGTGGAAGAGATATGATGGAAATGCATATAACTTATGTTAATGGATTTTTCCCTTTTTGCCACGATCTCTAAAAATAAAAGAGACACATCATTTTTAGCAACATGTTTCATTATAATAGTCCAAGGTTTTTGAAAGGCAATGGTCACAAACTAAAAACACAGGACCACCATCTGAACATCAGGAAACACCTCTTTATTGTGCAGGTAAAGCACTGGCATGGATTGCCCAGAGAAGCTGCAGTTTTTCCATCACTGGAAATATTCAAAAGCACATTGTCCTGGTTTTGGGAGTCTCTGCTTGAGCAGTGGGAGTTGGATTTCCCTTCCAAACTCAACTGTGCTGTGACCCTGTGAAAAATCTCTCTATACCATTTAGTTCTTATTAAGTGCAGCCCATTGGTTCAGTGTTGTACAGAGCAAAGAAAAAGAGGAACCCCAGTATCACAGGCCAGTTCAGTTGAAACCCAGGGTATGGAAGCACTACAGGACACATATTTACTCCCTGGATAGCTGATCTAACTCATGCTGGAATCCCATTCAACTTACTGGAACCCTGTGACAGGAGAAATTTTTTGTTAATGACACTCCTACAGATCACTGCTGCTAGTTTTAGTACAGACTGAGAAGACTACAGAGACCAGGAAGTTCACAGAGGACCCTTCTTCATGAAGGGGAGGTCAGGAGTTGAATGTTACAGGGACTGGTATCTTTGCTTTCATTTAAAATGGGATAAAATGCTGTTCATTCTTGTGTAAAAATAACTTTAGAAACCAGGTGTGTAGAAGGAGCCTACAATCCCATGGCAGTTTCAGTCAACTCAGCTCATGCCTGACAAGGTCCCAGTTTCCATCCTCATACAATGTGCTCTTTTCCCACTCTTTTGTACTGCCTCTTATGATGACCTGCCCCTTCCATGTGGAGCTACTTCAGTTCCCTAGGCTGGCAGAAGACTAACCTGTTTGAAAAGATGGGTAATGTCACTAAAACTGTTCTAGATCAGAGCAAACATCTTTTCAAAACAGGATCTGTCACTAGAAGTGGCCATTAATGCTTCATGCAGGACATTAAAAAAAAGAAAACATGAAGACATTTCCATGCTCCAGTGGTTGGCAGTCACTGAATGTCTCCAGTGGGAGAGAATAGGCTTCAGATGTAACAGCACTGAGTGCCTTGCTCTTCTTTGTACTTAGCCAGAAACACTTTGAAGAGGTGTTCCCAAGCAGTCCTCTAAGCCCTCTTAGAGGACTCATCATTTTGCTAGAATAAATGTGCAAAGTGAATCAGAGAAATTTGGGTAATACCTTTAAAATCTGATTAAGTATAAAGATATGGTAACAGAAGTTTTATCTTCCTTCTTAACTCACTTTGAAAATTCTGTGGATTGTCTAATTAGTTTCTTGAAAAAATACTTGCCACACTACTTGAAAATCCCTGAGCAGGCTTGGTCCTCAGATTTGTACGACTGTAGCAGCAAAATAAATAATGCTAAATTTCACGTTTGAATGAGCTTGTTTACAGAGAGAAGGACTTCATGTAGATTATTAAAAGATTATTAAAAGTTATTTTAGTTGTAATCTCAGACATTTTTTGTTATTTTACTCTTCCATTCCAAGGACACCAACTGTCTACTTAGCTGTTAGTTTTCCATTTAATTTAGAGTCTACCATGTAAAATTTCCTTCACAGACAAAAAAACAATTAAAAACTCAATAATATAGATCCAGATTGCATTATGAAGACTTAATTTTGTTACTGAAGGCTCATACACGTTAGTGAACCAGGGATATGCCCAGACTAACCATCATCAGTACCTATAAGTTGATTTTTCCTGTTTATGAATTTCTTTGAGGAGATGCTTTATGTGATATTCCATAGCACTCTTCTACCCACTGATCATCTCTGGGTAATCTGTTCTTTAAAGACTGACCTACCTTCTGACAACTTTGAGACAGACATAATAAATCATCTTCAGAACCACCAACTATCCCTAACTGCATTTACATTTATAGAGAAAGGATTTCCAGTCCTTTCTGCAATAATGCACTGATGAAAGAGTCAAGCCCTTAGAGAACATCCATGTGCTATCAATCTGGATACAAGCCTTTTTCCCAGGGCTTGAATTGACAAGTGCAAGGAAAGCACAGAAAAGACCAGAATGCCATCATCCATCTGCTGCACTGTGATTAGCATATGGTAAATAAGATTACCTGCTGTTGTGAGATTCTTATTAAAACCAGCAGTAGCGTGGCATGACTTTAGGAGCTGATGGTGACCAAGACACTGGACTCTTTTTAGGTTATGTCTAGCTTACTTTCAGTTCAACTTTGACTCCATTCAACTTATTAGTTTCAAAGTTTTTTCTCATGGTGCACAGTGATCCACAGCTCTACCTGAAATGTATGTCTTGTGAGACAGAAAGAGAAATATCAGCACAGGCTGTCATTTTCTTTGCCGCTGTGACCACAGAGAAGGGCTGTGGTACAAGGAATTTAACTCTGATGATGTCCTTATGATTCCTACATAATTCCCTAACAGCCTCCAAAATAATTTCCTCTCAGCTGCAGTGTTCACTACTTCAGAATGTTAATGCATCTGTGAAAGTGTCCTGATTATTGATCAGGATATGAAACATCTATATTTTGAGCAGATTGTAGTCGTTTGATACAGTACATATACAGTATACATAATATACAGCAAAACATAGGATATGACAAGGAAACAATGCCACTTCAAGCCATCTGATGTTATGCCTCAGGCTGATTAAATAGACAAAAAGAAACATGACAGAATCATGCACATCTTACTCCCAGACTTAATTGCAAACAACTGTTTTGCAATGTATGAGGTCTTTGCCATCCAATTCTTTCACTGATTTTCTTCTGATGAAAGACTTTCCACTTCATTGAACTGTGAAGGCTTCGTTTCCATTTCAAATCCATGGAGACATAGGAATTAATTTACAATTCCCTACAATATGAAAAAAAAGTTATAGGCATTCCATAAGAGGTGGAACTAAAAGCAGCACTATTACTAACTTAATCTTCAGAAAATTGCTCCAGTCGTTGCAAGCTCCTCAGCAAAGCTCCACTAGTAATACAGCTTTATAGGAACAGAAAAAAGCCTTTTTACTCTGGATGGCTGCTGTAATGTGGCTGTGTAGCAGAACAGTGTCTTGCAAAGATGCAGCCCAAACCTCTAAGGTTAGTGATGTGAAACCATCACTTGTCTTAAAAACTCCACATTTGGTATGCATTGAAACAGCCAGACTGCACCAAGGAGGTGAAGGAAATAATCAGTATTAATTAGCAATGCATATCCCATACAATGGGCAGCTACTGTTACACCTTCAGGTTCATTTCAATCAATTTGCGCTGAAGTGCCCTGAGAATTAACTGGAGAAGAAACTTCCACTGATTAGGTAAAAAGTCTGACTATAGTTCTGTCCTGGGCTCTAAAGTTGCCACCTTTATGCAAGTGGTGTCCTGGGGTGACTTTATGATACTGGTACCCTAAACTAAGACAAGTGGTCTGCCCTGGCACAGTGGCCTGCCATTCTACCCACTGATAACAAAAGGGGAACAAGCAGAGCTAGTTATACACATTCATTTATATTCAAGCAAAATTTGCTTTGCAAAGCTACACAGGCTTTATTTTAAAATGTTGTCAATTGAAGATTGACGCTGAGTATTTCATAGCTGTCATGTTCATTTTCACTTTTGACACTTAGATATTAAAGGAAATCCAGAATATAACTATGCAGACATCTTATAAAGGCTTGGAGCTACCTAAACAATTCAGATTTCTATTTTTAATCCATTTTAGTGGATTAGAATAACAATTGCACAAAATGCTAAGTTACTTGAAAAATAAAGGTAGTGGCAATGAGTTTTTATGTTGCATAAAATATTAAAAATTATCACAGGAATAGATTAAAATGGTAGGTACCTTCTTTTCCTGTATCTTCCTAAGTGAAAACCTACAAGACTCTTCTTAACAGCTTTCTTGTTCAACCCCAAAAGTGCACTGAGTTACACCTAAAGGTTGTTGCTGCTTACACCATAATTAGGATATTCTTTGAACACAGGAGACAAGCATTCAAATTTCCCTAAGCTGAGGAAACTCAAATGTAAGGTAGGCATTTTGAGAAACAAAGACAAAACAGTGGTAAAATCAAGGTTGTGTGCTATGACTCTTTGCTAGGCTTGCTTAGCACCAGCTGATCTTGTACAGCCTCCTCAGGAAGCCTAATGGATGGATGGCACAAAGTCTTGGAGAGGTAAGAGACTAAATTCATGTATCTGGCATGACTGACTGGTTGTATTTGTTGCTGAATCCTTACAAGGTGCTACACTTACTCTCAATAGAAATAACCTAGCAGCTACTCCTGTGTTGCAAAATCGGTGAGGTGGTTAAAAAATTTAGATGTTGCACAGATGCTCCCCATTTAGTCCATATGTCTTGGAGTGACACGCTTGAACTTGCAAATCTCACATGTGAAACCATGCTTTAGGTCTGCAAGTTAGCAGCCAACTTAAAATCATCTAAGCCTGCACAGGGAAACGAACAGTTTCCTGCACAGAGATGAGATCAGGTCCTCTGCGACATTTCATCTCTGAATAGTGAATTACAGGGTGTAATTACATTGTAGGTGTTCACACAGCATAGGGAAACCTAAGCACTCTAACTAGTTTGGTCAAGAGATTGGGTGCTGGAATTGCTCTATTAGCCACCAAGGAATTGTCAAACCTAATAATGCATTATGAAAGCAGCATTAGATTTCATTTGAGTAACACTGGTGATCTCATTTCATTTCCTTTATGTTACTTTAATATTTACAATTCAACAGCTTTGATGTCCTTTTAACTTGTACAGCTCTGTGTAATCAAGCTGAAGATTTAGTAGCACTTGGTATTCAATTAATTCATTTTTCTGCTGCAGCTTTTTGTAAGTGCATTCTGTCTGAGTACCTAGAAGGAGCTAATTTTCTCCCACATAAATGAAAGTCAAACCCAGGACAGAAACAGACCTCACAAAAAAAGAAATGTCGCTGCCTTTAATTTAAGATACCACATCTGCCACATGTATAGCCAGATCAGTAGGAAATAGCTCTGTTAAAGCAAATATTGAGATCTTGTTTCCTGGGGAAAGTTTCAGTTGTGGAAAAGAGGACACCATGACAGCAGCTGGAACCATTGTTCAGAATAACATATCCTGAAAGGCAGGCCAAGATTGTGTAGTGAATATACTTTTCTGTACTGCTTTGAGTCCTAACATATCCAGTGTATCCCAGCAAATGTTCTGCTTGCACATAGATTGGGAAAAATCCTTTGTTATTGAGCTGCCATGCCCTGAATATTGACAAGTAACCAATAGAAACCTCCTTGAGGGACCGACATAGCACCTGTGGGAGCATGTGTGCAACCATTCTCCTCCTCCTCTGCCTAATCTATCCCATCACCTTTCCACTCTGGTTCCCACACCATTAGGCTCCCCATAATCTCTACGGAAAGGAAACACAAATCCAGACTAATGCAGTGTATGGAATAAATTGAATAAGTGGAATAAAGTGGAATAAATCCAGTGTCTCTGTGTGAGTGATTGTAGATAGTGCTGATTTGTACCAAGCAGATGAAAGTTGAGAAGCTCCTGAGCCAAGAAGCAGCTTCAGTGCAACTCTGTGGGTTGGTCTGCACTCCCCATATAGCAGAGAGCCTTGATTTTCCTGCAGGAACCAAAATCTGCAGTGGTGGGAGACCAAGGACAAAGTAGGCTTGTTTGCTGATACACTTTGGTCCACTGTTCAGTAAAGAACTGTGATTCCTGGGGGGAATGCTCTCATCTTCTTCTTAGGTATATAAGGCATGTCTCTCCCATAACCTTCCTGTATATGCACATGCAGAGCAAGACTTAGAATAAGTCTTTCATATACACCTGGGAGACAGACACTGGCATGGGTCTTTTCTGTCTCACCTTAAGGCTATTTAAAAATTTTCTTGCTTTGATAAGAGTTTGTTTGTTCACATATATTGTTGTGGCTTTGCAGTATAGAAGGGACTCTGACTTTTGTGTGCTGGGTAAAGTAGTAATTATGGACTTGCTAAAACTTCTCACATGAGAGAAATTTTGCCCTTTTGCTCAGTTTCTTGCTGGATGAGTTTCCAGATTTCCAGGAGGACAGAAAAGGCAGCTCTGTATGTCAAACCAAAGGTACTAAGAGGTACTATGAGCATGACTAACAGTTTATTACCCTCCTAATCAAAGCATAGGAGAAATTAACCACTTAAAAAGGAGCTTGTTCCAGTTGTCAGCTCAAGGTTTCAAATTAAGGAAGATGTCCCCACACATTTTGAGCTATTATAAAACAGGGATTGCCAAGCTGTGATTCCTGACCTGCATGAATTTTATTCAGGTACAGTTAATGCATGCCTTTCAGGAAAAGATTATGTTATTTCTCCAACACAGGGAACTTGTCAGACTGCAGGAGGCAAGGGAGGTTGCAAAAGTTGTGGGTGAGAAATTTTATGTGTGGAGCTTACCAACTTGAATTGTCCAAATGAATCATTGCTATAATCCTGTAGCTTGTATCTTGGAAGAAAAAACAGCTTCTGTCTCTCAGAATAAAAGCCACTTTAAAATATTTTTTTTAAAAAAAAAAAAAGAGGAAACTTAGAGAAAAATAAAAGTAATAGAAAAAAGGCAATAGTTTTTTTTGAGAGGAAAGAATACATAGAAGCAAGCATAGAAGCAAGAAGCAATTTGGAAAGAAATAGGAATAAAAGCCTTTGGCTGTAAATATGAAAAAATATATTTAATATAGGAAGAGACAAAAAATAAATCAATTTCCATATGTAAGAGTACAATGTATGAACTGGAAATAAGCAAAACTAATAAATGACAGACAAAGTATTTAAGAGAAATCAAAAAGTCTTTTTACAGGTATATGGGAGAAATGAAACAACAGAGAAAACAACATGATAAGTAAATAAGAATGACTTTCTTGAAGTGGACTTGTTTGGTTTAATACTGGATAGTAATTTTTCAATTTTCCCTCTATAAGTTATAGAGGATCATTTCAGAGGATTTGCTCCACATCATCTGAGTGCTGATGTAAGAGCTGGACTTCCTACCCTGTTCCCAGCAATTTCCAAGCAATCCTGCCCTCAGCCTACCTCCAACAGAGAGACCAAAGAGCACCTACCACAGCAGCTGGACACTTAGGTTTGAAATTCCACAGCTTTTGGAATCTGGACTCTTGGTGTCCACCTGCAGACCTCACAATCAGGGTTTCAAAGAAAAGGTAATTGTGGCTAAGCTGAACAGGGGTCTCTCTGGAATAGCCTTTGCCTCTTGCTTCTCTGCTTTGAAAGCGCTGCTAAGGTGAGTTCATAGGTAGGTCACTTTAAGCTGTTACAAAGGCACGTAGTCCTAATTCTGAAGAATTAATGCATCTTTAATTCTAAGAATAAAAGCAACAAAACAATAATAGTTTTGATAATAATGAGAATGTAAGAGCTGGGTCATCCAACAGAGCTGGTGGAGAGACCTCTCTGCTCATCACTCAGAAGCAGAGGTGTCAGTTTTCTATCCAAAGGCTAGAGTCATAATTAAATGACAATCTATACATGTATATTATGAGTAGCAATGCAGCTCATCATTTTGACCAAGGGCATTTCTGCTGTAAAGCTCATCAAATTGAACATAATTTCTGTGGTGCATCTTTTTAATATGATATCTTAAATACAAAATTATTTAATAATTGATTTGATTTTTAAACACGGAAAGTTCAATGGTGCAAAGATATTTAATATTTTGTTAACACTGATGCTCATAAAAGTTTTTTTTTTTCCCCAGCCATTTCCAGATAACATAAAAATTGGTGAGAGAATAAATAATCAGAAAGTCAGCTACTGCTACCTAATGATTGCATTTTATTGTCATTTTGACTGAAAATACATCCCTGGTTTATTGAACTTGACATAAAAAAAAGATCAGAATCAGCTTCTATGCAGAATTGCTCCATCAGTGTCAAGACCATTTAGATTATGTCTCCTTCAGTTTCACGATCCTTCCTTCTAACTTTGTTATCTGATACTGAGTAAGTCCCTTCTGTATCATCTACAGGATGAGTTATAAGGATGCAGGGTAGTTTTCATAGCTGTCTGGGGGTTACTATATTTCTGTTCTTTTGCAAATGTCTTCAGCATATGAGCTATTCCATTATGCACAGCAGTTAGGCTGACAAGGCTAGGATTTCCAAACTTCTGGCAGCTCAGCTGGCTTAGGCTCAACAGCTTCACTTGAGATGCTGCAGATCTGGAACACCCAACCCAAAGGCCAAGATCTTTATTTCATGGATGAGTAAAAATTGTTTGTATTGGATTGAAATTTCTATGAAAAATAAAAAGTGCACGTGCTCTAGGAGAACAAGATCACCTATTTCATGAAGAAGCCTCACAACTTATCCCCCAGCACACAAAGTGGTTTGTTTGACAGTCCTGCTGACTGCGATGAGTAGTACCAAATCTCCGAGAGCGAATTTTGCTACAGTAAGCGACAATAATTGCAGGACAAAGCAGGACAAGAGGAAAGAGGCTGATCTAGTCTTCATACCCCTTTCAAATCCTTTGCTTTTCAGCTGATTCATGTGACAGGGTCTACTGTTCATAGACAATAATACTTTAGAACTTCACACATTTTATTACAGTAAAATGAGCCAGGAATAAGGACATGTTCTGTCACAGCCAAGGTTTCTAAAGGTAACAGTAGCAGCTATCCAGTGAAAATTTTAGTGGTAGTTTTAAAAGAGATCACTGAATCAATGTTCAACAGAGACTTCTGAAGACTAAGAATGGACCAGTTTAATGTCATAATTAAGACAAAATCCTATGAGTATTAGAGAGATTATAGAACAATTAGCCTAACTTCTTTATCAGTAAAGCATTCAATACCATTTTTTAGAGATCAGATGGGAACACTTTAAAAAAAAAGGAAAATGTCTTGATTTAAAGGTAGTCAACCTTCCTGAATGAAGCATAATCATGTCTCACTTAGAAAGGTAATAAGGCAACTTCCATTAATCTTCAGTATATCAAAAGGATATAGATAGCATAATAAAACTTCAGTGACTGCCATAGCAAAGTTTCACAATGGTTGTAAAGAGTAATGGGTTGTAAAAAAATGGAAAAAATGTTTCTGGTAGTTATATACTATAAGATTTTGACAATAATCCTTCATGAATATCCATATGTGTTTGCCTATTTAAGGTTAAAACTAACTGTTCCAAGAAACTGATATTCATGCCAGTTTATAAATTGCAAAGTAAAACATAGGAAGATTATTTTTACAAGTGGTATTGCCACTTTCAAGAATGTATTTTACAATGTAGAGAAAATATCAACAAAAATCTCAAAAGAAGCAGCAAGTCAGCAGATGAAGAAGTAACTGAAAAGCAAATATTTATGGAAGAACTCACAAATACAGATTTACGTTTCAAACCTTAGGCATTCCAGCTAGAGATTACTGACTTTTAAAAAAACATACACGATCTGAAAAAGGGAAAAGCTCATCTTACTATTAAAGCTCTCTCTGAAAATTCAGGCACTATGGGTTGAATTTCTGGCTCTGCCTCACTCTCCCTGTATGACCTTTGGCAGGTCACTTATGTCTCAGTTTCTTCTCAATAAAGTGGGAATCAAGTTTCTGAGCTGTGTAGAGGTTATACCAGGTAAATTCATTAACATCTGAGCTTGACAATGTACAGCAGTAAGGAGCAAATAAGTTAGACATGTAATCAGAGATGGTGGCTACAAAACTCTGTGTTAGTGTTACAGAAAAACAATTTCATAAATATGTTTTGTATTTTTTTCCATTGACATTTAGAGTTGCTGGACTTTTACCAAAATCCAAAATGTCTTCCAGCTTCAGTAGCTAAGCTTCAGTCTGATAAGGTAGCAGATGCCAAATGAGAGAAGGCACCTGTTCTGCACCCTTGCTGCATTAGGTAATTATGTGCAAAACAACTTAGATGTGCAGTCCCCGAAATTCAAACTGTTGTCTCTATCAAAATCCTGAGCTAGTCATAGAAGCAGTGAGAGTGTGTTGAATGAATTCATAGTGAAGTATGCCTTGTTGCCTCAATTAAATTGTGTGTCTGTGTGTGTGTGTGTGTGTGTGTGTGTGTCTACAAGAGTGTGTGCATTCATTCCTGTGTGAATCTATCGATAATTTTTTTCTTCAAGAAACTGGTTAATAAAGCAGTAACAGAAAGCTCGTTTGTGTAAATTAATTGGAGCCAGCTGGTGAAATAGGAACTGCAAAGTCCATAAGGTCAAACAGACCTTATGGTTGGAATGCCAAAATGTTACATTAGGTCAGAAAATGTCACCATAAAAATAAATACACAGGAGAATTTATACTTGACAAAAAGGCTAGGAAAGAGATAATGATCCATCTCTGGTGGATGATGAATGGTTCTGCATCTGGTTGGCATCCAGTCACATCCATCCCAGTGGTATCTCCCAGGGATCAGCCCAGTCCTCTTCAATATCTTTATTGATGATGTGGATGAGGGGATTGAGTCTATCATTAGCAAATTCACAGATGACACCACCTTGGGTAGGGATGCTGGATGGTAGGAGGGTTGTGCAGAGAGGTGTGGACAGGCTGGATTGATGGGTTGAGACCAACAGTATGAGGTTCAACAAGACAAATTTCTGGGTCCTACACAACCCCAGGCAGCTCTACAGGCTGAGGGAAGAGTGGCTGGAAAGCTGCCCTGTGGAAAAGGACCTGGAAATGTTGGTCAACAGCTGGCTGAACATGACCCATTAGTGTGCCCAGATGGCCAAGAAAGCAGATAGCATCCAGGCCTGAGTCAAGAATAATGTCATCAGCAGTGATTTTCCCCCTCTACTGGACACTGGTGAGGCCACCACTTGAATCTTGTGTTCAGCTCTGGGCCCCTCACCACAAGAAGGACATCAAGGTGCTGAAGAAAGTACAGATGAGGGCAGTGAAGCTGGTGAAGGGCCTGGAGCACAAGTCCTATGAGGAGCAGCTGGGGGAGCTAGGGTTGTTTAACCTGGAGAACACAAGGCTTAGGGATCAACTTATTACTCCCTAAAACTGTCTGAAACGAGGTTGTAGCCAGTTAGAGGTGGGTATTTTCTCCCAGGTAGCAAGTGACAGGACAAGAGGACATTGCCTCAAGCTGCACCAGGAAAGGTTTAGGCTGGACATTAGGAAGACTTTCTTCATGGAAAGGTGAGTAGACATCAGAATGGGCTGCCAGGGAGGTGGAGTCACTGTCCCTGGAGGTGTTTAAGGAAACGCTGGATGTGGCACTTGGTGCCATGGTCTATTTAATATGGTGGTGTTAGGTCATGAATTGGACTTGATTATATCAGGGGTGTTTTCCAGCCTAAGTGGTTATGTGATTCTCTTATCTTTGAGCATCGTGTTAATAGCTGAATCTGAAGACTGGCAGTAAGACAAGGAAAAAGAGCTCAAATATTTTTTAGAATTCTTTTGCAATGTGACCAGTGCATACTTTCAAGAAGCAACTACAAATCCACAGAAGCAATATAAATTTATATTTACATTTTTCGTATTTGCACATTCAAAATTTATTTGGACAGTATGCCTAATGAACTATACATCTACAGAAATAAGAAAAATTCAGCTGTGTTTGCTGCCATTTTTTTTCTATTTAATTTGGGTTTGTTTGCAAATGATTCTAGATTCCTAGTTCCTAGGTTTATTGTTTATCAATTTTTACTATTATTGTATTATACATACACACAGGAGTTCACAGTCCAGAGATTTTTACTAACTGCAAAGTGGGAACTGTTCACAGGGACATTTTGCATCAAGTTAGTGAAATGCAAGGAGGCAGGGCCAGATCCTAGGTACATCTAACACTTTGGGACTCAAAGGTCTCACTGGTGGGGTTATAATTATATGGAATCAAGTCTGTATGTTCTTCACTTCTACATGAAGTCAAGGTCTTGTCCATGCTACACGTGTACTGTAGGACAAAAGCTCACAGATTTCTGAATTCTGCAACCAGCCCTACCAGTGTGAGCACTTAACATTAACATGCTATTCTATACGCCAGCCTTCACTGCAGACCACCAGGACCAGACTAGGTCCAGCTTTGCTTTGCAAGACCTGTATGTAATGCTGTCATCACAGAATCATTTAATGCTTTTACCTAGGGAGAGCTATCAGGAAACTTTTTCATTCTGATACTGTTTTAGAAAGAAACGTCCTAAGCAGGCCCAGTATAACTGCTCCCAAGGTCATGGTTGTCAAGATCTTTCATTGAAGCTGAATACTTCCAATGAAGCTCATGTTAATTTTCCAATACTCTGCACAAAACACATTCAGGATTTTGAGCCTAGGGAAGACTAACTTGGTGGTTTTTACAGCCCAGTAGTCAAATGAGGAGTGTCATTGGTTCATGGATGAGGAACGCAAAAAAGTTTAGGTTACTGATAATGAAGTCTTCAAGAGATGCATCATGCATTTACTTAAGACATTAATTGCAAAGGAAGCTGGCCATGCAATTCATCATTTCTGAGTTGTTTTTCAGGGAAGCAACGGATGCCAGGAAGTACTGATGAATGTAGAAGAGCAGTAGCTTTAGCAGAATATATTCTTTACAAGCAACATACCATCCTTGTGGGACATAAAGGGAAGAAAACAGAAAAAGTCATATCAGGAAGAAAAGCAGGCAGTAAAGACTAAGTACCTTTTAAATGCAGTTTAAGGAAATAATAAACCATTATATATTTATACTGAATTTTATTTCTATTTTAGAAGTCTAAAGAGCAATACTGGGTTTCTACAATGCTTTATTTAAATAAGGGTATGGATAAAAATAATAGGCGTATCAAGAATTTGTTACAAGGAGAGAAACCTGTTTAGCACCATGGCTATCTAATTATATCACTCTATTAATAATCTAATCAGGGGCAGGTCTTAGTCTAGAGCACTGCCTCACCATGGTCCATACTGCTAGAGCTCCTTATGGCAAGGAGGTGATTTGTGGCAAAAAAGTCGTGGCAACAAGTAGTCTCCAGACGCTTTTATTGGTATACAGTGGTATACATATGTATATATATGTATAATACCAGGGTATGAAACATACAGAAAAGCTATAATATGGTTAAGATAAGATGTATGTTACATATACAAATAAACACACTCAGCCTTTTTTTTCAGGTCTAAGCCAAATACATTCCTGCTTCACTATTGCTAGCTGTAACTTGGCCAATTTATATTCCCTAAGAGATAAAGTAAGGAGGTCTCAGTCTTCTCCCACATTCCAAGAATGAGAGTGTCTTTTGGCCATGATCACAGGTAACACCAGAGGCATCATCATAATTAAGAGTAGCTTAATATAAAACAGATGGCAGAGCTAATGAAAGGAGATGCTTTGGAGATGAAAAATCAAGAATCCCTTGGGGGAGCCATTCTGAGCTGAAAAACTGGGATAAGCAGAAAAAAGGCTACCTTCATTCAGCACAAGTCATATTCACACTTCCACCAGATCGTGACCATAAACACTTTACTGAGTCAGAAAAAAGGCCTAGAAGCATTCTTCTGTTTATTACTCAACACAAAATACCAAGCTGAGACAGTTACAGAACAGGATGGACCTATAAAATCTACATAAATCTGTCTCCAAGGTCTTAATTTCAATTAAAGTTGTGCTTCCCCTCTTCTTGTTAACACTGCCAATATCCACCAAACTCAGAGCGTATGCTGAGCCTTAACTGCAGAGGTACAGCCGACAACATTGACTGTCACCAGAAGTCACTTTCTGAAAGGAAATGGCTGTATTCAAAGCACTTGCAGGACCTCAACATTGACCACTGCCACCTCTGCAGTAGGTGACAATAAACTCTTCTTCAGGCAGTAGCTTCTGCTCCTGCTGAGCAGTGGTTGGCAGGAGGTGATGCCCTGCGAACTGTGAACTTCAGCAGCACCCAGAGACGAAATTCTTGCTGGAGTAGGAAGCAGCTTGCTTGGCCGTGAACTCCATTAATCCAGTAAGAGCTAGAAACTACAGGTGGTAACTTTTGATCAGTGAATGGGCCAATGTGCATCTTCCTTTTCTTTTGCTCTTCATTTTGTGCACAGTTGCCTAAGAGGCAAGATTTACAATACCAAGTCATCCTGTAAGCCTGGCTCATTCCAGCCCTACAACCTCTCTCTGCCCTTAGAGAGAAATCTTCCCTCAATCACAGGGAACTGGGCCTGTGCTGTCTACGTGCTGCACAAAAGAAGAATGGTGGTAAAGTTCATCTTCAGACAGTTGGCTCCCTTATCACTGCACAACTCCCTTATGTTTGTATATGGAAAGTAAATGAAAATGTATAAAATACAGCATAATTGAGATGATAATGAAGTAAGTCAATCTTCTTGCTTTATTCATGTGATAATAGGTATATCTTACAAAAAAAGATTCCTTTCTTTCCAGCTGTACTGAAGGACATTGATGCTTAAGGCCTGCCTAACACAACATTACAGAAACCACATGACTAAGAATGGCCATAAAATTATTTAAGTAGTTGCTGGTTTTGTTGTATTGCAGAAGATATAGAGGCAAATCTATAGAGGTATGTTGGTTCATGTCTTTCTTATCCAAATACTAGGAATTTTTGGTATTTTGAAGTACAGGTTAACAAGAACAGGGATCCTTAAGGAACTCAGCCTCTTCCTAAGCATAATAGGCAAAATTGATGCCCAGGCACACTTGCAAGGGCAAACTATTTGCATTTCAAAGGCAATAAGGTTTTAATCATGTAGCTGTTCACTCATAGAGTGAAATGATAATTCCATGTTAAAATGAATCTCTAAGTAGAAAAACAAAACAAACCCAAGGGGAGTGAGGGGGGGTGGTGCAGAGGAGGAAGGGGACGATCTGTTTCAATAAAAAAGAATCATGTTCCAGGAAGAAAAATTACAGCTGAAAGATTATACCTTACTATGAGAACCTCTAAACCTGCGGTTTAAAATACATTCATTTCTCATTCTACATTCAAAATTACTGGGGTTAGTACTCCATACAGAATTTGTAGCACTTTTTTACCTTTTTATCAAAGGTTAGGATGAAGAACTCATCCTAAAATATAACAGATTTTATTCTTTCTCTTTATGTGTCCTAAAACTTTTTTTTTCTTTTTTTTTTTCTTTTTTCTCTTTTTTTAACATTTAGCTTATTGAAACTTTTATTCCCCAGAGAGTAACTGGGAACTCACTGAAAAGTAGTACACGCACTCTGGGCTGGGAGAGGCTGAGAATTCTGTGCACACAAGAAGCATGAGCTACAAGTACAGGAGAATTTTGTGTTCCCCTGAAGATGACATAGAAATCTTGGGTACAAATCTTTACTGTGTACTGATTGAAGGGGGACAGTTGGAAAAGCAGTGTATCAGCTAGAAAATTAAACCTGTTAAAAATGAGTGAGAGATTCATTCCTTCGATTGGCTTACTAGCATGTTTAGAAAATATTCCTTTACTTAGTAGGGTTGGGGTTTTTTCAGTGAATTTCACATTGTGTCGTTTTCATTAACTGGAGCTCCCCCTCAAGGAATAAAATGGGAAACTAGTTTTGCAATACAAGATACAGATTTCTCATTTTGACTAAAAGAATCATTATATCCCAGCCTACAAAATCTTAGAGATTTTATTCAGAATATTCCCTCCCTTACTGCTTATACATAGTTTGCAAAGCAATTTCATGTAGAAGTGAGACTGTCCTTAAATAAAGAAACATAGGCCAGAAAAGACTAGAAAATTGATTTGAGTGACTTTGGGGATTTAAGTATGATTTTATTCAGTCTCCAATTCTTGTACCATAAAATATCTGATACACACACTCTGCAGCAGTAAAAAAAGCCTGTGTTTTGGATCAGCCTTCATCACAACTTAAATGAGAAATGCTGGATGGGTAATTGCAGGGAGCTCTTGGCAGAACTCCTCTGCAGCAGCCCCACAGCCCACTGTCAGCCAAGTACCACATTCAGAAAATATGATGGGACAGAAAATACCCAGTGTCAAAACAAAAGGACACAGAAGGACAAGTTGCCCACACTCTGGCATGGAGGTCTAGGCCATGGCATCAAAAACTGTGGAAGGAACTCTTCCAAGACATGATGACCCTTAGCCTTAAATTTTGCATTTCTTCAACCTTACTTCTCTGATATGGACATTTTTCAGAATAAAGAAAGAAGCCCAAATCCAATCAAAATAGCAGTATATATCACACAAAACACAGCACATTACCATTTTGGGGTGGAGAAGAATAACATATATGACAAATTTCATGCACCTGGCTGAATTAATTTTGCAGCATCATTAATAGTGTGATGATACCCAGACAGGGAGGGACGAGGGAAAGGAGTGAATAGACAGTACCAAACAACTGTCACTAAGTAGGTGAGCATGAGTGAGGACATCATCATCAGGAATGGGACGTGACTTTGCTCCCTTCTCAGTGCCTCTAGTATGTCCAGTGTCCCTTCACCTTGACTTAGGACAAGTCAAACAGCTATAAAATTATACTAAACAGGAAAAGATGTCTGTGACTATTAGGATTTGACCAAGATGCTCTCTGCAATACTTTCAGTGGCATTAGAGCTTTCTCTGCCTGTCCACATTCAGTCACACTGAATAATTATTATGGTATTATTATTAAATAAATATTTGATCTGGCTAAAAAGTTTATACTAAATAAAAGAACATTCCTGTCGACTAAATACTAGCAGTTTGTGACTATTTCCATCTCCTCATATTGAGTAAAGACAATAGTGGCTATGCCATTCCTATAGGTTGCACCTGACATATTTTCACATTATTTATTCTTTGATTTCTTCTCTGATTTGTGGCAGTTAGTAAGATACTTAATGAGTCCAACCCTCCTGGGGATGAGTACCTAGTTCTTTTAATATTAAAATTAATGTTTTTCCTTGCCTTTTTCCTTTTTGTTAATTTATAGTTTTGTTGGGTTTTTCTCTTAATCTGTACATAGGCTGAGTCTCTGCAATCACTTTGCAGAGAAGAGGGGAACAGAGGGGGAGATGATGGCTGAATATTTGCTTGCTATGATCATAGTTAATAAAGCTTATGTCTGACCTGTGAATTATTATAGTACCCTAGACCTATGACAGCAACTTCAGAAATACCATTTTTAAGGTTCTTCAGGGACCTGGTCCCACTCTTAGGGCTCCATAGTACAGTTCAGTATGGTATAAATAGCTGTTAGAATCTGGTTTTAATTTCACTTCTTTCAGGAAGTGAATGAACTCACAAAGCTTCACCTGACACAGTATCTATCACTTGGTTTTCTTTTTAATGTTGTACAGTAGATAGAGAGCAAAATGACACATTATTGGCCCCAGTAATGTCACTCCACCAAAGCCCTTAAAAACTAGTTTTATGCTATTTCTCTTGGAACAGTATTTAGATTTTGTATTTTGTAGACCCAGAAGACTGTGCAGATACAGCCTTGCCCTGCACTGGTTGCTCAATCCTGAAACTTTGGATTCGGGTACTACCCTTTATTCCTCCTAAGCAGCTGGAGTGAATGCTCAGTTATTCAGGAGCCTGGTTGACAGAGACCTAATAGCAAATCTTTGTAAATTATGCATATTTATTCAACAGCAACGGCAAGACAGACACAGCCAGTGAAACCAGTGAAACCAGAGAGTTTCCTGTAACCTACTGTACCTACCTACCCGTAAGTATGGTACAGCTGTAGAATCTGCTGACAGAAGACTGGGTTTTGCATGATTTAAAAAAAATAACATGAATAGCAACCATTAGAAGTGAAATAAGTTGCAGCTAAATGGACAGAAGGGATTTAATTGACTTAATTACGTCAAATTTAGTTAATTATTCTTCAACTGGTGCAAACAAAGCTACTCTTCTATGCAATGTAACAAAATCTGTAGAACTGTAAATAAATACTTATAATTCCTTACTCTCTCAAGAATTACCTTAATGTTAACATGAATCTCCATCACAGCCAAGCCTCAGTCTAGTTTTCAGCTGTAATGGCACCTCTTTTCTATAATCAACTAGCACAAAAACCTCTTCCCTGGTTCTCTAGAAGCTCAAGTCATGGATTTATGACTTTGAGGGGAAAGCAGAAACTATACTGCTCCACAGTTGATAGTCCTTTCCTGCCATACACATTTACTGAGGAAATAAAAAAAATCAATGTTGCCTGTCTTTGCTATGTGCTGTGGCCTCTGGGCTATGACCTGGAGCTCCAAATGTTTCAGTCCACACAAGGAGAGCTGGAGGGAAATGGTCAGCAGCTAGGCATGTCTCTACTCACAGCCACATGAAGCCATAATTTATACTTTGAAAGCAGTTCAATTGCAGTAGGATTTTTTTTTCACTTTAAATGTAAATTAAATCCCTCAAGTAAAGGGATTCTTGACTGATCTTAAAATTCTCTGACATTAAAACTGTAGAAATCCCCCATACACAGCAACACTCTATATTAGAGAACATTTCTTTTGATTCTTCTTACTGTCCTGTTAGCTGACTAAACCCTTCTCTTCCTCACTTACACCTTCATTTCCATGGATATGCAATATGTAGACGTTGCAAAGAGTTCACTTATTCTATCATTACATTTATACCCCATCTCCTCATTACTGCTGGTCTCTCATTTGTCACAAACAACGTGCAGCTAAGCAAATGCAAGCTTGTAACATCCAGGCTGCATCAGAAAATTCTATTTATGCAAGAAGGAACAATTCTGTGCCCTGTGTCAGCTGGCTATGAGGTTTGCAAAGGCTGTAGTATCATGGGCTGATTAGAAAAGAAACAAAGAATGCAGCAAATGCAATTGGTTTTGCTACTGCTACTCCCACCAAAGAAGGCACTTTTCATTTTTCTCTGTAATGAGAGAGCCTTTCCACTCACAGGTGCATTCAGAAAGAATGTGTGCATAGGGGGGTCCCCACTGTGCAGTTACCCTGATGTTTTCAGGATTTTTCAGATGGTTTCTGCTGAATTAGATGCATAAAGGAAGAACTAATCCTGCTGAATCAGGAAATGAGACAATGGGGATACTCTGTATGATTCCCATTAACTTTATATTATAGTCTGCAAAGGCTACAGCTCTGAATATTTGATACTTGTTTAAGTCCAACTGAAATCAATGGGAATTTGGTGTACAAGTTCAAACAAACTGCATAGGGAATGTGGAAGATCCAGATGACCAGAAAAAGAACATTTTCTATATTATTCAGATATTTAGAGTCTGTATCACAGTGCTCTGATTATTGAATTATTGAGGTTTCTGAGTAAGGCTGAGAAACAATTTAGAACCTTATTCTCTAATATACCTTATGCTTTGGGTGCTATACCATTAAAATTTAGAAACACAAGGAAAAAGTTCTATTAATAGAGCAGCAAAGTTCATTTTAACAGCAATCCATATGTTTCAATACCACGTAACTCTCCATATTGTTAACCTAACTAGTGGCATCAGTTTGTTTTGTTGAATAAATAGATTAATTAATCTAAGAGAGGCATCCCCATTATCTTCCATTCTCTGCACAAAAAAAGACCAATCATGATGTGCACTTATATTAAATTTTGTCGGTAAAATATACTTGCTTGATATTGTAGGCATTTGCATTTTATACACTTCAGTTGCCATCTGCTACTGGTAATTTTATCATTCAATAAATAACACTAAAGAGATCAACATTAATGAAGATTAGAGAAATTTTAATATAATGAATAATTTTGGCTTATTTCTGTGAACTGTTACTGCAGCCAGCAATAAAAAGGATAATCCATTAAAACTAGAGCACAGTACTGAAAGCTGTTGTATGTCATGTCCACTGACATAGTGGATGACCAAAGGGGATTGCAGATTCCCAGACTGTTGACTTTCTCTACCCTTTACTGAGGAGTAATGTGTGAATTATGCTACAGATAGATGGGACTACTCCAGAGAGGCTGAGATTGCAGGCTAGCCTAGCAGAAGGTTCAGAAGGCATTCATAGCTTGGATAACCACAATGTCTCCAGTAGGGCAGGAGGAACCTGGGTGTGACTAAACTCTTTCACAGAATGAAGGCTTAAGATCCCAACAAATAAGAATGCCTCTTAGGGAGAGTGTTTCAGGCCTGTTGAATGGTTCAGTCAGCTTGACTACTACTACCAGTTTAAATACAAGCATTTGATTACAGGCTTCTCTTAATTAGGCATCTCTTTGCTAAGATTTTAATTTGATTTTTTTCCTCAACCTATCTAAGAACAAAAAATCTTTATTGAAGTTTAAAACATACACTGGGTTTGATCCTGTTTTCTGAGGTATAGCCCAGATTTTTTCTGAAGTGTGATCAAAAAATATTCTCTTAGCAAATTAGAAACTAGCTTAATCCCAAAATTCAGAGCCCAGTTGTCCCCAGTAAATTCCAGACTGCCAAGGTCTGTATCTCCATGCTCACATCTTCTACACTGAACATCATTTGTAATTCAAATCCTGGATCCAGGAAAAGTGACAGAGACACAGAAGCAGTTGTGCTGTATCCAACCAATAAGAAGAATTAATGATAAAATTATATGTCCTGTGGATTGGACCAAATATTCATTTGCCAAATATTTTTCACTTGGCTATATAAACAGGAGATGCTGCTTAGAGAGAGACGTCATGAGCATAGTGTTATCCACTGCTTGTTTTGTTCATCCCTAGCATCCATGGTCACTGGGGATATTTGAGGGCACATCCTCTTTCTTTGCTATCTGTTTATGGACATATTGCGAATGGATTTGTCTAATCCCTGTTTGAATTTTCTGATATGGTCTGTATTCCTCAACCCCTTTCAGCAACAACATCCAGTACTATCATCAATTATTGCAGGTTGGTTCGATTTCTAGGGTTCACTTAGTCCAACTTCCTGTGCATTTTATGGTTAACTTCAATGTTAGACCAGTTTTCTCTGGCCCTTGTCCACTTCAGTTTTGGAACTCTCCAAGGATGGAGATTCTACATCTCTGAGCAATATGTTCCTGTATTTAACCATGTTCTTTGCCAAAAATATTTTCCCAACTGGAATTTCTCTTGCTTCTCTTTCTTCATTTTATTTTGTCAATCTTTCTCTTAAATATATATATATATATTTTCTATACACTGCGTAAAAACTTCTTCTTTTATTTGTTTTAAAATTATCTCCTCCTGGATTCAGAAATTTTCTTCTGTAGTAGAAGCATAGGGAAAGGAGTGCCATGAGTCTTTTTTTACATTATAAGTGAAATTTTCACAAAAGCAAGAGGATTTTTCTCCCTCGTGTTAAATGCAGTGAAGTGGTCTTTGCTTCTGTTGAGTTGGAAATTTGACTCTATCTCAATTTTTGGATTATCTATAATCCAAGATGAACTATGACAGGAAAATTAAATATGTAACAAGTGATTTATTCCTGATTGGACGCAACTGATTACTTTAAAATAATTCATTCAAAAATCAAGTACAGGAATGTGTAACACTAACAAACCCTTTGTGTGAATGTCCTTCTATTGTACAAATCCTCAACAACCTGTGGTTGGAGAAAGTACAGAACAATTAAAAAAGACTTTGAATCTGGTTATTATATGGTTCAGTATTTGATGGTCAGCTGTCTTGGACAAGGGTAGCTATTCCCATAACAGGTGAGTCTACATCAGCATCCTATCTATGCTTTATTTTGCTTGAAATGTTTACAATTTGAATAAGCTTCTCCTTGAGAAGAAATTTCCTATTATTTTTTCTCACTCACCCTGTAAGTGCTGTCTTTTAGTAAAAGACGTGCTACATAATTGTTTATCAATGAAGTGGGGTTTTCCCATTGATTGATGCCATCCTACTATAAACTGATAAGAACAATTCCTCATCCATTCTGATGTCTTCAGAGGTAAATAATTTGCCACATCAACTGCTGCTCTAAATAATCCTTGGTTTATGAGCTTCTAAACCCTGTGGACTGAGGCACCATTTCCGCACATAATTCTAAAATAAAACATAATAAAATATTTGTCATTGTCTTGAGTAAATGATGACCTCTCAGGCATGTGTTTCTAAGACACAGCAAAGGAAAGATTAAACACAAACAATAAACACAGACAATTTTAAGTACAGTGCAACAATAATGCAAAATTCTGTTGAAGAGAAACTTGCCATTCTTTCCAGTGGCAAAGAACAAAGGAAAAAAATATATACGGAATGATGTGCTGCAGGAAGTGTGCCTAGATTTTGGCTCACATGTCAAACCAAGATGGAAGGAGCATAATGGCAGTAATCATCAAGCAATTCTGCTGGGATGCATGTAGCACAAGCAGGTGCTGAAGTCCTGTGTGTACCAGGGGCTACTTGGGATTACTGTGTCTGTGGTGGGTATTGAGGGAGAAGCAGCTCCAGCAGTTTCAGGTGTCCAGGAGCCATTGGTCTCCTGAGCCCAAGCACAATTTCCCCCCTCAGTCTGTGCTGGCAGCAAAGTCCAAGTCCATGACAGACAAGGCTGGGTAGATGTGTGATGACTATGGTGACTCTCTGAATTCCCAGCACTCATTGCTCTGGTGTTCCAGGTTCTGCCCCTATGATCTCTGCTGTAGCTGAAGTGCCTGGCTTCTCCTTGGCTACATGTGATGCTCAGAACCTGACACCTGCTAAAGTGTTTGGCTACTGGCTGGTTCAAAGAGTGCTGATGGTGCTGTGGACCCCCAGCCTAGTCTTGCTGTCCCATCCCTTTGGATGTCTCATTCTGGCTCTCAGCTCACAGTCTGGCTGTCTTCTATGTTTCCATTGCTTGCACTAATGTATGTGGGATGAACACAGGCATCTCCATCCAGTGTGTTTTGTCCCCTGTGCTAACATCTGAGTGAATCCAGAGGGCTGTACTCAGGATATCCTGCATTTTCTTCTTCTGAATTTATGCCATTTTGGGGATAAAAAGATCTCTACCAGACAATGCCCAGTCCTTTGGTCTCCACAAAATTGTTTTGGCAGTGAATGGCCTCTGCAATTTTCACTAAACAAAAAGATTAATTTTTTTTCTCGGTAGTCTGAAGACAAGATGGCTATTGCCCTCAGTGAGATAATTTTCCTGAACCCAGCTGAAGGATGAAGCCAGATATTCAGACTCAGGTGAAAAGGAACAAAGCCACCCCCACTATTTCTTACAGTTCATTTTAGTTAAGTTAGCTCCCATTGGAGGCATGAAAGCAGATGACAGCAGCTATTATCCTGCTTTGTTCTGATTATTTCTGGCTTTCTCTAAAAGCAATTTACTATAGAATAACCCATGTTAGAAGCTGTGGCTCTGAAATTCTACACAAAGCAAGTACAGCTTGAGCATCCTTCCTTCATTGTCCTGACAAAGAGTCCTCTCCTATGTTGAGGAGAATGTATTTGTCCCAGTGCTCTTTCAGCACTTGGTCTGTCTGCTAAAACAGCCAATGAGGTTGCCACTGGTAACAGTGTTTTATTTTGAATACAGAATGGTATTTTTTTCTATGTCTAAATGTCTGGCAAGCCTATTAATTGTGTGTGTTCCAGAAAGAAGTTGAAGAGATGTAGTTGTAACACTTAACAACCAAATAGTCATTCATTATTTAAAAAAAAAAAAAAAACCTAACAAAAACAACAAAAAACAAACAAAACCAAAACAACATCTTGAAAAATTAGTTCCATGCTTAACACTTGAATAGTCTTTACTTTTTTCAAATCCATTTGACTGGAACACTGTTAGGTTGAGAAACACAATTTGGAGCTACACAGGCAGTTTCATGGTAGATTAAGTGTTGTAAAATTTTTCACTTTACAATCCTTTTACTAAAATCAAAGGGGTTGTGCCAGTTAAGGATGAGTCAAGGATTTGCCTCATTGTTCTATTAAAATGCCAAGCCACAAATCAAATAGGAAAGTACTGGTGCTGCTTAAGCTAATCAAATGGCCATGTGAAGGCTGAAGTCACCTGAAATAATCCAATAGGCTCCCTTAGCCCAGTGTAGCTGAGCTCAGTCACCTCAAGCTGAATCCAAATGGTGTTGGAAGGCTAATCTATGTGTAGGCTGTCCAAACCACTTACCAGGAAGAGAAAATGAGCTATTATATTCCACCTACTTCAGGAGTCCATTTGGATAATGGTGAGTCAAGAGTGAACAACAAGCAAAAGTAAATACATAACCTGAACATCCTAAGGGACTATGTATTTTAAATTCTGAGGATAAGGTGCATACTCTTGGGCAGGTCATTTGACTCTTGAATTGAACTCTGAGACATTTAACAGGCAGATGCATTCTTTTCATTCCCAAAGGAATCAGTGAACATTTATTCCTTATGCCATCTTCATTGAAAACTGTACAAACATTTGCAGCAGAACTCCATCACAGAGCCAGCTGAATCAAAATATAATAAAAGGCAATTTTTCTAGAGATCCACCCAGAGACCCAAGAGTTTTCCTGCTGGCAAAAGTAGTGATGTGTGGCATTTGGACTCTGCCAAGCTCATGTCCTGTGAAAGATGACAGACAACAAACTCAGAGATTGTGAACAATGAGGAGACACGGCAAGAAAACAGCATTTGCTGCCTTCCTCAAAGCCAGAAATTGTTGTCTTTACCATTTTTTGCCATCTGCACTTTATGCTATTGGAGTTTTTTTGTCCCTTAGTAATATAAGGGCAGGTTTATCCTATATGTCAAAAAAGTGTTAGGTTCAGGATTGCTTCCTCAGCTATCGTAAATCAAAAACTTTCTTAATCTTCTGAGAATAAGGGAAAATGTATAGTGTGTAGTGATAGGGAACCTTTTAGGAGGCAAACACAAAAAAAAAAAGAAGCTGCATTTATTATTATTGCAAAACAAAAGTAAACAACTCACCAGCTCAGACTGAGTACTTTATGTAGAAGGGATTAAAGTATGGTCACATTAGGTTTATTACAAAGTAATGACACAGTTCTGGTATGGAATTGACTGGTTAAGGATATTCAGTAATTTATCCTGTGGGTTCAAGGTTTACCTTTGACAAAACTCAGTTCTCATGACAAACAACATTCAACCTGGGATTAACACAAACCAGATTATTTCTATTTTTCTGGCTTTACAAATGTCCAGGCATATATTTGAGCACGTTCATGCTTTAAGGAACAGAGAATTCTTAAGAGGCCTAGGTTTTTTTCATTGGAAAGTGGTACTTGAAGAAATGTATAGAAAAGTAACAGGTAAGGAGAAAAATATCTTTGGGAAACATGCAAGTAAAGTGGAATGCTACCCTAGCTTCCATCATAGAAAGTTTGTTAAAACATCATTTTATGTAATTATCCCAAATACTACCTAATGGGAGGGTCTTTGAACATCATCCTTGAAGGGCAGTTGGTCTCCCTTCTAGAAGGATAGACATGGGGATATCTGTACACACCTGTTGTGTCAGTGAGCAGCTGGATGATGGAGAACCTTGCACCTACCTTACAGCTGCAAAACATCAGGTCATGAAGTTGAAAGGTATTACACTGGCAGAGAACTGCAATAATGTAAGTTGTAGAAAATGTAGTGATCAGTGCTACATCCTCAGAATTAAGGATTGAATCGCAGTCATAGAATCACAGAAAATTTGGGGTTGGAAGGGATCATCTACTTCCAAGCTCCCTGCATGGGCAGTAACACCTTCAACTAGACCAGGCTGCTAAAATCCCCATCATCCAACCTTGCTGTGAACACTTCCATAGATGGAGCATCCACCACTTCTCTGGGAAATCTGTTACAGCAGCTCACCACCCTTGTAGTAAAGAGTTTCTTTGCAATGTCTAATCTAAGCATAATGTCTTTCAGCTTGAAGTCTTTCGCCCTTGTTTTATCACTACATGCCCTGGTAAAAAGTCCCTCTCTAGCTCTCTGTTATGCTTCCTTTAGGTACTGGAATGATGTTATAAGTTTTGATGTTCTGCAGTTTTCTCTTCTCCAGGCTGAACAAGCCCAACTCTCCCAGTCTGCCTTCATAGAAGAGGTACTTCAGGCCTCTGATCATCTTTGTGACCTTTTGCATCTGCTCCAGAAGTTCCATACCCTTTTGCTGAGGGGTCCAGAGCTGATACATTACTCCAGGAGAGCAGACTAGAGTGGGAGAACCACCTCCCTCACACTGCTGGCCACATTTCTTTTGGTGCAGCCCAGGACACAGTTGACTGTCTGGGCTGCAAGTGCACATTGCCAGGTTGAGCTTCTCATCCACTAGTCTTTTTCATGCATGATGTATGAAAAGTGTTTAGTCTGAGCTGATGAATTGCTTTTACATATTTCAAAGCACTAGTAAATATATGTACTAATATATATATATATATCAGTATCAGAGAAGTCAAAATGTCTCAGTCCACTTCCTGAGCCCCATTCCTTTTTTTATGGTTCTCACAGGGAAGAAACACAGACATCCAGACCAGGGAATGTTGCTGGTTGCTGCAAGGGAAAATGGGCCAGCAGTCTGTGCCATGCACCCACTGTTTAGCTGAAATGCAGACATAATGATGCCTGTGCTTCTTTCCTTCACTAAAAGCTTGAGCTAGCTCTATTTCTTGCTGAAATAACTCCAATGAGACTCACCTTTCATGAAAAAATTGTTTATCAGAATAAAGAATCCGGTCTTGATGTCAGTGAAATTGCTGCAGACTTTGTTTGATGTAAGTGGGACCAGAAATTGGGGTATAATCATTTGAAAACATTTTGAGGGTGTTATTTTCCCCAGAATTCTTTTATCAGTGTCACTTGGTGTGTTATTTATTCACCACACATTATACTGCAGTTTCCTGACCAGACTGTGACATTTTACAGCGTCCTTTCAGCATTATTGTCAAAATTGTCTAAACTAAAAGCTAAAACTTTAAAATAATTGATTTTGCCAGTTTGCTTTAGTCCTATTTTTGTCTCTGGAATATTTCCAAAATCTATAACAGACTGAAATAAGTCGAAATTGCCTTCTCTAAATTTCAAAAGGAATGGAGAAGAAAAGGAAAAAAAAAAGCTTTTGGAGAAAAGTTTAGCAAGTCAATTAAAAAAAAAGTACAGTCTAAAGAAATGGTTGCATGGTCTAGGGAAAAGAAATCACTAGCAGAATCTTATGGAAGACATTGACTTCAAGGTCAGAATTGTCACTAATGACAACAAAGAGAAAAAAAAAAATGTTCCTTCCTCCTAATGAAAAAGAAAGGAGAATTTTTGTGCTCGCTGCTTTGAATTGCTTTAAAAAATATCCCAGCCAAACAAAATACATCACTGTGTGCCCCACTGGCATGAAATTTTTTGCTTGTGTTGCCAAGTCAGTTAAAAATGTCCCTTGCAATGGATGGGGAAGCAACATAATAAACTCATAGTATGACTTTTCTGAAGCAAAACCTGCAAAGAGGGGCTTTGTGCACAAGGGACCTTTATTTAGCTTGATTCTGCCTTAAGTAAGAACTAATACTAAACATTGTGCATTAACACAGTAAGTAAAAAGTAAACACCCTAAATACAATACATTCTTTTTCTATGTCTCTGCTAGTAATTTAATCAAGTTCAGGACAGTTCTGTGGCATTGAAGTCAATGGGAAGAGTACAGCACATGTTCATAACAAAAAATTACCTTAGCCTTCCAAACCGGATGGCCACATGCAAATCGCCTATTAGAAAAGATCCATAATCATATCAAATCTGACTCATGGATCTGTTTGAATTTTTGGAACCCCTATAATTGTCTTTCTAAGGAAAACTTTTATGTCTCAGGATTTGAGACAGCCACCCTTTTCGGTGACTTTTTGGTATATATCAGGTTGCATGATAAATGAGGGCTGTCTGCAGGTACCCAGTTTGATGGAAAGCCACATACAGCTAATAAAAAAGCTCTGAAGGACCTCTAAGATAGGTGCTCTGCCTGGTTGGAACCTGCAGCCTGCTCCTGAGAGCTGGTGTTAACTGTAGTTTCTCCTGAATCTTTCCTTCAAGGTATGTCTGGAGCCACCTTTCTCCATCTGTATGGTAGTTTAACAGGTAAATTTTTCAGTGTGCAACTGTGAACTAAATGTTCCTTTCCTCAGGCTCTCCCTTAACATGTGGTTATCCTACTGACTCCTAACAGAGCTTCTTGGGACTTTCACAACAGATTCCCTGATATTTGACCCTTAAATAACTGTAAACATTGTGCTCATTTGATTCTATTGGCTTCAACACAGAGTTAATTCCTTTGAGATTTACTGTAGTATAAATGCTACAAAAGTAAAAAAAGGTAACTTGTGCAGCCATTGAAAATTATTCCCTTGATAAACCAAAATCAGCAACAGGACTTAAATATTATTTTAAATTACCCTTAAATTAAATTATTTTAAATTACCTTTAAATTAGCCCTTAGGCCCCAATTTGATATGTCCTAAGCATGTGATGTTGAGAAGAATGCTATTAATAGATAAATAGAAATATTTCCAAGCCAGAAAAACTAATTCAGCATGCTAAAAAATACATATATGCAAATGATTGAATTACTTTTACAAAAGGAGTAACAAAGCACACATGACATTTCATTGTTATGAATGACCTATAAGTCATAATTGCAAGAAGTATCATGGAAATATGCTGCTTCCTACTTAGTCACTTACAGTTTGTTTCCTTTGCTATTCTCTTTGTGAAAATGACCACATAGACTACAGAATACATTTTGTCCTATATGTTTCTCACACTGGAGAAACATACTTCATTAAATTCTAGTCTTGCATTGTTTTTAGCACACACATTTATAGCTATTTACCCCAAATTTATAAAAATTTCTTCTGCATCATATACATAAATATTAATAGTAAATACATGAACAGTTTAGATTTGGCAAGTAAGCTGCAAAATATATTGTAAAATATATTGGTATCTTTTAAATGTTATTACTTTGTTCAGATCATAAAGACTTGGGAGGTGAGGGGAAATATCTATGTTTGTTTCTATTTGCCTCAGAATGAAATTTCCAGCTAACATGGTGGGAGACATGCTCTCAAAATGGGAAGAGGATGCAACAGATGTAGTGGCATCTGCTTGCACTTTTGGAACCTTAACTAAAAATGTTCTGAGGAACAATTTTTCTCATCCTTCACAGTGAGCATCAACTTAGCTACCCATTGATAATGTTTCAAATGTCAACATCTTTCTTTCACTGCTTAATAGAGACAGAAGAGGAATGACTGCAATATACCATCAAATTTCTCCAAACCCCAGGCTGGAAAAAGCTTTAAAATACTTACCAATGATATTCTGCTTTTGCAAGCTGAAGTTGAGCCAATAACACATGAAGGTCAGAATGAGGACTGGGCTCAGAACCTTAAACATTATTTTGGAGGGTGGGGTACATATTCATGAGATCATGAATATTCATCTGATCATATGACAGCACGGGGTGTGGAGAAATATTTTTTATATGAAAGAAGTCTTTTACATTATAAATAGCAAATGCTCTTAATTACTGACATAGTTAATTCTCACATAAGGACAAATTCCCTCAAGCAGATCTGTGGAAGCAAATATTTTTCAACTATTGTTATAGATGGAAGGAAAAATACCAAAGCTGCGGGTTTTTTGTTTTGGTTGGTTGGTTGGGTTTTTCTCTTCATTTTGGGGCTATTTTCTACTTACCTTCCTCTATTCCTGCTTCTTTCTCTCTCTCTTTCTCTCTCTCAAAAGAGCTAGGAATCCAATTAATTTGCAACCCCATGATTAGTATGAAACACAAATAAAAGTCCTTTGTTTTTATTCTACATATCTATTAACAGGAAAAGTACTGCTAGAAGTACACTTCAAAGACTCTCTTGCAACAGCTTCTTTCACAGCTTTTCCTTCCTATTCCAAGGCCATTATGTAAATCAAGGAACTGTGTTAGATAGGAGAGTTGTGATGAATACAGCTCTGTAGAGGTTCTCTTAAGATGGCTTCCAGACAAAATGCCTAACTTTTGTCAAAAAATGTGAGGACATGATATACCAAATAATATCAGTGTGTGCATGTTAGAAGATATTGATGGATGCATTGAGATTGGGGGATGAAATGCTGCATGATGGGGTGGCCACTGAGAATGCATGATGGGGTGGCCACTGAGAATGCATGATAAAAGAAAATAGGGCTGAGGAAAGTGTTTGCAGACACACTGATAGAATTCCTCTCTCAGGATGCTCCATAGGTTGTTCCCTACTTCTAAATGAAGTGTTCAGTATCATCCCTTGGTGCTATATCATGGATACAAACAAGTTTTTATGGCCTGTAATCCTTGCATTTAAACACATCCCAGGAGCAATCTAGCAAAGTTGTTCAAATGTGTCAGCATTTTACCTGTCATGGTGCTATGGTATTAAGTAGAAGGAAACCAGGGCAGTGATCATCCCCCTGAAAGGAAGTGTAGCAAGGCAGGGTCATCTCTTCTCACAGGTAACAAGTGACATAACTAGAGGAAATAGGTTTAAGTTGCATTAGGGGATGTTTGGATTGGATATTAGAAAAGATGTCTTTACTGAAAAGATGGTGAGGCATTGAAATGGGCGGCCCAGGGAAGTGGTAGAATAATCATCCCTGGAAAACATTAAATCTTATCATATCATTAAATCAAATCATATCATTAAAGTTGGAAAAGACCTCCAAGATCATTAAGCCCAACCTTTGACCAAACCCCACCATGTCACCTAAACCACAGCACTAAGTGTCACATCCAGTCATTTCTTAAATACTTCTAGAGATGGTGACTCTACCACCTCCCTGGGAAACCCATTCCAATGTTCTTCTCTTTTGGAAGATTGTTGTCAGCTTGTTGTCTGTACTGCTTCAAGAGTCATCAAGGACAGATGTACAGTCAGTTCTTCCTGTATCCATACTGAATATTGAAACAGATTCCAAAAATGTTAAAAAACACACCACACCTTATAATTATATTTGTTTTGTCTTCAGATGAAATGGAACTCAATATTTTTCTTCTAAAAAAGCACCAAGAAATGTGACTCAATGTGTTTCTCTTCTCTTGAAAAATGTCAGGTTTTTGCACAAGCCTTTATCAGTCTTTGGAAATTCCTTGAACTTAAGATAGTGTAGAGAATCTGTCAGCTGTCCAAAGTGCAGGAATTTCATTGGGTGGATTCTCCTACATGGCAAATTTATTATCTCTTCAAGCCCCAAATCTGGAAACATTTGTTGTCGCACTATATTTGGAACAGCGAAGCAGTACGACATGACTCTCTTTGCTGCATTGTCCAAGAGAGCAAAGTTTATTATTCTTAATCTACTTTTATACACATGTTCAAGAGGGTCCAAGAGGTAAAACTCTCATTGGTCATTAAAGGTACACATCACCATCACTGGCTAAGTGGAACACCACCCCTTGACTAAACAACACCTGCAGATAGCTGTCCTTTACCAAGGACTGTTTGGATTCCTTCTTATGCTTTCCCAGGCCAGAGTGAGAAACCTGTGTGACTTAGTTTCATACAGGCTCTGTTCCCCGCTTGCTTTTTGCATTTGGTATCCACAATTTGTCTCCTTAGCTTTTTGTTAAAGAAATCTGTAGCTACTTCTTTCCCACACCTGGAACAGAAAGTAAACAGAAAGATGCAGCTTCACGTGTCCATCTTATGGTTCAAAAATGCAGTTCACAACATTGTGAATGCTGAATATTAACATCTTGATATGTTTAATCATTACCACCTAAAAATCTGAATCAAGGGACACTTCATAAACAGACTTAAATCCTTAAATCCTTAAATTCAGGACTCCATGAAGAATAAAGCAGTGGAGAACTAGGCTATCAGGTAATGTATGACAGAGTAACTTCAAGTTTTCATCTTGTCCATGACAGACCATTAAATGCTTGAGTTGAAAAAATATATGAGATTTAGTTCTGTTATTTGCTCTTCTTGTTGGAACTAAAGTCTTTGGTTTCTGCTATATTTTGCTATTAAAGTCTAGGTCTCTTGGGAAACTCAAGATATATTTGGAACTGCTAAAACTTTTGACATAAATACAGTAGCAGAAATAACTACTCAGTGCACTCAAAATAGGTTTGACTATTTAAGTAAACTGCAGTGAAACTAAGTTGTTTGGGAATCATTTTGAATGTAACTTGCCCAGATCTTCAGCTGATATAATTAGCTGAGGTGCTAAACCAGTTGTTTGTGCAGACAGCTAGACTTAAGTTAACCACCATTTGAAGAAAAGAAGAAAAAAGATGCTTGATAGAAGCCATCTGAATCCCAGAATTAAAGAAGTCATATTTGGGTCCTGAACCAGCTTTCTCCCTCTGCCTCTCTCATCAGCTCAATGTAATTTTTGTCTTGCCTTCTCTCCTCAGGCAGGAAGTATCATGGAAAATAAAATACAGACATGGCTGCCTACCAGGAGACTTTGGAATTTGTGACTCTGGAAAGAGTGAGAGACCACACTTGAGGTTGGAGATATGAAAGAATCAGGTGAGATTTAGAGTCTGGTTACATGTAAGCACAACTAGTCTCAACATCTCAGATGTGATCTTGCTAAAGCACACCCATTCCTTGTCACTCCCGATCATTTTAGAGAGCAACTTCGATTAGTCTTGTGCCACTACATTTACTTTTTCTCTTTTTTTTAACTGTAGTCTAATAGACACTGACTATTACTGTAATATCCTATGAGTACTCAGCAGATCCAACTCACCACATAGCTCTTATCTTTGGAGAACACGGGTCCCAGCAGTCTTCTCGCTGGTAAAGCACTGAGGCACTTCCCACACATCTGTCTGTCTGACCTTTGTCCACAATGGCCTTCTGGTGGATGTATCAAAGGACAGATGGACCTGCATAGAAACCCAGGAAGGGACTGCAGAGATGAGGACTGTGCATTAAGTAGACCCTTTTCTTGATCCAGGTGGCCTGCTTTTGGGGTGTACAGTCAAACCTGGAGGTAGGAAAGGGTTGTAAGGTCGAGTAAGACAGATTGCGGCCATGCCAGCTGTCAGACAGCCTTCCAAGATGCGTTACTTAACCCTGATATTGAATATATCATGGTCTAAAACTCATTACAAAGCAAATGAAATGCCATGGGCTGTTTAATGGGGAATAAATATGTGGCAGTGAATTTCTCCTTTATTTTTTTTTAGCTTCCTCCTAGATCACTCCAGTGACAAGAAACATGTTTCATCCTGCTCTTCAAATGCTTTGCTCTACCAGACACAACCTGCATGAATACGATATTCCTAAAGAAATCTGTTTACTGAGTGGGATGAGGCAAGGAAACAGGAATATTAAGAGATGTGAGTGTTCAGCCAGGACATTAACACTGATGGCTCCAAGAAAAATGATGGCAGAAAGGTGTGGAGAAGAATCTTCTTTTACCAAAGGCAGTGTTGCATGTAAAAGAACAAAATATGTACAGTATATATAAATGCAGTATTTTCATCTGGATAAAATATGACAAATTCTTACAAACTACCAAAAGTAGCTTGTAAATAAAGCACAGGCCATAAAATTGTAAATTTATGTGGTTGCTAGATTGCAATATTGAGTCAGTGCTGTAGAATGGATATTTTGGTATTTGGAAGAGATAATGACTTTTTTTTTTCTGAGTGGTATTCCTGGAAAAAAAAAAAATCACTGATGCATAAAAAGTTCTAAATTATTACCTTTTTTGACTAAATTTAAGAGAAGTACCAGGAAATCTTTGCTCATCTTTGTTTCTGTTCTTTGACACCCAGGTTTGTTGTGCTGCAAAGAAATGTTGTGGTACATTGCACCTGTAATACATCCACCCTAACAACGGATGAGGAGACAAGGAACATTCATGACTTTGCAATAATGAGATTGCTGATCCACAACCTGCTGGCAATTTCTGTACGGAGGAAAGAAAGTCAAATAGAATTGCCAAGGACTTCATCTCCATACTGATAACCGCACATCTCTTCAGATGCATCCATCCTCAAATCACTCTTTCTGTTATTAAAACCTTTATTGTTATGGCTAAAGTAGTGGTAAGTGGTCTTGTCCTCTGAGCAGTGAACTATCTATAGACTCCATAACTCCTTTTATTTTATCCGATTTTATTAATTGTAATTTTTTTAATTGCCAAAAGTCAATTATATAGGAGATTCAAACTGGTAGGTACCAATTCAATTCTAAGAGAAATTTTCCCATTTAACTTTGTTTTCTAATTGATAAAAATAATTATTGGGATGTTGCTTTATATCAATTAGTCTCCAAAGATTAGAGTCAGTTTATTCTGAAGTTTATACTGAACCTACCACTGTCAAATTAAAATAGTGTTTATACAGTGACTCATAACAGTCACTGTATAACAGTCATAAATTAGATTTCAATTGTATTTAAATTGGTGCATTTTTCTTTTGCAGACATACCTTTATTTAATAACACTACACATGGTACACCAATACACAAAAACTGGCACAGATGAGATGTTTGTGTAGATGACCAGTGTTCACTGGTTTTTGCTTGCTTGAAAGACCAAGGGTTAATCAAGGAACCAGGAGGAAGAATGAACCATGCAGGAACTAGAATGTCCTATCAGCTGTGACCTGCTCAGCTACTGAGACACGGAAGAAACAAGCAAGTGATTTATAGGTTATAGCAGTTCAAGACTCACTCTTCAGGATTTGCTGTTACAAGAGAACTGTTATAATCTTCACCATGCTCATCCATGTCCTGCAATGCTCCCCATCTGGAGACTTCCTACCAGCAGACTGCTTCCTGATCCTCATCTGGGGACTTTTGCAGACTGCTTTCCACTAGCATGGCACAAGTTTCTCACCACATATTGAAAATAAACCCTTACCTGTCTACGTCCATACCCATTTTTGTAAATTATACTGTGGTTAAGAATGAAAACATTTAGCCCTAGCAATTGGCAAGCACACTAATATAGAGCTATTAAAGCACAATTAATATGTTGAGAAGGCCGGCTGACAGTTTTTACAAGTTTGCCTTCCACTCAACTTTGGTATTTAGCTTCGAAGTAGATAGGATAAAACAAAGTAAAGCAGACATGAGTATGTTACAAGTACTGTGGTTGATATGGAGGTCTGTGTCTCTAGGAAATATATTGTGATGGACGGCTATTTTTATAACCTATCTTTTTTGAATGTCATTTGAATGTCATAAATATCTGTCAGATTTTCTAAAAAAAAAAAAAGTCTTTCTTCAGACATTACCAGATACAGAGAATATCATTCAGTTGTCTCACTGAAAGCAAACATAATTTAAACTGATCTGTCTTTGCAAACAATGAGCACTGAAAAAGTCTATATACCAGGCACTCTAGCAGTCACCAATAAATGTTATTTAAACTAAAAAAGATAATGTGAGACATCTAAGTTCTTCTAAAGGTAAATGTGTACCATTTTCTTTAGGTCTGTTAAAACCTTCAATACAAACAGGAAAAGTTAATTACTTTGCTCTCATTATACTATACCTACCATTGCAGTTTTCTAATCCACCTTCCTACTCCTAACAACTCTTTAAAAAGTAAGATTCTAAAAGAAAATATTTGAATATTGATGCTTCTAGCCACTTACTTAAAGACAAGCATTAGAACTATTAAATTATGCCACTTTCAATAAAACCTGAATTTGCATTTCTGTGCTGTGCACTGAAGACAAGAGTTTTCCAGGCTATCAAACTGCCAGGAATGCAACTTCAGAGGGAACCAGTTTGAGGCAATTGCACGAGACATTCAGTGGGTGGGTGCATCTGCCCCAGGCACAACATGATACAGATGAGCTATATTTACACACATAACACAGACATGAAGACACTGCACAGAAAAATGATAGGCATGTAAAAGAATATACAGGCCTACTACTACTTAAAATTAAATCATTGCCATGTGTTACTATCAACATGAGCATTCAGGAGCAGGGCAAGTTCCCCCACTCCCCAGACTACTGTATAGCACTTTAAAAAAACCACCATTAGTCTTAGAACTTTCTAGTAGCAATTAAGGAAGAATATTCAGCAGACTACCCTCTTGAAATTCAAAAGCAGTTAGTAGATAGCAATATTGTCAGTGCTTATTGCACAAATAAGCAATCTGAGTCTGAGCAAATATGAACCTCATAATTAATTTTCTATTAAGTTCTCTTTGTCTATGTTTTCTTTAATGATTTTGATATTCTGCATAAAGTGATTTCATTAGTAAGGTATCTGCATGATGAAAGCTGTTTTCTTCTCAGAAAAGTAGCTCCAAAACCTTATTTACTCTTATGCTTTCCAGAACTTATGTAAAATCAAACAGAGCATGAACATAAGTCAATAGCATTGTCTGAGATTTTTCTCCTTACTTTATATGTGTGATTACCTTACAGCTGTGAATGCTGCTAATAGGTATCACTTGAAAGTGCTCACTTTCACAGATGAAAAGAGGATGGTAGGAGAAAGGAGTATGGTTAGGGGCAAGGGAGGTAGGTGGGTTGTATTTTGCTTAATGATATAAGAGATAACTCTTATATAAGGAATCAAATTCATTAATGTATTTTGTATGTTTCTCTAAGTTAAGTTAGCTCTGGTTTTGTTTTTTCTTTTTGAGTGTATGGTCTGGAACAAAGTAGTTTTAGAGACCCCTTCTGGCCTTTGCTCTTGCAGTTTTATCAATTCTTAAGTGAAAAATTTTCTTTGTTTTTTTAAAGAGAAGTTACGTTGCTTCTTAAAGGCTTCTTGTTTATGAATTTCATTTTTATGTTTTGGGGCAATTTTATTTTTATTTTTTTTTCTGTTAATTTCATTGGTTATTGAGTTCTGTTAAAGAGAATTGAGGCAGCTATGTCTGTATATGTGCATGAGCTTGAACAGTTTGGATAAGCAATGAGCTAGGTGATGGCGAGTTTTCTAGCTGTATCTCGCTGCTTTTAGATTATGCAGGGAGACAGAAGGAAAGTGAATTGTTTGTCATTTCTGTGGTGTGCAAGGTAATGTCACTTTTCTATAGCAGTGTTTAAGAGAAAAAAAATAGGTGCTCTAGATCCTCCATTTAAGCTCTGTTTTAAAAATATCTTTGGGGGAGTGGGGGTGGGGAGAGTGAAGGGGAGTATCTTCTGGATTTGAGAATTATAGATTTCTTTTTGATAGGAAAAATAAAGGGATAAACTTTTACCTATAGAGAACTTCTTGTTCATTATTTGCATAATCTTTTAGTGAGATTTCACTGTAGATGTGATTTAGGATAAACGTGTAAGAGAGTAATACCTTCTATTGTAATGCTGGCTGTATATGTTGAAGATGGAAGTTACTCTTCTGTTTACAAAATCCTTAAATCTTTATTGCTGGTTTTTTTGGTTTCTTTTAATGTCCCTTTCCCAAAACAAAAACACCAAAACAAACAAAAACACCACTGTCTAAGGCACAACATAAATTCTGTGTGAAAGAACAAGCTAATGTCAATATAATGATGTAGGGAAAGGGTGAAATAAAGCTAGCATTCACCCAGTAACAGAAACAAGCACAAGGAAGGTATAAAAATATATCATCATTACATGATAAAGTGTCTGCATGTTGCAACATAGTAAAAGGAGTGGCAGCCTGTCTCAGTGATACTTTGTTATATAGTCTATTCTGTTTTCCAATGGGCCTGTGCATCAACAGCCGGTGTTCATGCTTGTTTACCCTGGGAAGTGATGCTCCAGAGTTTCTTCCATATCATTAGTTTTTGTGCAGCATGGCTGCTGTGCTATTCCCTTAACAAGCAGCTTTGATGATATCCGCAGAACCGCGTTTCTGGAAGCAGGACTGGTCTAGGAAATCACCCTTGCATACACAACCCATGAAACTTGATATTTAAGCTTTACTGACCTTTAAATGTAATAGTGTCCTTACTGTCATACTGAGTTACTGTGAATTCAGTGAGTGAATTCTTATCCCTTTGAGTAAAGGATAACGTTGTATGCTTATTGACACTTGATTAATTCAGGTATGAGTTAGTATTCAAGGAGCTTCTATAAAAAAGAGCTGCACTTGCCTGAATTCAGATGTTAGAAGAACATGAATAGTCATTTTTGCCCTGAAAGCAACATAGCTTCTCCTGATTTGGCCCATTTAAACAGAAATAAATTATTCCTATATGAGGTTGAGTACCCATCTGAAACTAACTGAAATTATGAAGAACTTTTCTTCACATGAAGTCCCTGATAAGAACTTTTACAATACATCTCTGCTTTTATTGAATTCCCTATGTGGTGCAAAAAAACTATTCCTGATATTGAGCCAGCTGATGTGTTGTTGTACTGTTTTGATAGAGATATTTATCAGGCAACTACAAAATGTTGAGTAACTTCATAAGTACATTGAATTCCAGTGGTGAGAGAAGCATATAATAGAGTGATTAGCTAATACAAAATAGTGTCTGGAGCTTCTAGAGTCCACTCTAAGTCTGTTCAAATTGTTGGCAGTACTAGGCAGGCTGAGACAAAAAGGAAGTTATTGGTAAGTGGATTGCATCATGCCTCTTATAGTGTTATGCAGATATTTTGCTGCACTTTGCACCAAGAAACAAACATCAGCTGTATTATAATGTGTAGAAATCAATTCTGCATGTTAATTTATAAGAGAGAAATTTCCACATGGAATATGAAAAAAAGCTGTTTAAAAATGCTATACCACCTGACTACATCATAATATAGTATCCTACTGTTAAAAGGTGAAGGGGAGAATCCAGGATGCCCTAGTTATCTTTAGGGTGTTTGTGCATACATGTGCTTAACAAATTTATTTTACAGTTGTCTGTTTCTATAAAATTACATTTTTACCAGCTACAAGGACCCAGACGCCTGTGAGGTGCCTCTAGGAGTGAAAGCAACCTAATCCTGGGAACAAAGATCAAACCTGTGTTCAGGCATATATTGGTTTTGTTGTGTGATATAGGTTATACAAATGCCTTGTTATCAAATAGAGAAGTACATGTGGCAATAACCAAGGCTTTTAGGTACTTTTAGAGACTCCAGCAAATCAACAAAGCTTGGTCAAGACTTGGGTGAGTGGAAGCCTATAAATATAGTCCTTTGGTGTCAGCTGAAGAAACAGTAAGCTTTAGTGTAACTGATGAGTATCCCCACACTCAGCTTATCAGGCCTCACAAGTGTGAACCCCTGTATAAATGCAAATACAAGGAAGCTGGCTAAGTGTGAATGCGATCATGTTTCTCCTTATTAAATTTGTACCTGGGCTGAGGCAAGGAGAGAAAACGGCTAATAGATCCCGAAGAGAAATTATTCAGATGTTAAATCCTTCTTGCGGGGCATGCCTTGATTTTTAGAGAACTGCTATGTGTTACTGTCAAGCATACTTTGAACTTCCTCTAGAACACGGATACTGAGGTGCAACACTTGCCACTAGGGCAGAGTACTAACAGACAGGAGTACTCAATACAGAAAGCGGTTTTGTTGTGGAAAAGAGTAGACTCTTTCACTTGGGGAGGGGACAAGACGTGACGCCCCAGCCGGCCGAGCATCCGCAGCCGCCCCGTAGAGGAAAGAGGTTCGGGCCCCAGCGCGGTTAGGGACGAGGCACCACGAGGCACCGCGCGGTCCCGGCCGGTGCTGGGGGCGGCTGAGGGACTTCGCCGCGGTCCTGGCGTCGAGCAGGGCCCGGGCCCGCTGCGGCCCCGAGCGCGGGGATCCTCATTCCCACTCCCGCCGCAGCCGCTGTGGAAGACTGGGCAGCCACTCCGCGCATGCGCCAAACGGCTCCACTGAGGGGCGGGGATACAGCCCAGATGCCCGCGGCGGATCCTACCACTGCGCTCCATGGGGGTGGAACAGAAAAGAGCCTTCTCCAAGAATTCGCTTATGGAGAATCCCTGCTGGCTGTTTCCGTGGCTTGTGTGTGTAACCGAGGAAAGATAGCACGGAGAAGCAGGCGGGAGCCCATGTCCGCTCGCGTGCGTCCTCTCCTTTTCCTTCTTTCCCTCTCCTCCCTCCGTCGGCGGCGAATTGGGCGCGTCCCGTTAGCTGCCCCTCCCGCTGCCGAGGGTCCGGCCCGCTCCCGCTGCTGGCGGTCCCGGCGTCGCGAGTTCCCGCTCTCCCGCCCCCTCCTTCCCAACCTCCGAGCCGGCTCCGCGCTCTCCTCGGCCTCCCGCTCCCTGCCCACGGCCCCGGCGCAGCAGCCCTATGGCGTACAGTCAGGGCGGCGGCAAGAAGAAAGTCTGCTACTATTACGACGGTGAGCAGGGCCGGCGCGGGAGCGCGTGTGCAAGAGCGGGGGGGCGCCCCTCTAATGGCCGCCCGCGGCGGGCTGTGTCCCCGGCCCCCGCCGGCACGGCCACCCCTGCCCCACGGGACGAGTCCCCCCGGCCCGGCCCCATGGCGGGCGGGGGTCCCCGCTGCCTCCACCTGCGCCGCCGCGCCCCCCTCCCGCCGTCGGCTCCGCTGAGCCCCGCGGGCCGGCGGGCTTGGGGCGGCGGGGCCGGGGGGCGGGGGTGGTGGAGTCGGGCGAGGTGCGGGTCGAGGAGCTGCCTGGTCTGCCGGGCCCGGTGGTAGGTACTGTGTCTATTGTTTCCCCCCTAAATACTCACCACCCGAACCCACCACCAGCACCCCCACCAAAAAAAAAAAAAAAAAAAAAAAAAGAGGAAAAAAAAAAAAAAAGAAGAAAAGTTGAGACACTCCCCTCCATCCGCTGAGCGGGGAGGCGTTGGAGTCGCTGCCGTGTCTGGCTCCTCCCCTGCAAAGAAAGTCCAGGCCATGTGTAGCTCCGGCACCTGGTGATTGTTGAGCTGAGGCCTTTCCCTACCTCGGGCTTTCGTACCGAGGTCTGGGCTACGGAGGGACAGGGGGACTCTGCCCCCTCCTCTCCCATTCCCCAAACCGAGCACAGATCAGAGCAGAGGTCTGGCTCCCACGAGCCTCCCTTTCTGCAAAACGCGGAAAGTTGTGTGCGTGGGTGTTTAATAATAGTGAAATTTGAGTTGCATGTAGGCTCTCTGAGTTTGCACACTTGTGTAGTGGGGACACAGGGGCTTGAGATCTGCGTTGTCAGTCATGGAGAAAAAGTACTTGGTTTGAGATATTTTCAGCAACTTGTTTGCAGTTTCCTCTGGTTTTCTCAGCAAGAACTTTTAGTTTTCTTCTTGAGCTTATTTAGCCCTTTTTGTACTGGGAGGTGAGCTCGATGGACAGATTAAGAGATTTGATTAAATTGCTTCCTACTGTAACAATCTTGTATAGTTGCATCTGAGACTGGTCTTGGTAGTAGCCAGGAAACAGAGGTTGAGGATGTTCAGCCATAGTGCTTTGGTGTTTTCACCAATTTGGAAGTGAAGATGAGTGGCTGAGCCCACTCAAGATATCAAACGGTGTGTTGTTGTAACAAACCTGCCATTCTTTGGAAATGGCAGATCTTGTGGGGCCTGTCTTGGCTTTTCTTTTTAACCACACTAAAGGAGACAGAGTGATGGTTGCCGCCCCCTTCTCTTTGTTGCTAGCACTGGTTCTTTGTTCAGCCTAAAGGGGAAAGGAGGCCCCTGTTAGGGATACTTTTGGTGAGGCTAGGATCTTACTTTTCCTAGGGAAGAGGAATCACTTTTTTCCTTGTTGAAAGAAAGGCAGCAGTGATAGTTTAGAAGCTTTCTCTGAAAATATTTGCCTTTTTTTTTTTTAATCAGTTTGGTTTTTTTCTTTTGCTGTTTTTTTCCTTTGATAAAGTCAGGTAACTGTAGTTTACTAGATGTTGATCTATTGTTTTTCTGTGATTACTGGGTTTTGGTACTTGATGCTAGCATTAGATTTCTTTAACAGCCAAAAAAGCTACTTGTGAAGAGAGGGGAGAAACTGGAAGAGGAACAAGTTTGGAAGTGGCAGGATAATGGTGACTTAAAGCAGTTGTAGCTCGTATGTAGACTAGGGTAAATGTAGTTAGTAATGTAGAGAAAACAGTGTATGTAAAATAAATGTTTTATATGTGACAGAAGCAGTTTTGGAATATTTTTGATGTCTCATTTGTTTGTATTGCCAAATCCAACAGTTGTTTTACATTTCTTTTGGAAATACAGTTATTAGAAATTTTAGAGTTAATACCTAAAATAAATATCCTGATGCTACTGTGTGGTTCATCTGACAATTATGAATATTCTGAATACTGTTGTACCAGCAAAACCATAGAGTCACAGTGAAGGAAGTGTTTGAAGCCTTAGATAACCCCAAACAAAAAAATACCGAGGTAGTGGTATATCTCTTAAAGGAATGTCATGTCTAAAGTAAATTACCTCTTTTTTGGGTCATAATTAGCTCTCCACACATACTCTCACTCTGTTTCTTTAAAGTTACAGGCTAAAAAGTCTTAAAAAGTTCTAGAAGCATACACACTTACCTTCTGATATGCAATAAACTTCTCATGCAATAAACTTCCCCATGTTTTTTGTGAAACTTGGTGTGATTGTCATTTAAGGCTGTTTTTTTTTAAATTCGACTGTCACTTTCTCAGAATGTATTTCTGTTAAGGTTTGGTTTGTTTTGGGTTTTTTAATCAATAGTTTTAATAGCCTTCGTTACTGTACTTGGAACCAATAAACTTGGAGTAGACGAAGCTTGATTTCATTAGCTTGAGTTTGCTTGTAACAAAGTCAACCACATCCAGTTTGCAGAATCTTCACTGCTTGTGATCATGCTCAGGTCAGGAATTTTGCATAAATTTAAACCAATATACTGTGGGAAAAACTAACTAGAATACGAATTAAAATACATGTGATACATGTGTGGCCAGCTTAGCAAACTGTGCTTCTCACACTGCTTAGAACCATGCTAGATGTGGAAGGCTATCATAGCTTTTGTTTTAGTCTTTTACCATATATCTTCAGGTTGTTGTCATGGTTTTGCAACAATCTGGCTGAGGTAGTTTAGCTCTTCCAGGGTGTTGTACAGTTGCCCACAGCAGTGAGAACAGGCCCCAGATGGTCTTTCCAGCTCTATGCTCCTGCGCAGACAAGCACAGTTCTAGAGAATCGTGCAGCAACCAGTGTGGTTACAGTGAGTTTATGTGTTTATTCCATGACAGTGCACTAGTAGTATTGTTTAGGTTGGTTCTTGTGCATAATGTAGTGTGGGTGTTCAAAAGGCTCTACCTTCATGAAAAATTTGAGAGATCTGCATCAGTGTGGTTGGTTCCACCCATAAAGGCAAGACTAAACCTGTTTTAGTAGGGCAGTGTGTTACTACAGTTAGGCATTGTTTGAGTAGTATGTCTAGTTAAAGCTTACATCTGCAGATAAAATGAACTTAATCTGAAGTGTTTTCTGGAAATTCATCAGTACTTTGTGCAGTGCCTTCCAAACATGGTGGTGGTGTCCAGCCTCTGCTCAGGGCTCAAAAGTCAGATCTTTGCTACTCTTCTGCTATCTGCTTAATTTTAAAACCAGAACAAAATGCCCAATCCTTCAGAAACCAGTGCAGTAATTTTAGGCCTGTTTGAGTAGCTGTTTATTGGACTCATCTCAGGCACTGACGATCTTTTCTTTTACATTCGGCTTTACATGAGTTTACCCCTTGGTATTGCTGAAGTGAATTCAATGTAACTGCTGCTCTTAAGATATGTTTTTTCCTATGTGGTTTCCATTGTAGCAATTAGGTTTCTTTGAATAGTGCACTTCTGAAATACCTCATAATTTCTTCGTAACTATACCTAAAATAAGCATAGCAGTTTATCTGTTAAACAGATACCAGTTATCAGTTTGTCTATTAAAAGTTATAAAGTAATGTAACATACAAGTTACAAAGTATTAAAAATCAAGTGTAGATGTCCTCTCATGTCTCTGCTCAGTCGCTTAAGACTGCTTTGTAGTGAGTAAATTCAATGGTGTTATTTTTCTATACGTCATAGTAACTGGAGAAACGAATACATTTTTGGAGATATAGCTTTTGTTAGTTGTGTGGTTTTGGACAGAATTAAAATTCCTTAAGGGCATGTAGCCTCTTGTATTTTTCTGTGTGTCAGAATATTTTCTGTAGGCCTTGCTAAAGTCTCAGATAGAGAAGTGGGTGTCTAAAACTCATGCTCATCAAAGGAATCATGGTTTTATTTTTATTTGATAGTTCTCATCATTTTGGCATGTAACTTGCATGAATTGAGAAGAAAATTTATATATATGTATTTGAGCCCAGAACATTACAGTGTATGTAACATTTGTCAGGTAGGTCTTCTGTATCACGTCTCTATCACACAGTGAACAGTGTGGGGCAGTAAACTCTTATAGTGCTAAATGGGCACTTGGTTTGTCTCTTTTTAATTAAGGACTCAACTTTTCAGAGATTATATATTGCTACTTCTCAATGGGAGCCATTTAGCTGGCATTTTTACTGGTATAAAACACAGTGAATTTCAGTTTTTGAACCCTTGCTGTGAAAGATTACTAGATTTGCAAACTTTTTACACATACTACTTTGCATTTTTTCCCTCCTCTTCCTCATTCAGTTACATTCTTTCTGTGCTTTCCATGTGTTCCCACACTGGTAAGTGATATACTGTACTCATAACTCTTCTGTATGATTTTTACTGCTATATTATATATTAGTAAGAATTTACCTTTGTATTAGTAAGCATAAAGCTAAGCACTCATACTATCTGCAATAATAATCTTGTGAGCTTGGCCTCACTGTACCCATTCCTCATATACATGTGTTTTAGTCAGAGTTAGTCTGGCAGAGGTTTGTGCAGAGTTTTTTAGCACCATCAGTGAGTGAGGTGTCCCATCCTCACACATACTTGCTCTTGGTACACCTTGCTTTTCTTCCCAAAGTGCTCTAGTAAGGCTGTGACATATGAAAGAGATAGATACATTTCAGGATCAGTGCATGAAGTGTTTGTACCAGGATGTACACCACCTTCTTCACTAGGTAAAGGAGGAGAGACTTGACAACTTTACCTTTATCACAGTATGATGTCTCTGTGATGGGTCCCCTTCATGATATTGATTGAAAATCAAGGTGCTAATGAAGAAAGAGGATCTTTCTTTATTTCCTTCAACGCCCCTGCCTACATAGGCATCACTAATCTCTTGAAACTTGCTGGGCTTTTTTGTCCATATGCTTCAAGATTTTTTTTTATGAGGCTAATGCCTCATGCTTTTTTTTTGTTGTGATACTAAGATCTGAAAAGTATAAATGGTATTGTATTGCCTGTTGCTAAAGTGTATTATATTGATATTTATTGTTAGTCACTACTACTGGCCTCTAATACAGAAGGATCAGTATTCTTCTGCCAGATACTCACCTATAGATCTTCCAGTTGATAAATAAACTCCCATTAAATCTACCAATGTGCCAATTCTTTTAAAATGCTTTTTTCTGGTAAAAAAAACAAAAGCTAAAAAGTGTGCTTGATTTGTTTATATAACTCTATGTTGCACTGTATGGTATATAAAATATGCATAAGTTAAAATTTGCTTGGTTGATTAATTGTGGTATATTGAAGAATGTGTTGCAAGTGTATTTAGGAAATTTATTAATTTCATTTTTTCTCTATTTCATATGGGAAAAATAATAGATCTTACATCATACATAAGATATAAAATGATTCTTAATTGTATGCTTCCCCATCCATCAGCATTCTGAATAAAATGTCAACAATGACTATAGAAGCTGAAGTGCTTAGAATTGAAATGACCTCTTAAAAACCCCCATTTTTTAAGCCACAAATGCATTTGTAAGGAAGTTTCCTCAATAATACTGCATTTTTTATACTCATTATTTTCTTAAAAATCTCAAAATTTAAAGCTCCTACTAGCTTGAAGATTATTTTAAAATCTGGGACTTAACAGTAACTTCAAAACATAAAATAGAGCTAGTAAATGGTTGGTTTTCATCTTCTAGGCATTAGTTTCAAAGAGCTGTGATAGATTTCTCCTAAACATCAAATATACAAGGTATTCTTTTGAAAAGTGCTTGAAAATGTTTTTGCTGGAAGGAAGGAGTTTATTTATACTCTTAATACTTCTGCTCTTGACCTGCATGTGACCAAACCTGTAGGCTTTCAATAAGTAACTGACAAAAAGTGCTATTCTTCCACTTTACGAATCCAAGTTAGAAGGTCCAAACTCTTCAAATTTCTTAACTTAAAATTTGGTATTTCTGTTGTTATGCTGGCTAAGAGATAGATATCGAAGGGTAGTTTTTCTTAACATCTTCTTATGTTACATTAGATTGTATCAGTTTTCTTAAGTGTCCTTACTCTCCTTGTCTCTTTGAAAACTGAAAGCTTGAAGGATTTTAGAATGCTTTGAAACTTTTAATCTTACTGTAATACTTGTTTTTCTTGGTGGCTGGTGATGCTACTGCAAGCTGACATTTACCCTTCCTCCATGAAGCTCATGTTGAAAAGGTGAAACTAAAGCTGTTTTGTAGTGGTGCTGCATCTTACCTCTGACTGATAAAATTTACAAAATAGTATGACATTGTGAAAATAGTGTTTCTTTTGTTCCCAGTGGACAAGGCAGAGCATGTTGAAGGATGTGAAAGAAAAGTAAAAAGTTCAAGAAGGTAAAGTTCAGTAATCCTGTTGGGAAACTGGGTCAAAAAGAAAAGAGGTGCTATTGTGAAGAGGTGTTTTAGAAATCTACAGCTGAAAGCCATTGACGACTGGACATAACTTCTAGGCCTGTTTATGTTTCGAGAGACAATTCTGTTTAAAGTGATTCATGTGTTGAGAGTATCAGTGCTTAAAGCAGGGTTGTTCTAACAATACCTGAGCTCATAAGAAAACTACTAGCCCATGATAGCAGCTATTCCTTACTTGGAAATGAGTGTCAAATTTGTTATTTTAGTTGTGTGCCTTGTTGGTCTCCAATGTAACAGAGGCTAATCTGGATTATAAAGTTCTTGTTAAACTACTGTGGATCTCCAGCAGCAGGTGTCTGGGGAATGTTTGTGCAGTGTGGTTGCCACAATGGATCTGGACCTAACTTCTGGGTGTAACAGGGTTAGTAGTTAAGGATAGGCTGAGGATGGTATCATAAAATCAGCTTATGCAAAATAGTAGGTTTTACTACAGTCTCTATTGTGATACTGTGTGACAATGTCATCTCTCTCCTCTTCTACTTCCCATTTCAGAACACAGTTCTGTTTCCCATTTTATTGTTTGGTTCTGGTCCACTGTTGGGCCAGAACTTTACTCTTGATTTGAAACCATGTCTTATCTTTGCTCTCCCACTACTGTCTGCTTGTAGTCAAAGTGCTAGATTTGGCTTCTTTTTTTTTTTTTTTCCCTCTGTTTCTGACATACAACAGTTTGTTTCCCTTGTGTTCTTTTTGAAGTAGACAGTATTCCTATTGTGGGGTTTGTTTGTTTTCTGGAATCATACCTGTTTACTTATCTTCTGAGAATAATTAAGTGGCAATGAAACTTGTTTTGTAATATTAATAGCTATTCTTTTGTGTATTATTTGCAGGTGATATTGGAAACTATTACTATGGACAAGGACATCCAATGAAACCTCACAGGATCCGAATGACTCACAACTTGCTGCTAAACTATGGCTTGTACAGAAAAATGGAAATTTATGTAAGTATAGGCAATATGCTGTCCACTGAAGCATTTTAAGTTATTTTTAAAGGGCTTCAAGTACTGTCACACAAATAGAGGTGGAAGTGAAAATAGAGAATACTTTAAATAGTGTATTCAGAACTCTTCTATTTACAAGTTAAGCAGTTATATATCACAACAGACTAGCCCTTGCTTTATGTAAAACTTCACTACTATCATTTTCTTTTCACTATTTTCCCTTCAAAGTTGGTGGGCTTTCTTTCGGGCTGTCTGTTTTAGCACACTGTTAGCTGATTTTGCAGTGCACTCTGATTTATTTCTTTAACTGTTCTTGTTATCAGCGACCCCACAAAGCAACTGCCGAGGAAATGACCAAGTACCATAGTGATGAATACATCAAATTTCTCCGATCAATAAGGCCTGACAATATGTCTGAGTACAGCAAGCAAATGCAGAGATGTAAGTGCCAACGTCAGGCTAAGTCTATGTGTACATGCTTTTATGGTTAGCATTGTTTGAAGCTCAGTATTCACCAGTACAGAGGTTAGAGAAACACTGTAACAAGAGTAGCGTGTGCCTGCTACTCTTTTTTTTTTTTACTACTTTTTTTTCCGTGAAAAGCAGTCATCTTGACAAAAAAGTTCTTTAAGCATATGTAAGGATTTCTGCCTCTCCTTTCACAGGGTGTATTCTAGATGTGAAATACTGCTGCTTGATGCGCAGATTGTGAACTGTTTGTGAAAGAGCCTTGGAATGTTGCTTAAAAAAAATGGCTTTTAGAATAATATAGAAGTAAAAATCAATGTGTGAAAATGTGTTTCAGTCAAGTAAAGAACTTGCTCATTCCTCTTGGAGGGAGATAGTAATAATTGTACATCATTCACTGTTCACCCTTTCTATTATTAATTTATTCCTTTAATTATAAGAATAGGCTTAAATTACTGTAAGGAATGCAGTTTGACAGCTATTATATCAATTTTAAAGGCAGTATTGTAACCACTTTATGATGCCTTATTGTCAGCAAATTATTTTTCTAAGTAATTGTACATTTTTTTACATGATCTATGTTAATCCTCATTTCTTAAAAAATCTAAAAATCTAAAATCTCTAAGTTTGATCAAACTTCTTCAAATGAGGAGTCAAATCTTCCAACAGAAACTAAAAAGAATTAAAAAAGAAAAGAAGATTAGTTTAGAGTTATACTATTAGGATTCTGCATGGTTTTCAGTGTTTAAATAAGCCTGACAAATGAGATGGGGGATAAGTAATTAAAATGGCTGAATAAACTGTGCATCTGTATTATCTATGTGTATATTGATGCTGTTGGAATGGTATTTTTAAAAAATACTGCATTTCTTTTACAGTTAATGTTGGAGAAGATTGTCCTGTATTTGATGGCCTGTTTGAGTTTTGTCAGCTGTCAACTGGAGGCTCTGTTGGTAAGTATAGGTTGTTTGCCAACTATTAACTAAGTTGATGTCAGCAGCTTAAAATTTTGACTGTGCATTTGAAAATGAAGTAAATATAAGGGGATTTTTATATATTTAAAAAATAATCATATCATTCACAGACTGTAAAATATGAGGTGTGTCAAGTATCTCACTCAGTATTGATAGGAGATCTGTTCTAAATCAATTTATTTTAAAAATAAAATATGATTTAATGTAGCAAATTTAAAGGCAATCCAAAATTTCTAACTCCATTCGCTTTCATTCTTTGTGTCTTTTTACAGCTGGGGCAGTAAAATTGAACAGACAACAAACAGACATGGCTGTCAATTGGGCTGGGGGACTTCACCATGCCAAGAAATCGGAGGCATCTGGTTTCTGTTATGTCAATGATATTGTGCTTGCCATCCTTGAGTTACTGAAGTAAGTTTGTGATATGCACAAGTTAAAATTATAGAAAGTGTTAAATTCAGCTATTTAAATGTTTGAAGATATGGATTGTAGTTATTATGTGAGTTTTCATAGCCCATGTTGAACTTAAAGAATTTCAGTTAAGAAAGCTCCAAGCTCTGCCTGGTTTGGCTTCAGCAAGATATTCAAAACAGAATACAGATAAACTGAAAAGATAACTAACAGGAGATAAATCCAAGCAACAATGCACCCTGTAAAACACCATATGTTGTAATTGCAGATGGTGGGGAAGGACTAGAGTAGCAGTTCAGGAAGTGAACAAGCTTACTTGCTTTCTGAAAATATTTCTGTAAAGTCTCCCTTTGCTACACATGGGGACGGAATAGTGGGCTAGATGCATCGCTGCCCTGACCCCTTAGGGTAGTCATTGTACTCAATCTTACACCCATTTGGTTTCACAATATGTCTTCTTATTTCCTGTCATTTGATTTGTTACTGAATCAAGCAGGAATATTCAGGGAAGATCATGCACTGAGGTTCCTTGAATTATTATGTGAATATGGCTGGTTTTAATAAATAATGAAATAACAGCTATGATGCTGTGACTGCAAAATAAGAAATGAGGAGTAATGAAAAGTGATCATATCCTTGACTTCAAGCAGTAATGCTTCACTAAATTTTCAAGTTCTGAGTGTTGCTTTTACTGCTACAGAGGACTGTATCCCTACTAATAATACATAAATCCCATTTATTAGAAAAAATATTTTACATATTTGACTCTTGTGAGTGGGACAGCTGATTTTGCTGGTGAGGAATGATGGAAGTAGTGGTTATCTGGAAATCCAGAGATGGAAAATGTTTCTAAAGACACTAAGAATAGTTAATATTAACACATTAAGACATTCATTTTAATAAATGCAGTGTATATTCAAGAGCTGTCTCTACTGTCTACGAGATAGGATTATCTGTGGTCCAGTCTTGAATTTCTTAGCTTAATGTGTATGTGAAGGAAGTAATCATGTTAATAATTATGGGTTGTGTAACCATGGGAAGCTGTCCCTGAAATTATGGGTGCTCACACTCTCAGTACTGTGCAATGTATGATGAAAACACATCTTCTGATGATAGACTTTGCTCTTTACTGGAAAACATAAAATTTAAGGGATACTTACTGTTTCTAGTGCTCTAAGGCTTCAAATAACTCACTGGTTTCTTTAGCCATCTCAAACTGTCCTAAAATTGGCAGAAATTAAGAAAATAATAATAAAGTGTAATAAATTTATGCAAATATAAAGTACAATACACTTGAAAGTAAGAATGTGCCTTTACAAGCTGGAGAGGTGAAGAAGAAAAGTCAATGGAAAATAAGTACTTATTTTTTGTGAGCTTATGGAATACAGACTGTGTTGGTAATCACTGAAAAGGCAGAAAGTAAGGCCTTGGGGTTAATGAAAGGGCTGGATTCAGCAGATGTGAACAACAAAGTGATGTCAGCAGAAGCCTGAGGTATAGCTTCTACAGAGACAGTTTGGGCTAAATTCTAAATAAATTCCTTATTTTGATGAAGGCAAACTTATTAATGTTATTCAAACTGTACTGAGAATTCTAAAACAATATGGTCACATCAACCAAAATCATCACAGTGATCATAATCTTGGATTTTAGTGTCTGGTTGGGGTTTTTTTGTTAGTGTTTTTCTTGTTTGCTGTCAGTATATTATGATACAACAGATAATGATGATTTCTTATATGTTCTTTCTAGATATCACCAAAGAGTGTTGTATATTGATATCGATATCCATCATGGTGACGGTGTTGAAGAAGCATTTTATACCACAGATCGTGTCATGACAGTATCATTCCATAAGTATGGTGAATATTTTCCAGGCACAGGGGACCTTAGGGTAAGGTTGAACATCAAATTTCATTAGGTGATAAATTCCCTCTTCCTTGTAGATACATTTTTGCACTTGGCTACAATAACTATGTCAAATAACCATATACAACAGTAAGTTTTCAGAAAAAATATTAGCTTAGAGTGATAGATTAGTTGAGGAATTTTAGGAAAAATAATGCAGGATAGTAGGGAACTAAAATACTCTTCTACTACTTAAAATATTCTTCTACTACTCTAAAATAAACCTTTATTACTAATGAAATTAACACCTTCACTGCCACGACCTGCGTCACTTCACTTCTGGATAAATAAGCTGAAATGTTTTTTCAAATATAATTAGTTCAATTCATACATATTTTGGAGATGGCTCTAAGAAGACAGTATGGTATATTTATGATTATCTGTATATTTCAATTCTGCAGTTACAGTGAAAAGTAGCTGGTTGTAGATCACCCTTTAACAGCCACAAAGCTTAGTTTGAATTTAGTATGTTCTATTTGCCTAGTGATACGGTTGACTCATTTTTTGGAATATTCCTTATGTCATGAAGTGTGTTTTGAGTTCTCATGATGCTCACTGCCTAAGAACTTTAGCATGCCTCATTTGGAATTAGGTACTGAGCATTATAGCTAGCCTGAGGGAGGGATCATTTGCCCTTGAAGAATTATCATCAAAGCTGTTGTAGAATCTCCGAGAAAGCTGAGAATGAAAACGCATTTTCCTGGCCCTTCATATGAATTTTAAGTTAGTCATTGTTCATGCCAGACTCTTGTCTGTTAGGAGAGGAACTTGTTCCACTTCACAGCTTGAAAGAGTATTACAAGTATTAGGATTAATATAGTCCTAGCTTCAAACTCATAAATTAAACCTCTCTTATCAGAGATACTTCTGGGATTCCTCTGCTGCTAACAACTTTGCACATCAGTTTGTGCATACAGTTAGAAATTTCTTAAAAAATTGTAAACACTTCTAACAACTTGGCATACAAAAATGCTGTGCTGGGAAAGAAAACACTGTTTTCCCAATATATTTAAACTGATTAATGAGATACAAATATTCGTGTTTCAGCTAATACTCCTGAAAATGTGTTTCCCAGCCTGTTGATGATACCCAGAAGGCACAGGAGTAAATGAAAGTTGAGTAGTGGGATGCAAAGCATTCAGTTCAGTGTGGTTGTTGGAGCTGAATATTATTATGGTTGTTAGATTCTCTTAAACTGTGTTCTAAATTGATTTAGGAAGAAATCAGATTACTTTTAACTGTGTTGTTTAACTTGACTGGCCACAAGGTGGTAGTGGTGCTTCAAACATTGAGCTCAGACCAGTTTGTTTATCAAGACAAGCTGTGGCTGCTGAATCTGGCTAGAATTTTTTTTTTTTTTTTAAGGGTTAGTTATCTTGGCTTTTTTGAAGCAGCACTTCCCGTTGACAGAGAAGTTTGTGGACTCTTCACCACACCCAGAACAAAGAATTTAAAAATTCATAGTTGAAATAAATAGAAGAATATTTTATGTGTTTTGGGATTTATTTTTTTAGCAGTGTCAGTGAAAAACAGTATCTCAGGCATGGCAACTTTTTTTCTGAGCTGCTAGTTAGAATTTTGAAATGAACATTGTCTGCCTGCAGGCTTTAGCAGGTTTTATTGCAATTATTGCATCCCCTTAGGGACTTCTCCTATCTCCAGAGATTGCAAAGCTAATTGAACTGAAGGCAGAACTAATTCTCTGAAAAGTCAGTGTTCCTTCTGGAGGCCTATTGTGTTGCTTCCTTCTACCTAACTTGATCTGCCATTGATGGTTTTTTTTGTCAACTTTACCAGCCAAATCTCTTTGGTTTTTCTGATGGGCTGTATTACAACTTGTTTCTGTAATTCTTTAGTTAGTTGATCTAGTTTACTGATCGGGTTACATTTATTTCATGCGGGAACAAATCACGTGTCAAATGATGATACTGTGATTGCAGCTCCATCAGTGTGGATGAATCTGAGGTTTTTCTAGTTCAGCAGCCTTCAGCCATTTTCTACCAAATGTATTATTCAGTCTAAACTTCCAGTGTACTCAGTAAGTTATTTGACCTTCTGCATATCTTAGATGATAGCACAAATTTTGCCATTTATACACAAAAGTAGATCATTTGAGACCATAGTTCTCCATAGTGGCCCGGGTTCTGTGAGGCAGTGTGTTCTGCTGGAGAATAGGAGGCTATCAGAATGCTATGTTGTTTCTTTAGGTTTTTAAACTAATGCAAGCATCAGTTACAGCAAAGGTCCATTGAGCAGCTCAAACAATTACTCTGTTTAGGTGGAAATTGTGTGAACATTTGACTTTACTGTGTTTTAGGATATAATAAATTTAATTTTTTGGGGTTTTTTTGGTTGTTTTTTTTTTATCTGTAAAGCAAGACAAGGAGAGACATGACCTCATGAAGCAGTATAGATTAGGTGTTGACCTGCTGTAAAGGAGCTTTGTGAGAAGGACATAGGGCTCCTGGTGGACAAGTTAACCATGAGCCATCTGTGTCTTTGTGGCCAAGAAGGCCAGTAGTATCCTGGGGTGCATTAGGAATAGCATTGCCAGCAGGTTTAGGGAAGTGATCCTGCCCCTCTGCTCAGCCCTGGTAAAGCCAAATCTGGTGTGCTGTGTCTGGTTCTGGGCTCCTCAGTACAAGAGAGACATGGAGCTCCTGGAGTGAGTCTTGTGGATATGATGAGGGAACTAGAGCATCTCTCTTAGGAGGAAAGGTTAAAGAAGTTGGCCCTGTTTATTCTGAAGAAAATACATTGAGAATGGACCCCATTAATAGTTACAAATATCTCAAGAGTGGGTGTCGAAGGAATGGGATCTGATGAATAAGGGGAATGGACACAAACTGAAACACAGGAAGTTCCATCTGAATGTGAGGAAAAACTACTTTGAGGGTGACAAGAGCACTCGAGTAGTCCAGCAAGGTTGTCAAGTCTCCTCTTCATATACTGAATGCCCACCTGAATGTGATCCTGTGCAATCTGCTTTATCAGGGTGTTGGACTGGATGATCTCCAGAGATTCCTTTTTCCAGTACTGACCATTCCATGATTTTCTGATCACCTCAGAAAATTCAGCATGTGAAAGTCTAGATGATTCACTCTGGGAAATTCTGGATAACTTGTACTTCAAATCAGCCAGAGTTGAGTTCAGCAGGGGTCTTCAGTATCACTCGTCTTGCAATAATATGACATGTTAATAATGTGTTGTGGGCAAAAAAAGTCGACTGTTAACATTGTGTCTGTGCTTCACTGGGCCACTTGTTCCCCTCCTCATCTCCGTCCATTCCCCTCACACCCCTAGTGTGCATTCCCTGCTAAGGAGGCTTTGTTCAGGAATAGGGAAAAGTCAATGACTTTGAATAGGTAGCATTGAGAAGTTTAGTATTTGTGTTGCTGTGTTATGCTACACATGATTTGTGTTTTTTCTGTGATATTTCTGCAGAGCTGCTGTTTGGTAATAGTTTACAGCCAGACTGAACAGGCTAATTCTCACTATCTGCTCCACTTAACTGCTCTGCATTGCTTTCTATCTGTGCTGGTGATGAAATAAATGGAAGAAATGGGAATGTGTGTCAAGCAGAGATCTTTAGCTTTTAAGGTGATCTTCAAAATAGGAATGGTTGGATTCAGGGTGTATTCACCTTTTTTTTTTTGGCAACAAACCTTTTCTCTTAATAGATAGGTTGTCAAGGAGAGCTGATAAGACAGGCTACTACATGGAACTGAGAATAATTTGCAAGTTTGTACTTTTTTGTTGTTGTTGTTAATTTAAGAAGTTTCAGTTTCTTCAAGAGCACCTATAAGTGGCCCCTGCTGGACTTTTCTTCTCTCCCTTTTGCTACTTCCTCATCCTATGTTTAGGGCAATAATGTGGTTTTAAAAACCTCTTCAAGTCTAAATCTTCTCTGAAACACTGAAAACATGCATATCACCTTGCTCTTCTTGGTTTTCATACTTTTGTTTGCTTAGCTATTATTGCCAGACTAAATTGATTGGTTCTGATTTGTCCTTTTGTCTTAAATCTTTGAATTAAAAAATTGAGTGTACTGATTGCTATTTTAATCTTGATGTCTAACTCCTACACTCCAAAATTATTTTATGGGAGAACAGGAGTCAAGTAAACTCTGCCTCTTATCCCTCACAGATATTTATAATGGTACAGAATAGCTCAGCAAACTTGTGTAGATTTTTTCTTTTTCATTATACCATTCTATGTGCTTTTGTGTTTGTATTAAAGCATTTGTCACCTTGGCTTGTAGGACATTGGTGCTGGAAAAGGCAAATACTATGCTGTCAACTTTCCAATGAGGGATGGTATAGATGATGAATCATATGGACAGATATTCAAACCAGTGAGTGCTTTGTTTTTTTGTTTTTAAGCTCTCTGAAAACTACTACACTTGTATTTTCATTATGTCGATTAATGACTCACTGTTTTATATTGATTATAGATTATATCTAAAGTAATGGAGATGTACCAGCCCAGTGCTGTGGTATTGCAGTGTGGAGCAGATTCACTGTCTGGGGACAGACTGGGATGCTTTAATCTTACTGTTAAAGGTAAACAGAAAAGTATCTGTTTGTTGTCTGTAGCTTTTTACTTATTAGAAACCTCTGTCCTTCATACTGTTTTTCAAGACACTTGCATGATGAGGACTGGAGTCACAAAGATTTTGTTCATTACTATGATTATTCAATCACCTCTTTCTTTGCTATACAGGGATGGCCAAAAGAAACCCAGAAGTTGCCTCTTTCTTTCTGTCCATCTAAAAAAGTTAAGCTTGGTTTTCCATGTGCTTCCTAGCCACTCAAGTGATTCCCTTTTTTCTATGCATAGGCTTTCTGCAGCTTTAAAGCTGTCCTGAAATGACAGGACAACAGGTGTCTGCAGCACCTACACTGATGGGCAAATAAGCCTAGTTAGTAGTCATCTTAGTAGGACTACAGATGCTAAACATCAAGCACCCTGTTGAGTGTAAAATAGGTAGTACTGAAATGAGAATACTCACTGCATTGCTAAATTTATAGTGGTGTTTGTTATACTGAGCCATATGTTAACAATCATTTTAATTAATTATCATAAAATTAATTTATTTTAGTATTACTTAAGTTGCTACCTGCAATTGTGATTCTCTAAATTGGGATGTTAATTTATCAAGTAGCATAACTGTTACTGTTGTTATTTTATTATTTTTTATTTAAATTATATTAAATGTATAGCAGACTTTTCCTAAGCCTTCAGTCCAGCCTGTTTAAATCATGGGTTTTCTTGGTTTTGTGGGTTATTTTTTAATGCGACAATTAGAGTTTTGTAGGCAAAAAAATGCAGTATAGTATCTGTTGGGTCTGCAGTGTTTCAGGGTTCTTTTCTTGATTTGCACCAGGTGGCAAAGCTACTTCAGTTGCCCATACAGCTCAGATTTTTTTCCATCTTACATATCTTGGAAACCAAGAGAGCTGCTGCCTCCTACAGATGCCTTTCAGTATGCTGTATCTCCCTGGAGTGTGTACTGTCTTGGCACCAGTTCACTCTGTAAGCAAGAATTAGCAACCTCTAATACAGGTTCAAATTTAGAAGTAGAAAGGACCAAGTACTGATCTTGTTTTCTGTTCTTCCCCCATTGCATTTGGCTGAAAAATTGTCCCTAAATTTGTCACTGTGTATGACATCAGTCATGAAAAGGCAAAACACTTATTGTAAGATCAATTCAGAACAACAGCCATAGACCATCATGCGATGTCTCTGAAGACTGGGGTGGATGATGTTCATTGTGTTTTGTACATTTCTAATCTGTAGGTCTTGACTTGTGACATTGTGCTTAGCTCTAGGGGGAGACAGTTCTGTTTGAATCAATTCAGTTCTTATTGAATGTGACTGCATAGGTCTGATTAAATATTTTGCTATACATTTTTCTGCTTAATAGGTATTTTGCATATATTGTCAACTCTCTTTTTTGTTTTACAGGTCATGCTAAGTGTGTGGAAGTTGTAAAGACTTTTAACTTGCCATTGCTGATGTTAGGAGGAGGAGGCTACACAATTCGTAATGTGGCTCGGTGCTGGACATATGAAACTGCTGTTGCCTTAGATTGTGAAATTCCTAATGGTAAGTATTAATATTCAAATTAATATTTTGTTAAAAAATAATCATAGGAGATTTTAAGTAAATAGCAGATATTTGTATAGGTAGCTGTAATGCATGAGTTCAGAATAAACTAGGTAGAAAATTATTGGTAGGATTTAGCCAATAATTTTTCAGTATCTTATGCACTAAATAAACCTAAGTTTTTAGGGCTTTTTTTTTTTTATACCTTAGCAAAAGCTTTAAATGACTGAATCACTTTTTGAAACTTCAATTGAAAATGTTGAAAATTCAACATGTAAAAAATGGATATCACCATTATGGAAGAATATATACTGCATTCTGATTGTACTGGTGTCAACCTGTAAGTTGTACAACACAGACATAGTGTACATAAGAAATTATTGATTGTGCAGGTATCCACTTTACATAACAAAAATACTGTTTCTTCATTTTATCTGACAAAAGTAGCTGTGAAAGTATATTGACTTCCACTCTTCCATTTCAACCAATTTTGGGTATACAAGCTATCTTAAAGTTTAAAACCACAGAAAACAATAGTAGACTGCTTTAGAATAGTTGAATACCGAAGTAATTTCTCTGAGGAAGATCCTTAAAGATCCTGGACTCCTTTTACTTCTGGCCAGATGTGCTCCTGGACAGGCTTTTGGAATGCCATTTATATAAAATTGCTGTTTGAACTGATTTGTTGCAAATGAGACACTGGCAGAGTTTGCATGTTGAACTGCAGCTTTTGCTGATAAGCTTTTGCTATTCATGTATCTCTTTGTGGATTCAGTGTTTCCATCTGACTTCAGCAGAATGCTGCTGTGAGAAAAGACTATTTGGAATGAGCCTTTCAAGATACGTATTTCCCATTTTTATGTCAAAATATATTCTTTGTCAGCCAAAGCTTTTGAAGACACAGTAGCAGTTCCTTATCTTGGGACTTTTTTTATCTACTAGCATCCCCCTTTCAATGGGTTATATATACACATACATATATATATATATATATATATATATATATTTAATTTTTTGAATTTTTTTAACATTCCTTTCTACTTTCCGGGTCCCTGTCATCTTTAATCTGTTCTAGAGAAATAACAGTGCATTTCTAAATGTTGCAATACAACTTAGTAGCAACTTAATCTTCCTGTCTGCTTTCTATCCACCTAACAAAGGTCACTCATCCTGAAATAACCATAAATGAAGAACAAAGGGCACAGTTAAAAATGGATTTAAGTGTCTTATTTCTTAAAGGTTCTATGGATTTTTTTTTAATATTTCTTTTTTTAGAAAGATGCAGTCATATTCAATATAAAATCTGCAAAATACAACAATGTAAAATAGCTGTTGTCCTGGCTATGTGTTCTTCATCAACTTCATTTTGGTGGTTCAATGTTCAAGTCAGAGGACCATTTCCTGTGAAAATGCAAAAAGTGGGGTAAGGAGGGAAACAGGCAGACTGAACCTAATGTCCAGCACTGAGCAAGGATCTTGAACTAGCTGTGATCTTCAGCCTAGTAACAAGTATTAAAACTTGTCCTGAAGTAATATTTTGAATGGCTCACTTAAACCTTTCAAACTGGACTAACTTTGAAAACTCCTACAAGAAACTGACGGTTGATCTTCTCTTTCCTGCAGAAGTACAAATTTTTCAAATTTGTTATGGAGTTCTTCAGTGTGTAATTTCAGTAGATCTTTCTCTTTGTATTTTGTCAGTGAATTTAAGTTCATTTATTGAATAATTTACAGGAAAATCACTGAGGAATCCAGATAAGTATTGCTTGTTAGAATGCTTAGAGTTTGATGGTTCTCTCGGTAAAATCCCATCAAAATACTGTTGTATTTAAAATGTTTAAAGTATTTTTTGGGTAACAAAGTTGTCATGGTGTTTGGTTTATAGAGTTGCCATACAATGACTACTTTGAGTATTTTGGACCAGACTTCAAGCTTCACATTAGTCCTTCAAATATGACTAATCAGAATACACCAGAATATATGGAGAAGATCAAGTAAGTAGTGATTACCTTATCTATCAGATAGGTCATGTGGATCATGTTTCTCCAGAGCTTTAATTGTGAGGCAGTTTTGAAAACTGTATACCTTTTTCTGTTCTATAAAAATAAGTACTAGAATAGATTTGATGTTTTTCGTTTCTGTCAGGGGTTTTTTGGAAGTCTCTTCCTCCAACAGAATGCATGCTTATGAAATCTTATGAACTATAAATACGAAGTTTTATGATCCAGCTTGGATTTTTTCCTTTTTCCAGCTTCTGAAAAGATAACTGTTTTGCTTGGATTCCCATTCTAATTTTGTAGAAAGTTTATCCTGCCAGGAAAGAAGCTGGTGTGCCATGATGACTAGGATTTTTAATTCTCAACTCCATGTCTAAACATGGACTGAAAGTATTCTTCGTAGCTGTTGGCTGCAAAAATGAAAAGTCATGTGTGAGCTCAAACATCCAAAACTCTGGAAAGACAGTGATACGGGTGCAGGCAATTGAGTGGCTGTGATTTGACAAATCCACATTTGAGCAGAGCTCATTGACCAGCTATGGTGGTTGTGTGGTTTTAGGCTATGCCACTTTTGATACTTAGTTTATTCCTCCTCACATCTTGACATTTTCATTGGAAAGCAAGTATTTTACTTCAGCGGTGAAGTAATGCATACCTACAATCATTTCTGTGCTGAACTGGAAGGAGGCAATTGGTTAGCCTGAAGTACTCTTGGTTTGTCCTTGTTCTGGGTTTAAAAGAATAAATTACATCCCCTGCCCTGAGTTCTAACAGGCTGCTAATGGTACAAATTATTTTGGTTACTAAAAATAGCTGAATAAAGGTGTAAAATTGCATGTATAAGTTTACCAATACTGCTATAACCTTTAAAACTGTCAATTTGCAAAGTTCACCAAAGCTGTTAAAATACTAATTTTTAAGTGATTGGTATATAAACTCTGATGGGAGTTCTTAGCACAACTATATCAATCACAGTCAAGTTGAAAGGTGCTTATAATGTGTGATGGGAGAAAAAGCCCACTTACTTTTTGTTAATCTAATTGTACAAAAATTCTCAGCAGTAATGTAGTTCTCCAGCTGATGATCTGCCAGGCTGCTTGCTGTATGTGTTACAAAGTTTATAAGCTGCAAAACTTACTGCTGCAACCCCATGCAGAGATTGCTCTCTGTCAATAGAAAACATGCAATCTCACATGCTTATACTAGCACCCACAAGATCAATGACCCATCATTTTGGAGATTCCTCCCTCAGTTTCATTGTGTGCTTTCACAGACACCTGGCTTTAGGGAGCTCCCATGCATGGCAAAACTACTTTGCTCCAGGTCATGTGATTTAAAGATTTAAACTCTAAATATTCCAAAAAAAGCACCAGTTGCCCTGTAGCCCTTCAAATTGTGCAGAAGGATGCTAAGATAATTGTTGCAAATGCTGATATTTGATGCTTTGCAAGCCTTCCTTTCTACTTGCACTTTGGAAGGATAGTTTTGAGTCCCAAAAAAAACCCAGTATCCTATTCCTGGATATGGTATTTTGCCTTTAGAGTATATCATCTATCACATCAGATTGCTTAGACAGGACAGAACTTGTCTCTGTTCTTGAAGCAGCCAATAAGGAAACATATCTAGATGAATTAATTTTGTCATTGCTGATCACAGTTGGGAACTCTTCATGCTTTTAAGTGTCTGACTTTCTTTCTAAGAAGCTAGAGAATAGTGTATTATCCAACTTAATACTCTAGCTTATTATAAACAGAGTAGTACTGACATCAGTTTAACCCATGCAGGCAGTACTTGTGCTGACCCTGTGGGGAATTAACAATTAAAGTTGATTGAAATAAGTATTTGTAAAGTACAAAGAAAATGATTTTCAAGTACACTGTGGATACTAATGATCTCGTAAGGATGGAAAACTTCCTGAACTTGGCATGCTAATTTTTTAATTGAAAAATGAAACTGACTCTAAAGCAAAGCCAGATTAACTTTGAATGCAGAGTTCAGAATTTCATAGAAATCCAAGGAAATGCTACTTCTGTGTAGTAAAAATTTTCTTGTCTGTTACTTGCAGGCAACGCTTATTTGAGAACTTGCGCATGTTACCTCATGCACCTGGTGTACAGATGCAGGCCATTCCTGAAGATGCTGTTCATGAAGACAGTGGAGATGAGGATGGAGAAGATCCAGACAAACGCATTTCTAGTAAGAAATATCTTTTCATGATAGAACATATCCAGTTGTTTTGGATTTAATTTCTCAGAACCTAAGTTGTAGTAGTGTGCAGTATTGGAAGACTGGCACTTTTGTTTCCTGGACAAAAGATTTTGCCTCTGGTCTGCCACTTTCAATGTTTTTAAGGTGGCACCCATGTGCTATTTGAACCTCTTAAAGGATCTAATGAAGTGCTGGAAGAGCCCTGTGTTTTTGCATCTTATGGAACAGCCTGGCTGTTTCTAATCTATAATAGATACTTCAGAAGACTCAGTGAATTTTAACTAAAGAAACAGTACTTTACTTTTTTATGTCTAACAAAGAACAGAAGCTATGTTTCCCTTTGAGGTAATGTGAGCTACAGTGTTTAAGGGGAAAAAATGCCTTTTATTTGCTTTGTTGTGAGACAGAGATTTTCCATATTTGCGACACTATCCTTGACTTTATTACCACAACCTGTCCATGAGCTTTGAGTTGTTCTTGAGCTATAGGCAAGAGTTTCCTGCTACCTTTAGTTTTATTTGATGGTGATTAGAATAATTCTGTAATGTCTTATTAGTGCACTGTACATTTTCTGAACTGTTGAAATTTTTTTTTTTCCTCCTGTGATTTAGTTTTCAGTATTTGAAGTTTTATTTGATACATGGTTGTTTCTGCAAAGCTGTTTTTTGGAAGCTATTGTGCAAGTCCCAAAATATCTTAAAAAAATAAGTGATTTTGACTGTAATTAAGTTTATCAGCATTAAATGATTGTAGTATATTACTACTCATTCTTAATTTGATAGTTCTTTTTTATTTGGCCTGTTGTAGTTGGACTTTTTGATTAATTAATATCATAAATCTGAACCCTAGTTCGAGCCTCTGATAAGCGCATAGCCTGTGATGAAGAATTTTCAGATTCTGAAGATGAAGGGGAAGGTGGACGACGAAATGTTGCAGATCATAAGAAAGGAGCAAAGAAAGCCAGAATAGAAGAAGACAAAAAAGAGACTGAGGACAAAAAAGCAGGTAGGACTGCATTGTGATTTCATCCTGTGTTTTAGAACTGCAAATGTCGGTCTGGCAGGAGACAGGTATTTTATCTGTTAACAGTTAATTAACTGTTAAGATGATCATTTTAAAATCATCTCTTTTAAACTAATCAGTTTCAAGATACAGCTATTCAGACTAGTACAATATTTTGAGGCAAGGGTTATTGTTTCTTCCCGACAAGCTTGAAGTCTTAGAGCCAGGGATTTGTATGACTTAATGAAAATAGAGATGAAAAAATATATGTTGGGCAAAACATTTGTTCCTGTTTGCTTTTGTGGGGGTAAGCCAACTAGTTTTCTCTGAAATAGAAACCAGATAGGGTTCTGGGGACAGTGTAATTCCAAGGACTCTTGATTTTTCTAAGAACTGGATACATCTTGAGCTCAGGGGAGAACTCCAGGTCTCATTACTGCATGTCATCATTATGGCCAGTCAAGAGGGACCTTGCCTTGAGACATTCTGAATCACTTGGCATTGTGCCCAGACCTCTCCTTTGGATGGATGCATTTAACAGTGTACTTTAATGTGTAACTGGTGACTTCTTTTAAAAGCCAGTTTCCTCTGGCTAGAAGTATATACAAAAATATAAACTTGGTCATGCTCTTTACTTCTTAAGTATTTTAAGGCTTTCTTGCATCTTTTGGTATATTTAAAATCTTGTCATTTTTCAGATGTTAAGGAGGAGGATAAAGCCAAGGACAGCAGTGGTGAAAAGACAGACGCCAAAGGGTAAACACTAATTAATTAATAATGTAATTTTTTGGAGGGTGTTTGTTAAGTCAGTACTGTATAATATTTTTCAGTTCTGTGTAGATCACTTTCAGTTCCTCATAATAATGAATATTTTAGAAACATGACTAGTAATTCAGAATTTCATTTCGAAATCAGTTAATAAAAAAAATAAAGCAACTTAACACCTTTTTTTTTTGCTTTTGTACAGAGCAAAATCAGAACAGCTCAGCAACCCTTGAACAAAAGATAGCCTCTCATCAGTTGCAGAACATAATACTAGTCTGAGAATACCTAAAAGGAGAAAAGTTTTCGTATGGAGAGAGACTGCTGATTTCATTTTGTACTATTTGGCATGGACTGTATTTATTTTCAAATGGCTTTGTTCTGTTTTTTGGCAAGTTGTATTGTGAGTTTTCTAATTATGAGGCAGAAATTCCTTTCTTCACCATGCTTTATGTAATAGTATTTAAAAATGGATGTGAGTTATTATGTTAAATGTCTAAACTGATCTATTAAAGTAATTTGCCTTTCCTGAGCTGATTTTACCTTTTTTGTAATTTTATCTTTATTAAAAAAAAAAAAAATTGCACGTGGTTGTCTTTTGTCTATCATTGAACTACAAAGGAAAAAGTATATAAATTAGGTAGACCTAGTGAGTTGAAATGGACAATTGGCAAACAGGCAAGTTGAACTGTGCTGCTTTCATTGACTCCACACATTCCAGCGGTTCCTACCTGAGGTGCAAACACATGTATATGTATACAAGTGAGATTTGAACAGGGTGAATAAACAGATGAAGGGATACTGGAATAATGGCTTTGTATGAACTCACATTCTAATATGGATATTTAAAAGTGCAGTTGCATGCCTTGTAGTGTCCAAGAACCTTTCCCACCATCAGAATCTACCTAAAAAAGTTATTTATTTGCTGTTCATTAAATCAGTATATGATAAACTTGCAAGAGAGCAAGTGAATATTTGGATTTAACTTAAAACCCATTCCAGTTTGGTTTTTTTTACAGCTATGAGCAACATAAAACTTTCTCACCCTTATAGAGGATGGATTTTACTGCCTGCCTCCATTGATTCATGAGTTAGTTCTGGTGCCTGATTTGGAGAGACCTCAGTGCCCCCATTCCCCTTTCTTTTTTTCTCAACCTACAATTGTCTTACAGGTTGATATTTAATGAAATATATAAGCTTTGAAATCAAGATTTAAGAGCAGTGAACACAGAAGTTACCAGAACTCCACTGCTGCTCAGTCTTCCTTCTTTTTTTTCAAATACAAATTTTTCTTGCTACCTTTTTAACCTATTTTCTCTCTGTGGTTGTGGTATATGTCAATATTTTGCCTGATGCACCCCAGGACACAGCTCACCATCCTGGCTGCCAGGGCACTGCTGACTCATGTTCCACTTGCCATTGACCAGGACCCCCAGGTCCCTTTCCACAGCGCTGCTTTCCAGCCTCTCATTCCTCAGTCTGTCCGTGCAACCAGGGTTGCCCCATCCCAGATGCAGAATCCAGCACTTTCCCTCATTGAACTTCATATGGTTGGTGACTGCTCAGTCCTCTGATTTGTCAAGGTCTCTGCTGGGCCTCCCTGCCTTCGAGGGAGTCAACAGCTCCTCCCAGTTCTGTATTATCTGTGACCTTGCTCAGTATCCCAGTCCTGCATCCAAGTCACTCATGAAGATGTTGAAGAGCACAGGGCTGAAGATGGAGCCCTGTGGAACTCCACTGGTGACAGGTCACCAGTCCAATGTCACCCATTCCCTATAACCCTTTGTGCCTGAGTGGTGAGCCAGTGGCTCATCCATGGCATGATGTGTTTATCCAGCTGTGTGCCTGACCTTTTGTCCAGAAGGATACCGTGAGATAGTATCAAAAGTTTTACTGAAATCCAGAAGGATTACACCAACTGGATTCCCTTGGTCAGGCAGATGGGTTACCTTGTTATGAAAAGGAATCAGGTTTGATAAGCAAACACTTTCCTGCCATGAAGCCATACTGGCTGTGACCAATGTGAGTTGGCTATGAGTTGTCTTTCAGATGTTTTTCAATATTATGTGAGGAGAAAAGTTATATTTTCTTAATGCCTTTTTAGTATATGCTTTGGTTTCTGTTGTTTTTTTTAGGCTTTAATCTTTATGAACATTTAATTTGAATGCTTGGGTGAACTTAATAAGGGTTAGATTCTTAAACGTAGAGAGATATAAAAGGTTTTTTCAACACCCATGTACTTGTGCTATGTTCTTTCTTCCAGGAAAGTACGCATCAGACTCCCATTAGGGTTTGTCTGACTGCATTGGAAAATCACATTTAAATTTTTACTGCAGTTTGGTGTAGCTGACAGGTGATTCCCTGCTATTTGCATGATATTTTAAAAGTACATTTTCCCAGTGATTTAAGTATTATGCTAGCTTGTTCCTATATAGGACTACAGAGAGTGCAGAGGAGAATTCAGTTCTACAAAAATAGTATGAACTCTTAATTGCCTGCTTCAAATGTTTGTTACCTTTTTGTCTGAAATTTAGAAAGGATGGCAATTCTCTGTCATTTAAGATGCTGTTAGTTTTAAATAATTTGTGGATTAATTGCTGGTTATGTTGGAAATTAAGACTGAGGGTAGAATTAGTGGACTGAAATACAGTATTTATGACATGTTTCTGCTAGACTGAGAACCTCTTCAGTGATACCCATGAGAAGAAGCATTGCTTGTTTCTTCCACTTGAATGGAGATAGGTAAGGTACAAATGCTGTAGGACCATGCTCTGACCAAATGATCTGTTTGCCTTCCTCTTATGTTACTCCCCAGCTCACTTTTTCCGAAAAAGAACCCAAAGAAGCAGACCAAAAAACCCAAAACATACACACAAACCAAACAAAAGCAAACATGCTGCTTCCCCTCAAAAAAGACCCCAAATGCAACCAACCAAAAAAATCCAACCCACTCCAAGAAGAAAGGTGCTCTATTTAATATTTTTAAACATTTGCAGCTTCCCATTCTTTCAATGGGTAGTGTTTTGGGAGCATGAGTTTGTGTGTGGGGAGGAAAAAAATCTGGAAGGGAATTCAGAATTTCTTTTGCTCAGAGCATAGATTTGCTTACTTCTGAGATATATATGGTAGTGGTTGAAGATGGCTGATGTGGCTGCACTTGGCCAGGTTTTCAGTGTGATTTAGAAATCTGTAAATAGAACCGTATTAGAAAGGATTATTATTTATGGTTAATAGATGTTGCAAACATGCAGCCTGTAAGATAATATCTAAAACATAGCAGCAGAAATAGTACCTATTATCAATATAGTTACTAACTATGGGAAGTTTTTTTGGGTTTTTTGGGTTTTGTTTGTTTGTTTTGGGTTTTTTTGTTTTGTTTTTGCTTTTGGGTTTTTTTCTTGTTTGTTTTTTTTAAGAGTAATTTGTAATAATTATCTATTTGTGAGGTGAAGGCATAGAACATGGAGACTAATGTGTGACCATATTTGGTCACATTATAATTCACTCCAAATGTTCGAAAGTTAACTTCAACAAGTAGAATTGTAAATGCAAATGTAAACATCTGTTCTTGGGTATGGTTGAAGCACTGGCATGAATGATGTATTTGCAGAGGGGGGGAATTTGGTGAACTGCAGCCATCACCCTTGTTTCCTCAGCGCCCTCAAATACGTTCTTTGTTCTCCATCCCATGGCAAGAGGGTAGCTGCAATCTCTTCCCCCTCTATGGCTGTGTCTTGATTTAACCAATTCCCTGTTAATAATTTTTTCAGTGAGATAATATTGAACTTTTGAAAATGTTTCTTTAGCTAACTAAAAATATGAATGGATGCAGCCATTTGAAAATGTTGTCTTCTAAGTTGTCTTCTAGGTTTGCTACTTTTTCCTAGAAGAAAGAACCCTTAAAAATCTTTATTTCTTTTTCTGCCTCACTTGTGTCATTTTGTTTAGTCATATCATCTTTGTGAGAGTACACACAACAAGGAATTATATGAGCTTATTTTAAAGAAAGGTTATATACCACACTCAACAGTAAATTTAGTGAAGCGTTCAATTTTTTTCATCTTACCCTAGAAATTGCCATATCTTTGAAAAGGCATTCATTTTAGACAGATGACCTGACAAAACAAGCTATTTAAGCTAGACACCAGCAGGGAGAAATAAAGAATAACTTCCTAGATTACAAACTTGTATTAATAACAGTCTAGGTCTAATGTTTTCTATGGTCATGTTGCCACAAGTAGAAATAACCAAAAAACCTAACCAATCAACCAACCAAAAAAACAAAAGAACCCAAAAAACAAAATAAAACCCCACAAAAAAAAAAAAAACACACCAAAAATGAAGAAAAAAAAAACAAACACCAAGAAAGGAAAGAAAAGAAAAAAGCTGTAGGCAAGCTTTAAGTAATTCCATGTTGCATTTGCCAAACCAGCTCCACATGGGTAACGCATATGCTGAATTGCTCTTTGCATTTTAAATCTAATTTTAAAACTTTCTTTATGTGATGCTCTTTTAGCAATATTTGATTCCATAAAATGCCTCAGAGACTTAGCTGGTGAAGGAAAAAAATCTATATCATTGCAGATTGGATCATGCTGCTGTATTAAGCCTTGAACAAAATTGACTCAGTATTTTAAAAGAAGACTTTTTCAGGCTAGTGAGCAATTGAAGAAAGACAAAATGGCATTTGGGCTTGAAGCGGAGGGAAGATCAGAGTTAGTTATGATCAGAGAAGGGTTATGAGTCAGAAAGCCATGCTGTTGTGTGGCTGACTGAAACCTCATTTGGTCGGGAAGGTTTTCAAACACAATAGCAACATACTTCTAAAGTTTCTACTTAGTACCTTTCTGTGGAGAATGAAATTATGAGGGAGATTTCTGACAGATCAGATTGGAAGAACAACACTTAAACACTATGGATTTTTAAACGGAACCTTTCTGTGCTAACAGTCTTCGTGTCAACCTTTTCATTATGTGAGAGAAAGGGCCATGCCTCCCTACTTACTGTGCAGGGTTTTTATGTTGTTTCCCTTTCCGTCCCCTTCCCCTGCTATTTTTGGGAATGTTTTTTCATTCGCTGTTCAGTGAGTGATAACACAAAAGGAATCCATGAATAGCCAGTAACTGGCTATTCTGTAACTGCAGATACATGTTACCAGTCCAAAAAATCATGCTATGTACCCGAACATCAAGAAGCTTTACACTCTCCTTTCTTTCTTCTTTTTTTTTTTTTTTTTTCTTTTTTTTTTCTAGAGAATAAAGCAGACTCTTTCTAGAATTGCCTTGCAGGATTTTACATGCTTCTTCCACCTAGAGAGAAACATTAAAACCAGTAAAGATGGTACATTTTCCTCAAACCAGGTGTTGGTCTAGACCATTAGCAACATGGGTATAATACATAAATGCTCAGTCTCTCTATCCACAAGCGGCAGGAGTCCGTGACACCGTGCAAACACAAAGGAAAAACAAAGCAGGCAGAACTGGGTGTTCTGCAGAAGTAAGGGCTTGTGCTTGACTTTTGGCTTGAAGAAGCAGCACTCCAGCAAGGCCGTGCTGCTCTGCAGCCCCAAGGGAAGTGTGTGGTACCTTTAAAAGCACTTGCTCAGCTCTCAACAACAGTCCAAGGGGGGTAATCCAGGTCTCTGTCCAGCCTAATTTAGACTTTCTCTTGTTTACTTTTCACAGGCAGGTGTTGCTTAGCCTGGACTGCATTTGAGAGACATTTCTAAGGCTCACATAGCCTCTGAAACTTATTTAGTTTGGAAACCATTCTACATGCCTCTGCCTGAAGCTATGTTTGTTGTATTAGAGGGAAATAGGCTTGCAGAAAGGAAAAAATCCAACCCCTGGTATCTGTAAAGTCTGACAAAAGTGTCTTTTGTTCTGTTTACCTTACAAGTATTTCCTGTTCTCAGATGGATGATGCCTTAAGGCTTAAAACATGAGGTAAATTCAATTTATGAGTTATTTTGAGTTCCTAAAGGGAAAGAGCTGTTTGGGATTTGATGTTGAGAGGCAAATGAACAGGATTTCTGCAAATCAATACCTCTAAATGAAAGTTACTATGGAGAGCCTGACATCTTGCAGTTTCTAAATTGATGAACTGAAATTTTGGAGCATGAGTTAAGCCTTTATGTGACAGCAGCAATGATTACTTAGTACATACATGCCTATCAAGGTTCCTCTACACGATGACATGAAAAATCCCTCTACAAATTTCCATTTCTAATCTTGAAAGTATTTCCAGTACTGTTACAAATCCACTTCGGTGTGAGTTTGTTGTTTGTTTTTTTTCCCTCAGACTGCCAAGCTGTCTCCTGAAGGCAGGCGAGGAGAATTGCAACGCAGGCCTTGGCATGTCCCCACCAGGCTCATTGTCAGAGTGTGCTGAGCATGCCTGGGCACGCTACAGAGAAGCAGCAGGGCATGATAGCATGGCTGGCTTGGCTCTTTGAAGCCCAGAGTGATACAAACCTTGATGAATGGTTGGGGTAGCTCCTGCAGGGACAAGCGCCGAGGCAGACCGCAAATAAAGGCGCGTCTCTTCTAACACGCTGGCTCGAAACGACCTCGCTCAGCTTTCAGCAAGTCTTGCCAGGACAGAGTTCAGCTCAGGTTTAATTTAAAATCAGGTAGGCTGAGCTTGTGTATAAGTGAAACAATGCTGGCAGAACGCGTTCCACAGCAGGGCATTGAACTCCAATGTTAAGACTGAAAGAGTTAATTCAGTTAAGGCTGAGTTATACATGATAGAAAGGAAATAGGAAACCTTGCTGCTGCTGGTCTTATCAGAGGGCTCAACAACAGGACTTTCACTTTTAGTTGTGGAGGCCTCGCTTCACCAGGGTTGCCTCCTTCTCCCCTGCAGCAATTTCATCTCTACTTGCTTAAAAACAAGCAGGTCCTGCCTGTGCAGGCCCAAGCATGGGATTTCCTGGCTAGCAGGATATGGAAACCTTCAAGAAGGGCCTTTGGGTAAAGATATTTACAGAGTTTCAGATGTTGCAGGTCTGGGAGGGTGCACTCCGTTCCCTTTCTTTTGGCAGATCGCTTCTCTTTATGGGGAAGAGAGCAGCTTAGTTCTGTGCTGGTCCTTGTGCTGGTCGAGCTTGTGGACATAAGTGGGTTTTGTGCCCAACCAGAACCTGGAGTCATTTGTGAGAAGCATGAACCACTGCCTCTGAGTGTGTGGGAGCCAGCAAAAGAGGAATCAGGGGCTCCACCTCTTCCCTCCTCCCTGTGCAGGAAGTTTTATGGGAGGCTCTCACCCTGGTGGGGACACTGCTCTCCAGGACAAACAGAGGAGGTATGACCTCAGTCAGCTCTGCTCCTTTGCAATGAAATGCCGTAAACAAGGGCTGCTTCCATGTGATAGTTCTTTGTTAATCTAAACACAGCTAATACAAAAGATGTGCAAGGCCCTAGAGAAACTGTTCAGCAAAACAGAGCCGAAAGCCTCATTACCAAGCACTTAACTAACATGCTTCTGATTTCTTTGAAAAGAAGCTCAGAAAACATGTGGTGAAATCCTGCAGCCCTTTTTCTGAACCCCTGAATGGTTATTAAAATCACTGTTGCCCTGTTTAAGGAATTTGAAGTGTGTTTCTCAAGGCTAAAAGGGGTTCAGAGTATCCACATCTCACCCTGCTGGCAAAGGACTCCAGTCCCAGGGACTGAGAGCACTGGATGAGCATTTGCCTCCCTAGTGTCAGCTCAACCACTGTTTTCTTTATTTCTGTTCTTTTTCCTGCCCTTACACTTCCTCTGTTTGTGCCAGTAACACAGTCAAAGGTGACATAATCATCAGCTTTGGAGAATTGTTCTGAGACTTGGAATGATCCAGCAAAAAGGTTCTGTGCACTCATTCTCTTAAAGGCTGCCACCACAGCTTTTGTAGTGTGTTGTAGTGTGGATGGTAAATGGGGAGAGGCAGAGGTTATCTAATGTGGTACCAGTACTGGAAGAAAAGTTTAACAGTTTTTCTTTGGTGTTCTTTCTCCTTGTTACACATAGGGCTCACTTCCCAGGGTACAAATTACATCAGTTTAAAAGCAGTGTTATGGAAGTATTCCATACTGAAAATGGCTAGTATTTCAGTATTAATGTTCAAATAGGGAGTAAATGAGTCCTTCTCAATAATACTACTGGAAAATACTACCTGGTTTTTAAAAGGATTTCTCCTTTCCAATTTAATGCTTCCATTTTAAAGCAGACTTGAACATTTATTAACTCCCATTGAGTTCCTAGGCTGCTGCTCTAGCAAGGACATCTTGTCAAATCTGTGATGAAAACATGACTTCTTTATCAGGATAAAACCTTACCTACTTCATCAGAAAACAAGAGGTCTAACTGCAAAATAATTTGTCTTTTTTGATCTTTTCACTATTTCAGCTCTTTTTCTTTTTGTCAGTTCTCCAGCCCCAGGTGGTAAGTCAGGGAAATGCTGCTGCATGTTACCTGTGAAGAAATTGAAGAGCTATAACAAACACAAACTGTTGAGGACCTGGTACTACATGTAGTCCTATTTATTGTTTCACTTTTGCCTGAAGTTTTGTTGTGGATGGAGGGTTTGTTTGTAAATTCTTTCAGAGTTTCTCAGCTTGGTGAGTTCTGTAAGGGGTGGGGTGTTCCGTGTGTAATTGCCAAAGATACTTGGACACGTCCTTCAAATGTTTATTATCTTAGGCTTCTTGCAGCTGCTTTTATGGCTCTTTTTTCTATCCCTACTTTTACTGCTCAGTTTTTCCTGATTCATCATAAAATCCAAATTTAATAGTCATGGAGACTATGTCAAATTATTTACTTGCCAATGTAAAGTCCCTTCTTAAATTGTTGCTTTACAGAACTTTTTGGGATGAGCTGTCACTTTGTGTATGTCTGAATGAATCCCTCTGAGCTGACCTCTATTGCTTCCTCTTCTTGATAAAACCAGAGGCAACAGCTAGCAAGCACTAAGCTGACACACACTGAAGACATCCTTTTACTGTTTTATTTTCCCTTCCATCACAGCTCTTAAGTTTTCATACCACCACTGAATGTCCTTTTTCTGATCTGAAGCAGAAAATAGATAAAAATCCAGTGAAAATAGCTGCAGACATGACATGACAGACATTGAAAGAGCATGTGTAGCACAGGGTAAAAAATACTAGCAACACATACATTCATGTTGACCTTTTCCTTTAATACCAGCATGCTCAAAAGCTGAGAAAACATACTGAGAAATAAATAAATTCTTGTTAACCCCATCATCATCAAAAACCAACCAACCAACCAAACCAAAAAAACAACCAAACAAAAAAAACAACCAAACAAAAAAAAAACAAACAAACAAAAAAGCACTTCTAGCCCGAGCCCACTCTCACACTGTCATTGTCTTGAAATGGAAACACACATTATACACATGAGAAGGATTGCATTTTGGAGATTTTAAAAGGCCTGGTGCAGGCAAACTGAACCCTTCTCTCTGAGACCCAAAGTCTTCTGGAAAACTTATAATGAAATAGCAGACTATTTCTAAATAGTCTAAAGTGGAATGACAATCTATTTGTGTGGTTTGGATCCATCCTTTGGAATGCTCTAGTGAAATAATTCCCTATGAAAATCTACAAAAAAAAAAAAAAAATAAGACTTTTCTTTTTTAACTATGTATATTTCTTTCAGAAGAAATATAAGGTAACTTTTCCTTTCTGCTCAGCAGCCAAGAAACTGTGCTCTGCATGAGGTAGCTGAGAGTTACATGGCTAAACTGGATCTAAGTATTGTGAATTTTAGCATGCCTGTACCTCAACTTTGATTGCTCAGAGGAATGCAGATTCTGAAGTGTTGTTCCCAACTTCTCTGTGATACAAGTGAGTCAATTCCACTGGAAGCCTACTGAACACATAGCTTCTTAAAGGATGCATTAATAAAAGCTGATGTTTGTTTTTGAAATATCTCTCAAGCTCCCCTTGGGAGACACAAAAAGATGCTTTATTTCCCTTCAATTTCTTTACTTTGGACCTTCTGAAGGTAGGCACTCAAGTTTTGAATTTTAAAACAGTGGAAAAAATAGATGTTGAAAAGGGATAGGACTGGAAACCTGGAATTCTTGAAGAGTCAAGTTCAAGATAAAAATTTAGGGTATGTCAGCATCTCATCCTAGAGTGAGGATAAGACATTCCTGAGCTGTCTTTGGAGCTAGGTGCAGCATAATCATATTGGATAATGTTCCCATGAATTAAGTTCTGCTGAAGGACAGGACTTGTTTGATGCAGAACTGTGTGGGCATGGCTGACCTGTATCTAGCTGAAAAAACACTGTGCCTGCGCAGTGCTGTAGCTGCATGTCTCTGTTGGCTCTCCATTGCACAGCTGGTACCATCTTTCTGCTCATCTTTGAAAACAGAAAGTCTTAACAAGCTTAAACAGACTCTTTTAAAAATAATTTTCTGAAAATCATTGTAGAAGCTCTGTTGATAAACTCAATAATCCCCCTTCCATCCCAGGAATGGCCATGCTGAAGAAAACACCTTTTTGGAAAAAAAAAAAATAGAATTATAAACCTCATGTAGGATTAAGACAGAGGAACAATTTAATTAAATCATTTGCTAAAATACAATTTAATTAAATCATCTGCCGATCATACAAATCTGGTGCTCAGGATGAATTCACCCTAAGGGCATATGTATTATTTTAACATACAGGATGTTCTGCATTAACTGATCACACTATTTCTAAGTAACTATCCATAAAAAAGGGACAAATAATTCAAAACTAAGTGCCTATGTAATACAGAAACAACAGAGAAACATCTTTTAAAAGGTCAAACAGAGAGGATGAGGAAATACCTCATTTAGGAAGTTGTATTAAAAGTGCACTGAGTAACAGTCATTGTGGAAAATTCTCAGCTGATGCCTATAAACCCAGCCATACTGACATCAGGCCTGTTGAAACCTTGCTATTGCTATAGAGTGTTCAGTAAACAAGAAGATATATTGATACATTTGTTCACTAAGTAGCTATTTACTACCCTCGAATACACAGGTCTTTGGGTGCAGAGCATGGGTGTGTTGTTTTCCACAGGAGGCAGTGAAGCTGCACTGTTCTGAACCGTCAAGGGGCAAAGAATACCCTGCCACATACACGGGTTGAGTGTCTTCGGTTCCCCCCTCCTAGGCATCGGCACTAACTCAGGTCTATCAGTCAGCAGCTGCATTTCGTTCTAGGTGTCGGTTCTGGTCTCTGTGTATTAGCTCAGGATTATTTTATAAAGACTTTTTCTTCCATGTGAAAACTGTGTGGGTGTCTGAGACTGCTTGATATTTGATTCAGTGAGAATCTTTGTGCTCACTGTTTCTTTGTAGGCTACAGTAGGTCAGGGTTTTAAAGGCCTGGATAAAGGCTTTAATTATCAATCCATCATCAATGGTCCTGTTTAGCAGAATGTGCAATAACCTGCATTTTTTCCTAGTTTGAAAGATTTTTCTTAACACAAGAGTGCATTTGGATACAAACATCTTTTGGGATGCTCTTGTGGGACTGTTTTTTTCCAAGAAACACTCAGTGCCTGCAACAGCTTGTATGTGCAGACAATATCTTCTTGTTGTACTGAAACAAGGCTGTAAGGGTGCAAATGCATGTTGGTTGTGAAGAACACCTCATGCCCATCTTTTGTCTGTTTTACACACAAGCTTGATCTAGGTAGGTACTGAAGAAGTACTCCTCAGCCTAGGGAATACACATACTCTCTGCTTTAAGAAAGAACAATCCATGTATGATTTTATGCTAGTGTTTCACGTGGAAATCACCATAGCTATGGACAACATAATTCTTTCCATTACTGGTGACTTCCCTTCTCATTCCAGGCTTTACAAATAACTGAGGGCTTTGAAAATACCAAAGTCCTACATCTAACTTTTCCCTTTATTTGGAAAATGTGCTTCTCCTTCTTCAAAACCAATTTACGTTAGCAAATTCTAAGGTCCTGGCACAATCTTGAAAAATACCCCTTTCCTTCTTCATTTTTTTCTCTTTTGGCTGGAGGTTGTGATTTTCTAAACCTTTGGCACTCAATGTTTTACCAATCTACCTGAGGCCCTCTGTTGTTTTGTGCCAAAAGCCCACAATATGCTTTTTTTTTTATAGCCTGACAACTTAGCACATGGTGTATATTACCTTCTACAGCCTTGCAGGAGAAATGAGGATTTGTACGTTTTTGGAAGACACCAAGTTTTCTGTAGCTTCATATAGTTCTGTATATCTACACACACAAATTCTGAAAATCATGCTGTGGCACTACTGAAGCAGCACATCCTTGATCAAGTTCATTTATTGAGCTCAGAATAAGAGACTTAGTGGAGAAGTTACACTATTCTCTACTAATTAATCTGAAGTTTTCTTTTTTGAAATAAAGTGTGAGCCATAAAATGTGAGCCTTACTTTTTAGGCCAACTGATGATCTTCACAATTTTATATCTTTTTGTCATTGCAGTGTTTGTTCTCCAGGGGAAAAGTATTACTGCTGTGAAACTGTTTAACCTATGAATGCATGTGTTCTTTATGTGATTTCTGCCTGATAATAATTTGCAGAACATACCACATGTTGCAAATGCAGCTTTCCAGTAATTCTCAGTTAAAGAACAGAGCCCAGAATTCTGTGTTTTGAAAAGTTTTCTGTTCTCTTTCATTTTTCTTTGTAAAATTAAAAATGCTTTGCAGTTTCTTCCTGCTTTGAAGCCAATTATTCTCAGGCTTTCTGCTATCTCAGCAACCTTTCACTTGCTTTTTCAAGTGGACTGTTTAGACATGCAACAAGTTACAGATTTCAGTCCTCTGCACACAGCAAAGCTGCTCCCCATTTCTCATTGCTGATATCATGACATGCTCAACATATCCACTCTCATAGTCCTCGCTTAAGCTCTTAAACTTGTCAACTGTTTCCAGATTTTTAACTTTTTTTTTTTTTTTTTTTTTTTAATCCTGGTTCCAGCTGTAAAATAGGTCATTCAGAGTTAGAAAAAGATTAAGTTTTTCAGATCTTATTCCCAAAACATGTCACTTAGTATCAACTGAAACCATTTTGAGTACTTCCAAAAGCTAAAACTATGCAGAATAATCAAATATATAATTCGAAAAATCTTTTCTTTCTAAAAAAATATTTTTGACAACATAACTACCTTTAAGTAAATGTTGAATCTAGAAGTAAACTTGAATTAGTGGTGAGTATTGCCTTTATACTTTCCTATTATCATGGAAAAAATATGCGTTGGTTGTTTTAAAAAGGCCAAAACACAAAACCCAAAGAAAAGCTATGAACCATCTAGTTCTGGTGCTGGAGACTTTACACTTGTCTCCCATTTCCCTGAAGTTTTGGGATCACTACTTTTTCTGTTCTCCCAGTCAAGAATTGGACACATTTGTCATATGAGGATCTATACATATAGGGTGAATATAATGCAGTGCTACGTGCAAGATGTGGGTATATGGGTAGCAGCTATATGGGAATATCTGTGCAGCTGCACCTCATTTCCAGGTTGCTGTCTTGCTGCCTTTATTAACTGCACACAAATCCACCAGCCCTCCAGATGTTGTCGACCTGGCCTGCCTCTCGAGTGGAAGGGAGGCATATGCATAAATATGATTTCTAGATGTTATGTAATGTTGTGATTTGAAAGCTGAAAAGTTGTGCCAGTATAGGATCTTTCATTGAAGAGGGAAAGGAATGGTTTTTATGGATAGGTACATACTTTTATAGTTCCACTTGAAATCGGCCACTTTGTAGAAATAGATATGAATATCAGTGGAAGGGCAGAACTCCTTTGAAATTAGCTCACTGGGAGAATCCTGAATAGTCTTCCAACATCTGCTTAAAGTGTGTTCACTTATCCTAATGATAATTTATTGGATAGATTTAATATTTCTTAAATATTTCTTAGTGCAATGGGACTTTGGGGCTTATAACGCTGAAATAGATCATGCTGTTTTTCTAGCCAAAGAAAGGGGAAGAGGTCAAACATAAATCTCATCCTCCTCTTAGAGGCTGGAAAACAGTAACTGCAAAAGAAGTATTTGGTTCATTATCATGCTTTTCATAGGAGTGTAATAGTAGAATGCTACCTTCTGGCCTGCCTTTTTGGGATGGGAGGGTAAATGGTATGCTCAGTAAGGGATGCTTCAGTAATGCAAGTATCCAAAAGAGTACTGGCAGCAACCTGAACATCCGTTCTTACTAAATGTACTAACACAACATCACCATACCAAGAAATGAAAATACTTTAACTTCTTCCAGGAAGTAGCAAAAATGATGGATTTGAGCAGATACCAGGAGATGTGTAAATAACTATGATTACATTGACCTTCCTGCATAATTAAGGCCAAATGAAAAACATGATTTAGCAATCTGTTATGAGGATTTAGCCCCTGAATGTGTAGGGTTGCAGGTCTGTTAACTCAGGCACCTATGATGGGTGAATGTCCTGCTACCCAGCATATTAAAGAAGATGAAAAGTTTGGCACTATGGTCATTTCTAGCTCCATCCCATTATGCCATCTCCTTCCCCCAGGACAGTCTGGCACAGTGACTCTGAATGCCTGACTGTGTTCTGCAGGAATACAGCTAATTGCTGAGCCATGAGTAGCCTCAATTTTAGGCTGAGCAGCGAACACTTCTTAGTCCATGTGAATTAAACTGCTGACATGAGCTTTAGCAAAAATTACCATTCTGTTTCTTTGAGTATAAATAGTTGGTTTAAGTCTCAATTTCTAAATTTATTCCAGAAAAAAAATAAAATAAAATCCTAACCACCCCATTTCTGCTGAGGCAGAATTGCCCAGTATTCAGCATTGCTGAGTAGCTTAATGATAACCATAAACCTACACCTTGGAAAAGTCATTATCTTATCTGGCTTCCAGTTTCTTGGGATGCTCAGAGCAAAATTATTCCCAAAAAAAAGAGTGAGAAACAAGTAGCAACTTGCATGCATCATGCCAATACTTAGATATTTCAAACCTTTCAATTGGTCATGGTGGATGTTGCTCTCTCATTAGAGCTGGAATATGATTATTTCCTCACTTTTATGCTAGTTTACTAAACACAGTAGGGGTTTTTTGGGGGGTAAGGTTGAAATCCACATTGTTGTGGCAAGTTCAAAAGCCACCAGGCACTCAATGAGCTCTTGAAGTTTACCTGTGTCTGTGGCCACATGGACTGTGACTGTCCCATCTGCTGAACAGGGACTGTAATGGTGAGGAGCCATGTGCATGCACAAGGCTGAACATTTAACGTCTACATGTGTTGAAATCAAAAGTAGGCTTTCACACCTCATAAAGGCAGTGATCAAATTATATATAGAGATCTTTAGGCATAAACCAAGGGTGCACGTATGTACACTGGATGGGGAGCTACTGATTTACTGGTATTAAATTTAATAAACTAAATCCACTTCTTATACAGACTAAAATCTAGAAGAACAGCTTTGAAGTCCAGTGCCTATTATTTGACATTATAATGTGCTAGGGCACATAACTGCAAGGAAACAACAATTACCACTGACCAGCTTTCAGACTGATCCAAAGATATAACAGAATTGATGCATTATTTTCCTTTCAAAATCAGAAAATATAATAGATTATCACAGGTTCTCCCCTCGGGGACAAAAATGCTATCCTTAGTCTTTATGGAATAATATTGAGCTTGGAGAAAAGCTTACAATTTCAATAGGTCTTTACAGCATCCCAGGAGCATACAATATTCATGCTTTAAAGAGCTTGTCACAGCTCTCCTTTCACCCATGTAAACAACAACAAAAAAAAGTTTAACTGTAGTCACAAACTGTTGTTTGCAGATCCCAGAGGATTATTTTTACTGTTGCTTTAACTTTTTTCCGCTACATAAAAGCTGTCTCCATGTGGGTGACAGGAAATTTTCCCTATCTCTGCAAAGATATGAGAAGAGAATTTTAAAGATAGCAGTAACTATGAAGTTTTACTTACTTTGGCATTTCAAACTGTGTGCCTCTGATTTAGCTGAAAATAAAGAAGTCTGAGGCAGACTAAAGTTCCCTTCATTAAAGAGCCCTTATTCTGTTTTTCATGGGGAGATAGATACAAGCTTATGGATCAAAGCCCAGATACTTTTGAGCCCCAGGACCTGTATACTGCAGCTGACCAACCTCTGAAATGCCTATACTTTTTCCTTAATCCCAGCCATATTCACACAGCCAAAGCCCACCCTGTAAATTGAAGACACTCATTCACGATTCTTCATTAGCATAAGAGGTTTGGAAGCACCTGTTTGCTACGAAAAACTGCAGTTAATACATTGCACCCCATTTTTTACCTCTGTCTGCTTTTAATTTCATGAGGTAGGGAATATTACCCGTGGCAGTAATGTGTGCAGAAGCACAAAGTGTGTCCACTCTTTTCCCTCAGGTTTCCTCCAACACACCCTGGTGGGCAGCAATCCCTTCTGCAAAGCAACCTGCTCGTCCCCAGCAGAGTGCCAGGAGCTCAAAGGGAGAACTCGGGATGACTAAATCAGTGTCATCTTTCCAAAGTGCTCTCTAACAAAAACAAAATAAAACAAAAAAGAGATGTTTTTCTTTCACCCCAGGGATTCTGCCCAAGTAAGCCTGGTCCCATGCACAGCTGAAGGCATCCCCTGGCACTGGTGGGACTCCATGTGTCAAAGCTCCCTTTTCACCCTGCCAGGTGCCTCCAGGTGCTCTCACACACGCACAGGCAGCCCATCTTTGGGCAGCTTTTGGGCTGTCAACCAGGCAGCCAGGGTGCCTCAGAGCACACTGGGCTTAGTCCTGCTCCCTGCTCTCTCCCTTAGCTGCAGTGATGCTGTAATCTGAGTGCAGGGATAGGGAGGTTAGTTTTTAAAGCATGCAACAGAGTTTTTGACTTTTACAGGAGTGTTTTGAGATGGTTTGGCCACACTGGAAACTTCTGGTTCAGTTTAGCAGAGCAGCTCAGAGAAGCAAACCATAAATGGGTTGAAAGCAAACAACCTGCCTCTTTATAACTTTTGTATTCTCCCAATTTCCTCTGGTGCTGTAACCACAGGAGAAAGAATCCCCACAAGCATTGCCACCAGCCTCATGAGCTTGCAGCATTCTCATGATAGGACCCAAGTGTTCCCAAGGCTGTTCCAGGACTATCACTGTGTCCTGCATCAGAGCACCTTCTGCAGTTGCCTAAAGCTGCTGCTTGTGCATCACCACACACGTGCACAGCAGCCCCAGGAGCTGCTCTGTGCTGCAGGCCAGTTTTGGTGTGAGATAATCAGGTTCACCAGGTGGGCAGCACCAGGGCATGGATACTGAAGTGAAGAAAATATACAGAAACACGGTCACTATATCCTTTTCCAAAGTGGTTAAGAAAATCCTCTTGTCTGCCCAGATCTATAAGAATGAATGGCTGTTCCTATACTGTGTAATGACCAGACCTTGAACTAACAAACACTGACCCTATGAAATACAATTTTGCTTAATTCAGTTTTGCTAAGGGAGCATCTTGTGGCCTGGTGGATTTATAACCCCAGCTCTTCTAGTCTGAGGAAATACTGTTTCTTTGCAATGCATAATTTGAAAGCCCCATAGTGAGAGACCAAAATTATGAGCATGAAAAAATTGTCAAGAGAATCATAAATTAATGTATGTACAAACTAAAGAGTAGTGATCATTAGACCACAAGAGCTTGGGTTTCAGGGTAAAAATATTCATGTGAGTGCTGGAGAAAGGACAGAAACCCTAGCAGCTAAGTCTGAGAGAAGAAGGAGAAATTAATTTAGCCAAACCTAGTTATATGGGAAGGTAAGGTACTTCCCTCAGATATTCATCCTCCTGAAAGTAAACAATCCTGAAGCTTCCAGAGCTTTAAACTTCTTCCACCTGGACAGAAAGTGGTGTTTCACTGCTGAGGACAAATCACATTTGCAGGCAAGGGTGGAGAGACTGAAGGAAAACACCACACTGTTGCATTAGCCTCCTTTAATGGTCTAGAGGGACCATTGGATTTTTTTGTTATTCCCATCACAGCAATAGTAAAACCAGTATTATGGATGAGATTTTAGTCATCCATATACGTGCATATGTGTGTGTTGTACACATATGCTGCTCTCCCAGCACAATCAAATTGCAAATGGTTATTTCAGCCAGAACTGCATTGTTATAATAAGCCTTTAGATGGACAAGTTTACAGTTTAACATCCTATAAACCCAGTAAAATTTGAGAAAGTACAAAACAGAAAAAAGAAAATTGAAATGGAATAAACCTGTTGATCTGGCTCTTTTCAGCAGCACTAGGATTAATGAGAAAGTCACTTATTGACTGACAGCTTAACAGATCTGAACCTCCCCAACAGTGTCAGCACTGGCAGTCTATGCAGGTATATAGAGTAGTGATTATAGTAGTGGAGCTGGAACTCAGGGGATCCAATATTACTTACAAATGTAAGAAACTGTACTTGTACATGGTGTGACGTCGCTCTATTGGGAACGGCGAGAAGAATGACACAGACTCTCTTGGGAGTTGAACAGGAGAATTTCTTTCTGGTTTATTACCTCAGATCTTTTTTATAGACCGATGCGTGAAAGTACAGAAAAGAAAACTCTTCTTGGTTAGTGAACTAACACATCACCATCATTGGTCAGTGGGGTACACCACCCCTCGACCTTCTCTTGCAAGAAAACAAGGAACAGACAAACAGCACCTGCAAGGCTGTTTTCTATCTCTGAGGTCTGTTTTAATTCCTCCTTATGAATTCCCAGGCCACTTTCTCAGGTGAGACTGATAAAGTTATGCGGCCTGCTATTCCACAGGCACTGTGCTGCCTGCTTCACAGTTGGCATCCATAGTGTAAAGCTAATAAGTCTGTGCCACTAGGATTGATATTTGTGCCTGCATTTACCTATTTGAATAAACAATGTGGTTTTAAAGTTTGTGAAGCCACAATTTCTGTTCTCCATCGGGGAGGTATCTGAAAGAAAACAACAGATATAAGTCCATATTGTGCATCAGTATACCTGAGCTCTCCTTCCAGCAGGCTGTGCTCAACACCAGTTACCTTGAGATGCTTCAGTTTATTTCATAAAGGTGCTGCTCCTCTGTGTAGATTTGCATGTGAGCAACCAGCCCCCTTGGCAGCCGAAGAACAAGATGACCACCCCCCCCCATCTGATTCCCAAGCAGAAATCACAGCTGGAAGTAAAACCTTACACCCCCCCATCCCAGAGAGCTACCCATCTGTCTTGAGCGAGGGAGTGAGAAGGAGCATGTGTTTCTCAGAGAAACATATTTCCCCTGAGAATTAGGCTGAGCACATCCTACATATTTCACATAAGGTACTGAAGAGCCCTCATTAAGATAAGATCTCTGGGTGCCTTGCTGGAGGGTTTGGATTTTACTAGCTTGAGTAATGAGTGTAGGAAGGCATCACACCCCATTGCAACCTCCCTGGTCTTCTCCAGTCATCCAGACATTCACTTTTTAATGTGTCTAAAGCAGCATGCTAAACTGGATTCAGGGGTGTATCTTCAGAGGATAATGTATCAAGACTAAAAGACAAAAGAAGAGAAAGGGAAGTTTTCTAAATCTCCCTTCCAGTGCGAAGAACCTCCTTCAGGCCCACCAACAGCAGCCTTCACAAAAACACAAACCCAGAACTAAACAATGATTATGATTATGTTTCATGCTTGAAAAAACAATTAGATAAGTGATACTTCTAAGAAAGTAAACTTCTTCTGTAAATGCTTTCTACAGACCTAAACACTTTCTGAAATACAGAGGCTTGCAGCTGGAGAAAGAGAATGGCACAGCATTTATGTGTAATCATTTAGGAATTACATTAAACAGTTTGATGAGGAGAAAATGCAGTTTTCCTGAAGAAAAATTTCCAGAAAACTCACTGACAGATTTTGGAAACAAGACTTAGTGTACCAGATGGCTCTGATAAGGCTAAGAAATTTCAAAAGATTCTTACTATTACTACAACTTGTTCAGCTTCATGGGGTTTAGCAAAAGTCAATATTTTTGCTCAGACAACTTTCATGCAGTCTTTCTTATCTCAGTTATAAGCTTGATCACAAATCCACCGAAATAAAAAAAAAAAACAAGCCTCTCCTCATCTTCCAGTGGGATTGAGTTGGAACACTTTATGCAACTGGAATAAATAGCAGAGAAAGAAACAAAAGATTATTAAGGATTTCTTAGCAACAAACTGCAAGATTCCATACAGGATTGATTCTTCACCATTGAGGAGTCAGCATAGTTTAGAAATCCAGGGTGCATTTTTTTTAACCTGCTGTAACTTTAGCTACTCCAAGTTCTTGTATCACTCTGATGTTATTACCCAGCCCAGTCCTCAGAGTAATGCTATCAGATTCTCTTTTAGCTTTGTTTCCCTTGCAAGGGACAGAGGAAGGAGGACAGAGATAGCAACCAAGAGTAAATAACTTTAAATGATAATATTAGTAAATATGTTTCTTTCCTGTCAATCTCAATACAAACTGGAGCAAGGTGATAAGAAGATCTACAACTCCTGACTCCTACCAGGGCCCTTGTTTCCAGTTATGGCAGGCAGAGGGAAAGAGCAGATGTCTGCTTGGGAGCAGCAGAGGAGGGACAATTGACAGCTGCTGCTTCTTATGATGCACTTACTTGAAAACAGAGGTTTTCTTTTGCAAAGCACATTGACCTACATTTCTCTTCTGACATAGAAGCTTCCTGCTCAGCCTTGAGGTTTGTCACACTTCACTTTTCCCAGCTTGGTAACTGCAGCCAAAGACCCTAGTCAGCAGAGGTTTAAGGCAGACTGATATCAGATCCTGCAGATCCTGTTAGTGAATCCTATAACTCTTCCTTTGACCAAGCCCGCTAGTTGATAGAATGGGCACACCACACTCTGTGTAGGAACAGACACACTACTTTCTGCATAAAAACGGGACAGGCAGACAGACATCTGGACAGATGATCTGTCCATATGCCTTTAAGATGGTTTAAGTTTAGTCTTTGGATTGCTCAGCCACAACTGCCTTTTGGGGGAGAGGGAAGGGAAAAAAGAAAACAAAAAGAAAATGTTGGGAAAAAAGTTTATTGAAAAAGAAAACTTATTCAAGAAAGGATTTTATTTCTCATTTAGTACAGAGCAGAATCTGATATGTAGAACGACAGCTAAACAGTCAAAGTAAAATTTGGTCAAGACAAAAATAAATATGAGTTATGTACCTATTTCAAGTACACAGTCATATTATATGGCATATCCATTCAAAGGAAAATGAAGTCAGGCTGTGATGGATACATCAGCTACATGAAACTTTCTGCTACCTAAATGTAGCACTGAAAGAGTTAACAGGTCTGGCTTTTACATTGTCATAAGGAGACTTCATTGCTAGCATCCCACTGAGATGAATGAAGGCAGCTTATGTCTGGTGTTATTGTTTCCATGTGTTTGGCTCCAGACTCAAGCCAGCATTCCTCTCAGTTTATACTTGAAAGGTTATCTTCACAACCAGAAGAGACAGAAACTTTCTGTAAATATATATATGTGTAAAGAGGAGGGCAAATACAGGTTAACTCCACTTATTCAGTTCCAGCTTTCCTGAATTAATGTTTTGATAGTTATAGCAAAAAGAATTTTGTTTACAGAAGCTTCTGATTATCAGAGTGGCAGAGATGTTCCTTACAGCACATTTGGTCTGTTTTAAATACACAGGGTGATCTGATCAATACTAACACAATTTTATCTTGTGGTTGATAATTTTTAGTCTTTTAGGCTTAGCAATAAAGTACCAGCTAAAAAAGAACACATCAGAATACGCAACTAGGAATTGCAAATGGAAGAAACTAAGTCTTAGCGTATTTTTAAAAGGGAAAGGCAAACAATCTGCATTTTGGTAAACTAAAATATATTGCTTGTAACAATAGTGCTCCAGAAGGAAAATGTCTGTAAAGACTGGAAGTATTTCAGTTGACTTGAGTTTCACCATGTGAGCCTGTTGGGTTTTTGCCCACCACATTCTCCACCAGTAATCTAACACTGAAGTTACAGCATGGAAGAGTACATGTAATTGTGCATTACCTGTGCTTCCCTGGATACAAGAAACAGCTTGTGCAGATCAGTATTTTTACCCTACCTTGAAAATTACCCTTCTCTGACTGACAGGATTTAGATAAAGCATAATATAAATTATTTCTCTTTGGGAACTTGGAAAACGTTTACAGCAATATCTCTTTTTGGGTTTTCTTGCTGAAACTAGAATTCTTCTGATACAGAGTCTTATATATATATGCCCTAGCTATAATACTCCATGGTTCTTATTTCTACAGTACTAAGTAAGAGATCAGTATTTTTCTTCTTTAGAAAATGAGTTTTTCATTTAATTTTAAAGCTGACTGATGAGGATATCATTCCACAGACTATTTTATTGGACATCTGGCAAAAAAGAAGGTAACATATTGACAAGGGTGACATAGTGCCTAGCTTCTCTTAAGGTAGTAAGAGCCACTTACAAAGAGCCATCAGAGCCTTATTCAGGGACCTCAATTCCAGCCTTGACCTGAGGCTTGCAGTTTCTTGCCAGCAAGAGGCCTCTGTGAGGTTAACACCGCCATGAGAAAATATGGCTTTAGGTGGAATTTCAGATGTCTGAATATGGTCCTTGGGAGCTCAGAGAATCAGATACACAAAAGCCAGTCTGAGACTGGGATGCAGACCTGTAAAACAATTGGAACTGGGAAACAGGACTGTGCCTTAAACTTGGTCATCTTTAGCAGCAGCTCCAGAACAGGACTTCTGGAGACTTTCTTAGTACTTCTGTTCTGTGGGAAGTCCTTCTTTAGGCACCTTAGTCCAAAGCTGAAGACAAGATATCATTCATGTGCCCAATAGCAAAAGCATAGGCTCCCTGAGGGGCTCTATAGCCCCCAATATTAATGGCCCAGATAAATTAGGCTGGGGTAGATAATCTGAGAAACACAACTTGCTGTAAGCACCAAATGTTCCCAGAAGAAGTAATAAATCTCTTAAATATATAAAATAAAAAGACCTGATTAATATATGTGGGGGCTTTCCTATAAAATTCTCTTTTTCATGGGCTTCTACTTTCCACCACGGAATTTGCTAAACAGCCAGAGGCAATGTAAATTTTTAAATGTACAAGTGTTCTACAAAGCTGTTGCTGAAGGAGGTGTTTGGCCACCTCTGTATTGGAAGGAATGAACCCATTTCTCTTTCAGCCTGAAGCAGCCAGAGTGCTACACTGATCTACACCCCAGAGCACAAATATGCTGTACAAGAAGTTGTTCCTCCATCCATCTTAATCCCATGGGATTTTCCTGGCACTAACCAGCATGGCCACTCAGGTCCACTAGCAATGGCAGTCCTCTGCTGCCAGCAGGACAGGCTTTAGCAAGGGCTGGTCGGTGAAACTCGAGGCTATTCCTATCCAAAACTTCCCCAGTTTGTCATTACAGACAGTGACATTTGCTGAAGTTCAAAAGGTTTTGCAGAAAGCCTCCAAGGTCCGAGCAGTGGATGCAGATGAGGCGCACCAGAGAAAACAAGCCAACACCTATGGGGACAGGGTGACCTGGAAAGGTCCCTCCTTTCAGTTGTTATGGTGGCATACTTCTTGAGCAACCTTAATTGCCTCTTAATGAAGGTTTATTTTGATGGGTGAAGCAGGAGTGAACATGATTGTTGAATTTTTTAAGAGAGACTGGAAAAACAGCCTACAATCAAATTCCTGTCATTAGTTAATGAGAACAGGACAAATAACGAGGTTAAAGCTGCAACAGAGAAAAAAATTAGCCTACCAGGAGAGATCATTTGCAGAGTTACAGAGAGGTGGATTTGTGTAAGCTGTGCAAACATTTCAGTCAAAAAAATAGAGGTTTAGACTAGATACATTTGCAATGAAGATGGTTCCCAGGACTGCAAGTTTGAGATGCAGGTTGAACTAAATTCCCTCTTTCTTTAATCTAGGTCTCTATCCATTTTACTTTATGCACATCATCCTCCTGTCCTTGAATGACCCAAGAAAAACTACAGAAGTTTTTGGGCTATTTTATGACCCAGCTTTACTCTTTTGTTTCCATGATCATCCCTTCTCAATCCTCTGGGACTGCAAACTCTCTGTCTTGCCTGCAGAAAGAATTTAATAAGAACCAAATTTTGATATTAGTTGCATCTATTCAGCCCCAGTCTAATAAACAGCATTATGTGAGTGAAATAGTAATTAGATAACTTAGCTGAGGTTAAGTGTGAAGGGAATAGTTCAGTCCCTCTCATGGCTTCTAAGGCTCAGGTTCTCCTTTATGGCTACATACCAAACAATATTATACTCCCAATGGAATGGAGAGGGTGGTAATCTTCCCTGGGATGCAGGGTTGGAGCTTTTTTGGCTGCTGGGTGGGGAATGCAGTGGCTTGGCAGCATGGAGCCAACGCAGCACCAGTTTCAGCCTCACAACTTGTGCGAATGTCAGCAAACTTATCCCTTAAGCTCCCAAGTTTGAGAGGATCTACTTCAACAGAAAGAAACTCACAGCAGAAGTGCATGCAAGGATGAAAATAATATCTGAAGGGAGAAGAGATTATGAGCAGGAAAAGGTGCTTGAATATGTGAGTGTCTATGATGCTTTTCCTTGTATTCTTGTATAAGTTTGATCCTGTGCAGGGCTCACCCGAGCGGTGAGGCACAGTCACCGGCACCAAAGGAATTAAGACGTTCCTTAGCATTGCCCCCTGAGAGACATCCACAGCAATGAAATGTAACAAAAGGCAGGAAATCAGGTTGCTCTGTCGGGTGGATCAAGGAAAGGTGGACTACTCATAGGGTTTTAAGGAGATGCAGGCTTTATTTATGCACAGAACAACTGCAAAGACAGGACCCATTCCCTCTTGAGGTGTTAGGCAGGAGAAACCAGAGAACCTCATTTCCATCACAGTAGTATTGCACAACAAACACTGGCGGAGGCCTCTCCTCCCCTTTGTTCGGCATTGTGTTAAAGCCATCAGTTTAACAGCTGCAGGGGACACACACGAAGGACAACCTCAAGCCATCTTTGCAGACTGACGCTCACGCCAGCCAACATGCTGCATTCATAAAGCTACCAGCAGGAAACCAGCCCAGCAAACGCTCCACCATGGGGAAAGGAGATCACTTCCAACTTCCAGGGAGGGAACAAGCAACAGAGAGGTTGTGTCATACCTGCATGCAACAGGTTCTGTGATAGTAGGCAGTAGGCTCTGAAGTGCCCAAAAAACAATTCCAAGTCCCCTTAATACTGGAAAGTCTCTACAAGCCAGCTACATCTGTGTTTTCTTCTTTAACCATACAAATTCTAAGGTATTACACTTCATCTTTCAAGCCTTTTTCAGACACATCTCCATGTAAGAAGGCTTGCCCAGGGACCACACACACACACACTTTATCCCCACAGTACTACAGACTTACTAGTTCTTGTATTATAGATGAACACCCAGATGGTATATTATTTTTTAAGTTTTCTTATGAAGAATGCAAGCAGTTGTCATGAAAGTCTAGTCTCCTTCCTCTGGAAAGGCAGTTTTAATTTGTGGCTGATTCCTCTTAGTTTAAATGACAAAGACAGGATCTTGGTAGCAGCTGGGAATAAATACTTAAAGACTTAATTACTTTCCCCTTCTCTGACCAAATGACTGCCTAAAGCCAGCTGCAAAGGAGGTAGTCCTGTGATAGCATGCTGCTGGATGTAGTTTTCAGGTCAAGCAAAATTATCTAAATTAATTAAAAAAAAAAAGCTAAAAAGGTGGGAAATCAGAAAATAGTAATATGTGGTCCTTTTTCTTTTTTTTGATTGAGCTCTTGATAAGGAATCTGTAGTAGAATTAGAGTATTTCCAAAAAAAAAAAAAAAAAAAAAAAAAGGAAAGTATGTTTAGGTACAATTTAAGATGCCTTGATTACTGTTTGATATTTATGAATATTTCTATCCAATTTTCCTGGACAAATCACAGTTATGAGGAACAGTGGTCCTGACATGCAGGATTTGTGCAAGAAGCATGTATGGGGTGTCTCTGTAGACTCTGTGCATGTGCTTTTTGGAGGCAGCACATGTGGTTTTGTGCGCAAAATTCTGGCTATCAATACAGCAGTGCCTACCTGACAGGGCCTAAGTGACTGGGTTACTGCATTCTCCTTCCTGGCTGTGGGCAGTCAGGGGGGACGGTGATGCTATTGGAATCCTTTGTATTTTAGGTGCTTTGAGGAAGGAGCAGGACGGAGCCAAGCAATTGGAAGGAGCTGTCCTTTCTCACTGTCCATTCACTCCATGCAAGAGATTGTTTCTTCTTCTTTGGGCAGAAGGGGAAGACAAATCTTCCGAGACCAAAGATGAGCTTAACCTCATCGCTTGAAGGGATGGTGGAGCAGGGTAAGTAGCAATGCTTACTTTGTATGCTATGTATAGAGTGAGGCAGGAAGAACCTCCCTACAGGCATCTTTTTGTTAGGAAAATCAAGATATAACACTCTTGCCTGGTCATTAAGAAAAGGCCAAGCTTGAAATCTGTCATGTCATTAATTTAAAAGGTAAGCTAAACCCTAAAAGAAATGAGCTTTGGGAGGCCCTCACACTGCACATATACACTAATAATGAGATGCCAGTTTCAGGCAGAATGTTTCCAGTTGTTACATTTCAGCTCCCCTTTTTTAAAAGCTTTTCTCCCTTACAAGGAAAACAGACTGAGAGAAGATTTTGTGACTGCCTGATGAATTTTCAACACTGTCTTGGAAGGAAAAAAATTAAATCTGCAATTCCATTATTTGTATGAAGAAAAACTGTACAGAGTGTTGGAAACTGTCGGAGTCATCTTCTCTTAAAATCTTTGGAGATTTTTTTCTTCCTGTGGGCTGAACTCAAAGATACCCGTGAGTTAGTGTGGCTGGAGCAGTTAAGGAAGAAAGGAAAAACGGATGTCTTTGGGCTCCTCCTTGTTTTGGGCCACCGGAGGCAAGTTCTGAGTGAGGCTGGCAGCTTTGAAGTGGCTGGCTGCAGCTCCCGCCTGCCTTTGCCACACTGGCTCTGTTGAGGGTGTGGTGAGGAAGGAGCAAAAGGAATCCTCCCTGACCAGAGGATGGATCTGCTGAAGACCAAGACAGCTTGATGCTGGGCAGTGACAGAAAGCTTCTATAATGCATGGTAACATCTGGCCCATGTCATCTTTTTCTGGTTCAGCTGATGCTTTTTTTTTTTTTTAATGTGAAAATACTAAAAACAGACCCAAAGCCTCCATAATTGAGGCTCTAGCAATTGTTTATTTTTATTATTATTATTTGAGAAAACCTTTATAAGTACCTTTAGATTTTGCAGCTCATGGATTATAAATCTTCTCTTCAAAGTAGATGAATGTAGCTTTCTGGCACTGGGAGCTGTCACATCTCCTGCAGGAAGGTAGACAGCTTCAAGCTGTAGAATTGCAACAGCCAAAGAAAGGATTTGCTTCTCTTTCCTTTCTAGGTCACACAATATGAAGAAAAGGACAAGCTGTCTCTATATTGTCCCTCAAAAACATATTTCTGTGCTATCCTTTCTATCTATTCCCAGTTAGTTGAATGAACAGAGCAATGGTAGGAGCAGCTCAGACCTTGCCTTGTTCTCTTTCTTTTACTCTGAGCACTTCACGTGTTGCCTGCAGAGCTCTTGTAGGTGTTACAGGTGTCTACAGTCACTTTCTCCAGCCCACTTGTAAGGCTGGGTTAAGTGGGAAGATTGTGACCCCTCGGTATCTAGGGAGGAAGGACAGGGGTGGCAAGAGGGGTATTTTGAGGGCAGAGCACCATAGCTTTTCTACGAGGAGGGCTCACCCTGTCAGAGATTCCCAACATATTCCCTTTGCAGCTGGCAAGTGGTGGGAGTGCCTGTAGTGCTGCAGGCACTGGTGGGAGAGGCTTCAGCTTCCTGAATGCTGGCAGTGTGTTCCGCTGCTTCGAAGCAGATGAACCAGTAGCCCTAAGGAGCAAAGGAGCTCATGGGTATGGAGGTCAAATGAAGGGTGCTTAGAGGACCACTGTAGGATGTAAAGCTCTTCTCTTCCTGGGTTCTGCCTGCTTTCATCTCCAGGAGCAGAGTGCCCTGTCTGTGTTTTTATAGCCTGTAATAACAGATGCTTTTTAATGAGAGCATGGACAGACAGCCTATTGTCTGGGTTTGTTCCTCAGAACTCCATGGTGGGAAGGGCTATTGGCACTTGCCTTTGTTTACTCTGTTTCTAAGGATGTGTGGTCCTTAGAAGGATGGGGGCCTTGCTGTCTTCCAGGTGTTCCAATGGGCCAAGCCAGAACATAGTCTGTTTGTGTTATGTTTGCTTTTCTCAGAGTAACCCAGCTATGCCATGGCCTGGGAAGGACCTCCATTGCATTTAACCTGAATGGACTCCAAGGGTATTCAAATGGCCCCAATAAACAAGGGTAGCCTATCTGAAAATATTTCCTGGTTGTGAACATTGGAATGTAGGCTGAGACTAGTTAGAAAGCCTGGCTTGTGCATACATATTTTCTCTTCTTTTAGTGTCCCAGTGGGGAAGACAGTCCCTGAAAGGCTATGAAGCATGGACTAGCTTTCAGGGCTTACTCCTTGCCAGCAGCCTCTCTGTGTGAGGCCAATAAAATTTGTTTGCACTTGACAACAATGGAGTATTTTTGCGTTTCACAGTGTGTCTCCTCGGGACTAACTGCTGTTTGGGAAGGCCCTTAAGTCTATCCCTCCCTTTTATCCCATGCAGATTGAAGAGACCACCCTTTCATGCCCTGCCTCTAGAACATGGTCACTTGATGTAAACATAGGCTTACGAACTGGGTGGAGTTGCTTCCGAGCACTGACCTAGGAGGGGTCAAAGGAGGGATAAAAGCTGGGAATATGGAACTTGTCTCTGAAGTCAAATAACTCATGGGTGAAGGGTAGTCTTTGAGGAGGCATTGAGCTGTGGTAGGAATGGGAGACAACTAGCTGTTCTTCCTGTGGGGCTAGGAACAGATCATCCAGTATAATCCACTCATGCTCACCCTTTTTTCCCCACATCACCGATCCATGGGCCAAAGGAAGAAGGTTAATCACTTAGGGAGGAGGAAGGACAAAGAGGCATTTGAGCCACATGCAGCTGTGCTGGGTCAGAAAGCAGTGCTCTGTTCTTCAGGCCTAGTGCTCACCTTGACACTGGGACATGCAGAGGCCTTTTGCTTTTTGAAATGCTCAGCCCCAGGTTGATCACCTCACACCTGGAGGGCACTGTGGTACCCAGGAGCACTGCTAACCCCGAGTGCCCAGGAGGCTGGGTCTGCCCTGTTCTTTGGTACAGCAAAGGCTTTTCCACCAGGCCAGTGACCCTAATGAGAGGGGTCAGGCACTAAGCATTGCAAAAGGTTTTTTCTCTCCTTCTCTGTGGGTAACAGGGAAACTCTGGGATCCTTCTTTTTTTCTCTCCAGCCTTATGAGATGTGTGGGGTGTTAAAAAAATCAGGATAGTAGGCCAGGGATTGTGCATGGGACTGCTAGCCTACTGCAAATAGAAAGGGGCAGAGACTTTCTAAAGAATGATGTAACGAGCTGTGGGCAGCTGTTTTTCCTAGAGCAACCCAAATACTGTGCAGGGGAGGGTCTTGTGTATGGCAGTCTAAGATGCTCTATGAATTTGTGAGAAAAGCTCATTCGTGGGGATGTAACACCCTTGCTGGCAGAGCAATCCAGTGAGCATCTGGGCACACCCCACTGTGAGGGGGAGACAAGCCCTGCAGCAGCCAGGGCTTCCTCACCTGATGGGTTGCTGACAATGGCTCTTCTTTTACTCACAGGATCTTCCAAACCTCTCACCAACTCCTTTTGTTGTGCAGAGCACATCTGCTACCAAGCCCTTATGGAATAAAATACTGGTTCTGAGAAAGGTAATTATTGCAAGTGTTATGATCCAGAAAAATTTTTCTATTAACTCAGATCTACATTGCTTAAATTATTTTGAAAGAAAATGACAGTGACTCTATTTCAAAAATGGTCAGAGAGTATTATATTTAATACAGTTGTCTAGAATACTACACAGAATACTGCTGTGCAATAAAAAATAAATAATGTGAATAGTTATATCTTCCTCAACTGTAGCAGCTGTATCTTTTTTTTTAAATCCTAGGAGTTTGATTTGCTCAGTTCTTGTAAGGGACAATTAAATTTAATGATCTACACTTCAAAAAATGACCTGTGATTTTGAGAATTTTAATTTAATGGTTTCCCTGCTTGAAATATGTCTGAGGTGCTTTATTGTTTAAAATAATTGTGTTTAGTGGTTTTTGAAAGTCAAAATGGAAACATCTCCAGCAGACGGAGCCAGCTTTTCCCATATAAAAGGCCATACCACACTAGGGTAATACTATTCTAATAGGCATTTTCCTTTTGGTTAGAACACATATAACTAATTGCAAAAGGTGTTTTAGTGAATTTTTAAACAGAAGACCACAAATTTTGGAGGAGAAATTATAATTTTAGTTGAAAGAGGACTAAAATCTGTTTCTGATGATGCTTGCTAATTTGTACAATAGCATGACATGACATTTCCAATGCAGCTGTTTCACTTCCATGCTAGACAATTTGTATGGTCAGTTTTGTGAAAAATAGAAGTTTAGTGAGGTTTTCTGGATAATTTATAATCTGACGGAGGTTTTTTATGATTTAAAATTGCTGACAACATAGAAAACCTGAAGGGGTAAAGGAAAAAAACAGCAGAAACTATCTTATGTCTTGTGGTTTTCTTTGTACAGACATATTCCATAGCAGTTCATATACTTATTTAATTTTGTAAAGGAATATTAGTTTGAAAGGGCTTTGGCTGCCTGTTACTGATAAATCAACTTTTCTGAATGCTCACTGACTCCTTTAGAGCTTAGAAATGGTTTATTATCTGAACAAGTTAATGAAGAGCAACTAGTCTGTCCATTAATTATATCATTAGTTGCATTTAAGTCAGTATTGACCAGCACAGTGAAGTAGAGGAGAGCTAGCTCTTGCTCCTGTCACATAAAGTAGCTCTGTGTACTGGTACTGAAGTCACTTAGATGGGCCCCATGAAACAAACATGTAGAATCTGGGTTTGCCAGTGGGCAAAATTGAAGCCTTGCTGTTTATTTCAGGCCATCATTGCAAAATCTGAGTAAAGCACAGCTAGATAAAATCAATTAGTGCACAAAATATTTTTATGCTAGGGATTTAGTGTAATGCTTTCTGTATAAAAATTGTGATTCATTCCATTATTTAATGCCCTTGTTCCTTAACAAGGGACATCCCTATACATTCTATTTTATGAAATTTGGTAAGTATAGGCAACATTCACTCTTGACAACTGTAGATCAAATTACAAGCAAGACACAGAGAATGTTTCTGCAGAGGGAACCCTTACTCCCCTACTGGGCTCCCATGAAAGACTTGGCCAAAATCCAGCTGACTTTGCTCCCCAACTGCAAGGAGCCAGACTGCAATACACTGCTGGCAGCACTCAGCATCCCTGAGGAGGTTTTTCTGAGCAGAGTCCAAGAGCAGTCACCACCCAGGGCTGCACAGTCTGGTCTACAGCTGGGGGAGCCTTGTGCTGTAACTCATGGATGGGGTGGTGGCCAGGAGAAGGCCCATCCAGGGCAGCTGGAGCCTCACATCCTCCAGCCACCAGTGCAGCTCCTGCAGTACTTGTTGGTGCTGGTGTGGCTGTGGGTGTCTTCACATCCTTGCCTGTCTGCTTGTGACTGTCCCCATGGGCTGGGGGAACATTTGCCACAGTGCCTACAACACTGTCCTCATGGTTATATAACATCAGAGGCCCTGGCCTGCTCAGGGTGCAGGACCCTGGGACTTGCATCCCCCCTCAACCCTTCCTGAAAGCATTGAGACTGATGCAAGGGTGCCCCCATCTCACATTCCTCAGTAGAGAGGAAAAGTTTGCTTCACACAGGTAAAGCTCTGCTCTCTCCATGGACTCTATAACTCAAGTGGTAAAACCAGGAACCCAGCAATACAGCACACAGGGCACATTTATAAATAAAACCTTTATTGGGTACAAATGATAAGACTCTAGTCATGATTCTAATGGACTTTTATGCACCAGTGGTGTGGCAAATGCCTTTACCAATTTCTGTTCTGACATTTTTCTGCCATATATTACCATATACAATTACCATCCTTCACCAAAATGTTCGCAGCCATGCTTAATCCTGGTTTTCAGTTATGGCTGATGTTAGTTTGTGCCACATGCCAGTAGTAATTTCCTGCAAAACAAATGGGGTTTTATGTCTATATCTGTGAGAGACAGTTAATGGTTAGTGACTTAAACAACAGACCAACAAGGAGGTACCTGGGCATTCCCACCTGAACCTGAACAAATATAAACTGAGTGGACCCTGTGTTTTGTGGGCTTCTTTCACTAGATCTAGACTGTAACCATCACTTTGACAAAGCTGGGACCCCCACAGCAAAGAAGGCCAGAAGAAGAAGACTAAATGGATGCTGCCAGGATACAGAGTGGTGATATTTTTCTCTACTTAATCTGTCCCTCTGTCACTCTCTTCCCCCCCTTGGACCCCTTTTCCTATTTCTAGACCCTTTTTCCTATTTCTTTCTCTCTCTCTCCCTCTCTACATCTCATTTACTGTTAAATAAAAATCCATGCTATTGAATTCACCATATGGTCTTGTTTGCACCTTAATTTGGGCAGAGAAATGTCTCTAGTAATTTTAATAACTGGGTCTTAACTGTATAGTAGAAGTGGTATTTCTTTAAAGGCCAGGTGGAACATCTCAGATTCAAGTAGCAAGCTTGCTGATACTACCCTTTAAAAGATCCATTGGTTTCAGTGTTTTACTCTTCCTTAACAAAGTGCCCAAGATGGCTGCTATTAAAAATCCCTCCTCATGACTGTTTAGGTAAAGTTCAGCATCAACTTTCATTTTAACTTCAACTTAGCAGCTCTCATTAATTTCTCACATTTTTCTGGGACTTGGGATTTCCATATTTGGTTTTACTCTTGGATTATATCAGACAAGTTTGAACAAAATTCTTTCAGCTAAATTAATGGGAAAAAAATATATTCCATATGTTGTTATCGAAATCTTCTGTAGCTGTTTAAGTCAAAAATGGCAAGCCAGAAATCTTTATGTTGGCTTGCAATATAGCCTTTTCAAGAAAACACTCTTAGGTTGAAGAAAATTGGTTAAGCAATTTTAAATCAACTTGTCATTTTTTTCTGTGTATTCTGTAGACCTCTTTCATTTTCTCCTCTCCCTTTTTCTTAATTTAGTTTTTAAACCCTTGTTTAAAATTAGTTTGCCAGAGATTCATTTACTAAGTATATCTTTAATGACATCTCAGTTATGGATACATTTGTCAAGAACCCCAACTGCTAAGACCAATGGAGTTGAAAAAGACAAAATACTTCAGTATATCTGTATATAGCTGGATGTCAGCTTTCTTTCCAAGTTTGTACCAGTTTAAGCATCAGACCTTACGATCTTACTTAGGTCAGTACAATGACAATGTTTGCATGTGTATGGTCAGGCTGTTTCTTGCTCCTTTTTTTCATCCTAAAAAGATTAACAACATACAAAACCTAGACTAAAAAGAGTAGCTGACAAGTACACACTTAAAAACCAGAAAACCACAGAGGCTGAGGTTCCTACAACAGTCTAAGACTTCACACCCTCTTTATGTTCTTATAAAGCTTACAAAACACTTTGACAAAAACCCGTGTTTAGAGAAAGATTAAGCCTTTAAACTCAACTACTTAAATCTAGAAAAAAGTATGTCTCAAGGTAGTTCATTCTCTGGTCTACCAAGTATTTAACAATTTGGAGTGCACTGGGATGTCCGCAGTGAGAGAAATACTAAACTCTCCCTTTCCTACTCCTTCCCTCCTGCAAGAATGAATACACTGGAGAGCAGAGGAAGGACTTTTCCGTGAGATGGGTATTCAAATGTCTTCAGCCAGGCATGGAAGCTTGCCAGCAGTTCCCAAGAGTATGCTAGCCCTCAGCTATTGTAAAAATAAGTAAATAAAAACATATGTCAAAAATCCCTCACATCCTTCCTTTCCCCCCCTTTGCTGTGTTTGCCCCTGGCTAAACAGGGCAGCTAGGAGCAGGGCACTGGAATGTCTTTCCCAGGTAGTTAACTTTCTACAGACATTATAAAGGGACTCTAGACATCAAATCCACGTGTGAAGTCAAGGAATCCTGTTATTCCCCCTGTTACGGGGAGAACTACAATGCAGAGAGATTAAACTCCAAATTTCTAAATGGCTTGCTGCTGTATTCCTCATTCTTGTGTAAAAATCTTAAATACCTAAGGACTGACTGTTCCTATTTGGTTTGGTTAGAGTGGCAAATATTCAAACAATCTGAAAAACACCCCTCACAGAACACTTCTAAATCACTGGAGTAATCATTTGCCCGAGGTTGTATGGCAAACCAGCATCAGTGACAGCAGAAGAGCACATTTCCCTGGGACTCAAGTTCAGTGCTTTGAGCACACAAGAGTCCTGTCTCTTACTCATTCCTCCTATGTTACCTGAATTATAGGAATGTAAGAGACATCAACCTCATTCTGCTTTGTTCTGAGGAACACTGCATTACTCTTTTCTTTGCTGATCTACTTCATAAATAACCATGTCTGATGGTTACAGGCACAGGAGGGGTAGGTACTACTGAAACCCATGTGCTGGCTGTGGCACGTACCTTTACAGAGACCTTCATGTTTACGATGAAATTCTTAAAGTTTCTTTGAAAATTGTGTTTTCATGTGTAACTTTATTTTTGACAGGTACTCGACCGTAGCTTTGTACTTCAAATTTCCTTGTTTTAAGAAGAAACTGGGCTCATAACAAACATCATCAAGTCAATTCCTGCATGTTATTTCAATGAATAAATCAGAATTTTTGATACTTTAAAAAGGAAAAAAGGGGAAAAACAAGTTTGTTCAGAAATGTTGACACTGATAGGAGTCTGAGATCAGGGAATCTCAGTCTCCACCTAGATCAGACCACAGTGACTACTGGAGTGACGGAAATTTACCACTCTCCCTGCTAGCACTTCAGGGATTAATGAAAATACATGCATAGGAGAAGGAGCCTGAATTTCCCTTGAAATAAGCCCAGTCACACTCAGAGGACAGTGTTAAAGTGTGTGTACGAGAAGAAAACATAAAATGAAGTAGTGTGTGTCCAGGGTAGACAGAATAAAGAAAATAAAATAATGATGAGACGCCAAACAAAATGTAGCCTGAAACCCACAGTATTTTCAAATCTGCTTAGTACAGTGGGGTAAGCAAAGTGGTTGCAGGCTCTGTTTATATGTATATGTGTTTTATATACACATACTATATTACATGCTGTGTATACAGGAAAGTGGCTATAGACTTTGCAAATGTGGATTTTAATTTAGCACCTGAAGATCAGACCAAAAAGGAGGACTTAGTGAAGACTGATGAGCATTTCTCTTTGTTTAAAAGTAATTTCTTATCAATCTGTGCTGTGGGGCAGCATGCTGCAGACATGTTTGCCATTGTGTACAGTAACACACTACAACACTATCTAGGTATGTAACATGTTTGCTGCCAGGTCCACCATAGATTATAATATATATCTATACTTGCAGACATGTAAACTGCCCAATTTAGCAGACTGTCTTTATAGCTTTGGTCACCACAAAAAAATTCACGTGGTTTAATGGCAGATGCTAAAATATAGGGACACTCCACCTGGAAAACTACTTCCTTCTTATGAAACCACAATGGCAATACTTCAGTGCTGTTTTGCTTTCAGTTTTTCTATATAGTCTATAGATTTTAAGGAAGGCAGTACACAGGATTTACACAGAAAAGAGTTGGGTTTGTGTGCTACACACAAGGAGAAGTTTGGAGGGCTAGGAGTTTAGTTTGCTTTTTCATCACATGAAAGTTTATTATAAAGTGAAATCAGTTCTCTGTGCCAGCTGGAGGGAGCACCAAAAATAATTAGTATAGTTTGTGAGAAAGAGGATTTTACTTAGGTGTTAGGAAAGGATTTCTGACTGCAAGTCTAATTCAAAGGGCTAACAGGTTACACAGTAGGAACGTTGTGGAAAGCCCTGTGGAGGTTTGAGGTTAGAACAGATAATCTGAAAGGTACAATCTGTCTTTATCCTGTTTTAATGCCAGTGATGGTCAAAATGTTTAGCTTAAGCTCCCTTCCCTACCTCTATATCTTTGCTTTATAATTTTAATTCAATGTAGTGATTTTCAAAAGGTCTTGAGAGATCAGGGAAAACTTGGTCCTGTGCTTCAGTAAAAGTAGTACAGGAAAGGGAGGGTACAATAACAGTCATCCAGAATTTATCTCATGAGATACATATGTATAAACATCCAACTAAATAAAAAAACACATGCACTAAACAGAGCCACATATTATTCTTAATGCAGTTATCAGTAAGGTCTCTAAGCAAAAACATATTTTGGAAATAAATCAATAATTTTTAATATTAATTAATTAATTATATTAATAATATGATATTTCATTACATGTTAATTAAATATTGAGTCTAAGATGTAGACTCTATTGAGTTAGGTATTATACAATCATAACAAACATTAGAACTGTCCTTAAAGTGTATCTTTCTCAAAAGATGCTCAAAACAACGCTGTTGGGACCTTGCCATTGCACTCAACAGAGGACTAATGCTTGAGTGATATTTCCTGTGAACCACCTTGACCCTGGGATTCCTGTTGCCTGTGTAGTCCCCATTTTCTGTTTCTGAATTAAATTTCTTTTCCTGAAGCACAGTCCTTTGTTGAACTTCTGCTTGATTTTTGGACAGTCTCTCTCACGTGTATTCTGAGCTCCCTTTTATGTGCATTTCAAGTCCTCCCAATATAGTAGTAAACCATTGACTGTTATACATTGAGGTTATTTTTTTAGCTGACTTTTCTCAACACCTATTTTCCTAGTTCCTATTTCCATGGTTGTGTTTATGAGAATGTTGCACAGGAGACCATCAAACATATTACTGAAGTCAACATCTATTCCAGTGCCTAACTCCCACTGAACTACTAAACTGGGTATACAGTCCGAAGAGATAATAGCATGGAATTGACATGGTTTTAATTTGTGAAGCTGATCTTCACTACTTCTAATAATTTTATACACCTAAAAATGCATTTTCTCTAGTGTATTTTCAGTTGTCTTTGTTAGCTGCTTCATCTGTAACTCCCCTAGTCCTTGCTTCAATGTGTTGTGGTTCCACTCAACACACATCTCTCTGTCCTTCTGCCAGTCCCTCTCTTGTTATTTTTACACTCCTCAATCTTGTTTTTTCTCATTCCTTTGTCTTTTTTTACACAAATCCTTTGTGAAACCATACCTAAAACAGGTATTGGATTTATCCTTCTCTAGTTTTCCAGACTATCCTATTTCTTTTTCTTGTCAAAAGCTCTCACTAATGACTCAGAAATTGTTCAGCTAATTCCTAAAGCTGTGTGAAATCCTTTGACTACTACTCTTTAATGCTATTCTCTTAACTACTTTTTCCCCCTTGGCATGTTGTAGAGAGAGTTTTCCAAGTTTAACACTCGCAGTAGCAACAAATGCTCGATGTCCCAGTGGTTATGTTGGCTAAAACAATTTTAAGGAAATTCCCTCCCATAGCTCTCCCATGTGGCTAGCAATACAGAGACTATAAATATAGCCAAACCACAAGCATTTTTACCACTTTAGCAGATTTATGCAACATGATGGTGAAAATGTCGTCAGGCAATCCCTGCACTACCATTCCTGTCTGTGTTAGAGGGAAAGTTGGTGAAGTTTTTAAACTTGTGATTTTCAGGTAGGTACCTCTGATAACTTTGGCAATAATGTTCTAGAAAACACAGTGAACACAATCAATTTTACAAACCAGTGAGGCTACTTTTTCCAATGCTATGTGAAAAAAAAATATGAAATTATAAACATGTTTTTTCTTCTATTTAATGAACATATACGCATTAATTTCATCTGCTGGTCCATGAGGACTCACAGCATTCCAGATGATGGATGTGAACCAATTTTCCAGTAGTTCCATTCTAAGTCAACTGGAATATATACATTTTCTTCCTGTATCTGTAGTTTTGAAATACAATTTGGATAGAAAAGTTCTTACTAAAATTCTTGGGAATCACAAATTATAATGGGAAAATTCAGATCAAGATACTTTCTTAATAGAAAAGAAAATCTATTAAGAATCTTTGTTTCTTTACTTTAACATACCAATATTTAATCACGCTGGAGGATAGCTTTTGATAAAGATTTAATAGCCCCCGAAAGAAAAATCGTATCTCTAAATGCAAATATTCTACCTGAAAAAAGCACCTTCCCTCCTTTCCAAAACCCACAGTTACTGGAAATTTCTGCCAGTGCTCAGAACAGACACTTGAGAGTATTTTAGTTTCAGTACATGAAAACGGCCTCGAAGTGTCACTAGAGAGCTATCGATAATTTGTTTCAAGCTACATTTCAAGGCTTTGGGGCTGCTTGATCTTTTCACTCAAGAGCCACTTCTAATTTAATCTTTGTTATTGCTTGCATTGCCCATCAATATGTGAGGCCGTGTTTCAGTATCACAGTTCTACTTTTATGAAAGCAAAGAGCATGAAGTGAAAAAAGAAACTTGCAAATAATAAATCTTTGTGGGGGGGCTGGGAAAAAAAAAGGAAGTTGGTAATTTATTCCCTCTCCCTTCATAATCTTGACCAAGACAAATAGAAATGTGATTCTAACAATGGTAGGAAGTGAAGCAGCCTAACCTTTCTGCATTTAGCCTGGAAGCTTTTTCAAAATAGAGACTGTCTCTCATAGATGTTTACACACAGTGCCTGGCACAAACAAGACTCATATT